>NC_053144.1:32449252-33082223 GCF_016808335.1 Panicum virgatum | reverse complement strand
TCGTCCTCAGATTCCCCCAGTGCTGCGAAGGGGTGACGAAGTCAGAAAATTCAAGAAGCTTCGAGTGCTTCGCTCCGGAAGGTCCAGGAACCCTTCTTTTTCCTTTTCTTCTTCTCGAGCGCAGCGGTAGCGCCGCCTGCACCCATGGCCGTGGCCATCGCCTTTTGGTTGGCAATCTGAGCTCCGATTGCAGAAAATCATACTCGAAACCAGAAACAGGACCAAGGATGTCGTCGGCAAGACTCTCTACCTCCGCAGCATCAATCTCTGCAAACCAAAGACAGAAGTTTTAAGGTCTTCGCTAAAAAAATCACGTTCTTTTTGAAGTCCGAAGACTTCGCTGAAGCTGGGCATCGGAATCCCGTAAACTTCCTTCTCCGGCGAAGCCCAGGAAGACACGGTCCAGCCCTCCCTCACTAGGAAGCACCCACAAGCGATGAATTCTTTGGTAAGGTCGCGCATGCTAAGCACCTTCGACACCCCGTGAAGGATGGTTAGGAGCGCTTCATTGGAGGAGAACCGGGCCACGTCCACCTTCGGGGTATCGCCCAGATTGCCAAGCTTCCGGGTAACCAAGGGGTTGCGTTTTGTCTCGGGGTCGGGGGGACTTTATGGTAGAACCAGAACGAAGACCAGTTGTGGCAGAACCGCCAGAATTAATCTGGTTTAAATGCACTAACCATCACCTATTACCACTAAAATGGTTAATACGCACTTCAAACGGAGAAATTTGACAGTCTGTCGGGTAAAATCCCAATAACACCACTGTATTTCGAATCAAAACAACATACCTCACTCGAAGGTGAGCCCAGAGAATACAATAACCAAAATTTTACAAACTTCAAAAATAAATGTTATTATAAATTGAGTTTTTGAATTCAGAGGAGTACCTTAGAAGTTTGAAAATAGATAAGTTCTTCAGAGTTTATAAACAGCGGAAAGAAAACGATAACTAGTGACGATGTATGACATCATGATGAAGCCCGTACATGACGTCAATCTCACCAAGTATTCACCAGAAAACAAGGTTAAAAGCAAGACTGAGTATACTACTACTCAGCAAGGCTAACCCGGATAAGGGTATATAACATAGCCCTTTAACTAGACATGCAAGGCTTATGATGGTGTTGGAGGTTTATTTTGCTGAAAAGCAATAAAGTGTAGGTCCTTAATTTCAAGTTTTAGCTTTCAGATTTTAGTTGTATTAACCATTCTAGGATTGTACCTATCTATACAAACATGTAGAGAAATTATTTGCATACAACAAGATGGAGTATCATCTTTGTTCCACTTCTTACTCTATGTGGCAAAGAGATTAAGCAGGCTCAATATCCGTGAGCGGCGGAACAGTTCGAACCGAATTTCAATCCTTGCAAGGTAAACCTAACACACATGCTTGGAGCACTATTGAGTCACTCCAAAGCAACCATTTGCCTTTCATTCCGGTTCATGGATCAGGGCCACTCTCCCCGACTATAGGGAACCAACCTCGACCCTCATAGTCGTAGTGTAGCGCTACATTGTTTAATAGGGCACCAACCTCGTCCCACATCCATTTTATTCATCCTATCCCTAAGAGAGAGTGGGGTAAATTCCACTTGCCGGGCCGATTGGTTACTGGGCTTGCCGTGTACCACATTTACTGCATGTGGCTAGTACTTTCAAATGCTTAACCGCCGCTACCACACACTGCGGCCTTATCAAGTTCATCAACATAGACGGACTTCAACAAGTTCGCCCATGATACTTATAGTGATTGCAGAAGGTAAACAATCAATTCCTATAATCTCGCGAGTGACAGGCAATCACTCGACTTTTACCGGTCCTATTAGCATAGCATCTAACTCGGACTCAAATCTAGTGTTCAAACAGTAGGTACCTAAGATTATGCAACTAGGGTTTTCAATCAATTCCAACAAATTAAATGCATTAGTAAATAATAATGATAAGTTGCATAATTTGAAATAATAGGATTATGCTCCGGGGCTTGCCTTCAGTAGTGTCTATAGAGTCAGTAAGCTTTAACTCTTCCAAATCTGGGTTCGGGACTTCAGTTAATTCTGCTATGTTGGTTGAACTTCATGCAGCTCACTCTTGGAGTCCGTGTTCATGTTCAAGTCTTAGTTATCTTTCGTAATGTTGACTTGGACTTTGAAAATATCCCCGTCTGGTTCCTGGATGAGTTCGTACGTTCCGTCGACTAGCGATATTATTTCTATATGCAATGCAGTAGTTGGATTTAGTGAAGTGCTTAAGTATAGCTTTTCTTCACTAAAAAGTTGTTATCCAATAAAGTAAACATTTAAGACCAAGCTTAAAAGTATTACTTTACTGGGCAATCATTTATAGAGAAAAAATGAACACAAGGAATTACATAAATGACAAGACTAGCTACACTAGGAAACATGGTTTGAAATCAAGAAAAAGCAAGGTAGTTTTATTTAGGAACATGGGCGGGTTGAATTCAAATCTATAATTTGAATTCAAAAGAAAATTCAACAACTAGGGTTTTAAATCAAACATAAACTCAAAATTAAAAAGAAAAGACCATGTCTATGAATCAAGCCCAAACATGAAGTTTATTCTAACAAAAACAACACTAGCACGAATTAACCTTAAAACTCAAACATAAAATTAAAACTCAAACTAAACAATGTAAAAATTATCCCAAAAATTATCATAAACAATTTATGATTAGAAGAGCTCATGATAAAAAGATGATCCTAAGAAATTAACAAAAAACATGCTTTAACAAAATAAACAGGTGTATATGCTAGAAATAAACAAAGCACATAAAATAACAAGAAAAAGTCAAGCATTCGGGCCACAAATTTCACACAAGACTATACATGGCAAAAGGATTCTAGGTTTCAAAAATCAAGCATAACAAAGCTATGGCTAACAAGATATAAATAAATTACTCATTTGCTAATAATTAAACTAGAGCACATAACATAAGGTTTCATGCAAACTTTAGTAGCCAAAATTATAGATCTAGTTGAGAGGAGCACAACAAAATTAATTTAGCATTTTTCTGATTTTTCTACATTTTTCTAGGGTTTTTAGAAGTTCATTGAAAACAGAAGGAAAGGTTCAGGGATTTTTACAAGGAAGACCCTGGAAGTTTTTAAAACAAAGCAATCAAATCCTTGTAGCCATGGCTGGCCGTGGAGGTCCTGTTCCGGCCAAATCTCGGCGAGGGAAGGCCATGGGAGTAAGGGGAAGCTTGGGCAAAATGAAGAGGGGGCTCGTGCGCACCTGTTGGTGGTTTGAGTGGGGCCTGGGATGGTTTGTAGTGGTGGGGCCACGGCGAGCAGTGGGCTGCGGCGGCACTGTGCAGTGACGGAGGCGCGTCGGTGAGGCAAAGGGAGGAGGGTTGGGCTGGGAAGCTTCAGTAGGGTGAGGACAAGCTTGTGGATTGCTCGATTTGGGCAGAGCTGGGGTGGAGGGGGTGTTCCGCGGCGAGCTTTGAGCTCGGGTGCCAATGGCGGGCGGCGGTTGGGGAATGCCGAGATAGGACTGACCGGGGTTATTTATAGCCTGCAAAGGGAGGGGATAGGGGAGAGGAGAAGGATATGAGCTCGTCTATAGCTGGGGGCGAGCTCCCAGCGGCGGTTTTGGTTCTCCAATGGGTGGGCCGGTGGTCGTAGCGCGCGCGACGGTGTGGCGCGTGCGCGAGCAGCCAGCAGAGTGAAGAAGAGGCGGCGGTCGGGGTGTTGGCGACGCGTGGAGGCGGCGCGGGGCAGATGGCGACGCGTGTAATTTTCTAAACTTCTAGGGGTTAAACTGTAAAGTAAAATTTCCCGTTGATCTAGGGCTCAAATGAAAAAGGGTTCAACATGAAAGCTGTGTAACTTTTTAAGATCTACAACTTTCCTGTTGTGCAAATTTTCACTAGATTAAAGGATTTTGAAATATTTTCAAATCCATGACATACTTTTAAAATGTAAAAGAACCCAACTTAGTTTTTAAAATTGCAAGGGTAAACTTAAACATAAAATTATCTTTTTATGAGGGTAAATTGTGAAAAACAAAATATGCATTTTAACTCCTCATAATTTTTGAAATTTTGCCTTTTGCAAAATTATTTTGTAAAAAGGACTTTGCATTTTTCAAAAATTACAAAAATACCCTTGCTATAGAAATCATGGTTTAAATTTTTAAATCAACACAAAAAAAATTATTTTTAACCCCAAAAACCTGGATTGTCACACCAGTCCCCCGGCCACTTGTTCTTCGATGCGCCCACCGGACTGGGAGCAGTCTGTTGAAAGGCGAAGGTGTAACACCCGTACTGGGCCTCCATCTCCGTCGACTTGCCATCGGAACCTCGGACGGAGATGGTCTTCGGCTGGTCGTGCACCCGCATGACCCGAGCGAAGTTCTCAGGAGTCAGGGTGATGTGGCAAGTTTTCGACAGCCACATGAAGAGGCTGATGCGAGCAAATGAGTTTGGAGTCAGGTGGTGGAGGTAGACGTCGTACCGAACAAAGATGTCGATGACAGCAGGGTCGAGGGGGAAGCAAAGCCCACCCAAAAAGAAGTCCTTGAAGGCGAGCACCTCGTCTTCCCGGGGCTTCGCGTAGACGTCCGTCTTCGGTGGAACCCGCCCGAGGCCAGGAGAGAGAACCCCTCTCTTCTCCATGTCTTCCAACATGGGCAGTGTCATCTTCATCGGCCCAAAGAAGGTGGTAGGCGGGGCTTTGTTTTTTTCGGAGCCATGACAGGATCAGGCGGGCTCACCGTGACGCTAGCGAAGAGAAAGGAGCTAAAACTATGCTAGTTCGCGACGAAGAGACACAAAGGCAGAAGGAAACAAGAGAGTTTATAGTAGGAGGGCAATGGGAAGTGTACCCTCCCGCACCCGGTTACCCCCACTTATATAGGAGGGAGGAAGGACGTGCAAAGTCCGTTTTACCCTTCTAGGATTTTCACAAAGTGAGCGCGCGTGGATGGGTAACGTTGGAATTTCGCACCGGACGCCTCATTCGACGCATCAAAGGAAAGAGTCAAATTCTTTTAAATTAGTCATTAATACATTTATGACGCTTCGATGTCTGGTCTGTTGCTCAACAGGTGAATCGAGGAGACTCGGGCCTCGACAGAACGCGAAGTGATCGGTCGAGGCCCAAAGGGTGGCGCTTCAGGGGAAGAAGTCGAAGTCATTGCCCCTCCAAGGATGGGCAACGACTCCGAGGGGCTACTATTGGGGACGCCACCTTCAGCCATCGACCGAAGGCCCGCGGACCATTCGGATCCAACAACAAAGTCTTCTGCCGTCACGGCAACCGGAGCGATCGAAGGCTAGTGAAGATAGGCGAAGACCAAGGCGCCAACGGCGAAGACAAAAGCTTGCGAAGAGAGGCGAAGACCAAGGCACCAACAACGAAGATGAAGGCAAGCGAAGAGAGGCAAAGACCATGGCGCCAACAGCGAAGTTGAAGATAGCGAGGAGATTCAGCAAGAGGCGACGGCGGAGCCATGCGAGGAGTTGTGAAGGAAGGCGTCGGGAAGCAAGCGCGCTGGACGTCGCGAAGGCAAAGTCCACCGAATGGTGATGTGTGTCTGGGCCCATTGGGCAGTAGGGGCCTGGATGTGATCAATTGAATGATGTAAAAATAAGGTTGTGTCCCTAGAATATTCCGGGAATATAGTTGTTAGGGGGCATTACGGTGTAATAACGGAGGGTGGTAGGTGAACCGCCACCTATAAATACACATCCTTTGTATGTTGATGGGACACATTGAATAGAGAGAAAGTTCCACTTGATTGTGCGAAGCCTTTGTGTTAACTCGGAGTTGTCTGTGTGCGCATTTCCTGACTGTTGTAGTGTTCGTCTATTCCGGAGGCACTCTCCACCAACAAACCTCTGGTTCAGCCAAACCACCTCCGAATCACCTTCCTCTTATTCCTCTACAAACGAAGGTTTGTGCAACACTACCCTCAAACTCCCTCTTTATTGAGTTTAAACAAATTGCATGCCGATCACTAAAATTAAACTCAATGAATCTTGCCAATCCACTTGTGCATTCCATGCGCTTTCATGAATAAACTTGCATACTCTTTATTACTCGCATTCTTTCTAGTTCTTGTGAACAAATATCTTCATAGGGACCCCATGCTTTCTAAATAATTGACTAATGTGATATGATTGGATGAATGGAACCACGCTCTTTCTTGCAAAGTACTTGGGATTTATTTTCAAAAAAAAATCATCAATGGCTTGTCTCCTCAAATTAATGAAAATTCCTACCAAAGCTACAGTCAGATGTTCATGCTCTAACCTTCATATGCAGTTTGTCTTTGCTTTGAGTTTTGTCAAATTCTTTGACCCTTGTTAGAGACTTGTCATACTCTCATGGTCAAGATCACGTACACATACACTCACATAGCAAACACTATCATCCACCCACAAAATAAAACTCCATGACATACGTGACTCTTTCTATCTAAAGTGACCATCAAGGATGTGGGTATGAAAAGAAAAGAAAGAAGAAGAAATAAAAGATGCATACCCAAAGAAGGTATGCCACATGCTCAAAAGGCATGTCAGAAAAAAAAAGAAAAATAATAATAAAGATGCATACCCAAATAAGGTATGCCACATGGCCACAAGGCATGTCCAAAAAAAAGAGAAAAGAATAGAGAAAGATAGTCCACATCCAAGGAAAATAAAGAAGAGAGAAGAATCAAGGAAAGGAGTTCATCCACCAAAACAAAATTCCCACACACTTGCACATCTTGATCAGATTGTATGACTCGTTTTTGTTTGGATCTTGTTTTTGACTTAACAATATAAGCAAAGCAAACATGCCTCTTTACTCCTTCCCTGAGCTCCACATAAGCCTGATTAGATGATAGGAGAAAGTAAGGCAACAACTTCGCCTTGGTGAGGATCCAAAACAAAAAGAGTCATTCGAGAGAATAATTTGAGGAGCAAGACTATTCTTTCTTTTCAAAAAAAAAATAAAAACCCAAGTTTCCAAGCCGGAAGGGATAGGAACTTGAATTCTGTATTGTTCCATTCTTCAATTACCCAAGAAAGCATAGTAGCCACTCAAAAGTTCACAGAATTTGGAAGAAGCTTGGAATAATTTGTATGCAGGTTTCATAAAAAGGAGTTGCGTCGACCTTAGTCCTTTAACATTTACTTGAGGACGAGCAAAGGACTAAGTGCGAGGGTGTTGTTGATGGTCCTTAAGTGTCATATCTGACTGTCAACTCTGGCAAAGAACAATGCCAAAACAAACACCAAACTAGAGATAGGAGTTTAATACTAATCATTTCCACAAGTTTTGGTGAATGACCGTTTTTAGGAGACCGTGTCTGCATATGGAGGGAAACCATGCTCAAATGAAGCCAACAGTACAATTCAGAGCATGCTACACGAGCATGAGAATTAGAGGGTCCACATCCAGAAGCTAATCAGCTCAAGCCCAAGAGAAAACACACTTCCGACAAAACTAGAAGCAGGCACAAGGATCCAAGGGCCAAATGACAAGCTTAACCCACTTAACTTTTGGGGAACACCCACAAGCCAATACAGGGAGCCCACAGGGAATCCACAGGCCGAAGACAGGGCCTGATGACCTCAAAAAGGGGTCGGCCAAACCCCTGGGTTGGCCGACCCCCTACTGGGCCCGATCAGGCCCATCTTTCTCCTGCAAACTTCCACCGCGTTCGCTACACCGGCTCCAGATGGTACCACCTCAAAAGTTCACCCAAGGATCCACCATTGGATGGCTATATAAGGAGGAGGAGAGCCCCCAATTCAAAACACAACAAGAGAGGAGGAAGAGCTTCACTCCTAGGCATCGGCCTAGTACTTAGAAAATAGGGAAAGAGTGAGGGGTAGTTTGGAGGGGCGTCGGCCTGTCGGCGCTCTTCTCCGGCCTTGTACCTCGATGGATGCTTCCTTTCTTAAGTAATTATTCATGATCTTCTATGGTATTTAGTCTTTTAGTAAAGTAATTCTATTCTTTATTTGCTTGCGGGATCATCGTCCGTCCTCGTGACGGGTGCGCTAGTCTGATGGCTCGAGTTGTGGACGGAGTCGGGGCTAGAGCAATAGTCGCTAGCATAGATGTGGTGTCTAGGCTAGAGGTTACCTTTGTTTGCATACCTTCTCCATGGTCTGTCGGGGTAGGCGGCAGGTGGTGACAGCCCTGTCCGTCCGTTGTAGTCCCCCACATGTGGGTTGGGTGTAGAGCTAATAGCCGGATACTCTTGGTAGACTAGAAGTAAGCCGGTGCCCGAAGTAAGCAAGTGGAGGTAGAACCTATCTTTATGTAACACCCGGTTTATAAAAGGACATAAACCGAGCAATCATATACGTGCCAGGATCAAGTCACACATATATACAACAGAATGAACAGTATATCACAGCACATATCATGAATAAGACATAATAAATTGAAATACGAATGTTATTTATTACATTAATGACAAAAATGTCTGATACAGCGGAAGCGAAGTACAAAATACGATAAAAGAACTCTCCGAAGCTGAGCAGGGTGCCACAGGGACGTCGACTGGGAGACGAACACCTAGAAGTCCTCGTAGTCCTGGTAGAGCTGAGCGAACTCCCTCGTGTCGGCAGGAACTGAGCAGCAGTAGCGTAACCAAGAGGAAAAAGTAGAGAAGAGGCAAGAGTGAGTACACAACTTGTACTCAACAAGTATAACACAAACTATGAGGCTCTAAGGTTGGTTGACTCAATCTGCATTAGCTTTTAAGTGTTGGCAAAATTTTATTAAAGCTATTACTACGAGTTGATGAATTACCATTAACCCAGTTACATAGTAATTAATCAGAATTAATTCAGAAACTACTAAGTACCAAACCAAACCAAACCAAGCCACCCCGAGAGGCACCTCCCTCGTCGGAAGGAGATAACCCCACTAATCAAAAGGAGGATCTGGGCCGCTCATGACCGTGAGCACGGCTAGTATACCAGTTTTACACTCTGTAGAGGTTGCACATCTTTACCCACAAGTCGTGAGCTATGCCAGTTGTTCATCACACTTCCTTAGGTGAGATGACTAGCGACTCACAACGAGGCCGTTACAAAGAATCTCGTTGGTAAGACGTAACCGCGAGAGTTAGGTCAGCGACGATGGGGCCCACCTCCAGGGGTACAAGCACCGGAGCGCAATCCTAGCACAGACCAAGCCGGAGGAGCAGGGACCATTGAAGCTTACTACTCTTGCCCCGCAGGTAAGTTACTCCAAACCAAAAAGACCTAATTAGTAAGCCAAGTCTATCCCATTCTAGCCTTGTGGTAGCGCTGTTGTCCCAGGTTGTCACTCTATGAACCGGTCCTTATGGAGAGTGGCCAACCAAGCACTAAGCACTGTGCTGGCCCCCTAAACCATGTTTCTACAAAAACCATCTTTTAACGAGACGTGAGCCACTCATCACAACACAGAGGGTCACTCTCAGAATTAAGTCCAAGTAAACCATTAATCAAATTAATTAAAAGGACCATAATGTGTTATAGCACAGCAACCTAGCACAACTAACCAAAATGCAACCCAAAGGTATTTATAAAGTATATAGAGTGGCTAGGACAGTCCTTATAGGCATACAATTTTAAATGCAGTATGAAATTGTATTTAAAGTGATAGGTGGTGTTCATGTTATACTTGCCTTCCTCGTACTGCTCCTGCTGCTGCTCAAAGTGATCGGAAGATGGCTGCTCCTCGTACTGGTACTGGGGCTCCTCCGGTAGCTCAACGTCTACTCACGAACACATGGCCAAAAACAATGCACAACATAAACATACAAGCAAACACTAACAAAATCTAAGAAACAGTACATCAATACATATAAACAGCACACTAAACTAGTCTAAAATTATTCTATGCATTACAACGATCACGGGGACATAAAGAACGCCTAAAACGGAGCTAAAACGCATAATCTAGGCTAAAAACAAGTTCTAGGGGCTTATCTCCGAGAAAAACTAGGTTCCAGGGGGTTTTTTGCAAAAGCTGAGGACTAAAACATAATTAAACCTTAGCTGCAGGGGTTAGCATGCAAAACTACCAAGGGTGGACTGCGGGTTCTAATTTAAAGGAACTCAGGGTGTAAAACGTAAAAGCAGGGGCGGATCTGGAAATATTTTTGAACACTGATGGACTGCGGGTTGAATCTCGAAAAGCTAAGGGGCTCTTTAGCAAATGAGACAGGCCGAACCGGTATCTTTGAATCTGGGCGCTCGGATCTGGATCGGATGGCTCGGGTTTGATGGCCTTTGGATCTAATCGCGTGCGTCCGAAACAAATCGGACGGTCCTGGGGATTTGGGCGCGCGAGGCGGCGGCGCGCTACCGCCGGTGACGAATCCCGCGGCGGCGCGGCTCAGGACTCGCCGGAGTTCACCAAAACCGGTGCTCCGGGGGTCGTTTCGAGCGGGGTTTGGGTCGGAAAGGTACTACGCGATATGCGTAATCCACCCGAGGCAAAGGAACAGTGGATTGGGGCCTGGTCGGACCTTGGCACGGCGAGGGGCGGCGCTGGGCCTTGGAGCTCGCCGGGGTGCGGGGTGCAGGCCGCTCTGTGGCTCGGATGCGCGTGCAATAGGGTCATGTGACTTGTGCAGGGCTCGGCACGCCTGTGCAGAGGTCGTGCGAGGGTGCAGGGCTGCAGACATCCGCCACGGCGGAGATGCGGCGGCGAGACGCCGGCGTGCGAGGTCCAGGCTCCTAGGTGCACCACGGGCTAAACTAGCTAGCGCAAAAGCAAAAGAAGGCCGGGCTAGTGCTCACCGAGGCTTGGAATTGGGGAAAGGACCGGCGCAGGGGTGTTGACGGCGAAGTCCGGCGGTGGCGCTCCGGGCTGCACGCGGGCGGAGTCGATGTAGTGGTGCACCGGTCCTCTGGACTCCACGGGGAGCCTCGGGGTCGATCTGCGAAGCCGGTGAAGGGGTCAGAGAGGCCCAGTGGCCACCTGAGATGAAGGATTGTGGTGGCGCAAGGACTCACCAGCGTGGAGGTCGCGGCGGCGCCCCGCTCCGAGCAGAGGCAGGGCGGCGGCTAGGGTTGTGGGGCTGTGCTGTGGGATAGGCTGGACGCAAGAGGTCCGCGGGGGTTTAAAGAAGGCGCCGGGGATCTTGGGGAGGCGCACCCATCGTGATCCCGGCGGGGATTGCGGCGCGGCCGTTGCAGCACGGGGAAGGCAGGGGTGGGGATGACAAGCGGGCCCGCGCTATCAGCGGCTGGGCGCGCGAGAGCGGGCGGTGCGCATCGCGCGAAGGAGCGGCTGACGGGTGGGCCACCCTTGTCAGGGAGAGTGCGCACGCGCAAGAGCTGAGAGCGAGAGCGGGCGGTGAGAGAGAATATTTTTCGTAGATTTTGGCCTAAATTATTCATCTGACCACCATGAGTATCAGCTAGGTGACCCTTTTAAAATAATACAGTAGTACGTTCTGCGACGCGTTGTGTTAGTCGAGTCGGATGTTAAACTCGGCTAAGTTGTGAAAATTGTCTTCTTGTTATTATGCTACTTGTTTGATTTGGATTTTTGAATGATTGCATAGCTTAGTAGTTTAAATTTGTTTAATGAAAATCAATATTAAGTTAAAGTTAATTAAATAATAAAACGAGATAGATCGTTGGGGGTAAAACTGTCCACTCTATCCTGTCTACTTTATCATGTCCGAGTCTTTTCTGCAAAGAGTTATCGTATCCATCTGAATTTATTTCTGCAATATCCTTACTCGTGAAATCTGTTGTCCAAAATCAGACGGTGAACACCAAGCGTGGTTCTGACCAGCAGGGGCAGAACAACCAGGGGCAGAGCACCCAGGGGACCGAGATCCCGATTGTTGGTGATATGCCCAAGAGCCCATCATCACAATACGGTTTAAAGGCCCAAGTGGATATTGATCCAAGAGGGATTAGGGTTACTAATGGGCCTATGAGATAGAAGCCCATTAGTACGCCCTATATATATGAGGGAGGGGCTAGGGGGGCGATGACCTGAGCCGCGCCACCTCCCTAGCCGCCGCCCCTCCCTCTCTCTCGGCCGCCGCCCTTGCCGTGCGTGCGGTGCTAGCACACCGACGCCCGGCGTTTCATCCCCGTACGTGTGGACTCCGTGGAGGCGCTGCTGCGACTGCTGCGCTGATCTGCTGCTGGGATCAAGTACGAGGAGCTCGGTTCGTGGGACGTGATCGACTACTTCCTCTACATTGACGCGCGACTTCTTCCGCTGCGCTGCGCGTCTAGTGGTAACGATCTATGGTCTTCTACTCGCAAGTATCTTGGATTTATGCGGTAGTGATGCTAGCGTAGCCTACCCGTTTCCCTACAGTGGTATCAGAGCCATCTTGCGTAGTTTTTGGTCTGGATCTTTTGCATATAGGTGATATGTTGTTGTAGTAGAATGGATCTATTACTTTTGCACGGTTTGATTAGATCAATTGGTCATAAGGGGTTAAAACTGGAGCGAGTTGATTGCGCGGCATATGACAAAAGATTAGTTTGTGTTCTTTCTCTGTTATGCATACGACATGTCCCTACCGGCTGGAATCACCATCGGGACTAACTGTGTGCATAGTCAGCAGATTGAACCAACAGATCAAGGTCATGTGTAGATGCAGTCTTCTCAAGTGCAAAGTTTGCACGGTCAAGGTGATTGACCTAGTGAAAATTGAGGCATTATGAATGGCTCGGATTTGAGGTGATGCGATCACTCTGATGAGATTTTCATAGGGATTCCATAGATGCGATCTGTGTACGTTGCTTTCTCGCTGTAGCGGCTTCTCAAGCGCTACTTTGGTAGAACACGTCGTACGCCTAACTTGTTTTTGCAGGGTGTGATGTGAATGGTATGGCCTCAATGTCATGTGATGATGTATGTGATGATTTGTGCGGCCTGCGTGTCGCAAGTTAACACAACCGGGTTGAGGTTGCACCATTATTGTATAACGACCTGTGTGTCGACTTGTGATGTTTGAATCCTCATGTAATTATTTCACTAGCTATTAGATGTAGTAGCTTAGTATCTTTTCATGGAGGCTTCAATCATGATGGCGATGATGATCACCACAAGACAGGACGGATGGCAATGGAGGTCACCTTGGAGCCATGGCGATGGTGCCCATTGTGATGCAAGAGGCCATACTATTCACAATATAATATGATTATATGCTTGTGATGTTTATTTTCCTGTCATACTATTCTTTCATGCTTTTACATATGGTGGATGCTTTAATCATGATAGAATAGCTTCCCTCAGAAAAGGTTGAGTTTTTGATGCCTTTTACCAATAGCTGCACCTATAAATTTTGATCGTTGTGTGGTAGGTTTACCAAAGTAGAGTACCCTCAGCTATCACTTTTGTATAGGGTGGATGTCGGACATTCACAAGCATAGTATTGGTTTACTCAGCAAAGCTATCAAAACAGTTTTGGGCTTTAAGGCATAGGGTTGGGGCCGGGGCATTGGATGCCACCCAACAAACAAGAGTCGCATAGAGATGTGATTAGTAATTTGTTACTTACCTGTATCACTACTTTTCTAGCCGTGATGCTAAAGCTCACTAGAATTTTAGTGATTATGGATCTTGAACCACTATATGTCATTAGAGGGAAGATGACTTTGATATAGTAGGTTGTCTTTTGTTAAATCAGTTAATGAAAGTCTTTACATAAACTTAGTGCTGAAATCTTGCTTTACTTTAATGTTGTAGATCATGTCTGCCAGTAACAATTCCGTTTTCAATTTGCGTTCTGTTCTTGAGAAAGAAAAGTTTAATGGAACAAACTTTATTGATTGGTACCGCAACCTGAGAATTGTTCTCAGGCAAGAGAAAAAGGAGTATGTTCTTGAGCAGCCATATCCTGATGATCTCCCTGACAATGCAACTGCTGCTGATCGCAGAGCTTATGAGAAGCACTGCAATGACTCACTTGATGTCAGCTGTCTGATGCTCGCCACCATGTCCCCTGATCTGCAGAAGCAGTATGAGCATGCGGATGCTCATACCATGATCGAGGGGCTGCGTGGGATGTTTCAGAACCAAGCCAGGACTGAGAGGTTCAATATCTCAAAATCCTTGTTTGCGTGCAAGCTGGCAGAAGGTAGCCCAGTCAGTCCTCATGTGATCAAAATGATTGGTTACATTGAGACTTTGGATAGACTTGGTTCTGAACTTCACCAAGACTTGGCTACTGATGTTATTCTCCAGTCGCTCCCGGCGAGCTATGAGCCTTTTATCATGAACTTTCAGATGAATGGCTTGGATAAAACATTGATTGAGTTGCATGGGATGCTAAAAACAGCAGAGGAGAGCATTAAGAAGAATCCCAATCATGTGATGATGATTCAGAAGGGGAACAAAAAGAGGAAGCGTTGGACGCCTCCTAATCCCAAAGGTAAAGGCAAGGAAAAGAGTTCCGGTGGTGAGTCCTCAGGCTCTAAGCTAAAGCCAGCACCTAAGGCCAAATCTGGCCCTACTTCTGAAGATGAATGCTTCCACTGTCATGAAAAGGGACATTGGTCTAGGAACTGCAAGAAGTACTTGGAAGAAAAGAAGAAGAAGAAGGGAAGTGAGACTTCCACTTCAGGTATAAATGTTATAGAAATAAATATTGCATTATCTTCTAGTGAATCATGGGTATTTGATACTGGATCGATGATTCACACTTGCAAATCGTTGCAGGGTCTAAGTGAGACTAGAAGATTTGCAAGAGGCGAGTTGGACGTTCGGGTCGGCAATGGCGCAAAGGTTGCGGTGTTGGCGGTCGGCACCTACCACTTGTCTCTACCCTCCGGTTTAGTTTTGGAATTAAATAATTGTTATTGCATTCCTGCTTTGAGCAAGAACATTATTTCTTCTTCATGTTTGGAAGAAGTTGGTGATTTTAAGATTGTAATTGAGAACAAACGTTGTTCTATCTTTTGCAATGGTATTTTTTATGCTCATTGTCCATTGGTGAATGGATTATATGTTCTTGATCTTGAGGATAAATCTGTCTGTAATATTAATACTAAGAGGCTTAGACCAAATGATTTGAATCCCACTTTTATTTGGCATTGTCGCTTAGGTCATATAAATGAGAAGCGCATTGAACAACTCCATAAAGATGGATTGTTAAGCTCATTTGATTTTGAATCATTTGACACATGTGAGTCTTGTTTGCTTGGAAAGATGACCAAAGCGCCTTTCACTAGTCAGAGTGAGAGGGCGAGTGACTTGTTGGGACTTGTACATACCGATGTATGTGGACCAATGAGCTCAATAGCCAGAGGTGGTTTTCAGTACTTCATTACTTTCACTGATGACTTTAGTAGATATGGCTATATCTACTTAATGAGGCACAAGTCTGAATCGTTTGAAAAGTTCAAAGAATTTCAGAATGAAGTACAAAATCAATTAGGCAAGACAATTAAATTTCTGCGATCTGATCGTGGAGGAGAATATTTGAGCCTTGAATTTGGTGATCATTTGAAGCAATGTGGAATTATTCCGCAGCTAACTCCGCCCGGAATGCCTCAATGGAATGGGGTATCCGAACGGAGGAACCGAACCTTGTTGGACATGGTTAGGTCCATGATGAGCCAAGCTGATCTTCCATTGTCATTTTGGGGTTATGCTCTTGAAACTGCTGCGTTCACACTGAATAGGGTTCCAAGTAAGTCTGTTGAGAAGACACCATATGAGATATGGACTGGGAAGCGTCCCGGATTATCTTTTCTCAAAGTTTGGGGAT
Source organism: Panicum virgatum (assembly GCF_016808335.1). Taxonomy (NCBI): domain Eukaryota; kingdom Viridiplantae; phylum Streptophyta; class Magnoliopsida; order Poales; family Poaceae; genus Panicum; species Panicum virgatum. The sequence continues at coordinate 33,066,506 of NC_053144.1, read as the reverse complement.
GTGAGGCTTATGTCAAACGTTTGATGTCAGATAAGCTCACTCCAAAGTCAGACAAATGTTTCTTTGTGGGGTATCCTAGGGAAACCAAAGGATATTATTTTTACAATAAGGCAGAAGGCAAAGTGTTTGTCGCTCGCAATGGTGTTTTCTTAGAAAAGGAGTTTCTCTCAAAAGGATTTAGTGGGAGCAAGGTGCAACTTGAAGAAATTCAGGAAACACCCGAAACTGTTTCAGCACCCACTGAAGATCCACGGGATGTGCAAGATGTTGCACAACCCGTAGTTGAGGCACCAGCCCCACGAAGGTCTATAAGGGCACGTCGCGCTACTGACAAGCTCAACCTCCTTATTACGGAGGAGCGCCATGTATTATTGATGGAAAATGATGAGCCCTTGACCTACAAAGAAGCAATGCTGGGACCCGACTCCGACAAATGGCTTGAAGCCATGGAATCCGAGTTAAAATCCATGCATGATAATCAAGTTTGGAACTTGGTCGATCAGATTGACAGTGTAAGACCTGTCGACTGTAAGTGGATTTTTAAGAAAAAATTAGACATGGATGGAAATGTTCACATCTATAAGGCACGATTGGTGGCGAAAGGTTTCCGACAAATTCAAGGTGTTGACTATGAGGAAACCTTTTCGCCCGTCACAATGCTAAAGTCTGTTCGGATTCTCCTAGCAATTGCCGCATATTATGACTATGAGATATGGCAAATAGATGTCAAAACCGCTTTTCTTAATGGACATCTAAGTGAGGATGTGTATATGACACAGCCTGAAGGTTTTGTCGATCCTAAAAATGCTGGGAAAATATGTAAGCTTCAGAGGTCCATCTATGGATTGAAGCAAGCATCTAGGAGTTGGAATATTCGTTTTGATGAAGTAGTCAAAGGGTTTGGCTTCATCAAGAATGAAGATGAGCCTTGTGTTTACAAAAAGGCTAGTGGGAGCGCACTTGTGTTTCTGGTCCTATATGTGGATGACATATTACTGATCGGAAATGATATTCCAATGCTTGAAGCCGTTAAAACCTCATTGAAAAAGAGTTTTTCGATGAAGGATTTAGGAGAGGCGGCTTATATTCTGGGTATTAGGATCTATAGAGATAGATCAAAAAGGCTAATTGGATTGAGCCAAGACACGTACATTGACAAGATATTGAATCGGTTCAATATGCAAGATTCCAAGAAAGGTTTCTTGCCAATGTCACATGGCATTACTCTAAGCAAGAGTCAGTGTGATACGACACCTGATGAGCAAAAGAGGATGAGTACGATTCCTTATGCTTCAGCCATAGGGTCGATCATGTATGCTATGCTTTGCACGCGCCCAGATGTTTCCTTTGCTCTAAGTGTTACGAGCAGGTATCAGTCAGATTTCGGTGAATCTCACTGGACAATTGTAAAGAGTATCCTTATGTACTTGAGAAGAACTAAGGATATGTTCCTAATATTTGGAGGCGAAGATGAGCTCCTTGTAAAGGGTTACACCGATGCTAGTTTTCAAACAGACAAAGATGACTCCAAATCGCAATCCGGTTTTGTTTTCTGCCTCAATGGTGGGGCAGTGAGCTGGAAGAGTTCCAAGCAAGATACGGTGGCTGATTCGACGACAGAGGCCGAGTATATTGCAGCTTCCGAAGCTGCAAAAGAAGCTGTTTGGATCAGAAAGTTTGTTTCTGACTTGGGTGTTGTTCCTAGTGCGTCCAGTCCAGTGGACCTCTATTGTGATAATAGTGGTGCCGTTGCACTAGCAAAGGAGCCTAGAACAAGTAAGAAGTCCAGACATATACTGTGAAAGTATCACCTCATCCGTAACTTTGTTGAGAGAGGTGATGTGAAGGTTTGCAAGGTGCACACGGATTCAAACGTTGCTGATCCGTTGACGAAGCCTCTCCCACAACCAAAGCATGAGGCGCACATGAGATCTATGGGTATTAGATACTTACATCAGTGATTCTAGTGTGCGTGGGAGATTTTGTGTCATGAGTATGTTTATGTAATGATAAATAATTGTTATTTGTTCCATGGATGATTATTTTACATTGATTATCAAGTATGTGACTTGTTCGTGAAACTCTTTGTTGAAAATGATATGATTCTAAATTATCCCTAGTTTATGTCGTTGTGTGGGACAACAACGACGTTGAGACTAGCACATGCATTAATTGATGATCATGTTTCACGGATCATGGATATGGAGATATCGGATTAATGATGTGGACACATGTTGGTGAACATGGTGTTGGATTGACCCACGCCAAGACAATGTTGGGATTGTTATTTTGTATGTGCCATCAGTTGTTCTTGAGTGTTATACCTACTGAATCCTTAGACCTGAGATCGCCATTGTTTCTCACTGTGTGTAGTGGTGCATCTTGGGGCTGCTAAACGCTACTCCGTGACTGGGTAGTTACAAAAGCAGCTTACAGGTATGTCATGAAACATGGAATGGGATGTGAGCGGATCAAGATGGAATTTGCCCCTCCTAGATAACGGGAGAGATATCTCTGGGCCCCTCGAGATAGTTGGATTTGAAAGTGCATGGCCATGCCAAAGTGATTAAAGAGTTAATCATGATGACTAAAGGTTAGTTATGAATAGAATCCACTATTAGATCGAGAGAATGGTCGAGCTATCACAAAGGTGGCACGCATCTCGCTTTGAGCTTGACTGGTATCGTGTGGCAAAGGGATCGGTGTATGAGTATATCTATGGTTCGGCCGATATGATCTTTATGTGTATTTGTGAGTCACTATGCCCTGCTAGGTGCCGCTATTGACTTGTGATTCGGAAATGATTTCCGATCACGACCACCTACACATGAACCTAACGGGTCACACACTTAAGGGGTTTGGAATGTTGGAAAGCTTGCATGTATGATTGTCTCTAGTGCAAGTGGGAGATTGTTGGTGATATGCCCAAGAGCCCATCATCACAATACGGTTTAAAGGCCCAAGTGGATATTGATCCAAGAGGGATTAGGGTTACTAATGGGCCTATGAGATAGAAGCCCATTAGTACGCCCTATATATATGAGGGAGGGGCTAGGGGGGCGATGACCTGAGCCGCGCCACCTCCCTAGCCGCCGCCCCTCCCTCTCTCTCGGCCGCCGCCCTTGCCGTGCGTGCGGTGCTAGCACACCGACGCCCGGCGTTTCATCCCCGTACGTGTGGACTCCGTGGAGGCGCTGCTGCGACTGCTGCGCTGATCGGCTGCTGGGATCAAGTACGAGGAGCTCGGTTCGTGGGACGTGATCGACTACTTCCTCTACATTGACGCGCGACTTCTTCCGCTGCGCTGCGCGTCTAGTGGTAACGATCTATGATCTTCTACTCGCAAGTATCTTGGATTTATGCGGTAGTGATGCTAGCGTAGCCTACCCGTTTCCCTACACCGATGCCTCCTCCTCTGACTCCGGAGCAGTACTTCCAGCTCCAGATGCAAATGATGGCTACCCTGAACAACACGGTTCAGGCTCTTCAGCAGGCTCACACTCAGCCTCCGCCTCCTCCACCGCCGCAGCCTCGCGACAGGCGTGCCGAGTTCCTGAGGGGTCACCCGCCGATGTTCTCTCACACGTCCGACCCTCTTCAGGCTGACGACTGGCTCCGTGCAGTGGAGCGCCAGTTGGACATCGCCAAGTGCGATGATCGTGAGCGCGTCTTGTACGCAGCAGGACAGCTGCGAGGGGCAGCTTTGGACTGGTGGGAGTCCCACCCAGTTCAGGACAGCGAGGCTCTCACCTGGCTCCAGTTCCGGGAGCGGTTCCGCAGCCACAACGTCCCCGCGGGCGTTATGAAGATGAAGCAGAAGGAGTTCCTTGCACTGAAGCAGGTAATCTCAGATATAATCATTCAACGGTTTCTTTTGAGCTAATGCCCCCTTGTTCCATCTTTCTGAGTCATGAATTAATCCTTCGATATCTATCTGTCTTTGTCACTTCAGGGGACTATGTCGGTCACGGAGTATCGTGATCGCTTTCTGCAGCTTGTTCGCTACGCCCCTGCCGATGTTGCGGATGACCGCAAGAAGCAGGAGCACTTCATGGAGGGCCTTGAGGACTACCTCCAGTACGCGCTGCTCAACCTCCGCTTCGACGACTTCAACCATTTGGTTGACAGCGCGCTCAACACTGAGCGCAAGCACTTGGAGATGGAGTACAAGAAGAGGAAGATTGTCCCCGTTGCTTCCAGCAGCAACACTCATCCTCGCCTCCAGCAGCCCCAGCAGTACCAGCGGCCTCAGTACCGGCCTCCTCAGCAGTACCAGCAGAGGCCACCGCAGCAGTACCCACCTCGACAGCAGCAGCAGGCAGGTCAGGGCCTGAGGTTACCGGCACCTCCGGCTCGTACTGCTCCACCAGCTCCGCCAGCACCTCAGGCTCCACAGCAGGCAGCTCCTCCTGCCGGACAGCAGGCTCAGGGACCCCCTCGCACCTGCTATCACTGCGGCCAGCCGGGGCACTACGCCAACACTTGCCCCCGGAAGGCGCAGGCGGGACAGCAGGGGCACCCAGCTCAGCCCAGGGCGCCACTTCTGGGCAGAGTGAACCACGTGACGGCCGAGTCAGCGGCCGAGGCTCCCAACGTGGTTATTGGTACGTTCATGGTTAATTCATATCCAGCTACAGTGCTTTTCGATACTGGTGCTACGCATTCCTTCATTACTCAGTCTTTTGTCGAGCATCATGGTATTCATACTAGCACATTAAAGAGGTGCCTGTTAGTATCTTCACCGGGAGGACAGTTGAGGTCTCACACTTTCTGCCCCGAGAGTCAGTGTTTCCTTGAGGGGAGTAGAGTTCTGTACTAATCTGATGGTGCTAGACACCAAGGGCGTTGATGTCATTCTGGGAATGGAGACTCTAGCCAAGTGGGGAGTCCGGATAGATTGTGCTCAGAGGACAGTCTTGCTATCAGCTTCCAGTGGCCAAGAAGTTGTTATCAGTGCAGTGGAGCCTTCGGGATTTCTTCATCAGATGAAGGCTAGACCCACGGACGGTATTCGCGTGGTGTCTGAATTCCCGGATGTCTTTCCGGATGATCTGCCAGGTATGCCGCCTGAACGCGCCATTGAGTTTTGTATTGATCTCTTGCCTGGCACAGCTCCTATTGCAAAGCGGCCTTACCGTATGGCACCTATAGAGCATGAAGAAGTCAAGAAAACTATTGATGAGTTGCTAGCCAAGGGCTATATCCATCGCAGCTTCTCTCCTTGGGCTTTTCCATTATTGCTGGTAGATAAGAAGGATGGCTCGAAGAGAATGTGTGTGGATTATCGGGAGCTGAATGCAGTTACCATCAAGAACAAGCATCCACTGCCCCGTATTGAGGATCTCTTTGATTTGCTTCGAGGTGCTCGTATATTCTCGATGATCGATCTTCGTTCGGGTTATTTTCAGTTGAGGATCCGTCCTGGGGATATTCCGAAGATGGCATTCACTTGCAAGTACGGGCTATATGAGTACATGGTCATGTCCTTCGGCTTGACTAATGCCCCGGCCTTCTTCATGCACTTGATGAACATGGTTTTCATGGATTATCTGGATGTCTTCGTGGTGATCTTCATTGATGATATTCTGATCTTCTCCAAGACAGAGGAAGAGCATGAAGAGCATCTGAGGCTCGTGTTGCAGAGATTGAGAGAGCATCAGCTGTATGCTAAGTTCGGCAAGTGCGAGTTCTGGATTGACGAGGTTCCATTCCTCGGTCATGTTATCTCTCAAGGAGGCATTGCTGTTGATCCGAGCAAGGTGAAGGATGTGCTCGAGTGGGAGACACCGCAAACAGTAAAGGAAGTCAGGTCCTTCTTGGGCTTAGCTGGATATTATCGGAGGTTCATTGAGAATTTCTCCAAGATCGTGAAGCCTTTGACTTCTTTGCTGGAGAAAAATGTGGTTTTCGTGTGGACTGATGAGTGTCAGAGGGCCTTTGATGAGCTGAAGAAGAGGTTGACTACGGCGCTAGTCCTGACTCTGCCAGACCAGACGAAGAGGTTCACGGTGTATTGTGATGCTTCGAAGGATGGTCTTGGGTGTGTTCTGATGCAGGAGGGCAGAGTGATAGCTTATGCTTCACGGCAGTTACGTCGGCATGAGCTGAACTATCCCACTCATGATCTTGAGTTAGCCGCAGTTGTGCATGCTCTGAAGATTTGGAGGCATTACTTGTATGGGCAGCAGTGTGATATCTACACTGATCACAAGAGCCTCAAGTACATTTTCACGCAGAATGAGCTGAACATGCGGCAGAGAAGATGGCTAGAGTTGGTCAAGGATTATGACATGGAGATTCACTATCATCCGGGCATGGCCAATGTTGTAGCAGATGCTTTGAGCAGAAGAAGTTATGTCAACATGGCCGTGGCTTTCCAGATGCCTCCAGAGTTATGCGAGGAGTTTGAGCAGTTGAGTCTGGGCTTCTTGCATCAAACCTCCAGTGCAGCGTTTGAGGCAGTACCGACTCTAGAGTCAGAGATCAGGCAGCATCAGAAAGAAGATGAGAAGCTGCAGGAGATCCGTGAGTTGCTCAAGAAGGGCAAGGCTCCACACTTCAGAGAGGATGATCAGGGTACTTTGTGGTACAAGAACCGGATCTGTGTGCCAGATGTGAAGGATCTCCGGAAGTTGATTCTGAGTGAGGCCCATGATACAGCTTACTCTATTCATCCGGGCAGCACGAAGATGTATTATGATCTCAAGGAACGTTTCTGGTGGTATGGGATGAAGCGTTCAGTGGCAGAGTACGTGGCTATTTGTGACACCTGTCAGCGTGTCAAGGCTGAGCATCAGAGGCCAGCAGGTCTGTTACAGCCTTTGAAGATTCCAGAGTGGAAATGGGAGGAAATCACTATGGACTTCATTGTTGGATTGCCTCGTACTCAGAAGGGGTACAACACCATATGGGTAGTAGTGGATCGTCTGACGAAGGTTGCTCACTTCATTCCAGTGAACACTACTTACTCCGGTGCTAGACTTGCAGAGTTGTACATCTCTCGGATTGTCTGCTTGCATGGTCTGCCCAAGAAGATTATATCTGACAGAGGGTCTCAGTTCACTTCTCGATTCTGGGAGCAGCTCCATGATTCGCTGGATACGAAGCTGCGTTTCAGTACGGCTTATCACCCTCAGATAGATGGGCAGACAGAGAGAACTAACCAAGTGTTGGAGGATATGCTGAGAGCTTGTGCCATTCAGTATGGTACTAGTTGGGATAAGTGCCTGTCATATGCTGAGTTTTCATATAACAACAGCTATCAGGCCAGCCTGAAGAAGTCCCCCTTCGAGGCATTGTATGGCAGAAAGTGCAGGACTCCTCTCTATTCGGATCAGATTGGTGAGAAGCAGCTTTTTGGCCCTAAGATCATAGATGATGCAGAGCAGATGGTTCAGGCTGTGCGAGAAAATCTGAGGATTGCACAGAGCAGACAAAAGAGCTATGCAGATGGCAAACGGAGAGACCTGACTTTCAGTGTTGGTGATCATGTATACCAGAAGGTGTCTCCGATGAGAGGAATCCGTAGGTTTAATGTCAAGGGGAAGTTAGCACCTCGGTATGTGGGGCCATTCAAGGTGCTAGAGCGGAAAGGCGAAGTTGCTTATCGCCTGGAGTTACCTCTCAGCCTCTCAGGAGTTCATGATGTCTTCCATATATCTCAACTGAAGAGGTGTCTGCGCGTGCCCGAGGAGCAGGCACCACTGGATGGAGTAGATGTGCAGGAAGATCTGACTTATACTGAGCATCCGGTGAAGATTCTGGAGACATAAAAAAGGGTTACTCGGAACAAGCGCATCAAGATGTGCAGAGTTCAGTGGAGTCACCACAGTGAAGCTGAGGCTACATGGGAGCGAGAAGATGAGCTAAAGAAGACATATCCAGATCTCTTTGCTAGCCAGCCCAGCTAAATCTCGGGGACGAGATTTCTTTAAGGGGGTAGGGTCTGTAACACCCTAATTTAATTCCAGCATTTTATAATAAATTTAATTGGCTTTATTTAAATTTCTAAGGTTTATTGTGTTAGACTTGCATTTAATCTAAAATTTTGTTCCTTAAGTAATTAAAATTTTATCATAGGTTTAAATTTTGGCGTTGCATTCATGCTGGTGCATAGCTTTAATTGATTGAGTGTGGTTTGAATTCAAATTTGTATTTGAATTCAAACTTTGTTTGAATTAGAAATAGAAAAGAGAGAGGAAAAAGAAAAAGAAAAGGAAAATAGAAACCCAATAGGGAACCCAAACCCAGCCCAGCAACCCCGGCCCAACCCCTCTCCGCGGCCCGATCCCGCACGGCCCAGCGCGACCCGCTCACCCCTCACCCTCCGCACGGACCCGCAGCGCCACGGCCCAGCTCGCGCAGCACCCTCCACGCTCTCACCGCCCGCTCTCGCTCTCAGCACTTGCGCGCGCACGCTCTCCCAAACAAGGGTGGCCCACCCGTCAGCGCTCCTCCGCGCGATGCGCACCGCCCGCTCTCGCGCGCCCAGCTGCTGACAGCGCGGGCCCGCCTATCATCCCCACCCCCGCCTTCCCCGCGCTGCAACGGCCGCGCCGCAATCCCCGCCGGGATCACGACGGGCGCGCCTCCCCAAGATCCCCGGCGCCTTCTTTAAACCCCCGCGGACCTCTTGCGTCCAGCCTATCCCACAGTACAGCCCCACAACCCTAGCTGCCACCCTGCCTCTGCTCGGAGCTGGGCGCCGCCGCGACCTCCACGCCGGTGAGTCCTTGCGCCGCCACAATCCTTCATCTCCGGTGGCCACTGGACCTCTCTGACCCCTTCACCGGCTTCGCAGATCGACCCCGAGGTTCCCCGTGGAGTCCAGAGGACCGGAGCACTGCTACATCGACTCCGCCCGCGTGCAGCCCGGAGCGCCACCGCCGGACTTCGCCGTCAACACCCCTGCGCCGGTCCTTTCCCCAATTCCAAGCCTCGGTGAGCACTAGCCCGGCCTTCTTTTGCTTTTGCGCTAGCTAGTTTAGCCCGTGGTGCACCTAGGAGCCTGGACCTCGCACGCCGGCGTCTCGCCGCCGCAGCTCCGCCGTGGCAGATGTCTGCAGCCCTGCACCCTCGCACGACCTCTGCACAGGCGTGCCGAGCCTTGCGCAAGTCACATGACCCTATTGCACGCGCATCCGAGCCAAAGAGCGGCCTGCACCCCGCACCCCGGCGAGCTCCAAGGCCCAGCGCCGCCCCTCGCCGTGCCAAGGTCCGACCAGGCCCCAATCCACCGTTCCTTTGCCTCGGGTGGATTACGCATATCGCGTAGTACCTTCCCGACCCAAACCCCGCTCGAAACGACCCCCGGAGCACCGGTTTTGGTGAACTCCGGCAAGTCCTGAACCGCGCCGCCGCGGGATTCGTCGGCGGCGGTAGCGCGCCGCCGCCCCGCGCGCCCAAAGCCCCAGGACCGTCCGATTTGTTTCGGACGCACGCGATTAGATCCAAAGGCCATCAAACCCGAGCCATCCGATCCAGATCCGAGCGCCCAAATTCAAAGATACCGGTTCGGCCTGTCTCATTTGCTAAAGAGCCCCTTAGCTTTTCGAGATTCAACCCGCAGTCCATCAGTGTTCAAAAATATTTCCAGATCCGCCCCTGCTTTTACGTTTTACACCCTGAGTTCCTTTAAATGAGAACCCGCAGTCCACCCTTGGCAGTTTTGCGTGCTAACCCCTGCAGCTAAGGTTTAATTACGTTTTAGTCCTCAATTTTTGCAGAAAACCCCCTGGAACCTAGTTTTTCTCGCAGATAAGCCCCTAGAACTTGTTTTTAGCCTAGATTATGCGTTTTAGCTCCGTTTTAGGCGTTCTTTATGTCCCCGCGATCGTTGTAATGCGTAGAATAATTTTAGACTAGTTTAGTGTGCTGTTTTTATGTATTGATGTATTGTTTCTTAGCTTTTGTTAGTGTTTGCTTGTATGTTTATGTTGTGCATTGTTTTTGGCCATGTGTTCGTGAGTAGACGTTGAGCTACCGGAGGAGCCCCAGTACCAGTACCAGGAGCAGCCGTCTTCCGAGCACTTTGAGCAGCAGCAGGAGTAGTACGAGGAAGGCAAGTATAACATGAACACCACCTATCACTTTAAATACAATTTCATACTGCATTTAAAATTGTATGCCTATAAGGACTGTCCTAGCCACTCTATATCCTTTATATATACCTTTGGGTTGCATTTTGGTTAGTTGTGCTAGGTTGCTGTGCTATAACACATTCTGGTCCTTTTAATTAATTTAATTAATGGTTTACTTGAACTTAATTCTGAGAGTGGCCCTCTGTGTTGTGATGAGTGGCTCACGTCTAGTTAAAAGATGGTTTTTGTAGAAACATGGTTTAGGGGGCCAGCACGGTGCTTAGTGCTTGGTTGGCCACTCTCCATAAGGACTGGTTCATAGAGCGACAACCTGGGACAACAGCGCTACCACACTTTAGTAGAACTCTAAGCCATAGGAATCCTTTCTATCCTTGCCTACCTACCTCTTGTTTGTCCTAGGACAAACCAGTTAGGAGGTTAGTACCTCCGTTTCGCAAGGAAATACGATACCCTGAATACTCAAGGGTGAAGTGCTACGACGATATCTCCGTACGCTTGCGGATTATTCTGTGAATGTTAAGAAATGCCAACAGTAGGGAAAAGGCTTCGCCAATGGATTTTTCGGGTAAGTGATAGGAGGGGTGGAAGTAGTTTCCCAATATTCATAACTGAGGATCCCTTGCGATGATTTTTCCTGGATAAAGTCTTCTAAAGGGGAGCCCATGAGAAGATCAAAATCGCAATCAGGTAGACATGGAAGTCTAAGAGAACCTTGATTTTGTCTATCTTGACTGGCACTGCCCGTGTGATCCCTCGACATTCAAAGAATAGTCTTGAAGGACTTCGAAAGAGTCTGTCGGATGGGTCTAGAGGCATGCTTCCTATGAAGGTGTCTTTGAGGAATTCGGACATGATGCATGCCTCGGCAGTGGGGTCATAAAGGGCTTCTACAGCAATTCCTCTTATTGAAAAAGAAATGGTTGTGGAGGGTGAGCTAATTCGAAATGCTTCAAAAGAGTGTTTCATTCCCTCCAAGCATTCCTCGTTCATGGATTTTCTGGGAGAAGAAAGAGATGTCGTAGGTCTCCTATCACAAAGGTAATTCGAGGTGTTTGTAAGGATTTCATAAAGGTAATCCTCGAATTTGGAAGAGAACTTCGAAGGTTGGATTTCTTTTCCTTCGTTGTTTGTGGTTCGGGAGAGAACTCATCAGACAAATCTTGGGGTCTAGGAGGTGAAGGGATGGATTCGGCTGATGAGGGGCTCTCATGGTGTGACTAGGACTCGTGCTAGGGATTGCAATGATAGGAAGGAAGAGAAGAGTTTCTTAAAATGCAATCTAGGATTTCCCTTCCTTCTGTTGGAGTTTGGTGTGCAAACGAACCTCCAGCAGCGATATTGAGATCATCAGCTGAGTCCATGTCTAAACCCGTGTAAAAGATGTGCAAGGATACATCTTCGGGTATAGACCAGTCTGGGCACATAGCTAAAAGGTGTGAGAATCATGCCCATGCCGCACCTATGGACTCCTCCATTTGTTCAAATGCAAGGATTTCACTTCGAAGAGAGGCTGTATGGGATAAAGAAGAGAACGAGAGACAAAAGTCATCTCAGAGCTCTTCCCAATCTTGGATCATACCCCTCACGTTGTGAGTGTACCATTGTTCTGCCTTCCCCACAAGAGAGAAAGGGAACAACTTCCACCTCAAGGTTTCCTGTGATATGCCTAGTATTACCAAGCATGAACACAATTCCTCGAATACTTGCAAATGAATGTCGGGATCTTCGGTTTCTAAACCAGAGAGGGTTTGTGCCCGAACCATGGCAATGATGTGAGGATGGAGTTCATAGCCAGAAGACATGAAAGGTCTCGAATAGGTTGATGGCTCTGAGAACTCATCCTCGGAGGTAGAGAGTTGGTGGATAGAAGAGGTTGACATGGTATAAGGATAAAAAGAAAAGAAAAGATAAAAGAAAAGAAAAGAAAAGGTAAAAGAAAAGATACACGGGCAAACTAGGTTTGAAGATAACTACAGCAACTGTTCCCCAGCAATGGCGCCAGAAATGCTTGTTGGTATTTCTTAACACTTACAGAGAAATCCGTAAGCGCACGGAAATACTGTTGTAGCACTAAACCTGGGAGTATTCAGGGTATCGTATTTTCCATGAGGAACGAGTGTGTAACTGTCTTCTAACTAGATTACCCCGAAGAAGATGAGAGATAGAGAGACCTTAGGATAGTGTGGTTCTGATCTAAGGATGGGTTAAAGTGAAGATAAACTTATATTTCCACTCGCTCATTTCAGGCACTGGTCTGACCCTGGTCTGCCAAGGAATATCCGGTATCGCTCTATATCAAACCCAGGTGGGGGGACTACACTAACCACGCAGACTGTCTCCGTAGCGGATGGACAGGGCTTTCACCACCTGCCGACTACCCCACAATGCCAGCTGAGCTCGAGACAAACAAAGGTAATCTAAGGCCCAAACACCACGCCTATGCCTTCAACTACTACTCTAGAGTCGCATAGGTTTATCCCGTCTACATCAAGGGCCCTCTTCTAGAGTATCCGCTACAAGAACAGACGATGAACCCGTGAATGAATGAGAACAAAAGAATAAGTAAACTAGAACTCACCGAATAGAAGAACCCGGATATGTACTCCGATCCAAACGTATTGTATATGTAGAGGTACAAAACCGAAGAGACGCCAACAAGTCCGGCTCTTCTCCGAACTCCTTCCTCATACACTCCCTAGGCTAAGGATACAAAGAGGTGGAGCCTCTCTACTCTTCCCCTCCAAATGTGTATTGCTTGGTTAATGAGAGTGGGGAGGAGCCCCCCCTTTATATAGTGGTGGAGGAGGAGTAGGGGCTACCCCACGTGTCCCTATAGAAGGAAACCTTATCTCCCCGGGATAAGGATGAGTAGGGGCTACTCCACGTCGAGCTGCACCTTGACTATCAGTCCAGGTATGGCCAACCCCTAGGGTCGGCTGACCCCAAGTGGACCTTCCCCGGGTGCATCTTTCTCGTGGACGCTGACATGTCGGCCCGCACTTGGATTCTAAGGTGCATCTTGCGTGGCGCGCCTGTTTCCTCTGATTTGTGGGCCCTCCTTGTAAGTGGCATATCTGGATAGCAATATTTCGTGCATTTTATTGTGTGTTCTCCTGTGTTTTCCCTGCTTTGCAGATATGGGTGTCTGCAGATGACAATTCACCAAAACTCGTGGAATTGATTAGTTACAAGCCCTATATCTAAGTTTGGTTATTATTTAACATGAAAAACTCCAGGAGTTGACGGTTGATTTTAGCAGTTAAGGACCGTCAACATTGGTGGCCCATGGGACCCACCGCCTTAGCTCAGCCATGTGGAGGTCTCCCATTGGCTCCCCATGTCAGTTCTTGGAGAAAGAGGTTGTGGCTCCCTCCTATAAATACATGGGGCAGGGGGTTGGGGGTTAGAGATTAGAACACACACACCAGACCTCTCGTTACCTCAAGTGCATTCTTTCTTAGTCTATAGGCTTAGTGGAGTTTAGGAGAAGTATAGGAGTCATTGAGTCCCCAAAGTTGCTCGGGAGTTCTGGTATGGGTTCATCTCTAGTTCTCTCTTGTAATATTCGGCTGTTTGTAATAGAATTAGACTATGGTTACCGATATCTGCTTGAAGTATGTTCTAAGTTATCGGATATATGCTTCATGATCTGATTGCATTATCATTCGATGCTTGCATTGCATGATCGCCCTGTGCTTGCGATGGTTAACATATTGGCCTTAGAACTCTATCAACTGCTCCAATATTCGTATGTTTGCTATAGTGTGATGTCTGTCCATCTGGAGGATGGGGGCTCCGCGCGGGATGCTTGAGTATTGCTTAATAATGTGGACGTGGTGTCTAGACTAGATGAGTGTTGCTGGATGTCACCCTTTCCCACGGTTTGTAGAGGTAGCCATCAAATAGTGACAGCCCTGTCCGAGCCCTAGTAATCCTCCACATTCGGCTTGGGGAGTAGGATGTACATAAAGCCACCTAGGTGAACGGGCTTCTCCCGTCAGCTGGAGAAGCGGTCTCCCTATTATTTTAGTTCAATCTTTGACAATCTAACCATAAGATAGCTGTTGGCGCTCCTTAAGTACCCATTTTATCCCTTGTTTATCCTTGATAATGGCATGAATTTAATATCAAAATCACTAACCGTCCTAACCCCGGTCTAATTATTGGTCATTTTTACATTTGCACATATATTTTGGAGGAACTTCGTTTTTGCTGGTTTTTGGCCTATTTTGGAGCATGAAATGCCGAGGCCCGTGATCAAGCGCTAACACGGAGAAAGATGAAGGCCAAAGCCCAAAGGAAGGACCAAAGCCCATGTTGATTCGAAGCCCATTCATGCACATCCATCCTCCAAGAGAGCCCAAATGACCAAGCCCACAAAGATGAGATCAAGATACTTCGGGATTAAGCAAAGCAAATGAAGATTTAAGGAAGGATTCCCTATCCTATCCTTTCCTCGAAGATATCTCCAAGATAACGACGTCCAAAGGGGTGCAATCATGAAGGACATAAACTTTAGAAGATGCGAGGAGTCTACACGCGAAAGATGAGACCGAGGCGGGCCCGAAAGAGGGTAGGCCGGCCGGCCTAGACTGTTTCCGAGGCGGTTCGGCCTCCCCTTCGACCGGTAGCTTCCTCGGCTTATAAATAGCTCGCACCTTATTCAACTCGCGGCATCCATCCACCCAGAACTTGACGAAAACCTAGGGCCAAGACCGGAGGGAGACGACGGCTGCCGCAAGTCTTCAAAGTTGTCTAGGAGATGGCTTAGGCCGCCCCTAGCCACCATGGCCTCCCTGCGTGGTTGTGCCATGGTGGAGTTCATGAGCTAGTTGGAGTCGTCAATGGTATGTATTCGGTGGTGACGATCCAAACATATCTATTATGTGAGTAATGATAATCATGTCTTCCGAATCTTTTAGCGATCCTGTTCTCTCTTTCGATTTCGTTCTTTTCTTTGGGTTTGCTTCATCCTAGATCTATTATCGAGATAGATCGCTTAGCATGATCTTGTAGTCATGGTGGCTAGAGGTTCATGGCGGAACTACGAAAGGGGGTTCGACTTGCTTCAGGGTGCTTTCGTCCAAAGGGGGGGCGTCGTGACAGGGCGTTGCTTTAAGTAGATTGGGTATCGAAGGATCGGATTGGAGATTTTGGGTTTAAAGATGCCATTGATTGAGATGCATGATTTATTTGCTCGTTAGCTTGAACTACAACTAGATGACAATAGGCCTAGTCATGTCTTTGGTTTTGCTATGGTTACGCCTATGTTCATGGATTAGATCAACCTTTACACAACACTCATATCTATTAAAGGTTACTCTATATGTGCAATTCATGCTTCATGTTAGGATAGATCCATTAGATTAGATGGAAAACCTTGGGTAGTTCTTTGTCGATCCACGGATTGATAAACCTTGGGGGAATACTCTATGGGAAAAGCTACACGATCCTGTGCGCTTGTGGTATATAAATTGGGGCGCTAAGGAGCGTCAACAATAGCATAGATATAGCTAGCCTAGCACATATGACTTGAGCTCTAACTTCTGCCTTTCTCTCTGCCTATAGCATCTTTTGTTTATTTATCTTGAGGCTAGTTTGTTTGTGTGTTACACTACCTCCTACCATGTTATCCATCTTACCCCTGTTTATGCAATTGAATATCCAATCTAGATCAAGTTCATTAACCAGCCTATGTACTTTCATTCGCCGCCGTCCCTGCGGAAATATAAATGACACCTTGGTATACTCTGTGACATCCCAAATTTTTAATTTGCTAAACTATGGTCATTAGAACCCAAATCGTTCATAAAGGACCATACTCAAAAATAAATCAACCACATATAGGTATACACATGTGTATGTGGATATGTACATATATCTTTAGGTAACACATATCTCTTATTGGCTTATAGTATTTTACTAACAAAATGCATCAATTTACATCTAAGATGGTGTTTTATAAATTTGCAAGAATAACAAATTCAATTTAAATGAGGTCACATGAAATAATAAGTCCTTTAAATGGTAGTTTTCGAAATAATTAAATAACTTTCAAACCTTTGCTTAAATGAAAAAGTGTCTGAAATGAAAGTTGTAGATCTCGAAAAACAAAACAAAAAAGGTATTCAAAAGTTTTTCATTTGAGGACAGGAAGAAAGAGAAAAATTGAGTTTACAAACAGGACTTTGAACTTCATTTTATTTATAAAACTGCCATCACCACCATCTCTTTCCTCCCTCCTCTCTCTATTTCTCGCCGTGACAGCGCTGTGCGCCACCGGCAACAGCTGGCCGACCACTTGTCCACGCCCCGGCCGAACCCACCCTGCGCCCCCGGTTTCGCTGAATACAAGCCCCTCCCTGGCACTGCGCGCGCTCACCACGCGCCCCCGTCGGTCCCCTGCTCGCCACAAAGCCGACGCCATCGCCATTCCTAGATGGGCCCTCCCCTCAACCGGCCTTCCCCAGCTCGCCCTCTCTCTGTCTCTCCCACGCCTATAAAAAGGGCCCATCCGAGCTCCCTACATGCCCGAGCCCTCACCGGACCTCCATTGCCACCGCCATGGCCGTCGGCCCTGCCTAAACGCCGGCGAGCCCCTACTCGCCATGGCGCCGACCCCTCTGCCCTCCTCCACCCAAATTGGCACCCGGTGGCCTTCCTCACCTCCCAATGAACGTATAGAGCCCAGCCACCTTACCCCTACCTCACCGGAGCGCCGCTGCGCCGAGCTTCCTTGGCCGCCGCCCCTGTCCATCGCCAGCGACCCCCTCCCGTCCACCCTCGTCCCAACCGAGACCACCAGCAGGTGCGTCTTGAACACCTCTCCCTTTTCCCCCACTAGCACCTCGCCACCGGCGAGTGAGATCGCCGGAAACCGGCCGGAAACCACCGCCTCTGTTCCCAAATCCCGACCAAGGACCCATTCGTAATTTTAAAACTAGATTCCAGGGGTGAAATGGCAAAATATACATGAACTTTAAGCTGCGAACTTGTAAAATCAATAACAATTTGTAGAAAAATCGTAAAAATGTAAACTCAACTGTTCTGGAATTCTTGCAACAAACTTTACCACTTTTGTTACACTCACATGTTCAGTTTCTGCTTCTATTTTAATCTAGGATAATGATTAGATTAAATGGCTTATAATTGTTCTAGAAGTTCCACACATGAACTGATTATGATTTTTAGAAGGTAGTCTTACATCACTGAGTAGAGTCTCACACAAAAGTTTCAAGACTAGAAACCAACTTTAACTAGGTGTTTTATCAGACCTTGTTTTAAGCTAGGATTAAATATCACATTTGTGTTCTTGATGTTCTAGTGCATTTTTTGGATGAAACTTCTTCAGCACACTCGAAATACTACAAGAACAGTATAATAAAAGTTTGGAATCCATTACAACTGTTTAACTACGCTTTTGGTTTAATACGTGAATAAAATCACTAATTCATGATAAATAGTTTTGTTACCTAGAAAATTATGGAAAATTCACATAATTCTTTACACCATATTATAAATACTCAGTAAAAGTTTGAACACCAGAATATGTATACTTTGTTCTGTATAAATAGGTTTTGCTTCTAGCAGTGTCTAATTGTTTTATTTTTCATAATTAATATGCTCACTACAACTTGCTGAAAATTTTTTAGTATTCTTTTTAACATATCTGGAACACTGTGTAAAAGTTTAAGCATCAGTACTGTCGTAGTTAGTTCTGCATAAATAAATCTCTGTTTATAGCAGTAGCTGGTTGTCGTATTTTCCATGTTTAATCTGCTACATAAAACTGGTTGAAATTTTTACAACAATCTTGTTATTTATTTTTGTTCTCTGCATAAAAATTTCAACACCAGAAACTCTACCTAGTAATGATAGTAAATAAACTAAGTTTCTATGTGAAAAATTACAAAAGACAAAAATGAGAAATCCAACTTGCTCAATGACTTTAAGTCAAGTTAATTACTGTTCTATAAATGATTTCCCAAGAAAATGTAATTAAGAATTTCATAATAAAACTTGTGCTACAACTTTATAGTGAAGAAAAGAATATGTAATTTATTGTCATTTATGTAACATGAACACTTTGCATTCATATAGACGCGACTTTCATCGACGGAACGAACGAATTGGTGCCGAAGTCCTAGAATGAAGTACAAGCAGCTCAATCTAATCTAACTAAGTTGCTGAAGACCCAGACCAATGTTCGGAAGAGCCCAAGGCTAAATTTTTGCCTAGGAAGGCAAGCCCCGGTGCATCTAAATGCCTATATTTTAAATCTATGCAATCTATGTTGTATCATTATTTATCTGTGCATTTAAGTTTTCAGGAGTTGATTGAAACCATAGATGCATGATCCTAGGTACCCATGTTTTGAATACTAGAGGTTAAACTCGACTAGATGCTCTGCTAATTAGGATGGGTAAAAGTCGAGTGGTTTCTTGCCTCTCGAGAGATTATAGGTGTTGACACAGAATCGCGCCAACACACTCGAATGCGCTAGAACGCACAGGAGATCGTCAAAACGATCTGAACCAGCGATGCCCTGGCAGACTGGTCTGACCGGTTCCATAGACCGGTCTAACCGGTGTGGAGCAAAGAACCGAGAAGACCTAGAAACGTGAGCTCGGGAGGGACCCCGTCGGAGCTTGCGCGGCTAGGGTTGCTCTGAGGTCGGCAGGCCACTCAAAACATCTTCAAACGTCGTCGAGACGAAAGAAGAAAGCAATCTAGGGTTGGAAAAGGCTAGGGTTTGAGAGACGAAAAGTAATGCGATATTTTGAATTGATTCGATTGGGAATACCTCAATCGGCCTTAGCCTTTATATTTATAGGCCGGGGAAGTCGTACCCCTCTCCAAGTCGGTTTAATGCATTTGCTGTGGGGAACTCCCCAACAGTTTCAGTCAAAAAAAAGTCGGTTTATACAAGAATTTCCAAAATAAAATGAAGCCTACTCGGATTACAACTGCACAGACCGGTCTGACCGGTCAGACCGGTCGGCCTCTGAACTGCCAGAATTGGCTGTCAACATATGCCCCCCCTACTTTTTGGTGAGTTTCACAAGCCAAAAAGAAAGAACTATCGTGATGTACATGTTTTACACAGAGCATACAAGTCTAAAAAAATAAAACTAAGGGCGATATTCAATACCGTCCGTCTTCGTCCTCATGCACGTTGCCATACGCTAGAATAGAACTTCTTCAAGTACCTCCCATTGATAACCCTTGGTGGACGCTCACCTTGCACCGTCTCATACAAATTACCGGAGATAACTTTGATAATCTTGTATGGACCCTCCCAACTTGGCGACCATTTGCCAAACTTGTTGCTTTTCATCCCAAGAGGCAAAATTATCTTCCAAACCAGATCCCCAACCTAAAAAGATTTAAGTTTTACCTTTTTGTTGTAAGCTCTGGCCACCCGAAGCTTGTCTTTCTCAATCTCCTTCAAAGCCTTCAAATGCTTGTCGGTCACCTCATCAATATTATCCATCATCAAATCTAATCAACAGCAGAGAGGTCATTTTGCTTTGTCAATCTATATGCATCCAGATTTACCTCAACGGGTAAAATGGCCTCTTGACCATACACAAGCTCAAAAGGAGTAACCTTAGTAGCAATATGTCTAGATATACGATGAGCCCACAATGCTTCGGATAACACTTCATGCCACCTCTTAGGATTTGCTTCTATCTTCTTCTTGATAAGTTTGATCAAAATCTTATTACTAGATTTGGCCTGAGCATAGTATGGAGATGAATTGAGCAACTTAATCTTGTAAGATTCGGCAAAGGCACACACCTCTTTTGATATAAATGAAGAACCTTGATCCGTTGTCAAAGTTTGTGAAATTCCGAATCTATGAATAATATGCTCAGTAATAAACTCAATTACCTCCTTATGTGTCATATTCTTCAAAGGAACCGCTTCGGTCCATTTAGTGAAATAATCTGTAGCAACCAACACGAAGCGATGCCCCTTTGAAGATGGAGGATTAATTTGTCCAATGAAATCCAACCCCCAACCTCGGAACGGCCATGGTTTAATAATAGGATGCATCAACGCAGCAGGCACCAATTGCAAATCACCAAACCGCTGTCATTCTTCACATCCTTTATAGTACTTGAAACAATCGAATAGCATGGTGGGCCAATAGAAACCGGCTCTTCTAAGTAACCACTTCATCTTGGGAGCAGATTGATGAGTACCACAAATACCTTCATGAACCTCACCCATAGCAACCCGGGCCTGATCCGAGTCTAAACACTTGAGAAGCAAATCTTCGGTAGTTCAACGATAAAGTTCATCATCAATTAAAACGTACTTGAAAGCCAAACGCCGAATATTTCTCTCTGCACCATGACCAGGATCTCTCAAATACAATATAAGAGGAACCCTCCAATCCTGGGCTTCGGCCGAGACAATTGAATCATCTTTTTTGGCCGAATCAGAACTAGCAGCTGCATCACCGGTCAGACCGGTCTCTGGACCGGTCAAACCGGTCTGGGCGGTCAGACCGGTCTCGCTGACTGGTCGGACCGGAGCATCCAGAACTAGACACCCGGCTTTCGTTTGCATTGGCTTGCGAATGTTGAAATATTTTTTCGTAACATTATAGCCAGATGGTTGCTGAGTCAGAGTATTTGCCTTTCCATTCTCTTCCCTCAGAATTTGTTTGATAATAAATTCATCGAAAGAAGAAATAATATCGAGGCATTTATCAAGATATGCATTTAGAGAACCATTATAGCACTGGCATACCTTAGATACTTGCTGCACCACCAGAAGGGAATCTCCAAAGGCTTCAACATGCTTCACGCCCATGGATTGCAAGAATTCCAAGCCAAATAGAAGAGCCTCATATTCAACTTGGTTATTTGTGCACTCTTCTTCCAATCGGTTAGAAAAATAAAAAACTGCACCATTCAGAGAAATAAGAACAGCACCAATTCCTTGACCATCATCACAAACCGATCCATCAAAGTATAACTTCCATGGTGTGCAAGTAATATAGCCGACTTCTAGATCATGCTTTTCATTAATCCGATGCTCAACAATAAAATCTGCTACAATTTGGCCTCTCATAGATTTTAAAGGTTCACAAGCCAAATCATATTCAACCAAAGCATAAGCCCACTTGCCGATTCTACCACTCAAAATCGGTTTTTGTAACATATGTTTGATCAAATCGGTTTGACATACTACTATGCAAGTACTAGATATTAGATAATGCCTTAATTTGGTACAAGCATAATAAAGAGACAAACACAACTTCTCAATAAATGTATACCTCGTCTCCACATCAATAAGTCGTCGGCTTAAATATGTAATGATATACTCCTTCCCTTCGGTTTCTTGAGTCAAAACAGCCCCAATAACCTTGTCTTCAGCAGCCACATAAAGTTTGAAAGGTACTCCTCTCCTAGGTGCTTTGAGTACAGGTGGCGAAGATAAATAAATCTTGATCTTCTCAAACGCTTCTTGTTGTTTTGCCCCCCCAAGTAAATTCGGTTTCATCTTTTAACCGAAGAATAGGAGTAAAAGCATCGATCTTCTCGGACAAGTTAGATATAAACCTTCTCAAGAAATTTACCTTGCCCAAGAACTTCTGTAAATCCTTCTTGCATGTAGGGGCTTCAACCTTCCTCATGGCTTCAATTCTTTTTGGATCAACCTCTTTTCCCTTCTCATGAATAATGAAACCAAGAAACTTTCCAGCCGATACACCAAAAGCACATTTGAGTGGATTCATCTTCAAACCATACCAGCGCATCCTCTCAAGAGTAAGTCTCAAATCGGCTAAAAGATGATCCAAACCGGCCAATTTAATGACGATATCATCAATGTACACCTCCAAGATGACACCAAGCAAATCATGGAAGATTAAATTCATAGCTCTTTGATAAGTAGCACCCGCATTTTCAAACCAAAAGTCATAACAACCCACTCAAACAAGCCGACAAATCCTGGACACCTAAAGGCCATTTTAGATATATCTTCTTCGGCCATGAATATTTGATTGTAACCGGCGTTACCATCAAGAAAACTAATGACACGATGTCCGGAAGCCTCATTGATCAACATATCGGCTATAAGCATAGGATATTCATCCTTGGGAGTAGCTTTATTAAGATCTCTAAAATCAATGCATACTCTAATTTTCCCCAAATCCTTTTTCTCAACGGGCACAATATTAGAGATCCAATCTGTAACACCCTAATTTAAATTTCAGC
This sequence comes from Panicum virgatum, assembly GCF_016808335.1. Taxonomy (NCBI): domain Eukaryota; kingdom Viridiplantae; phylum Streptophyta; class Magnoliopsida; order Poales; family Poaceae; genus Panicum; species Panicum virgatum. The sequence goes on along the minus strand of NC_053144.1, from coordinate 33,044,173 downwards.
ATTTTATAATAAATTTAATTGGCTTTATTTAAATTTCTAAGGTTTATTGTGTTTAGTATGGCATTTAATTCAATTTTGTTCCTTAAGTAATTAAAATTTTATCATAGGTTTAAATTTTGGTGTTGCATTCATGTTGGTGCATAGTTTTAATTATTTGAGTCTGGGTTGAATTCAATTTTGTATTTGAATTCAAACTTTGTTTGAATTAGAAATAGAAAAGAGAGAGTAAATAGAATTAGAAAAGAAGAGAAACCCTTGCCCAAATCCAGCCCAAGACCCCTAAACCCCAAGCCCAGCCCAGCCCATCTTTTTCCCGCGGCCCAGTCGGCCCTTTTCTTTCTCCCGCATGGGCCCAGCACGCTGGCCCAGCCAGTTCCCCCGCACGGCCCGCGCGGCCCCGCCTCTCACCCCGCACTCGCCCAGGCCCACCTGCCAGCGCCCGTGGCCTACTCGGCCCGCTCCGCGCGACGCCCCGCTCGCCCCAGCGCGTCGCCCGCTCACGCGCCCCCGTCTCTGCTAACTGGGCCCCGCAGGTCAGCCCGCTCAGCCCCGCCCGCCGCGCGCGCTTGCGCCGCTGACAGACCGGGCCACCCTGTCAGCCCCGTCTCCCTCCTCCGCCTCCCCCGCATCCGGCCGTAACCTCCGCTCCGTGATCCCCGGTGAGGCTTCCATCTGGGGCACGCCTTCCCAAGATCACCGGGCCGCTTTATAAACGGCGCCCCGCACCTCCCTGCGTCTCATCCCGTCCAGCGCCGCCACCTTCAAACCCTAGTGCCAACCCCGCAACCCCCGCGCCGGAACAGAGCCCGCACCACCGTGGACTCGCCGCTCCGCCGCCTTCAAGCCTCCGCAGAGCCGCGCAAAAGCTCCGCCTCGTTCCCTGGGATCTTCCCGAGCCCGCAGCCTTCGATTTCCAGTCCGCCCCTCGCCGGAAATTCTTCCACGGTCCACCGCCGGTGAGCACCTCCGCCGTCGAAATTACTCAACTCCATTGGTACTCCGGCCGCCCTGAACCCCGCATCTCCTTCGCAGCTTCACCGAGCGCCGTTCAGTGGAGCCCAGGAGCCCGGACCTCCCCTCTGCAGCGACTTCCCCGAACGCCGCCCGCGACTCGCCGCCGGTCCGCGACGCCAACGCCCTGCACAGCCCGTCTGCTCAATTCCAAGCCGTGGTGAGCATCAGTACCCCCTTCTCGTCCTTGTTCACTAGCTGTCACAGCCAGTAGGTTCTTCTCGAGCCCAGAACGCCGCTCGCCGGCGTATTTCGTCGCGCCAACCCGCCGCCGCCGAGCCCAGCGCCGCCCTGACCCCTGCAGAGCCCCGCTTTTGGCCCCAGTAGAATACCCTTGTCGCGTAGATGCCATCCGATCCAAACCCGGGTCGATTTGACCCCGTGCCATTGGATTCGACGAGCTCCGGCGAGCCTGGCGCTGCGCCGCCGCGGACAGAACCGCCGGCGGTCGGGCGCCGCCGCTTCCCCACGCGGATTAAACCCCAGCCGCCCGATCCACAAGGGACGCACTAGATTAGATCCAGATCCCATTAGATCCAAACCGCCAGATCCAAATCTTACGGCCGAGATCCAAAGGTAACTGTTCGGCCTGGGATTTTTGTTAAAGAGACCCTGAGGTTTTCTTTATTCAACCCGCAGTCCACAGAAGTGTAAAACTATTTACACAGAGGCCCAATTTTTAGCACATAGACCCCTGACCTTTCTAGATTTTGAACCTGCCGTCCAGCACCTGGTCTTTTGCACGCTAGCCCTTAGATTTAACGGTTAATTATGTTTAGACCCTCGGTTTTTGCAGAAAACCCCCTGGAACTTAGTTTTTCTCGCAGATAAGCCCCTAGAACTTGTTTTTGGCCTAGATTATGCGTTTTAGCTCCGTTTTAAGCGTTCTTTATATCCACGCGATCGTTGTAACACGTAGAATAGTTTTAGACTAGTTTAGTGTGCTGTTTTTATGTATTGATGTACTATTTCTTAGTTTTTGTTAGTGTTTGCTGTATGCTTATTATTGTGCTTTGTTTTGGCCATGTGTTCGTGAGTAGACGTTGATCCATCTGAGGAGCCCCAGTACCAGTACCCGGAGCAGCCGTCTTCCGAGCACTTTGAGTAGCAGCAGGAGCAGTACGAGGAAGGCAAGTATAACATGAACAACCTATCATCTTTAAATACAATTTCGTACTGCATTTAATTCTGTATGCCTATAAGGACTGTCCTAGCCACTTTATATCCTTTATATATCCCTTTGGGTTGCATTTGGTTAGTTGTGCTAGGTTGCTGCGCTATAACACACTCTGGTCCTTTTTAATTAATTTGATTAATGGTTTACTTGAACTTAATTCTGAGAGTGGCCCTCTGTGCTTCGTGCTTGGGTGGCTCACGTCTCGTTAAAATATGGTTTTTGTAGAAACATGGTTTAGGGGGCCAGCACGGTGCTTAGTGCTTGGTTGGCCACTCTCCATAAGGACCGGTTCATAGAGCGACAACTTGGGACAACAGCGCTACCACAAGGCTAGAATGGGATAGACTTGGCGTAATAATTAGGTCTTTTTGGTTTGGAGTAACTTACCTGTGGGGCAGGGGCGGTAAGCTTCTATGGCCCTCGTGCTGAGTGGCCTCGTCTGTGCTTCGTTTCTTGACGCCCACTAGACCTGCTCCATAGTCGCCGATCCACCCTCGCGGTTACTCCCTACCAACGAGATTCTTTGTAAAGGCCTCGTAGTGAGTCGCTAGTCATCTCACCTAAGGAAGTGTGATGAACAACTGGCGTAGCTCACGACTTGTGGGTAAAGATGTGCAACCTCTGCAGAGTGTAAAACTGGTATACTAGCCGTGCTCACGGTTATGAGCGGTCCAGATCCTTCTTTTGATTAGTGGGGTTGTCTCCTTCCGACGAGGTTGGTGCCTCTCGGGGTTACCTTGGTGGCTTGGTTTCGGTTTGGTTCTCAGTAGTAACATGTCTAATCTTGATTAATTACTATGTAACTGGGTTTATGGTAATTCATCAACTTGTAGTAAATAGCTTTAATAAAATTTTGCCAAGATTAAAAGCTAATGCAGTCAGTCAGCCAACCTTAGAGCCTCATAGTTTGTGTTATACTTGTTGAGTACAAGTTGTGTACTCACTCTTGCCTCTTCTCTACTTTTTCCTCTTGGCTACGCTACTGCTGCTCAGTTCCTGCCGACACGAGGGAGTTCGTCCAACGCTACCAGGACTACGAGGACTTCTAGGTGTTCGTCTCCCAGTCGACGTCCCTGTGGTGCCCTGCTCAGCTTCGGAGAGTTCTTTTATCGTAATTGTACTTCGCTTCCGCTGTATCAGACATTTTGTCATTTATGTAATAAAAACATTCGTATTCGCTTTATTATGTCTTATTCGTGATATGTGCTGTGATATACTGTTCATTCTGTTGTATATACGTGTGACTTGATCTTGGCACGTATATGATTGCTCGGTTTATGTTCTTTTATAAACCGGGTGTTACACAATCAGCATAACGACAAGACCGAATAAATCCAGCATCAAGTAAATGATTAATTTCCAACAATAGCTAGGATGCATTTTGATGCATTTTATTTGTCATCTCATGGTGAGTGTGAAAAGCATGCTTAGCAACATATAAAAGATGCATTTTACATGCACATACACACATGCATGCAACTACCTTTAATTATTCTTGGTTAATGATGCATGATGACAGATTTAATTCCTCTTGATTAGCATTTTAATTACTTGGGCTGTCACATCCTCCCCCCTTAAAAAGAATCTCGTCCCGAGATTAGGACAAACGACTAAGTGCGAAAAGTGCGGTACCTTTGGTAGAATTGAGAAAACTAGGGAAGTTTCGATTGAGGTAGCTTTCAGTTTCCCATGTGGCTTCTTCTTCAGTGTGATGGCTCCACTAAGCTTTATACATTTTAACTACTTTTCGTCGAGTACTTCTCTCCTTTTGATCAAGGACTTTGAGAGGATATTCAACATAACAGAGGTCTGGTTCCACCAAGATTTTTTGTTGTTCGATAATTTTGGTAGGAACTCTGACGCACTTCTTAAGTTGAGAAATATGATAGATGTCATGTATGGTGGATAGCTGTGGAGGAAGTCGCATTGTATAAACCATGGGTCCACATACTTCCATGATCTCATAAGGGCCAACATAATGAGGAGCTAGTTTCCCTTTTACTCCAAATCGTTGTACACCCTTAGTTGGTGAAATTCGAAGATAGACATGATCACCAACTTCGAATTGTAATGGCTTTCTTCTTTTGTCAAAGTAACTCTTTTGTCTTGACTGTGCAGCCTTAAGGTTTTCTTGAATTACTCTTACTTTTTCTTCTGCTTCAGTTACTAGATCGGGTCCGAATATGACTCGTTCTCCAACTTGCGACCAGCTCAAAGGAGTACGACACCTGCGACCATACAAGGCCTCAAATGGTGCCATTTTCAAACTCGCTTGGTAGCGTTTGTTGTATGAGAACTCTGCTAGAGCTAGACATTTATCTCAACTCTTGTCATAATGAATGACGCAAGCTCTCAACATGTCTTCTAGGATTTGGTTTACCCTCTCGGTTTGTCCATCGGTCTGAGGATGGTATGTTGAGCTTCAGATCAGTTTAGTACCAAGGGATTCTTGCAATTGTTCCCAAAAGCATGCAATGAACTATGCACCACGATCAGAGATAATTGTCTTTGGTACACCATGTAGGCAAATAATGCGATTGAGGTAAATCTCGGCATATTTCTTGGCTGTGTAGGTAGTATGTAGTGGAATAAAATGTGCTGATTTTGTGAGTCTATCAACAATAACCCATATGGAATCATGCCTTTGAGAGGTGTTTGGCAGCCCTACAATAAAATCCATGCATATGTCTTCCCATTTCCATGAAGGTATAGGCAGAGGTTGAAGTGTACTGGCTACTTTCAAGTGACTGGCTTTTACCCTCTGACAAGTGTCACATTCTGAGACATATTTAGTATTTCTCTTTTCATCCTAGTCCACCAGAAGTTCTGTTTTAGATCTTGATACATCTTGCTACTACCCGGGTGAATAGAGAATTTAGAAAGATGTGCCTCATCGAGAATTTGCTTTCGGAGCTCCTAAATTTTTCGGGATGACTATGCGACTTTCGAACCATAGAACTCCCTTGTGATCTTGGCGGAAGCATTTATATTTTCTGTCCCCTTGAGAGAGTTTTTGTTTGATGATCCCAACATCTTTATCATGTAACTGTGCCATGATGATTTGGTCATGAAGAGTTGGATCAACAGAGATGTGATTCAAAGTGCCTTGAGGAATCATTTCTAGATTGAGCTTCCACATCTCATGGCATAGTGTTTTGCTATAGGATTCCACAGATAGGCAACGGCTATGAGCTTTGCAGCTCAGTGCATCCGCTACTACATTAGCCTTCCCTGGGTGATAGTGCACCTCAAGATCATAATCTTTGATTAATTCTAGCCATCTTCTTTGCCTCATATATAGGTCGGCTTGAGTAAAGATATATTTGAGACTCTTGTGTCAGTGTAGATATTGCAATGAGTACCCATAAGATAATGCCTCCATATCTTTAGGGCATGAATGACGGCTGCTAACTCGAGGTCATGAGTGGAGTAATTCTCCTCATGGGGATGAAGAGCTCGTGAAGCATAAGTAATGACTCGGTTATCTTGCATAAGCACACATCCAAGGCCAGTACCCGACATGTCACAATACACATCAAAGGACTTGGTGTTATCAGGTTGAGCTAAGATAGGTGCTGTAGCCGACTGCTCCTTTAGAGTGTGGAAAGCCTTTTCACATTTTTCACCCCACACAAACTTCACTCCCATTTTTAATAGTTCAGTCATAGGCTTAGCAGTTCTGGAGAAGTCCGGAATGAATCGGCGATAATATCCGGCTAAACCAAGAAAACTGCGAATTTGATGGACGGAAGTAGGAGGTTTCCAGTCCATCACCTCCTGTACTTTGCTAGAGTCAACGGCTATGCCTTCGCTGGAAATAGTGTGCCCCAAAAATTTTACACTATCCTACCAGATGTTGACATTTCTTAGCACAATCACTAGGAATGGTTAATCCTTAGCAATAGCGCCAGAAATGCCTTTTGGCATTCCTTAGTGCAATCACTAGAAATGAGGACGCCGAACCCATCGTAACAACTGCACCCAAGGGGTGCCACTCTCATGGTATAATCAATACAATTACAGATGGATTCGCAAGCGCACGGATATACCGTTGTAGCATTTCACCCGGAGAGTAAGGGTATCGTTATTTATTTGTGTCCCAAAGGACGGCAGCGGCAAAGGTATTGTACTCAACATTAACCATGACATTGTGCCTCAAGCAATAGGCAATACTCTAACAAGGGTGTAAGCATCTAGGCCCTCAAGGTATGTTTCGGTGATTAATGACAACCATTATTGTGACTAATGAGTTTGTGCAGCTTAATAGATCATTATCGCTCATTTAGTCATATGTCAAAAGAGGCCCCTTAATTTCGTTATCCAAAAAGGCGATCTCGGTATTCAACACTTATATATGTCAAGACTAAGGATCTTTCTAGTCCTAAGTGTCATAAGGTTGAGAAGGACACTTAGGTTAGTATAGGTTTTATAGTTTTGTAGTGATCGCACTATTAAGAGGGGTTAAGGCTAAGTAACTTGAGCATGGACATGGTCATTTGAAAATGGATGCACACTATGGTCACTCAGGTTTCTAGAAGTTAAAATAAGTGGTTCTCAAGTTATATCTCAAGAATATTTGGATTTCATTCAAGACTCAAATCAGAAAAGGCAAAATCAGAAAAGTCTTTAACACCGGTTTAACCGACGCTGCCAATTTCCTATACGTCGGTTAAACGCAGTCAGCAGAGTCTGGACAAGTCAATACACCGGTTAAACCAACGTTTTTGAATTTAACGTCGGTGCATTAGTCCAGAGTTGGTTTTTCCAGGGCAATTCAAGTTCTATACACCGGATTAACCGACGATGTTTGAATCAAGACGTCGGTGCAATTAACCAGTGAGATGGTTTTTCCAAGGATCTCAAAAGTTGTACTCACCGGTTAAACCGACGATAGGTTTGAGTTAACATCGGTGCAGTTGTCCAGAGACTTGGTTTTTCAGTTGATCAGTGGACAACTACACTCACCGGTTAAACCGATGATACGTCGGTTAATCTGCCCAAGTTGTAACAGCTAGTTTCCAGAAGGGTCAGTTTACATTCATCGGTTAAACCGACGATGACTATTGGAGGTATGTCGGATTAACCGGCGCTACGCAGTTTTCTGGCAGCTTTTCTCCAACGTCTCTATTCGTGTGAGCTGCCTATATATACCCCTCCAATGGGTCATTTTGCTACTCTTGACACCAGGCAACATCCAAACACTCATACTATAGTCAAGAGCCACATTGAGCTTCATCCTTCACATATTTGTTCATTCAATCAATCAAGAAGCAAGATTAAGGACTTGAGTAGAGAGAAGCTTGTGTGCATCCGTTCTTGGTGATCGGTTCTTGCTCAAGTGAAGGCCTTAGCTTGTTACTCTTGGTGATTGGCATCACCTAGGTGATCTTGGTGATCGAGGTGTTTCTCGAGCTTGCCAAGGATTGTGGGAGCCTGGAGAAGAAGATTGTACGTGGCTTGAGCTCCACCACGCCGGGATGGTGAACGGAGACTCTTAGTGAGCGCCCAAGTCTCGGTGACATGGGAGGTGACAAGACTCTTAGTGAGTGTCACAACGTGGACTAGGGGTGTGTGCCAACACATCGACACCACGGGAAAAATCCGGTTGTCTCTTGCACTCTCACTCATTTCAAGCACTTACTTTCATGCAATCTTTCATGTGCTTGACCTTAGAGATCATAGCTTAGCTCTACCTTGCTTAGTTTCTTTTCTTAGTTAGCTTGTGTAGTTTGCTTTGTTTAGCCGGTTGGTGAATTGAGCCTTACTAGCTTTGCATAGGTTAAGGTTGTTTTAACTATCTTAGAAATTTGAAAAAGGCCCAATTCACCCCCCCCCCTCTTGGTCCATCGATCCTTACAATTGGTATCAGAGCCTCGTTGCTCATTTGGATCATTAGGCTTCACCGCCTAGAGCTATGGCCAAGATGGGTGGTTCGCCGCCTCACTTCGAGGGCAAGAACTTTGCTTATTGGAAAGTTCGCATGGCCGCATACCTTGATGCGATTGCCCCCGAAGTGTGGTTGGCAACTAAGACCGGGTTCACCGGAACTCCCACCACCGAACAACTAAAGTGGAATGCTAAGGCTAGAAATGCAATTTTCGAAGCCATTAGTGAGGAAGTCTTTGCTAGAGTAAATGGCATGGACTTAGCAAGTGATATATGGAAAGAGCTAATTGAAATTCATGAAGGCTCCACAAAAGTCCGTGAACAAAAATATCACTTGTTTAGAGCAAAGTATGATTCTTTTAAGATGCTTGCTCATGAAAATTGCAATGATATGTATTCCCGCTTGAATGTCATTGTCAAGGACATTAATGCACTTGAAGTTTCTAAAATTGACAGTGGCTCCATCAACCGCAAGATTCTCATGCTCCTTCCGAAGCCCAAGTACAATATTATCAATGCTATGCTTCAAAAGGAGAATCTTGATACAATGGAAGTAGGAGAGCTTGTGGGCGAAATTCGCGCTCATGAAATGAGTATCCTTGGTATGACCGAAGAGCCAACAACAAGCAAATCAATTGCTCTCAAAACCAAGGCCAACAAGCACCGCAAGCTCAAGATGGTCAAGCAAGAATCTAGCTCAAGCAATGAAGAAGAAGATCATCATGAAAGCTCATCCGATAATGAAGAAGATGGGGAACTTGCTCTCATGATGAGAAAGTTCACACGCTTGAGCGACAAGATAAACAAGAAGGGCTACAACTTTGACCCCAAAAGAAGGATGTTCCGGTATAGGGAAGATGTCAAGTACAAAACATGCTACAATTGTGGGGAAAAAGGACACATCTCTCCCGATTGCCCCAAGCCGGACAAGAGAAAGAAGGACAACAAAGGCAAACATCGCCATGATTCAAGCGATGATGAAGAGGATGAGAAGAAAAACAAGAACAAGAAGCTTGGGAAGAAGAAGAGCCATGACAAGAAGACAAAGCTCTTCCCAAAGAAAAAGGGCAACACCAAGAGAAGCTTCTTGGTGGAAAAGCAAGAGTGGGTGACCGATGTCTCATTAAGCGAAGATTCAAGTGATGAAGAAGACATTGTCACCATCGCCCTCACAAATGAAGAACCATCGCTACCTCCACCTCCAATGTGCCTCATGGCCAAAGGTAACTCTAAGGTGAACTACAAAGCCGGTGGAAAACATTGGGTACTTGATAGCGGTTGCTCTCAACACATGACCGGCAATGATAGCATGTTCACCTCTCTTGAAGACCCCGGCAATCATGAACATGTCACCTATGGTGATAACTCAAGGGGAAAAGTTTTAGGTTTGGGTAGAATAGCAATCTCTAAAGATTTATCTATTTCTAATGTTTTGTTTGTAGAAGCACTTAGTTTTAATCTCATTTCTATTGCTCAATTGTGTGATCTTGGACTAACGTGTACCTTTGACAAGAATGGTGTTGTAGTAACTCTTGAAGAAGACAAGTCAATGATATTCACGGGGTTTAGGCATAGCAACATCTATTTAGTGGACTTCTCTTCAAAGCAAACAAGCACCATGACATGCCTCTTCACCAAGTCTTCTCTTGGGTGGCTTTGGCATAGAAGAATTGCTCATATTGGCATGAGCAACCTCAAGAAAGCCCACAAGAGAGGGATGATCACCGGCTTGAAGGATGTCACATTTGACAAGAACAAATTATGCAAAGCATGTCAAGCCGGGAAGCAAGTAGCAACACATCATCCCATCAAGACGATGTTGTCTACCTCCAAGCCGCTCGAGCTTCTACACATGGATCTCTTTGGTCCAACTACATACAAGAGCATTGGTGGTAACCTCTATTGCCTAGTAATTGTTGATGATTTTTCACGTTACACTTGGGTTATGTTTCTAGGCGATAAGGGTGAAACTCCGGAAATCTTCAAGACATTTGCAAGAAGAGCTCAAAGGGAGTACAACTCCCCAATTGTGAAGATCCGGAGTGACAACGGCACCGAGTTCAAAATATGAAGATTGAAGAATGGTGCGATGAAGAGGGCATCAAACATGAGTTCTCCGCTACCTACACGCCTCAACAAAATGGAGTGGTGGAAAGAAAGAACAAGACACTCATCACCCTAGCAAGAGCAATGTTGGATGATTATGGCACGTCCGAGAAGTTTTGGGCGCAAGCAATCAACACGGCGTGTCATGCATCCAACCGAGTATATCCCCACTGACTCCTCAAGAAAACTCCATATGAGCTCATCACCGGAAAGAAACCAAATATATCCTACTTTCGAGTCTTTGGTTGCAAATGTTTCATCTATAAGAAGAAAAGGCTCGGTAAGTTTGAGAGTAGATGTGATGAAGGTTTCTTTCTTGGTTATGCATCAAACTCCAAAGCATATAGAGTATTCAATCAAACCTCTGGGTTAGTTGAAGAAACATGTGATGTGGAGTTTGATGAATCTAATGGCTCCCAAGAGGAGGTTGTTGGCTATGAAAATGTAGGTGATGAAGAGATTGATGAAGCTTTGAAAAATATGTCCATTGGGGATATCAAGCCGGAAGAGGTGCATGAAGGCAATGATCAAGGGGGAGGACCTTCCTCATCTACACCAAGCACCTTCATGGCACCCCAAGTGGATGAAGATCAAGAAAAAGATGATCCACTACCTCAAGAAAATGTGCCAACGCCAACAACCCAAGACCAAGAACAAGAAGAGCAAAGTGTTCCACCACAAGCACAAGTCACCCATGATCCACCCCAACAAGCATCCACGCAAGTACCGCTAGTGAAGCATGGTCGCATCTCCAAGGATCATCCAATTTGTCAAATCATTGGTAGTCCATCAAAGGGAGTAAGAACTCGTTCTAAACATGCTTCATTTTGCGAACATCACTCGTTTGTTTCTTATATTGAACCCACTAGCATAGAGGAAGCGCTTGAGGACTCGGATTGGGTGATGGCCATGCAAGAAGAGTTGAACAACTTCACCCGCAATGAAGTTTGGGTCCTCGAAGCTCCTCTGAAAGACAAGAACATCATTGGCACCAAGTGGGTCTTTTGAAACAAGCAAGATGAACATGGGGTGGTGATACGCAACAAAGCAAGAGTTGTGGCAAAAGGGTTTTCTCAAGTCGAAGGTTTGGATTTTGGTGAATCTTTTGCTCCGGTCGCAAGACTTGAAGCTATCCGTATCCTTCTTGCTTACTCTTCACATCATAACATTAAGTTGTATCAAATGGATGTGAAAAGTGCATTCTTAAATGGCGTTATTAACGAACTTGTTTATGTTGAGCAACCTCCCGGGTTTGAAGATCCGAGGAATCCTAACCATGTTTATAGGTTGCACAAGGCACTCTATGGGCTCAAACAAGCTCCAAGGGCTTGGTATGAGAGGCTTCGTGACTTCCTAATCATGCAAGGCTTCAAGATCGGGAGGGTGGACACCACGTTGTTCACAAAAGACGTCAACGGGGATCTTTTCATTTGTCAAATTTATGTTGACGATATTATCTTTGGCTCAACTAATGATTTACTAAGCCATGAGTTTGCTACCATGATGTCTAGGGAATTCGAGATGTCCATGATTGGCGAATTGACCTTCTTCCTTGGTTTTCAAGTCAAACAAATGAAGGAAGGGACATTCATCCATCAAGAAAAATATACTAAAGATATCTTGAAGAAGTTCAAGATGGATGAGTGCAAGCCAATCAAGACACCCATGGCAACTAATGGGCATCTCGACTTGGATGTGGACGGTAAACCGATTGATCAATCCCTCTATCGTTCTATGATACGGTCTTTGCTTTACCTTACCGCATCTAGGCCCGATATAATGTTTAGTGTGTGTTTGTGTGCCCGCTTTCAAGCTAACCCAAAGGAATCACACCTTTCGGCTATGAATAGGATCCTTCGGTATCTCAAGCACACCCCTAGCATAGGCTTGTGGTACCCCAAAGGCGCTAGCTTAGATCTCTTGGGATACTCGGATTCGGATTTTGCTGGAAGCCGTGTGGATCGCAAGAGTACCTCTGGGGGTTGCCACTTGCTTGGGCGTTCTCTGGTTTCTTGGTCGAGTAAGAAGCAAAATTCCGTGGCCTTGTCCACCGCGGAAGCGGAATATATAGCGGCCGGTGCATGTTGTGCCCAAATCCTATATATGAAGCAAACCCTTTTGGACTTTGGTGTGAAACTAGATAGGATCCCACTCCTTTGTGACAATGAAAGTGCCGTAAAAATTGCCAAGAATCCTGTTCAACACTCTCGCACAAAGCACATTGATATTCGCCATCACTTCTTGCGTGATCACGAAGCCAAAGGAGACATATCTCTTCAAGGTGTGAGATCCGAAGAGCAATTGGCGGATATATTCACAAAACTTTTAGATGAGAGTACTTTTGCTAGGCTAAGAAATGAGCTTAATGTGTTAGATGCGGCAAACGTCATGTAAGTTGCCATGTCATATAGGAAAATGCATACATATAGGACACTTGTCTAACCATGGTAAGATAGTGATGAGCGAGGGTTTAGCTAGAGGTGGTGGTCCACTTGTTTTCCTCTAGGCTTGTAGAAAGGCTCATCATGAAGAAGCTTCCCGTGGGTTCAAACTTGACAAGTAGATCTTAATTTCTTGTTATGCATTTCTTGTCATATAGATGTGCACTTCATGTTTATTTTACTTTCGCATGTGGTTGTAGTTTGCATTATCATTGCATGCGTAAGGGTCACAAAGGAGATCACTTGATGAAAATGAGACTTGTTTCATATACAAGATCTTAATTCATGAAAAGTGAAAAGAGCAAAATGTTAGGTACGTTATTGCCTAGTGAGCAATGTCATGATGAGTTTGAAGCTTTCTATCTTCAATATTCCTATGACATGGCTCATACATTTTATTTGGCGTTTTGTCTCTCTTGCGGCTTTTCCTTGTGTTTACAAAGAAATTTATTTAAGCAAGTGTGCTATCCTATTTATTTTGAGGGGAAAAGTCGCCTATGCAAGTCCATTAACTTGAGTTTATTTGAGTTTTATAAGTTTATTGGACTAAGCATAGAAGAGTGAGCTGAGTGAGGAGTTTTTGGCTTCACCGGTTAAACCGACGTTCAATGGATCAATACCCATCGGTTTAACCGGCGTTACTAAGTTGTGTCTCAGCTCAGTCAAGTTTCAGGCGTTCAACCGGCGTATACAAAAGTGACAGCATTGGATCAACCGGTGAACATAAAACAGTTTTGACCTGTCAATCAACTGGTGTTAGCAGCAATCAACCGACGAGTACAAATTGCATATCATCGGTTCAACCGGCGTTCAGTTTCAGTTCTGCAGGAGTCTCGGGTGAACTGCACCGACGCAATCAACCGGCGCTCAAACCCTAGGCGTCGGATCGACCGGCGTTAAGGAAATCCGCGGGGTCCACCTGTCATATATCTCTCTTGCCCGCCGCCGGTTCCCTTCTTCCTCTGTTTCCCCCGATTCATCCCGACTCAATCCGCGCCGCCGCCTCTCCATCGCCACCCCTGCTTCACACCGCGCCGTCGCCATTCCACACTACTGCTGCCACGCGCCGCCGTTCCAAGCCGCCGCCGCGCGCCCTCGCGCTCGCCCAGCGCCGCCCGTGCGCACCTGCACCGCCCGCACCGCTGCTCGCCGCCACGGTCGCCAACCGTCATGAAAACATGCCGCCACCGCAGATCCTCACCACCTCAGCTCCACGCCAGGCAAAGCTCTAGCCATCCCACACTGCTTCACTCACCCCCACGCCGCAGCCGCAGCCGCAGCGTCTTCTCGCCAAGCGCTCACCAGGTGTTCGAGTTTTTGCCTGATAGAGATGGGTCGCGAGAAGAGGAAGGGAAAGGAAGTTGTGGTCGAGAAGCCCGCTCGCAAGCGGACTCGTGCAGAGAAGGAGGCCGAGAGGGCCGAGATGGTGGCCAAGGCCGCCGAGGAGCAGGCATCAGGCCGTGCTCGTCCGTTCCAGATCAGGGAGGAGCCCAGAGGCAGAGGCAGAGGCAGGGGTATGGGCAGAGTCAGAGGTGCCAGGGCCACCAGAGCCGCGACAGCAGTTGCAGCAGCGACCGATTCAGATGGTTCTGACTCAGAGGCAGCACAGTCAAAGGGGCAGAGTTCTCCACAGCAGTCGTCTGAGGGAGGTTCCACGCCAGCGATAGAGCGTCGCACTGGACCAAGGACTCGGGGAGGACACCAGCCACAGGAGACCCGCAGGTCCGCAGCAGCATCAGCAGCAGCTCGCAGAGCCGAGGCCCTAGAGGCCGAGCGCGCAGTGTTCCGTATGGACACTGTTGTGCGTCTGGAGCCAGGTGTGATGTTCCAGAACTTGACCCGAGCCAATGCGGCCAAGGTCAAGAGGATCAGCTGGAGTGTTGAGGAGGAGGTCTGGTTCCCAGTGACCCGAGACAGCAGAGTCGACAGGAGGCTCTGCTACAGGCCAGCTTCTACGAGACTTACCAGCGGAGGGGCCACCGGATCTTCCCGCACAGGGTTCTTGACAGGGTCTCACTGAGGACAGCCGCAGGGGGAGCAGACGTGAGAGCACACTTCGCTCAGTTCAGAGGACTGCCCAGGCTGCTAGAGATGGAGCAGAACCGTTATATCGAGGACTGGGTCAGAGTGTTCTACGCCACAGCTTGGATAGCACCCGAGCACAGAGCCGTGCACTTCATGTTTGGAGGGCAGAACTTTGGATTGTCGAGGGCGACCATTGCTGGTATACTTGGAGTTGACCTGGTTGACGTCTCGCTGCACGAGAGGGTTTACGGGGACTCAGATCCACCCCGCAGGGCGATGGTTGGCGGGATTGCTCCTTCTCACGAGGCGATCTCTCAGTGCTTCCGCCAGCCGTTCCCAGCCTCTTACGCTAGAGTGCCGAGCTTGCTGACTCCAGAGGCATACGCTGTTCACATGGCACTCCGGAGGACTCTGTTACCGAGGAGTGGCTACCCAGAGGGGTTCACAGGTTTGCAGCAGCTCTTGATCCTACACATCCTCACTCACGAGCCATTTGACTAGTTGACTTTATTCTGGCTGAGATCGAGGATGTGATCACTGATGGGATGGGTGTGGTGCGACAGTTTCCTTATGGGCACTGGATCAGTTACATATGCTCTATGATAGTGCCAGCAGAGTCACCTATCAGCGCCCCTTACCGTCACGACGAGGCTCCCAGGTTCCCTGTCTACCGACCCACAGCTCCACAGGACAGGAGGAGGGACAGACACGCAGATAGAGCTGCGATGGCTCGACTGTCACCAGAGGTACAGGCACGAGTGGTAGAGGAGGATGAGGCACTCCTGGCAGCGGAGGCACAGCTTCCCGGGGGAGATGATGAGATTCACTGGTCTGAGCTTGAGTCAGACTCCTCCGAGGACGTAGAGTACTTTCCTCCAGCTGCCCCAGCCAGTCACGACCACGAGGCAGGAGGGTCCGGAGAGCCAGCTCCTCCGACTTCAGCAGCTGCTACAGTCTCTGAGTCCCAGGTGACTCAGCCGTCCGAGCTCACTGCACTACTACAGCAGCTCGTGACTCAGCAGAGGGAGGACCGACTTGCTCAGGAGGAGGCCAGGAGAGCCCATGAGGCTCAGATTGCGGCTATTCAGAGAGAGGCAGCCCGAGAGCGTGTAGCCACAAAGGAGCGTTTTGTCGGCCTCATTGACAGAGTTTCACAGAGGACAGACGCTCAGTTCCAGCAGATGCAGCAGGGCATGATGGCGATGTTCGGGATGATCTCCCAGCTTTACTCTCACACCGGACTCGCCCCACAGCAGCAGCAGCCCGGACTTCAGGGTGTTGGAGCACCTCAGCTTGCAGTCACACCAGCTCCTCCTCCTCCAGCCCCTACTGCAGCTCCAGCTACTACAGCGACACCGGAGACCACGTTCTCGATGTCCGCACTCTTTGGATCTGCCGGTCGTCCACTCTTTTCACCACTACCAGCGACCACACTCTTTCAGGACTCACCGTCAGCAGTTCAGTCGGTCGCCCTCCCTACCTCACTTCAGGCAGCACCTTCAGGGGGAGGAGCAGTAGAGGAGTCCCGGCTTCCACAGTCGACGCAGCCGGCAGCCTCAGCGGTCACTTCTTCAGATGTTGATACTTCTTCTGCTGACCCGGTTACGACTTCTACGGATCCTCTACCAGGCAGTGCCAGCACGAGAGCCTCCACGACAGTCACTCCCCCAGTGAGCTCAGACCCAAACCAGCAGCTTCCGTCTGTCACCGAGGGTGAGGGTTCTCCGTCCGACGACGACGACGACGACCCGGACCGCTTCCTCGCCGTACCACGACAGCACGACCCGTAGCTCGCCTTTTGGTGCTATGATGCCAAAGGGGGAGAGGTGTTAGGGGGAGCCACAGAGTTAGGGGGAGGGTAGAGCTAGAGAGAGCTCGTAGTTATCAGGACTTTGATTCTTTGTATCACATTTGGTGTTAGTTCATGGATATGTACATTTGTCGCTTGAGTATGCCGTGCTTTGAGACATATCTATGGATTTCGTTTAAGCCGTTGAGCTCTTTGGTCCTTTTTCGAGTTTGCTTGTGTTTATCCTATTTTATCTTTCTCGCTCTCTCGTTTTTTATGTTTGTGTTGTCATCAATCACCAAAAGGGGGAGATTGTAAGCATCTAGGCCCTCAAGGTATGTTTCGGTGATTAATGACAACCATTATTGTGACTAATGAGTTTGTGCAGCTTAATAGATCATTATCGCTCATTTGGTCATATGTCAAAAGAGGCCCCTTAATTTCGTTATCCAAAAAGGCGATCTCGGTATTCAACTCTTATATATGTCAAGACTAAGGATCTTTCTAGTCCTAAGTGTCATAAGGTTGAGAAGGACACTTAGGTTAGTATAGGTTTTATAGTTTTGTAGTGATCGCACTATTAAGAGGGGTTAAGGCTAAGTAACTTGAGCATGGACATGGTCATTTGAAAATGGATGCACACTATGGTCACTCAGGTTTCTAGAAGTTCAAATAAGTGGTTCTCAAGTTATATCTCAAGAATATTTGGATTTCATTCAAGACTCAAATCAGAAAAGGCAAAATCACAAAAGTCTTTAACACCGGTTTAACCGACGCTGCCAATTTCCTATACGTCGGTTAAACGCAGTCAGCAGAGTCTGGACAAGTCAATACACCGGTTAAACCAACGTTTTTGAATTTAACGTCGGTGCATTAGTCCAGAGTTGGTTTTTCCAGGGCAATTCAAGTTCTATACACCGGATTAACCGACGATGTTTGAATCAAGACGTCGGTGCAATTGACCAGTGAGATGGTTTTTCCAAGGATCTCAGAAGTTGTACTCACCGGTTAAACCGACGATAGGTTTGAGTTAACGTCGGTGCAGTTGTCCAGAGACTTGGTTTTTCAGTTGATCAGTGGACAACTACACTCACCGGTTAAACCGATGATACGTCGGTTAATCTGCCCAAGTTGTAACGGCTAGTTTCCAGAAGGCACTACGCAGTTTTCTGGCAGCTTTTCTCCAACATCTCTATTCGTGTGAGCTGCCTATATATACCCCTCCAATGGGTCATTTTGCTACTCTTGACACCAGGCAACATCCAAACACTCATACTATAGTCAAGAGCCACATTGAGCTTCATCCTTCACATATTTGTTCATTCAATCAATCAAGAAGCAAGATTAAGGACTTGAGTAGAGAGAAGCTTGTGTGCATCCGTTCTTGGTGATCGGTTCTTGCTCAAGTGAAGGCCTTAGCTTGTTACTCTTGGTGATTGGCATCACCTAGGTGATCTTGGTGATCGAGGTGTTTCTCGCGGAGCTTGCCAAGGATTGTGGGAGCCCGGAGAAGAAGATTGTACGTGGCTTGAGCTCCACCACGCCGGGATGGTGAACGGAGACTCTTAGTGAGCGCCCAAGTCTCGGTGACATGGGAGGTGACAAGACTCTTAGTGAGTGTCACAACGTGGACTAGGGGTGTGTGCCAACACATCGACACCACGGGAAAAATCCGGTTGTCTCTTGCACTCTCACTCATTTCAAGCACTTACTTTCATGCAATCTTTCATGTGCTTGACCTTAGAGATCATAGCTTAGCTCTACCTTGCTTAGTTTCTTTTCTTAGTTAGCTTGTGTAGTTTGCTTTGTTTAGCCGGTTGGTGAATTGAGCCTTACTAGCTTTGCATAGGTTAAGGTTGTTTTAACTATCTTAGAAATTTGAAAAAGGCCCAATTCACCCCCCTCTTGGTCCATCGATCCTTACAAAGGGTAAGTACAGATAAAGAATAAGCAAGGGTAATGCGACACAGCACACATCCACACTCCAAGAGGAAGGAATAAAGGAGAGAAACTATAAAACAAAGAACTACTTTATCCTACGTCAAGTCAGCTGGAGCTTAGGCTAGGTTAGGTGTCCTAGTGCTTCTATCCAAAGCTGGGGTCGTGTTAGATCATGGTTAGGATTGCAGGTGCCAGGAAAATGGGATAGCGGGGAGAAGGTCCCGCACCGGAGTACATCCAGTCCCATTACCTCTTTGCATGAACTCCTACACCAAACCCGAACTTCGGAGAGTACGCTAAACGCAACACCGCTGTTACGCCGGACGGACAGGACTGTCACCACCTGCCATCTACCCCAGACACACTGTGGAGCACGATCTTATCCGAAGGATCCCGCATAACCGAGCACCACGCTCGTGTTTGAAGTCACTACTCTAGTGCCCCCAGGTCTCCCACCCTTCGGATGGACGAGTAAAACACTAGAGCAAGCCCGAAAGCACAACGAACCTCTATCCATACCCGGATCATCTAGCCTAACCAAGATCGTAGCATAACTTATGAATGAACTAAGCATGGATTGATAAACTATCAAGATAGTAAAGCAACCATGGCAAAACTCTATATTATGAATAGAAGTCTGACAAGTCGAATACAAAGCCATACCAGGAGCCGAGGATTGCTCAACGACCCCGAGGACGACTTGCTCGCTAAAGAGAACTAGCCTAGCTCCACTACCTAGCTAAGAGAGCAAGACAGAGGAGAGCCTTCTTGGAGAGAATGGAATGAAGTGTGTGTGTGTGTGTGTGTGTGTGTGTGTGTTGAGGGGGGGGGGGTGGAGGAGAGGCCTATTTATAGCTCTAGTGGTCGGTTTCCCACCAACGCACATATGAAAGGTGATCAGGTGCCTTGGCAGCCACTCCTCCTCGAAGTGCACCTGGACGGGAACCAGGCCAGGTTCGGCTGACCCCACCTGGCAGCCTCTCGGCCTGATCTTCTACTGGATGATATATTCTTTGATCCTTATCCTTATCCTCTGGTGCATCTTGCGTGGGGGCCCCGTTTCCTCTAACATGTGGGCCCTCTTTGTAAGGGTGTGACGCCAGATGCGATATTCTGTGCAGTTGTATAGCGTCTGCTGCATTTTTTCATCTTATTCCGCTCCTGCTCATCTGAAATGTACAAAACTCAAAAATAACTGTGGAGCGAGGTTAGTGATACAAATATGTGAGTAAGGCATGTAGTTTTCCTTTATTATTGAGTATAGTTGACGGGTGAAAATGGCACTTAAGCACCGTCAACAACTCCCCCAAGCTAGCCCTTTGCTCATCCTGAGTAAAGTTTTAGACTTAGGTTGTTGATCAGGAGTTGCTACAATGTCGCATTCCTGACTTATGCCCAAGGCACAACCGAGTGTTCTTACCTTTATTCTGAATAAGTTGGCCTTGTTCGCACCTTTTACCTTACTCCTGTGGGGCTTATAGCATCATCCTCATCTTTGGCGGTTGAGGGTCAGAACGGCTTGTAGAGTACCACTTACCACTCCTTTGTTCAACCGTCAATCTGGAGGTTTTATAAAGTTTTTGAAAAGAAATATTGTAGTTCCTCGGGTGATCTCTCAGATCGCTCAATGTGTTTCATTCCTCACCAAGGCCTTTTTATGCGCCTTTCTTTTTCCATCCTACTTCTAATGGCTTCTTTTTGGTGGATCTGTAGGTATGGAGGATATAATGGCAAACTTGCTTCTCATATTTCGCTAAGTCAAAGACCGGATCCACAGGAGAAACAAGTCATAAGCCTTGATCAAGATGTGCAAGTGTGTGGATATTTTTGGTGGATGGTGGATGAAACTCCTTCATATGAATTCTTTCCCTTATAAAATTTTTTAGTATGGGCTATATTTTCTCTTTCTTTTTTTCTGTTTCTTTTCTTTTTTTTGACACGCCTTGTGGGCATGTGGCATACCTTATTTGGGTATGCATCTTTTTTCTCTCTCTCTTTTTTTTTTGACATGCCTTGTGGGCATGTGGCATACCTTTTTTGGGTATGCATCTTTTATTTCTTTTTGTATAGCCCATACATCATGATGATAACTTTGGAGAGAGATAAACATGGTACAACATGGAGTTTTATTTGTGGATGGATGTGTGGCAGAACCACCTGAATTATCCCGGCTCAAGTGCGCAGGCCATCACCATAAGGGCAACACCAGCTCAACGCACTTCAAACGGAACAATTCTTGGTCTGTCGGGTAACGTCCCGATACAACCACCGGATCTCGGATCGAACAAGCATACCCCGCACGAAGGCGAGTCCAGAGATATTACAACCACAATTTTACAACACAGGCATAACAATGATTACAAACTAGTTCAAACCATTATTACAAAAACCAACTTAAGTAAAACAGTTATACAAGCCTTAAGTGTAAAACTTCAGAGTTAAAACAGTGGAAGATAAAACACGACGGCTACAACACATCGCAAAAGTATACCAAGCTAGCCCAAGCAAGGTATCACTCGTCAAGGTCATTGCCGGCCGAAGACGTATCCCACTCTACGGACCAGCCAGGAGGCAAAGAGCAGGGCCAAGACAAACTAGCTACCTGGTCCTCCAGACTCATACCTGAAAAAGGGTTTCAACAGCAAGGCTGAGTATTCTAATACTCAGCAAGACTTAACCGTCAACGGGTATACGTAGCCCACTTTAGCTAGACTATGCAAGGTTTTGTGAGGCTCTGGTTTTCCTTTTGCTGAAAAGCAATAAAAAGTAGGTCCTTACCTTCAAGTTTTAGCTTTCAAGATTCTAGTGGATTAATCATTCTATGTAAGCAACTACTATCCAACCATGGTAGAACTCTAAGCAAACATCAAGATTGATCATAATATTGTTGCTCTTATTACTCTGTGTGGCAAAGAGATCAAGCAGTCCCAAACTGTGAGAAGCAGACGATTCGAATCGAATTTGTTAACCTGGCCAGGCAGACCTAACACACACGTTTGGAACACCGTCGGGTCGTTTCCAAACAACCGTTAGCCTTTCTTTCCGGCTTGTGGATAGGAACACTCTCCCCGACTACAGGGCACCAACTTCCTCCCTGCACCCTTGGTGTTTATCAACATAAACATAATTAAAAACTTATTTCTAAGAGAGAGTGTCAGTATATCCACTCCCCGGTCCGATTGGTTACTAGGCTTACCGCGTACTATATTTATGGCATGTGGCTAGTATGTTCAAAAACTTAACCAGCACTACCACACACCGCGACCTTAGCAAGTTCATCAACATAGACGGGGTCTCACCAAAGGTCATGATATGGAACACGACCCCGTCCGTCGTCCTTATATTGATAACAGAAAGTAAACAAGCAATTCCTATAAGGCTCGCGAGTGATAGGCAATCACTCTACTTTTACCGGTCCTATAAGCTTAGCAAGTAGTCGAACTCAGGTCTAGTGTTCATTACATAGGTTCCTAGGATCATGCATCTAGGGTTTCAATTCAAATCCTAAGAACTATAAATGCACAAGTAAATAATAACAGTAAATGATAATAATTTGAAATATAGGTTATGTCCGGGGCTTGCCTTCTCAGTAGTCGCTAACTATTTCAGCTCTAGGCTCTTCCGAACTTTGGTCCGGGGCTTCAGTTAGTACGGTGGTGTTTGCTTGAGCTTCGAGATCACCTCCTTCGTAATCCGGGATCAGCTTGTACGTCCCGTCCGACAAAGCAGTCGTATCTATATGTAATGCAAGAACAGTATTATAAACACACATGGGCAATCGTTTATAGAGTAGCTAATTAACAAATCTAACTACACAAGGCATCATGATCAACAGCACAAAAAAAAGTTATACTAACTTCCTAAAGAAGTGGGAGTTGTTTCCTAAAGCAAGTAAACTATGGTTTGCTAATAAATAAACAACTCAGAGTACAAACAGTAATAAATTTAGCAAAAAATATCCTAAACAGAACATGAACATATTAATCTACCCTGAAAAAATCATGCCCAAACACGTAGCCATTTATTCACAACAAACCATTCATTCAGACAACACCTAGAACAAGCTTGAATTATACAGGTCAAACTAGAGCACAGAAGAAGCTCAAAATTTAACAGCAGTCCTACACAGGGATGAATAAGCTACTGTGAATTTTTCATGATTTTATCTGCAAATAATTAATTCTGAGAAAATAAACAAAACAGACATCAGATTAGCAAGATTCATTTTTAACTCCTGTTCTAGTCATGAACTGGGTTTTAAACTTCATGTACAAGCTAAATTATCCAAAAAGGTCACTTAGAAATATGTTCATGATTTATCATCAGCATAAACTATTTATCATAATTAAAGTCAACTAAACAAGGATTAAATGAAATAAATAGCTACACATGAGAACTGATCATGAATTTTTATAGCAATACTAGTGTCACATGAGTAAATCACCATAAAAATTTCACTAAAAGACATGGCTTCAAGCAATAGTTAAGAAAAAGATAACACAACTAGTATTTATTTACCTAGTGACACAAATCTAATTTTTCAGCAAAAACTTTCCACAAACATCTATCATATTTTGATTCTACTGGATAGAGCTTTGCACAAGGATTCCAAAATATCAAGATTTGCATTTTTCTGAATTTCCTATGAATTTCTACTGAATTTCAAAGTTCACTGCTAGAAATTACAAAGAAGTCCTTAGAGCACTATTCATATGTGTCACGGTCTGTTCAAACAACCCCCTGGAACTTTTGTTCCTTCTAACACGGGGTCCTTGGCCGATGCGGAAGAACAGAGCAAAGGGCGCCGGTCATTACCGGCGGCGCAGGTCGCCGGCGGCGAGGGGATCGGGGTGGGAAAGCAAGAGGGGAACCAGACGCACCTCTAGGTGGCTTCGGGACGGCTTGGGATGGCCTATGGCGGCGGGTCCGCGGGCTCCGGCGGCCGGTGGTGATCGGAGATGGCAGAGGCAGAGCTCCGGTGGGGTAGGAGTGGCGTGGAGTGGCCGGGGAGATTCAACTCAACATGAGGGAGCTAGTGGGGTGCTTGATTTGGGCAGAGGAAGGAAGGGGAAGCGGGCTCCACGGTGAGCAGGGCGGCGGCGGCGGATGTTCAATGGCGACAGGGTGTTCCAGTGAAAATTGGGCGAGGGGGATGGGTCGGTGAGCTGCGCGGGGTCGAGGCACAGCTGCTGGTGTGGTTAGCGCGGGCGGAGGAGAGCTGCCGTGGCGGCTCCGCGGCGGCGTCAAGCTTGCCGGCGTTCAAGTGAATGGCGGCGGCGCTCTGAGGTCTGGGGAGAGGGAACGAGCGAAAGGATGAGAGGAAAAGCTTTCTGGGGTGTTTGTAGTGCTCATGCGCGCGTGGGATAGGGCTCTGGGGTGCTGAAGTGGGCCAACCACGGCGGCATCGCGGTGGCGGCCGGCGGCAGTCCACTGAGCACGTGGCAAGGCGAGGAGAGGGCAAGGCGCGAGGGGTAGAGCGGTGGGGAGCTTCGGCACGACGCGTGGAAGCCAGCGCGAGCAAGAGGTGGCGCGGGGAGGCGGCCCAGAGCGGTGGGTGGCGCGGCGACACGCCGGCGGTGAGAGAGAGCAGAGAGGGAAGCTGGGGAAGAAGACAGGGACCTAAACGCAATTTCTAAAATTTTAGGGACCTGAATGTAAACAAGCAATAACTTTTAAAATAGGGCTCAAAAGAAAAAGTGCCCAACATGAAAGTTGTTCAATTTTTCAGGATCTACAACTTTGATGTTGTGCAAAAATTTATTTGATCAAAGATTCAAGAGCTAATTTTGAAAACATGGAAAGGATTTTGAATTCCAGGAATTTTGTCTTTTTCAATGGAATTTCACTTTAAACTTAGACTTAAAAGCAAAATTTGCTGCCATGCAATAAATGAACTGAATTTTGCAAAAACACCCTCCACAAAATCTTTAAATACACATTCAATTTAAATTAAACTAAAGAAAGACCCTTGCATAAAATCAATATTACACATATAACCTTTTATAATTACAAAAAGGCCCTTTTTCAATCAAAACAAGCACATGATGTATAAAAGGTATGCAACACTAATGTGCAGACACCTAGGGTGTCACAGGATGGATGTACTTGCTATCTTGCAGGTGTTAGAAGTATAGCATGTGAGTGGTCGTGTACATGATCTTGATCATGGGCGTATGAAGTGATTCTCACAAAGGGTCACAACAATTTGACAAAGCTCAATGAGAAGACAATTGCATATGTGGAAAGGCTGTTCAAACTTGTAAGTCATATGGCTCTGGATGGGAATTGCATATCACCGAGGAACTTTTATTTTTATTTTTGTATTTTTGAAAAGAAATACTCCGGATATCAAGCATCACGTAGGAGAAGATCATAGCAACTCTTTTCAGCCATATCATAACCCACAACAACCTATATTCGAATTCTACTTTTTCGCTACCCACAAGTTTCAAGCTTAAGGTTTGAACATCTAGCCACCAAACTGAGAACTTAGGGAGAGCACAAGGTTGTAACTAGGCATATGAAAGAAACTAACAGAGCAACTATTCATCATCTCAATAAGGAAAAACTACACATGCTTACTACACATACTGGAAAGTAAGTAAACATTTTTGTGTTTTTAAAGGTTTTGCCAATTTTTATTTGATTTTAGTTATGCGAATTTTTATGGATTTTTAGAATTTTGCAAATTTTTGTTTAGTTTCATGCAAGGTTTTGAAAGCAGTAAAGATAGAGTTTGATACAAGGTACCTCTCATGGGGGTCCTTCCCCAAGCTAGCTTCAGGCTCACTGCTGCTGGTTGGGATTAAACCCAGCCCAACGATATTAGGCCCTCCATTCCTCCTGGGATTGCTACTGTTGCTGCTCCAGGTTGCGGATCCTCTCGCCTGTGTATTGCTGCTAGTTTTGAGTTGACTCGATGTGTTGGCCTAGCGACTCATCGATGTTGGTGGTGCGTACGTTCAGCTCGCCCATCTGCCAAGTCAGAATGGCAAAGCCTCTGGACGAAGCTTTACGTCGCGGGGGACCACTGGAGCTGGAACTGGTGGACCGGTGCCCTGAGGCCTGCCGTGCCCACTCGGTGGAGCTGGCACTCTGCCATGACGAACCTCCAGCCTCATATTGCTGTGGTTGAGACTGAGGTTCCTACTGCATGAACTCCTCCCTTCTGCCCCTACTTCTTGTAACCCTGCCAGGAAGACCAGAAACACTATGCCTATGGCTCTCCTCTTGTGGAACAAGAGGGATGGTTAGCGAACGACAGTTATACAGATGATACCCCGCGTTTGGCAACGGGATTTCATTTGCATAACCAAGCGAAAAGAAAATCAAGGAGTCATCCGGGCCTTTCTTGAGTGTGTGGCCTTGAACCAAGTACGCCTCATCGATCATAACACGGGGTGTGGCAGAACCACCTGAATTATTCCGGCTCAAGTGCGCTGGCCATCACCATAAAGGCAACACCAGCTCGAACGCACTTCAAACGGAACAATTCTTGGTCTGTCGGGTAACGTCCCGATACAACCACTGGATCTCGGATCGAACAAGCATACCCCGCACGAAGGCGAGTCCAGAGATATTATAACCATATATTTTACAACACAGGCATAGTAGTTATTACAACATGTTCAAAGTATTATTATAGGTCCAAACTTAGTAAAATGTTATACAAGACATAAGTTTAAAGTTCAGAGTTAAAGCAGCGGAAATAAAACACGACGGCTACAACACGTCGCAAAAGGATACCAAGCTAGCCCAAGCAAGGTATCACTTGTCGGGGTCATTGCCGGCCGGGGACGGATCCCACTCTACGGACCAGCCAGGGGCAAAGAGCAGGGCCAAGTCAGACTAGCAGTCTGATGCTCAAAACTCATACCTGAAACAGGATTCAACAGCAAGGCTGAGTACACTAATACTCAGCAAGACTTAACCGTCAACAGATATAGTTAGTCCACTTAGCTAGACTATGCAGGGTTCTGTAAGGCTCTGGTTTTTCTTTTTTCTGAAATGCAACAAAGAGTAGGTCCTTATATCACATTTTAGCTATCAATGTTCTAGTTGATTAACCATTCTATGTAAGCAACTACTTCTAATCAACCATGGTAGAACTTTAGTCAAACATCAAGATTAATCATAATGACATTACTCTTATTACTCTGTGTGGCAAAGGGATCAAGTAGTCTCAATATCCGTGAGAAACGGACGATTGGAATTGGATTTCCAACCTTGCAAGGTAAACCTAACACACATGTTTGGAACACCGTCGGGTCGTTCCCAAACAACCGTTGACCTTTCATTCCGGCTTGTGGATAGGGTCACTCTCCCCGACTATAGGGCACCAATTTCCTCCCTGCACCCGTGGTGTTGTGCAACATAAACATAAATAAAAACCTATCTCTAAGAGAGATTGAAAGGTATATCCACTCACCGGGCCGATCAGCTACTAGGCTTACTGCGTACCATATTTACGGCATGTGGCTAGTACGTTCAAACACTTAACTACCGCTACCACACACTGCGGCCTTATCAAGTTCATCAACACAGACGGACTTCAACAAATCCGCCCATGATCCTTATAGTGATTGTAGGAAGTAAATAATCAACTCCTATAAGCTCGCGAGTGACAGGCAATCACTCGACTTTTACCGGTTCTATTAGCATAGCATCTAACTCAGACTCCAATCTAGTGTTCAATCAGTAGGAACCTAGAATTATGCAACTAGGGTTTTCAATCAATTCCAATAACTTAAATGCACAAGTAAATAATAACGATAAGTTGCATAATTTGAAATACTGGGTTTATGTCCGGGGCTTGCCTTCGCGGTAGTCACTAGCTAATTCAGCCTTGGGCCCTTCCGGACTTTGATCCGGGTCTTCAGTCAGTATAGCGGCGTTCGTCTGGGCTTCTTGATCACCTCATTTGGGCTCTAAAATCAGCTCGTACGTCCCGTCAGCTAGAACAGTCGTATCTATATGTGATGCAAGAAACGGTATTACAATCATACACACTTTGCGATAAAGTTGCAGTCTACAAATTAACAAACATAACTTAGCATATGGGCAATTGTTTATAGAGTAGTTATTTAACATTTATTACTATACAAAACAACATGATTAACCTCACAAGACAGCTTGATTATCTTTACAAAGTAAGTTTTAGTTGGTTCACATAGCATGTAAATCATGGTTTGCTAAGAATTAAGCAACTCAGCACAAACTAGTATTTAAATTCTGCAAAATTACTTCAAACAGGAAGCACAGAGAGCAATCTATCCTGTAAATTTCTTACCATTTCATGCAGCCAATTATTCAGAATAAAACATTTACTCAGACAGCACCTAGAACAAGATTAAATTCTACAGTCTAAACTAGAGCAAAACAGTGGCTATAAATTTAACAAGATATCGATACAGAGCTAACACAGCTACTGTATATTTTTCATGATTTTATCTGCACAGGATTAATTCTGAGAAAATAAATAAAACAGATAGTAACATATCAAGATTCATTTTTAATGTTCGTTATCGACATGAACTTGTCCTCAAACTTCTTGGACAAGCTAAGCTACTCAAAATAAAGAATCAGAAATATTTGCATGATTTATCATGAACATAAATTATTTATATGATTTAATTTATGTAGGAACTCGTAAATTTATAAATTAAGATAAACAGAGCTTTAAGCTCTCAACTTTTTACTAAAGCTAACATGTAAACAGTGAGATCTAGCATAAAAATTAGAGCTTCATAAAGCAACAGAATCTTGCACAAATAATTATCATGAATATAAGTAGCATATAACCAAACCTAAGTCATAGCTTTTAATATAGGCATATACTAGAGTTCATATTTTGACACAAGAACACACATGACAAGTAGAGTATCTCTGCCAAAAGACACACCTAGCATAGCTATGGAACTCAAGTTATAAATAAAAGAGCATTTACAAAGTATTTAACATACACATAAAAATTTGCAGTGACAAGGCAAAGTCCTTTTACAAAGTGATAGAGTTCTAAACATAGAATCCATGGCCACCGGTTTGATAATTTTTGGATTTTTCTAGCATTTACTAGGAATTTCCAAAGTTCAGCCTAGAAACAAAAGGAAAAGGACTGAAATCTTGCAGATAGGTCCCTAGAAAGAAAAAGAGGCTTGCAAAATGGCCCTTGGCCGGAGTCAGAGCAGAGGGAGGGGTTTTGACTGCCGATTCTGGCGAGGCTCGTCGCCGGCGGCGAGGGTGGAGGGGCTGGGGAGCCTCAGGGCGCCGAGCGCTACCTGCTAGTGGGGTTGGGTCGAGGAGGAGGCGGCCGGAAGAGGTTCGTCGATGTGCGGCGGCGCGGCGGTACGGAGGAGCTTGACGGCGAGGGGGCTCTGGTAGATGATAGGTGACGAGGAGAGGCTGGTGAGCTGCGCGAGAACGAGGTATAGCTAGGGATGGGGTCTGCGCGGGTGGAGCGGCCGTGGAAGAGCGGGGCGACGGTGAGCTCAAGCTCGCCGGCGTTCGGGCGGGTAGTGGTGGCGTTCAGGAGGTTCGGGGCGTGGAACTGGCCAGGGAACGAGGGATTGGGATGCGGGGGTTCCCCTGGTGCTGAAGCGCATGAGAGGAGGGGAGTCGGGGCTCTTCCCCGAGCTTGCCACGGCGGCGGCGATGTGGCGGCCGTGCAGCACGACCGGGGCAGCGTGGCGAGGGGAGGAGGGCTCCAGCGCGGGTGGGAGTGGGGCCAGGGGGTTGCGGGGGTGCCGCGTGTGGCGGCCGCGCAGCACGACCGGCGGCAGGGAAAGCAGAGAGAGAGAGGAGGAAGAAGACAGGTGGACCTATTTACAATTTCAGAAAAGTTTAGGGGTCCTACTGTAAAACAAATATAACTCCTAAACTAGGGCTCAAATGAAAAAGTGTCCAACATGAAAGTTGTTCAACTTTTCAAGATCTACAACTTTGATGTTGTGCAAAACTTGATTTGACCAAAGGTTGAAAGGTTATTTTGAAAACATAGAAAGGATTTTGAATTTAATGGACTTTTGTCTTTTTCAAAACGAATTCACCTTAATTTTAGACTGAAAAGTAAAATTTCCTGCCATGTAATGATTACACTGAATTTTGCAAAGAAACCCTCCACAAAAGCAACATTCACCCATCTTATTCAAATTAAATTATAGGAAGGACCTTGCCTCAATTCATATTTACACAATTAACCTTATATTTTTAAAATAAGACCCTTGTTCAAGCAATTTAAGCACATGATGCATAAAATAAATGCAGTTCTACTGTGCAGATACATAGGGTGTCACAGCCTTCCCCCTAAAAGGAATCTCGCCCCGAGATTATAGGAAGAATAAGGATGGAAAGATTTGGTACCTGGATTGGTTCTAAGAAAGTCGGGAAAATTTCTTTGGAGATAAGTTTCAGTCTCCCAAGTGGCTTCTTCCTCAGTATGGGGATTCCACTGGATTTTGTACATTCTAACCTTCTCCCTGCTGGTACTTCTTTCTTTGGTGTCAAGAACTCTGATTGGATACTCAGCATAAGATAGATCGGGTTCAATTTCGATGTCTTGTGGTTTAATGATCTCAGTGGGCACTTTGATGCACTTCTTGAGTTGAGAGATATGGAAGACATCATGAATGTTGGCCAACTGATAAGGAAGACGGATTCGGTAGGCAACTGGACCACAAGCTTCGATGATTTCAAATGGTCCGACGTATCGGGGTGCCAATTTCCCTTTTATGCCGAAGCGTTGAACACCTCTTGTAGGAGATACTCGTAGATATACAAAATCCCCTACCTTGAACTGTAAAGGTTCTCTTCTTTTGTATGCATAACTTTTTTGTCTTGATTGGGCTATTTTAAGATTAGTCTGAATAACTTTGACTTTCTCTTCTGCCTCAGTGACTAGATCTGGCCCAAAGACTTTGCGTTCTCCGACTTGTGACCAACTCAAAGGAGTTCAACACCTTCGACCATATAACACTTCAAATGGTGCCATTTGCAAGCTGGATTGATAACTGTTATTATATGAGAATTCTGCCAGTGCTAGGCACTTATCCCAGTTCTTGCCATATTGAATAGCACATGCCCTCAATATATCTTCAAGGATTTGATTGATTCATTCAGTTTGCCCATCTATTTGTGGATGATAGGCTGAACTACGAATCAATTTGGTTCCAAGGGATTCTTGCAACTATTCCCAAAAACGTGCAATGAACTGCGCCCCACGATCAGAAATGATCGTTTTTGGAATTCCATGCAAACAGACAATCTGGTCGAGATAGATCTCTGCATACTTCTTGGCAGAATAAGTTGTATATACAGGAATAAAATGAGCGGTCTTGGTGAGTCTATCAACGATTACCCAAACAGAATCATGCTTCTGAGAAGTTTTCGGTAAGCCAACGATAAAATCCATACTGATGTCCTCCCATTTCCAGGATGGAATAGGTAAAGGTTGGAGAGTACCAGCTACTTTCAAGTGACTAGCCTTAACTCTTTGACAGACATCACACTCAGAAACATATTTGACGATCTCTCTCTTCATTCGAGTCCACCAGAAATTCTGTTTAAGATCCTGGTACATCTTGGTACTATCGGGATGAATAGAAAACTTTGACAGATGTGCCTCATCAAGGATTTGTTTTCTAAGCTGGTGATTCTTGGGTACAACAAGACGAAATTCATACCACAAAACTCCTTTATGATCCACACGGAAACACTTGTACTTTGCTTCTCCCTGGGATAGCTTTTCCTTGATGATTTTGATACCTTCATCATGTAATTGTGCCATGATGATGTTATCATGAAGTGTAGGCTCGATAGCTATATGGTTCAGACTTCCTTGAGGTACCATTTCTAGGTTTAGTTTCATCATTTCCTGGCATAGAGTTTCGTTGAATGGCTCTATAGATAGACAATGGCATTGTGACTTGCGGGTGAGTGCATCCGCAACCACATTAGCCTTTCCTAGATGATAGTGCACTTCTAGATCATAGTCCTTTATCAATTCTAACCAGCGTCTCTGTCTCATGTTGAGATCAGCTTGGGTGAAGATATACTTGAGGCTCTTATGGCCAGTGTAAATGTTACAATGATTTCCCATAAGATGATGTCTCCAGAGCTTAAGAGCATGTATGACAGCTGCTAACTCCAGATCATGTGTTGGATAGTTCTTCTCATGATTCCGGAGAGCTCTTGATGCATAAGCGATCACCCGGTTGTCTTGCATAAGAACACAACCAAGTCCCGTACCAGAAGCATCACAATAGACATCAAAAGGTTTGGTACTGTCTGGTGTAGCCAGCACTAGAGCAGTAGTCAGTCGTGTTTTGAGAGTTTGAAAGGCTTCTTCACATTTATCATCCCAAACAAATTTTACTCCTTTCTTTAATAACTCCATCATAGGCTTGGCTATTCTAGAGAAATCAGGAATGAATCGACGATAGTATCCAGCTAAACCGAGAAAACTACGAATCTGATGGACTGAAGTAGGAGGTTTCCAATCCATCACTTCTTGCACTTTAGCTAGATCAACAGATATACCTTCACTGGAGATAGTATGGCCCAAAAATTTCACACTATCCAGCCAGAATTCACACTTGGAGAATTTGGCATAAAGGTGATGATCTCGTAATCGCTGAAGAACGATGCGTAAATGCTGAGCATGATCTTCTTCATTCTTGGAGTAGATAAAAATGTCGTCAATGAACACCACGATGAATTTATCAAGCTCCGGCATGAAGACTGAATTCATTAGGTACATAAAGTATGACGGGGCATTGGCAAGACTAAAAGACATAACCAGATACTCATAGAGTCCATATCTGGTCGAGAAAGCTGTTTTCAGAATATCACAGGGCTTGATCTTTATTTGATGATAGCCAGAACGAAGATCGATCTTGGAGAAAACCTTGTTCCAGCGAACTGATCAAATAGGATATCAATGCGGGGAAGAGGATACTTGTTTTTAATAGTGACCGCATTGAGTGGTCGATAGTCAACACATAGCCTCAAACTGTTGTCCTTCTTCTTCACAAACAGGGCTGGGCATCCCCATGGTGAAGCACTCGGGCGAATAAAACCCTTGTCAAGGTCTTAAAGTTGGATTTTCAATTCTGCTAACTCATTTGGAGGCATATGGTACGGCCTCTTAGAAATAGGGGTGGTACCGGGTTGAAGCTCGATAACGAATTCGATATCTCTATCGAGGGGTATTCCAGGCAAGTCATCTGGAAATACATCCGCATACTCACACACAACAGGAATATCTTCAATTTTAATTTCTTTTATGGCATAGGCACAAGAGTTGAAGCACTCTCGTTGTGGCAGATAGAGTATGGTAGCTCCTTGATAAGGTGAATCTATCTCAATAGCTCGGGAAGAGATATCTAATAGTACTTTATGTCTAGTCATCCAATCCATGCCCAAAATAACATCCATGCCTTCTAAGTTCAACAAGATCAAATCTGTCTTTATCAATTTGCTACCCAACTTAATTGGCACATGTCTAATGATTTGATTGGAAGCTATCTTCCCACCAGGGGTTGCTATCATGTAAGATCTCTTGGTATGACGAAAATCCAATCCTACCTTTGCTCCAAATTTGGCACTTATAAAACTATGAGTTGCACCAGAATCAAATAATATGACTGCGGGTTTATTATGGATAGAGAAAGTACCCGACATGAGTGGTGCTCCTTCGGGAAGCTCTGCAAGAGTAGTGAAATTAACTCGCCCCTGTCGGACTTGCACCATTTGCTTCTTGCCCTTGCCCTTGTTGTTCTGGTTGAAGTTCTGCCCTGGATAAGGCTTCTTGGGTTGCGGGTAATTCTTGGCGAAATGGGAAGTACTACCGCAATTGAAACATCGATTGTCGCCGTTCCCGCGATTGAACTGTGGGGCATTTGGCCTTGGGCCAAACTGTTGTGGCTGCTGAAAGACTGGAGGTCTGAATCCTCTCCATTGCTAAGGCGGCCTAAAAACAAACCTACCTATTGGGGCATTTCTCTGTGGAGCTCTTGGTGGAGTATTCTGCACCAGACGATACCTTGGTGGCTGAGCACTCGAGGGTCCCGTTGGTGCCTTTCGTTTCTTCTCGGCGCGGTGCGCGGCGATGCAATCTTCTTGAGTAATGGCCATGTTGACCAGCTCATTATAAGTATATGGCTGAACAAGGTTCAGGCGTTCCTTAAGCTTGGTGTTGAGGCCACGACGAAAATGGTCGCGCTTCTTGGCGTCAGTATCCGCATGATGGCCCACATACTAGCACAGGTGATTGAAGGGCTGTGCATACTGAAGAATAGTGCGGGTCCCTTGATTCAAAGCCAAGAATTCATTCAACTTCCTCTCAATCAGTCCCTCGGGGATATGATGTGTCCTAAAGGCATTCCAGAATTCCTCCCAAGAGATAACATGTCCAGCAGGCTGCATAGCACAATAGTGATCCCACCAAATGCGAGCGGTGCCACGAAGCTACTGGGTGGCTAACTGAGCCTTGTTCGCATCAACACAAGGTACTTCTAGCAAGGCAAACTTGGACTCAATAGTACGGAGCCAAGCATCGGCGTCCAATGGTTCATCAGTCCGACTGAACAGCGGGGGTTGGGTACCAAAGAATTCCTGGTAACCCGCTGGTTGCTCATCACGTCCTCCATGCTGCTGCTGGCGTGGCGGATTCTGCTGCCCTTGCACCACCTGATGAAGCAATTCGGTTTGCATGGCCATTAGCTCGGCCAGATTCGACAGTTGTGGCGGTGGCTGCTGAGATCCACTGCCAGTTTCACGGCCGAAGCCTTCGGGCGATCCACGGGTATGAGCAACCATCTGTAATTATAGAAGACATCCATTAGATACATTATCCTTGCTCCCAAAATCAATGGTATGTGCAATGATCATACATTGGACAGCAAAACAAAATCAGCAGAATTTAACAAAATGCGGTGTAACACAATATGCATAACACACATTTTGCTCAACCAACATAACTCAAAATTGGTCAGCTGTTAGATAACTTCATGCTCTACCATTTCTGTATTCAACTCCAGAAGCAAAACAGTAAGGAAGGTAACCTAAAAATTCACTTTTCGTCGTTCTGTGCTATGCTGTTTTTCAACAGGGATCATGGTAGTGTTTTGACTATAAATATAGCTACACAGATCCAAATAGGCTAAAATTTGGTGAGCACCCAGGTTACAAAATTTGCAACAACTTTGGTATTCATCAAACAGCCTAAAAATGCACAAATGAAGAGATAAAAAATTTGGCAAGCAGAAAAGTCATGATTTCCAAACTGGTAGTCACTACTTATATTACATCCAAGGTAGTCTTTATATTACAAACCTAGCATCACACTTCCTTACCACATATGCTACAACAAGTGGTACTCCTTCCTAGGGCTATTTTACAACATTTCATTTCCCTTTTTACATATACTACAACAAGGAAGATCACATGCTATATAGGACAATCCTAAGATGCCTAGAAGTCGTCGAGGTTGCCCACAGAGGAAGCACTGCCGGAGGAAGAGTCGTCCGGCTGAGGGTTAGGCTCGGCAGGCACATGCTCGGAATCTATCTCTGAGACTCCCTCAATCTCCTCTAGGTCTTCTTCTTCTGCTGCAGGCTCGGATGGGACAGCTGGGGGCATTGGCTGCTCATGGAGCATACCAATATGCTCTATAGCATCACCCAGCTCCATTTGGAGCTCGTGAACCTGCTCCTGAAGAAAAGCAATCACCATGTTGCACTGCACTATTTCAGTACCATGCTCCAGAACCTAAAGCTTGTACTGTGCAATGGTGTTATCTCTCCCAGCAACAGCCTCATTAAGCCCCTGAATCTGAGTGTCTCTCAGGCTAAGACCTCGCTGAAAAGTCTGGGCCAAGTCCATCACCTGATTCATATGCCTCTGCTGAAGGGCCTGATAGCGGTACTGGGCATTCATATACCTAATCACCGCCTGGATAGTCTCATCAGCCACATTTCCAGATAAGTGACCAAAGTGGGTGGTCCTGAAGAGCCACTCTGCACTGCCAGCATTGACTACTGGAAACAAGCCAATAGGATAAGCGGCCACTTCATTCGGTTGGTGCTCACAGAAGGTGGTAATAGCTTTGAGGGCTGCTGCCTCAAAAGCATCCTCAAGGCGATATCCAACCACCTCAATCTCAATAGGCGGCCAAGCCAAAGTGGGGTGCTGAGGAATGGTCATGGTGGCAATGCACTTCTGAACTCCATCATCAAAAAAATGTCGTCCCTTGTACCAGGGTGGTTCTGGGTAGTGGAAAATATGAAGTGTATCCCACAAAATCCTAGGAAAGCCCTCCCAGTACAGGCAATCAGTATGAGCATATCCATCATCATCCCAGAAGATACTCGGAAGGTCCGCCATCTGAATCAAAAAGATTCAAATGTGAGTTATATGATTATGTCAAGACTTCTCAAATAAAGCTTTTAAGAAGACTGCGGAAAAATATGATTCTGATTCAAAAGATTATATGGTTTCACAAGACTCAGGAAGTAAACAAACCAAAATTGGTACTGGTTCATCAGTTGAGATTCTATGGAATGAAAAGATCATTATGACATCAAGATGGGGCTAAGGATGAAGGCATGACTCAATTCCATCTTTTACATCCAAGAAAATCTAAGTGTTTCAACAAACATGCTCCTAATATCTAGTTTTAACTCAACTTATTGTTTAATCATACTAAGACATATTCATGATGATCCACGCTAGAAATTCCTTAAAAATACTCATGTAACAAATTCAAATCCTAGGAATCAAATCAAACATCGTCAAACTATGCATGCACGTTCTATTCGCCCTCACAAGATAAACAATTGCCAACTATTCTTGGGCTTACGTGGTTAGTATGGTGGCATAACATAGATACGTCTCTCCCTATAATATCTAGTCGATAAATTCTAACCATTCTTAACTTATCGAATCGTGGTTAGTGTACCTGCAGAAGATTGACAGAGAATATATATGCATTGAACCTTTCATGCCAGCACTCATGAAAGCGTTGCCATACATTGCCGCTCACTATAGAAGCGGCATCCATGCGTCCAACACTGCATGGACAGTGCTCATACGCTACCGAGGCAACGTATTCATGGGGTACTTTTACTCCCAATATAAACAAGCGATGGTCGTATATTGGCAGCAGCTCAAGTAGGCCACTTCTTGAGTGCAGCGTTCGGTTCGCATCACCGACAGGAAGGTCAGACTCCCTTAGCTGACTGAGTATACTTTACTCCCAATATAGTCAACTAATAGTTGGTATATTGGCAGCACCTCAAGTAAGCCACTGCTTGAGGGCAGC
Source organism: Panicum virgatum (assembly GCF_016808335.1). Taxonomy (NCBI): domain Eukaryota; kingdom Viridiplantae; phylum Streptophyta; class Magnoliopsida; order Poales; family Poaceae; genus Panicum; species Panicum virgatum. Next base: position 33,007,481 of record NC_053144.1, on the reverse strand, counting down.
GTTCGGCTCGCATCACCGACGGGAAGGTCAAGCTCTCTTAGTTGACTGAGGATTCTTACCATCTTACCTTCGCGAAGGTGCGTTGTTACAGAATGTAAAGTACTAAAAGAAAAGTGCTGGAAGTCAGTTATAAATAAACCATAAGTTAGATAGACACATTCTAAGCACAATCCTTAACAAAACCAACATAGTTTTATAAATACTTTGTTGGTCCAATTTTATACGGAAATCAATTTTTAATGTTCCAACACCTCTGGTGTACACTTGCAGCTCTGATACCAGCTGTGGCAGAACCACCTGAATTATTCCGGCTCAAGTGCGCTGGCCATCACCATAAAGGCAACACCGGCTCGAACGCACTTCAAACGGAACAATTCTTGGTCTGTCGGGTAACGTCCCGATACAACCACAGGATCTCGGATCGAACAAGCACACCCCGCATGAAGGCGAGTCCAGAGATATTACAACCATATATTTTACAACACAGGCATAGTAGTTATTACAACATGTTCAAAGTATTATTACAGGTCCAAACTCAGTAAAACATTATACAAGACATAAGTTTAGAATTCAGAGTTAAAGCAGCGGAAAGAAAACACGACGGCTACAACACGTCACAAAAGGATACCAAGCTATCCCAAGCAAGGTATCACTCGTCGGGGTCATTGCCGGCCGGGGACGGATCCCACTCTACGGACCAGCTAGCGGGCAAAGAGCAGGGCCAAGTCAGACTAGCGGTCTGATCCTCAAAACTCATACCTGAAACAGGATTCAACAGCAAGGCTGAGTATACTAATACTCAGCAAGACTTAACCGTCAATGGATATACTTAGTCCACTTAGCTAGACTATGCAGGGTTCTGTAAGGCTCTGGTTTTTCTTTTTGCTGAAAAGCAGTAAAGAGTAGGTCCTTAATTTCACATTTTAGCTGTCAATGTTCTAGTTGATTAACCATTCTATGTAAGCAACTACTTCTAATCAACCATGGTAGAACTTTAGTCAAACATCAAGATTAATCATAATGACATTACTCCTATTACTCTGTGTGGCAAAGGGATCAAGTAGTCTTAATATCCGCGAGAAACGGACGATTCGAATCGGAATTCCAACCTTGCAAGGTAAACCTAACACACACGTTTGGAACACCGTCGGGTCGTTCCCAAACAACCGTTGACCTTTCATTCCGCCTTGTGGATAGGGTCACTCTCCCTGACTACAGGGCACCAACTTCCTCCCTGCACCCATGGTGTTGCGCAACATAAATATAAATAAAAACCTATCTCTAAGAGAGAGTGAAAGGTATATCCACTCACCGGGCCGATCAGCTACTAGGCTTACTGCGTACCATATTTACGGCATGTGGCTAGTACGTTCAAACACTTAACCACCGCTACCACACACTGCGGCCTTATCAAGTTCATCAACACAGACGGACTTCAACAAATCCGCCCATGATCCTTATAGTGATTGCAGGAAGTAAATAATCAACTCCTATAAGCTCGCGAGTGACAGGCAATCACTCGACTTTTACCGGTCCTATTAGCATAGCATCTAACTCGGACTCCAATCTAGTGTTCAATCAGTAGGAACCTAGAATTATGCAACTAGGGTTTTCAATCAATTCCAATAACTTAAATGCACAAATAAATAATAACGATAAGTTGCATAATTTGAAATACTGGGTTTATGTCCGGGGCTTGCCTTCGCGGTAGTCACTAGCTAATTCAGCCTTGGGCTCTTCCAGACTTTGATCCGGGTCTTTAGTTAGTATAGTGGCGTTCGTCTGGGCTTCTTGATCACCTCATTTGGGCTCTGAAATCAGCTCGTACGTCCCGTCAGCTAGAACAGTCGTATCTATATGTGATGCAAGAAACGGTATTACAATCATACACACTTTGCGATAAAGTTGCAGTCTACAAATTTAACAGGATATCGATATAGAGCTAACATAGCTATTGTAAATCTTTCATGATTTTATCAGCACAGAATTAATTCTGAGAAAATAAATAATACCGACAGCAACATATCAAGATTCATTTTTAATTTTCATTATAGACAAGAACTTGTGCTCAAACATCATGGACAAGCTGAGCTACTCAAAATAAACACTCAGAAATATTTGCATGATTTATCATGAACAGAAATTATTTATATGATTTAATCTATGTAGGAACTCATAAATTTATAACTTAAGATGAACAGAGCTTTAAGCTCTCAACTTTTTTACTAAAGCTAACATGTAAATAGTGAGATCTAGCATAAAAATTAGAGCTTCACAAAGCAACAGAATCATGCTCAAATAATTACATTGAATATAAGTAGCATATAACCAAACCTAAGTCATAGCTTTTAATATAATCATGTACTAGAGTTCATATTTTGGCACAAGAACACAAATGACAAGTAGAGTACCTCTGCCAAAAGACAGACTCAGCATAGCTATGGAACTCAAGTTATAAATAAAAGAGCATTTACAAAGTATTTAACATACACATAAAAATTTGCAGTGACAAGGCAAAGTCCTTTTACAAAGTAATAGAGTTCTAAACATAGAATCCATGGCCACTGGTTTCATAATTTTTGGATTTTTCTATCTTTTACTAGGAATTTCCAAAGTTCAGCATAGAAACAAAAGGAAAAGGACTGAAATCTTGCAGATAGGTCCCTAGAAAGAAAAAAAGGCTTGCAAAATGGCCCTTGGCCGGAGTCAGAGCAGAGGGAGGGGTTTTGACCGCCGATTCGGGCAAGGCTCGTCGCCGGAGGTGAGGGTGGAGGGGCTGTGGAGCTTCAGGGTGCCAAGCGCTACCTGCTAGTGGGGTTGGGTCGAGGAGGAGGCGGCTGGAAGAGGTTCGTCGATGTGCGGCGGCGCGGCGGTACGGAGGAGCTCGAGGCGAGGGGGCTCTGGTGGATGATAGGCGACGAGGAGAGGCCGGTGAGCTGCGCGAGAATGAGGTGGAGCTAGGGATGGGGTCTGCGCAGGCGGAGCGGCCGTGGAGGAGCGGGGCGACGGTGAGCTTAAGCTCGCCAGCGTTCGGGCGGGCGGTGCTGGTGTTCTGGAGGTTCGGGGCGGGGAACTGGCGAGGGAATGAGGGGATTGGGATGCGGGGCTTCCCCTGGTGCTGAAGCACACGAGAGGAGGTGAGCCGGGGCTCTTCCCCGAGCTTGCCACGGCGGCGGCGATGTGGCAGCCGCACAGCACGATCGGGGCAGCGTGGCGAGGGGAGGAGGGCTCCAGCACGGGTGGGAGTGGGGCCAGGGGGTTGCGCGGGTGGGAGTGGGGCCAGGGGGCAGGAGATGGCCTCCCGGCCTTCCTGAGCGGCGGCGGCGCCGCTCTGCGCCGGCTGCAGGGAAAGCAGAGAGAGGAGGAAGATGACAGCTGGACCTATTTACAATTTCAGAAAACTTTAGGCGTCCTACTGTAAAACAAAAATATCTCCTAAACTAGGGCTCAAATGAAAAAGTGCCCAACATGAAAGTTGTTCAAGTTTTCAAGATCTACAACTTTGATGTTGTGCAAAACTTGATTTGACCAAAGGTTGAAAGGTTATTTTGAAAATATAGAAAGGATTTTGAATTTAATGGACTTTTGTCTTTTTCAAAACGAATTCACCTTAATTTTAGACTAAAAAGTAAAATTTCCTGCCATGTAATGATTACACTGAATTTTGCAAAGAAACCCTCCACAAAAGTAACATTCACCGATCTTATTCAAATTAAATTATAGGAAGGACCTTGCATCAATTCATATTTACACAATTAACCTTATATTTTTAAAATAAGACTCTTGTTCAAGCAATTTAAGCACATGATGCATAAAATAAATGCAGTTCTACTGTGCAGACACCTAGGGTGTCACACAGGGCTCCTCAATGAAGGGAACGGGGTTCCCATCTAATATTCCAATGTTTGATGCGATGCGGGTGATCAAAGAAGTACATTCAATAGGACCCATCATCCGAAAATTTGTGAGCCATTGCATAACCATTGCTTGTGCGGGGGAGATTCGGATTTTGTTGACCATGGCGTATAATATCATCAACTCATCGTTCCGCACTGGTCGTGGATCATCTCTTGGAAAGAGAGTGATAGCCACCCACTTGTGCATCAAACGAAGAGTCGGATTTTGAATGTCATTACACCGAGGTGCAAACTTGCCATGAACAACTTGACAAGAAATCAAACCCCAAAACTCATGTCGATCAAAACCGCGGCAAGCTTTTGCAAGGGAAACTTGCAAGCGCGCGCTAAATCCAAGGAGGTGACTGAAATTTCTCCAATTAAAATAGCGTTCAACTCCAAAATGTCAGAAAGAAACACCATCGTCCACCTCCCGAAGAGTCCAAAGAAACTGGATGGTGAAGAGACGAGAACCATTCTCCTCAACGAGCACAAAACCATCCCATCCAACCGCATGCCAAACACAAGCGAAGTCAACGTCCATACCTACTTTTTTTTGAGAAGGTCCGGATCGAAGGCTCTGGTATGACCAGAGCTTCGATTCTTGATCATGGCGTAGGCTTGACGCTCGCGGTCATCTTGCAAGTCGAGGTATGGTGCATCATCTTCATCTATCTCCATGTCCTCGGCTTGCGGTTCTGCAGCTTGCTCCTCGAACTGATCTTCTTGTTCGTCTTGCTCATAATCCATTATAGTCAGTGTTGGTGCAGGTTCGGGGGAATGATGAGAGCTCGACTCGCCTGCGAATGGGACGAGCCCAACCTCGTCATCCTCTTGAGAGCTCCAGAAATTTTCCACCCTGCACCTCTCATGCTTGCAACAAGAATGAACAAGAACGAACGAGAACAACTCGATTCGGGTTACGTTAGTGAAATGAAAATGAAACTCTTACCCAAAAGTTGTTCCTCCAAATATGTGATCAATCTTGCAGCAAAGAAATGAGAGAGAGTGTGTTCTTGCAATCAAACTTGAGTCAAAATCCAAAGGAAACCCGAGCAAGAATGTGTGAGAGGGAGTGAGTGTGAAGAGAGTGAGCATGAGAGCTCATCACCCCTCTCTCGGCCTCTATTTAAAGGAATTTGGGCGAGTGCACCCGAGGAAGAGCCAGGCACAACGGTCAGGTAGCCGTTGGTCCTGGGCGGCCGACCTGTGGGGTCGGCCGGCCCCAGGGTGGGCCCCTGGTGCCCCCCCTTTGGCCAGGAGCTTCCTCAACGGTTATGAGCTTTGGAAATATGGTGCACGGCCAAAAGTTTGCTCAAGAAGATGTTCAAATTATTTTTCCCAAAGGATTTTAAAACTCAAAAAATATTTTTGGTCTTTCTATAAAAAGGGAAAAGTGCAAGAAAAATTCTAGCACGTAGAAAACAATTTTGAAAATTTCAAACATGCAGTGGAGAAAAACAAATAAGGTGCAAAGAAAATGTTGAAAAGCGGAGAAAGCAAATATGAGATAAATACCAATTTACCTTTGGCAAGGGCGCGTCATTTAAAGTCCGACATGCACGACTTTTCTCCATCGTTCTTACCATTCGTCGGCTCATCCTGGAGAACTGGATGAGGCCGAACTCTCGACCTTCCTCCACACCTTCTTTTCCTTCTTCTTTCTTTTAGGTGCGGAGGGTCGTTGTTCTGGCTGGGGTTCTGGTGCACCCAGAGTGCTTGCCCTTCACTGTCTTGTTGGATCATGAAGCGCTGCTCTTCCTTCTTCTTGAACCTAAAAAACATATCCTCCCTTCCGACATCGATCCTTGCCTTGGCAGACCTTAGAAAAGGTCGCCCAAGTACGAGGTCGACTCCGAGGTCGCCCTCCATATCCATTACCACAAAGTCGGCAAGGACGAAGGAGTCTCGTACTCATACAAAAACTTGTTCGGCTATCCCTTCGGGATACCGAATGGTTAAATCTGCAAGCTGTACGAGCATAGTTGTTGGGGAAAGAATAGGATATTCAAGTGCTTCATATATTACCTTGGGCCTTATATTCACGCTTGCCCCCAGATCGCATAGGCATTGCTCGAAGTGTTTGATGTAGATCGAGCAGCTAATCATGGGGACCCCTAGATCCTCTTGTACCGCTGCCACCATGCCATCCCAAACATCGTTCCTTGGGGGATAGTACCTACCTGCATGGTTATTGCGTGGTGGCCTCCGGGAGGAGTTACCCCGTCCGGTAGATACCATGTTGACATTTTCAACGGGAGATTCGGGTTGCCCCGGGATCTTCCCGCTCTCAATAGAAGGTAACGAAGCAGCAATTTGTGCAAGCTGGGTTTCGATCATTTTATTGAAACTTAACTGGTTTTTAAGAGTACAAGACAAAGCTTCAAGCTTAACATTTAAACTTTCCAGGGATTTATCATTGGCTAAAAGCTTTTTATTTATATTTTCGTTGATTTTAACTTGGCCAAGAACAAGTTCTCTCAAGGGAGGTTGGTTTGAATTGAAATTCTAATTATAAGAAGGATTGTAGTTATTACCTCCCTGAAAAGGTGGACGTGGCTGGTTCCACCCCTGGCCTCCTTGTTGTGGATGGTACCCGTTGTTGTTGTTGTTGTTGTTGTTGTTGTTGTTGTTGAGGTAGGCGCAGTCTTCACGGGTTTCGGGGTAGTCATTCCCCGAGTGTCCTTCATTACCACAGACTTCGTACGTGAAGTGCGATTCCATGGCACGAGCATAGTTTTCTCTATGCTTCTTGAATTCGGCACTTTCGCCGAGATGCTTCAGTAGGAGGTTCAGTTTGGCAATGATCATATCTATCTCCTTGACGGTATGCGTGCCCTTGGTGCATGGTTGGAGTCGTTCATCGCTCCACCCCCTGATTGGAGACCATCTTCTCGACCAATGCTTTTATTTTGGCAATAGTCAGGTCGAGTAAGGCTCCTCCAGCAGCAGCATCAATGTTGGCTCGAGATGTCGTTGTGAGCCCGTTGTAGAAGCTTTGCAGGACGAGCCACTCTCGTCCATGCCATGATGAGGACAGGTCAAGATGTATTCCTGCAGTCTCTCCCAAGCTTCTGGGATGGATTCCATCCATGTCTGCTGGAAACTTGAAATTCTCCCGCGCAGGGCATTTGTTTTGCCCAGCGGGAAGAATTTTGCGAGAAATACCTTGGAGCATTTGGCCCAGGTGTCGGTGTCCTTTTCTTTATAAAACCACTATTTCACCTTCCCCGGGAGGGAAAAGGGAAACAGAAAAAGCTTGACAACGTCGGCGGCGACACCCCGTATGACAACGGTGTCGCAGAGCTCCAGAAAATTCTGCAAATGTGCATTTACGTCCTCATTTGGCTTGCCACAGAATGGGCTAGCCTGCACCATGTTGATGAGGCTTGATTTGAGCTCAAAGTTCATGTCCCTGACATTGATGTTGGGGCCAGTGGCCACATTGTCGGTGGAGGGGACGGAAAACTCGCGGAGAGTCTTTTCAGCCATAGCCTCAAGAATGAGTGGTGCTTCCGAAATGGGTTCCTGTGCCGGGAGGATAGCGAGAGGAGGAACGATGAGAGGTCGTGCCCTTCTCACGTGCCTCTCTGGATTGTCTGTGTAGTTTTCTGGCATGGAGAAACTGGTCATACACTACCCCTGTCTTCTTTTAAATCAAAAATAAAAGAAAACATAAAGTGACATTAGCCTAAAAGGGTAAAGACTATATCCTGAGTACAAGGTCTAAGCTAATATCAGCACAATATCTTTGTTCATATGCCGTCCCGGCAACGGCGCCAGAAATGCTTGTTAACATTTCTTAGCGCAATCACTAGGAATGGTTAATCCTTAGCAACAGCGCCAGAAATGCCTTTTGGCAGTCCTTAGTGGAATCACTAGAAATGAGGGCGCCGAACCCATCCTAGCAATTGCACCCAAGGGGTGCCACTCTCGTGATATAATCAATACGATTACAGATGGATCCGCAAGTGCACGGATATACCGTTGTAGAATTTCACCCAGAGAGTAAGGGTATTGTTATTTTTTTGTATCCCAAAGGACGGCAGCGGCAAAGGTATTGTACTCAACATTAACCATGACATTGTGCCTCAAGTAATAGGCAATACTCTAATAGGGGTAAGTACAGATAAAGAATAAGTAAGGGTAATGCGACACAACACACATCTGTTGGCGCTCCTTAAGTATCCATTTTATCCCCTGTTTAACTTTGATAATGGCATGAATTTAATATCAAAATCACTAACCATCCTAATCTCGGCCCAATTATTGGTCGTTTTCGCGTTTGCACATATATTTTTGAGGTACTTCATTTTTGCAGGTTTTTTACCAATTTTGGAGCATGAAATGACGAGGCCCACGATCACGCGATGACACGAAGAAAGACGAAGGTCAAAGCCCGAACAAAGGACCGAAGGCCAAGATGATTAGAGGCCCGTTCATGCACATCCACCCTCCAATGAAGCCCAAAGGACAAAGCCCACAAGATAAGATCAAGATACTTTGGGGCTAAGCAAAGCAAATAGATATTTAAGGAAGGATTTTCCATCCTATCCTTCTCCTCGAAGAAATCTCGAAGATAACGACGTCTAATGGGGTGCAATCGTGAAAGACATAAAATCTAGAAGATTCCAGGAGACTTGGGGAGAAAGAAGAACACGAGACGGCGAAGGAATGAGCTAGGCCGGCCGGCCTAGGCCCAGTGGGCCGGCCGGCCCAGCCCTTTTTTAGGTCAGTTCGACCTCCCCTTTGACCGAGGGTTCCCTGAGGCTATTTAAATACCCCTCCCCAAGGTTCACACGGAGATCAATTCGGGAGACGACGCCAAGGAGCAGAGAAGATAGAGGGACACCTCTCGGAGAGCCGAGGGTCGTGCTAGTTGTCTAGGGTTTACTCTAGCCAACGTGGGAACCTTGGAAGGAATACCACGTCGGAGTTCTGGAGCTAGGATCATCAAGATCAAGGTAGGGCCCCAGTTGTGATCTTGTGATGTACAATCATTCATGGTGAAGTTATTTGTGATTCCGAATGTTTAGCGACCATGTTCTCTCTTTCGATTTCGTTCTTTCCTTTGGGTTTGCTTCATCCTAGATCTATTATCGAGATAGATCGCTTAGCATGATCTTGTAGTCATGGTGGCTACAGGTTCATGGCGGAACTACCAAAGGGGGTTCGACTTGCTTCAGGGTACTTTTGTCGAAAGGGGTGGCGTCGTGACAGGCCGTTGCCACTAAGTAGGTGGGGGTATCGAGGGATCGGATTGGAGATTTTGAGTTTAAAGATGTTTTTCATTGAGATTCACATCTATCTTACTTCACTACATCTAGCTGGAACTACAACATATGCATGATCTAGGTGATCTAGATTGGTTATCTCTAATTTTCTCTTGCTACCTTCGATGTTTGTCGTTTTTAATAGATTAGATTCGTTTTTCACCACATCAACACAAAGAAATCTCTATGCTAGTAGATTGTTTCTTGTCTCTTTGGTTCCGTGGATTGATAAACCTTGGGGGAATACTCTAAGGGAAAAGCTATACGAAACCGTGCGCTTGCGGTATATAAATCAGGGGCGCTAAGGAGCATCAATAAGCTTTTCTGCCGCCGTTGCCGGGGAACCATCGATTTAAGATCCAATCTTACTTGCATTCGTAAATATTTCTTGGTTTTTCTTTTTGGCCTTTTTATCTGTTATTTTTCTGAGCTAACTAAAAAACAGATCTATTCCACGAAAATCAATCTAATCTAGAGTTTGCTTTATTTTGCTTTATTTTTATTTTGTGTTTTAGATCTTATATATTCATCTTTTAGATCTGGTATATATTTTTCTTTTTCACTAACTCCTAACAGGAGATGGACGGGAGCCTCTCCAACAAACCCAAAAATTTTGTGGATGATCCAGAAAAAATTTACAGGCAAAGGAGACGAGAAGCACGATCAAGGAAGCCGGAACTAGTAGATCCAAAAGTCGAAGCCGACGGTTCATCGTCTTCACCTCAAGCAACTCCACCAACAAGTCCAAAGGAGGCGCCACTTCACCAAAGGATGGCGCTACCGGAGCAGGAGCGTATGATCGGAGAGCTATGCACTCCGGACGTTCGGGACTTGCCGATCCAAAATCTCGACAACATCGAAGTTCCGTTCGAGATCAATACTTCAATCATAAGGATGGTGCAAAGCTCGCCCTTCACTGGAAAAGAAGATGCTAATCTACATCTTCAAGCGTTCCTCCAACTATGCCGCACCTTCGACATGCAAGGGATGACTCAAGATCAAATAAGAGCGAGGCTCTTTCCATTCTCTCTACTTGGGAGAGCGTTGCAATGGTTTCATTCTCTACCACCGCTCACGGTGCAAAATTGGGAGTCCTTGATGAAAGAGTTTATGACGGAGTTCTACTCGCCGGACAAGGCCCCAGATTCTGCGCAACAAGATTGCAACATTCGCGCAAGCCCCGAAGGAGACTATTGCGGAAGCCTATGAGCGCTTCAACGACTACATCCGCGCCGTGCCTCATCACAAGTTCTCAAGGGAGGATGTGGTCCAGAAGTTCTATCAAGGCCTCACTACTGCATCAAGGGGGATCATTGACGCATCGGCCGGAGGTTCTATCATTGAGCTCACGCCCACTCAAGTTTTCAAGCTATTCAAGAAGGTGGCAGACAATGACGCATGGGCATCATCGGGGCGCCTACAACCACTCCAAGCCGTGGGCGCCGTGAAGTGTGTATTGCAAGTGGAATGTGAAGAAGTGTTAGAAGGGAAGATCGACTCGCTCATGAGAAGGTTGGAGAAGATGGAAGTGGAAAAGAGAGAAGCCCAAGCTATTGATTTGAAGGCGGCCGAAGCAAGGTCTACATGTGAAGAATGTGGAGAGTACGGCCATGTCCAAAAGAATTGCCCGGAGGAAGCCAAGATGCTCGACTACATGAAGAAGGGAGAATGGATTTCGCCAACCAACTTCCGCTACGGGCAAGGTAGACCCCAATTTAATGCAAGCTCTTCCATTCAAAACTCGGTGCCTCTTCTTATACAATTGAAGGAGTTCATGGAGGAGCAAGGCAAGATCAACAAGGACACTGTCACCAAGTTCAAGGCTATGGACAAGATCTTGGAGAACATTGATGGCAAGATGACGGAGGTCGGGAGCTCTAACCTTCAAGTACTCAACATGGTGAAGATACTAGAGACGCAAGTAGCCCAGCTTGCCGGACGCCTATCTAGCAATGAAGGAAAATTGCCCGGGCAACCTCAAAGTCCGGAGACGGCAAAGGCAATTCAAACTCGCTCGGGAAAGGAGACCGAAGAACCCGAACATGCGGCGGGAGCAAGGAAGCCTAAGCCAAGAGTTGAAGTGGAGACCATCATCAAGGAGAAGGCACCTACTCCTATGCCAGATATAGTCACCGAAGAGCCGGAGTTTGAGCTAGATGATATAGACACCAAGATTCTACCGCCAAGGCCACGATACCGCAAAGGTAAACATGAAGATGAGCAATTCAACAAATTTGTTGACATGGTACGCAGGTTGAGCATCAATATGCCGCTCTTGGACGCTCTACAAGTTCCGACGTATTCTCGCTACTTCAAAGACATCATGGGAAACAAGCGTGAGATACCGCCAAGCACTGTCAAGCTAATCGAGGAATGTAGCGCGGCAATTGCTAATGAAGCTCCTAAAAAGAAGAGGGACCCCGGATGTCCTACCATCCCGTGTTCCATTGGATCTCTTATGTTCGAAAGAGCACTTTGTGATCTCGGTGCAAGTGTGAGCGTCATGCCAAAGAATGTGTTCGAGAACCTATGCTTACCGGAGCTGGAGCCCACCGCCATGTGCCTAGAGTTAGCGGACAATTCCGTTCGCTATCCTTTGGGAATCGCCGAAGACGTGCCCATAAAGATTGGAGAACACTTAGTCCCCATTGACTTTGTGATTCTCGATATGGGAGAAGGGAGCAAGGCACCTCTCATACTTGGGAGGCCTTTCCTCAAGACCGCAAGGGCGAACATCGACGTTGGCAAGGGGGAGATAAAGTTCGACATCAATGGCACCACAAGCGAATTCAAGTTTCGTCCACACCTCGAGGTATGCAACATGATCAATGTAAAATATGTTCCGCCTCACCACCGTGTCACAGAGAAACCAAAGAAAGAAGAGGAGCCGAACAAGAAGGAAGCAAAGAAGGAGATAGAAGTCTTCGCATCCATCGCGACAAAGAAGATAGCTGCACCCGTCAAGAAGAAAGCTAAAAGCCCGCCTGTGAAGACCAAAAAGACGACTAACCTAGAAGACAAACCCGCACCACGGATTGTGTGGAAGTGGGTACCCAAGACTGCAGTGCCATCACCGAGCGTTGGTCCGAAGTGAAGAAGAAGAAAGTCTAGCTATAGACTATAAACGAAGCTCTTTGCGGGAGGCAACCCGTTCGTCGAGTCAAGAATAAAGCTGCCGGGAGTTCAACCCATTTGTCGAGTCAAGAATAAGCTGCCGGGAGGACAACCCGCGAAAGGTTTAGGTAAGTGAGTTAAGAATTTTGCTACGCAAGGACATGATAAACTTTTGAACAATTGGTCGTTCGGTCGAACAATTCAATTTGGATTTTATTCGCTCGGTCATTTCAATGTTGTTTCTTATTTTAAACCAATGACATGAGCCATCCTATGATTTATTTGCCTCTTCTTGAGAAAGCCACATCCAAAATTCCATACCCATTTTTGGCGACCGTCCTGTCCATGACGGCCAGACCAAGTTGAGATAAAACACACGAATAGAGCCGCGCTATGTTTATATTACTTAAATTCTTCATGTGTAGGTTCGCACAAACATAGAGAGAATTTTCGGTTTCGTTACAATAGGACTAGAATTTTCCTAACCTTAATTATTCTCTTTTTAAAAAATCTCTCTCTCATTTTGGCAAAAATTAGAACCTAAACCCAAGACCCACGGTTGAATTCGAGATTGTTCGCTATCAATTCATGAAAGTGAACGGTTCCTGTGCAACCAAAATTAATGTAGTCGGGAAATATTTTTCGACTTACAAATGTAAAGATGTTTCAATTCCACTCTGATTATTCATTTAAACTCATTGCATGCTTTGAGTCAATTCTGAAATTTCGAAGTTAGAGGAGGATTAAACATCTAAGCATGATTTGGAGAGGGTTTATGTGCTTGATTAACATCCATTGATCAAAGTGAGTTCACGGGAAGGAATTGTGCTCTCTACCTACCACCACATGCAAATAATCCAAAGGAGGGAGCAGCCATGCATGGGTAGGACATGTGATTTTCAGCAAAGATGGCACCATGTGATGAATGATTAAGCATGGGACAAGGTGAATGACACAAAGTGAAGAAATAATGTTGCAAGTGGACATCAAAGGCAAAGAAGGAGTGGTTCATGGGATTTGGATGGCGCAAAGCACCAAATATGTATTGGATAGAAGCAAATAATTGCACCAGGAAGCCACCAGAGAAAATTGAAGTGGAGGAGAGCCAGGAAACCCCTAGGCCGGCCGGCCCCAAGGCCCTAGGCCGGCCAGCCTGGCCCCTTTTTAAGAGCTCTGGTGCTCCCCTTTGATAGGTGCACTCCTCATTCAATTCCTTGCTTATGTTCTTCAAGTTCTTCACCCAGAAACATCAGTTAGAGCCCTGAAAAATTCGTCCACCAAAATCTACTCCAAAAATCTCAGAAAATTCACCACAATTCCTAGTTTGTTCCACTCTTCGATATATTGTTCTCCCGCCGGCAAGAAACCCCCGGTGTGTTTGTTTTTGAGTGTGTGCAGCAAGGAGTCACCATGAGTGGCCTCATGAAGTTCATCGCCGGGAGGAGAAGGACGCGTTCATCAACATCCGACGCATCGGCAAGTTCTTCGCGGAGGCACTCGGTCTCCGAGTCTTCGCAGAGCATGGAGAAAGACAACCCCGCATCGAGGAGAGACATGCTGCTCCTTGGTGGGATGAGAGACCCGAGAAGCTCCTCCATGAGATTCACCGAAGGGATGCCACATCCTCCACGGCGTTCGACAAGGTCATCCGCACCACCACCATACAAGCCCAAGAATTCAGAATACGGGTTTATTATCTTGTCGAAGGAAGAAGAAGAAAGGCTCAAGTTCATGAAGGGAAGGCTGCGAGCAAATTATGATTTTGATGATGAAGCATTGGAGAAGTTGGGATTCCATCATGACATCTATGAGCTCTTGGAAAACATCGGTTGGAAGTTATTTTCTGACGGTGTCACGGTAGACATGCAAGAAGAAGTGGCTCTGGAGATGTTCATGACACTAGAAAAAACAACGGAAGTGGTGGATGATGAAGAAGTTCCATGTCTGAAATTTCGGCTAAAAAATGAAGAAAAAGTCATCACCTATGGAGAAATTGGGAGTTTGCTCGGATTCAAAAGCAATGCATATGAAATGGTGCAAGTTGAAGATGGAGACATTGATGAATTTTGGACAAAGATAGCAAAAGATGTCAACCGCCAAAGGAAGAATATAAGTAATGTGACCCTCCAAATATTCCACTCTTGGTTGAGCAAAAGAATTCTCGGGAGGATGAGAGAATCGAAGGTCACCGACCAAGAATTAAATTGGATGTATGCTGCATTGGTGAAGAAGCAAGTGATTGATCCCACCTACATCATGGTTGAAAGGTGGATTTGTGAAGCATTATCCGGCACGGGAGAAGTTGGTTCGGGGTGTTATCTCACAATGATAGGCCGAGCCATGAATCCGAGGTTACGAGTGAACCAAAAATTTTATGTCCCGGGAAGAGATATTGGGATTGAACATTTGAGGCATGGCCATTATATCTGAGGGGATGAAAAGAAGGGATTCACTATTTCTGAGATGGATATTTCCCTCCCCGACCAAAGGCTGAAATTATTTGCAAGAGGAAGGACTGATTGGCGATTTGAAAATATTGGAAAAAATGTGAAGAAATCAAAGAGAGGAAGGTTAATTGAAGGAGCATCGGCATCGGCACAACAAGAAGACTTGGAAGTAAACCTTCCACCGCCAAGTTCCGCTTATTGGAGGAATGAATTTCAAGGCGCATCAAGTGGACAAGGATACCCGCAAGGATGGACAAGTCAATGGGAAGGAAACCAAGAACAAGCATGGGGGCATGCTGCGGCGCCACCACCATTTAGCAACTACGGCTACCCACCCTCGTCATACCAAGTAGAGATGCCCGACCCATCATTTGGAGCACAATATTTTGACCTCCCTCAACCAGAACAAGGAATGAGACTCATGGGTGCCTATGCAAGAAGAAACATGGAAGATATAGACGCCATCCGGAGGCACACAACCCAACTAGAAGATGGAACCGCGGGAATTGCATATCAAATGGGACTTCTAGGCTTGGCGCCACCGGAACAATTTAATGGAGGAGCATTTCAGCAATATTATGACCAAAGATACAACGCAAGAGCCAATCAAGTAGAGTGATCGACAACAAGACTATGAATAAAATGCTCGCACGTGTGGTTTGTATTTTCTACTTCTTTTCATTTATTTTCAGCATGTGTGCAAGCTTGTGTGTGTGTAGTAATTTTCTATTTTATTTATTTCAGCATGTGTGCAAATTGTTTTCTTTTGCTTTCATCACCATGATAAATAAATGCATCCCTGGCAGCCTCTCGGCCTGATCTTCTGCTGGATGGTATATTCTTTGATCCTTATCCTTATCCTCTAGTGCATCTTGCGTGGAGGCCCCGTTTCCTCTGACATGTGGGCCCTCTTTGTAAGGGTGTGACACCGGATGCGATATTCTGCGTAGTTGTATGGCGTCTGCTGCGTGTTTTTGTCTTATTCCGCTCCTGCTCATCTGAAATGTACAAAACTCAAAAACAACTGTGGAGCGAGGTTAGTGATACAAATATGTGAGTAAGGCATGTAGTTTTCCTTTATTATTGAGTATAGTTGACGGGTGGAAACTTAGCATATAGCTTATGGTCTCTGAGGCGTTGAAGAACAATGCGTAAGTGTTGAGCATGGTCCTCCTCATTCTTGGAATAAATAAGGATGTCATTGATGAAAACCACAACAAACTTGTCCAGTTCAGGCATAAATACTGAATTCATGAGATACATAAAGTAGGTAGCTGCATTTGTGAGGCCAAAAGACATGACTAAATATTCATAGAGTCCATATCGTGTGGAGAAGGCCGTCTTAGGAATATCACATGGGCAAATCTTGCTCTGATGATAGCCAGAGCAGAGATCAATCTTTGAGAAGACTCTCACACCAGCCAATTGATCAAAGAGAACATCAATGCGGGGAAGTGGATATTTATTTTTGGTTGTCACCGCATTGAGAGGCCGGTAGTCCACACACAACCTCAAACTATCATCCTTTTTCTTTACAAAGAGGGCTGGACAACCCCAAGGTGATGCACTAGGGCGAATGAAACCCTTGTCTAGAAGTTCTTGAAGTTTAATTTTCAATTCAGCCAACTCCTTAGGTGGCATTCTATATGGTCTCTTTGAGATAGGGGCAGTGCCTGTTTGCAACTCAATAATGAATTCAATGTCCCTATTTGGTGGCATTCCATGCAAGTCATCCGAAAAAACATCGGCATACTCGCATACCATCGGGATTTCGTCTAGCTTGGATTCACTAATGGCGAATGCACAAGAATTGGTGCATTCTCGGAATGGTAGATATAGAGTGGTGGCTCCATATTTTGGTGAGTTTAGTTCAACAGCTCTCGAGGGAATATCTGACACAACTCCATGCTGAGCCATCCAATTCATCCCCAAAATAACATCCAGGCCCTCAAGTGGTAGAAGAATAAGATCAGTGTTGACAACTATGCTACCCAACATGATTGGCACGAGTCATATTATTTGATTTGAAGCAATTTTACCACCCGGTGTTGATATCATTTAAGACCCTTTTGTGTGATAGAAATTTAGACCTACTTTTGCACCAAATTTAGGACTGAAAAAACTATGTGATGCACCTGAATCAAACAATATAACTGCAGGCTTGTTGTGGATAGAAAATGTACCCGACAGCACTAGTGCTCCATCAGGAAGTTCTACAAGAGTGGTGAAATTAATCCGTGCTTGCCTGACCTGGACAGTCTGCTTCCTATTCTTCTTCTAATTAGAGCCTTGCCCCTGATTTGGCTGTCTTGCTTTAGGACACTCTCGAGCAAAGTGAGTGGAACTTCCATAGTTGAAGCAACGATTTGCATTGCCTGCATGAAGTGGTTGTTGAGTATTCAGCCTTGGGCCATTTTGCTGTGGAGTAGGAGGTCGGGCATTACTCTGTTGCTGGGGAGGCCTGGCAATCCAACACCCTTGCTGAGGGGCTTTCTGAGAAGATTGGGGTGTAGCATTCTGCACTAAGCGATACCTCTGTGGCAAAGCACTAGAGGGTCCAACTGGTTGCCTTTCTCTTCTTTTCAGCTTTATGAGCCATGATACAATCCTCCTGAGTAATTGCCATGTTCACTAGCTCATTATAGGAATCAACTCGAACAAGATTGAGACGTTCTTTCAGCTTGGTATTACGACCCGACAGAAGCGATCATGCTTCATAGCATCGATATCCACATGATATCCCCCATATTGGCACAACTGATTGAAAGCCTGGGCATACTGCATCACTGTGCAAGTACCTTGAGTTAAGGCCAAGAATTAATTCAACTTTCTGTCCATAAGACCTTCAGGAATATGATGAGCTCTGAAAGCAGTTTTAAACTCGTCCCAAGTAACCACGTGATCAGCTAGAAGCATTCCATTGTAATGGTCCCACCACAAGCATGCCGAGCCACAAATCTGCTGCGCGGCAAAATGGGCTTTATTAGCCTCAGAGCATGGCACTGTCAACAAGTCAAACTTGGACTCAATTGTCTTAATCCAAGCATCCACATCAAGTGGTTCCTTCGTCCTGTTGAACAAAGGAGGTTGTGTCCCAAAGAAATCTGGGTACGTTGTGGACTGGGGCTGGTGGTCATTGCATCCACCTCGCTGCTGCTGCCCTTGGATGAGTTGGCGCAATAACTCAGTTTGGGCAGCCAGGTATTCCGCGAAGTTGGTGGCGGTGGTGGCGGCTACTGCGATCCGCTGCCATTTGCATTCCCAAAACCCTCAGGGTGGCCGCGAGTTGGTCCCACCATCTGGCACGTTCAAATCAATCCGTTAGTGAGATGGCACATGAGCTCAATATGCAAAGGATACAATTGCGAGCGATAAGATTCGAACGATTAGGATAACACTTTGGCAGAAACGCTGTCTGTCACAAGAAAATTCATATCTAACATTCTGCTCGTCTAAATGCTCTAAACTTTTTACAGAAGAAAGATAATCTGTTCTTCTACATTTTCGGTATTCATCACGAGAGCTAATTTTGCAGTTAGGAGGATCGAAAAATTCTGTTTCGGCTTCTCTGTCCTGGCTGTTTTCCAGCAGGCTGAGCTGTAGTATTTGGCCCCTAACTTTTTGTACAATAATCGAATAATACTGAAAATTGGTGAGCACCCAGATCACAAAATTTATGACAACTTTGGTATTCAACACACAGCTCAGAAATGCAAGGAAACAGAGATAAAAATTCTGACAAGTTTCTGCAGCAACATGTTCAACTGCAACCAGCAATTACAACCATGCACCAAGTTCACAGCCATGGTCTACACGATTAGTGTTTATACAATCAAGTGGCACTCATTAAAAAATAGAGGTACTCAACTCTTAGTTAGCCTATTATATCACTGTTCAAAAGTTAGGCTACCCTATCGAGGAGTATGTGCAAAAGTCCTCCAAGGTCATCATCTAAAAGTCGTTAAGGTTGTTGATGGACGACTCGCTTCTAACGGGGGAGTGAGCTCCCTGAGGTGGTGGCATGGGAACTCCCGCGCAGTGTCAAGTCCTGAGACACCCTGAACCTCCTGGGGTTCCTCCTCCATGGCCTCGAGTTGGACCTGCAGAGCCTCTAATACCTCGATGTGATCCAAAGCATCGTCTAGCTGAATCTAGAGGGCGTTGAACTTCTGCTCCAGAAGCGCAAGGTCAGCATCCCTCTCTCCCAAGAGAGTGTCATGCTCCTCAACTTGACCCTCAAGTTGGTCAACATGGGCATTAAGATCCATGATCTGCTCGTTCCTAGCATTCACCATATCATGGCTAGTTTGCGCAGAGCCAATGATCTAGGCCATGGCGTTGCCCTGTAAGGTCTGCAAGCGGTAGAGTGCATTCGTGCACTTCACCGACATGTAGATAGTCTCCGTAGCACTGTTCTTCCGAAGGTACCCAGTGTGTCCGATCCGACTAAGCCACTTAGGGTCATTGGGCTGCTCTGCTGGAAACAGGCCAATAGGGGCTAGTGTGACAGCCGCATAGTTGTCTGCGCAAAACTTGTTGAGCACCTTCATGGCTGCAATCTCCCAAGTGTCAAGCAGACGGTATCCAACTACCTCCAGCTCCAAGGAAGCCTAATGGGCTGGAAAAGGGTGGGGAGCATGAGTCATGCGCACACGACAGCGCGCGACTCCCATCTCATGGAACTCCTCGCTCACATAGCACGGGGGACTGGGATATCCGGCGTCGCGCATCACTTCCCAAAGAATGGAGGGAAAACCCTCCCAGTGTATGCACTCGGAGTGTGCAGGCCCATCCTCATCAAATAGCATGTGAACCGGGGCAGCCATCTGTACAAAAGATGTGCAAGGTGTGCAAGGGTGAGATACAGGTAAAAATAGATTATGGGCAGTGCACGAAAACAGGTATAACCGAAAAAGTTGTACTCCAAAAATTCTCAAATTTTACCAGAGCATTCCTAAGGTCTTTGTGCACAACTTTTCTTGTCAACACATTGGCTAGATCAAGCTCTAAGATAGTCGTATCCTTAAGTTTCCAGTGACTATCCACCCAGGAATTTCGAGCAGACAGGGAGCTAATAGAAGAGTACTGAGGCAATACTACTAAGTCATAAATTTCCAAATTATGACAGTAGCTGGATGAGTTAATGTGCTACAAGTTTCATGTTGATCATTTTTGCATAAAACTTCTCTAGGATGGCCTAAACATTCGTGCAATAGAATTGCTCAAAACTACCAGAAAACCGGGGTGTGAAAGTTTCTACCATCACTCACTGCATACTAGTCCAAAAATTCTCAAATTGAAACAGGAGCTAGTAGACAAGGTTTGGAGCAAAATTTTCCACTGGCACTTCTACATAAAAGGTCATCTCCTAGGTCAAATAAATTCATTTCTCATAGTATAGCAAAAAGTGACAGATTTCTAGAAACACCTTAAGTGATCGATAACCGTACGCAAAATGAATCTATCGCTCCCAACTACAACATAAGTGACTTTTATTCAGTTTCAAGTGGCATGATGCATGCATGACCTATTCGTCCTCACAAGAAAAACAATTGCCAAATAGCTTTGGACTTACGGGATTAGCACCGGTGGCTTGGCACAATTTACGTCTCTCCCTATATATATCTAGTACACTTCTTACGTAATCATGGTTAGTGTACCTGCAGAAAATTGACAAAGCATATATATTCATTGAACCTTTCATGCCAGTACTCATGAAAGCATTCCCATAGATTACCGCTCACTATAGAAGTGGCATCCATGCGTTCAACACTGCATGGACGGTGCTCATATGTTGCCTGGCAACGTATTCACGGGGTTCTTTTACTCCCAATATAATCGACCGATGGTCGGTATATTGGCAGCAGCTCAAGTAGGGCACTGCTTGAGCGCAGCGTTCGGTTCGCATCACCGACGGAAAGGTCAGACTCCCTCAGCTGACTGAGTATACTTTACTCCCAATATAGTCAACTAATAGTTGGTATATTGGCAGCACCACAAGAAAGCCACTGCTTGAGGGCAGCGTTCGGTTCGCATCACCGATGGGAAGGTCAAGCTCTCTCAGTTGACTGAGGATCCTTACCGTCTTACCTTAGCGTAGGTGCGTCGTTATAGAATGTAAAGCACTGAATTGAAAGTACTGAAAGAAATGTATTGGAAGTCAGATATAATAAACCATAAGATAGATAGCCACCTAGTAATACTCCCATAATTTTCCCTAGGGCTTTACGGACTAAGCACAATCCTTAACGAACCAACGCATTTTGCAAACACAACTTTTGTGGTCAAAAGTTTTAGGGATTTGATTTTTTAAGTCGAATTTTACTCTCTAGTATGCTTTGTTGCTCTGATACCAGCTGTGGCAGAACTGCCCAAAGAAATCCGACTTAAGTGCGCTAACCATCATCGCAAAGGCAATTAGGTTTAACTCGCACCTAAACCGGAAGACCACGGCAGTCCCTCGGTTAAAGTCCCGATAAAAACCACTTAACTTCCGGGGAACGGCAAAGCAAACATAGCCCACATGAATGCGGGACCAGAGATTACGACAATTCACAATTTCTTACATCACAAAGTCTTGACTGAAATTATTACATACCAAGTTCGAAATCATAAAAGCACTTCAAGTTCAAAAACAGTAAACTGGTTCAAAGTTCAAATTGCAGCGGAAATAAAATGAGTTCTAAACGACGATACAAGATGTCATGATGAAGCCCGTACATGACATCACTTGGCATTGTCATCATTGGCCGGAGTCGGATCCCGCTCCACCGACCAACCAGGAGGAAGAGTGCGTGGCCAAGTCAAACTAGCAATCATGTCCTCAAAAGTCTCACCTGAAATAAAGTAGAGCCACAAGCAAGGCTGAGTATACTAATACTCAGCAAGGCTTACCCGACTATGGGTATACTTAGCCCACTAGCTAGACATGCATGACTTTTGGTTTGAGGGGTTTGTTTTGCCAGAAAGCAGCTAAGAGTAGGTCCTTATTTTCAAATTTTAGCCTCAAGATTCAAATACAATTAACCATTCTAAGTGAGGAACTATCCAATAGAAAATATGGTAGAACAATTATCTTTCATCATCCAACAATATTGATCATCATCATGTTTCACTTCTTACTCTATGTGGTAAAAGTATTAAGCAGTCTTAATAACCGCAAGAAACGAACGATTCGAAACGAATTTCTTAACCTTGCAAGGCAGACCTAACACACACACATAGGAATCGAGTCACCCACGCGACATTTCTCTTCAATTCCCGCCTCACAAAACGGGCCCACCGCCCTCGAGTTCAGCAGCACGACGACTCTGCACTCGCCATTAGCTAGATGTGAACGAGTTCAAGACAGTGGGGAGTATATTCCGGCCTCGGTTCAATCCATTACTTAAGCTTACCAATTACCATATTCTCGGCATGTGGTTAGTATGTTCAAACGCTTAACCACCACTACCACACACTGCGACCTTAGCCATTTTCACTATCAAGACGGGACCTCGACTAGTACCATGAAATCGTATCACAGCCCCGCTCGTCGACCTTATAGTTTTCAACATAAAGTAAACAAGCAACTCCTAAAATTCTCGCAAGTGACAGCCAATCACTCGACTTTTACCGAATGCTATTGGCATTGCAGTCTAACGAACTTAACATCTTGTATCCATAGCATGGGTACCTAGGATCATGCAACTAAGGTTGCAATCAACTTCTACAACTTAAATGCATAAGAATATAGGAATAATAAGTTGCATAAATTTGAACGTAATAGGTTATGCTCTGGGGCTTGCCTTCCTAAGCGTAGTTAGGCTTGGGGTCTTCCGAACTTTGGTTCGGGTCTTGCACAGCTTCAGTTAGATTAACTTGAGCTTCACGCTGCTCACTCTCGGACTCCGGCACCAGCTCGTACGTACCGTCAGCGAGAGTAGTCGAATCTACATGAATGCATATGCATGAGTTGTTGTGATGGTAACAAAACTTATATTAATTCACTACAGAGTTGTAGTCCAATATAACCCAAGTTAAGTTGTAAAGCAACTCATCTACAAAATATTGGGCAATCGTTGATAGAGTATTATTAACTCTGATTTAGTTCATAAAGAAACTAGGGTGGTTTTCCACACTTTACTAATTCATTCATCGCCATATAACATGTACTAATTAATATTACATAACAAAGTAAGGTTGCTCAGCTCCTCTGGTCATGAAATTTTTACACAAGATGTAACACTTAAACATTGATTTACGTTAAAAATTTCAGCTAATTTCATGCAGCAGATTAATAATGCAAAATAAAGTAGGCAGCTACTGCTAGAAAAAAAAAGTAATTTGTACAAGTCAAAATATACAAGTAATAGCACTGAAAATTTAGATGAGTGTTTACAATAGTATTATTAAGCAACTGTAAAATTTTCATATTCAAAAGATCGATATACCAGGCATGAAAAATAGAGAAACATATAGCTGTGTGGATCAAAACTAATTTCCATAGACTGTTATACTAAGTTCTAGAGGCTCAAACTTTGCCAGAATGACTGGGTACTTTAATAGAATCTCTAGTAAAAATATGAGATTTTTTTATTCAGAGAAACTATTTTTTTTTAGTTAGTACATTTCTTCCTACCATAAATTATTTGGACCAGTTTGACTTAACTAAAAATTGCCAAACTTTTTATGGAGCATACATACATCATAATAGAGCAACTATAAAAGTTTCATCTCATGAATCATAGCATAACAACTTGGATAAATAAAGCTATTTGTCCTTGGCATAAATCAAGACCTAAATAAAACCTATAGCTAGGAGTGTCAACTGGCAACTAAATTTTTACACAAGTCTACTCTAATAGCATGACACATACTGACCAAAAATAGTAGACATGCAGTGGATAGAACATGAGATCTAATTAAGTGCCAATAAACTATGTTTTTAATCATAGAGTAATAACCAGTGAGCAAAACAGAAAGTGCATGTAACAAAAGTGATAGATCTATTCACTAGGAACACAGAACAATTGAGTTTGCATTTTTCTGATTTTTCTAAGAATTTATATCGATTTTACAAGTTCACTATTTTTGGAAAACAAAAAGGAAAAGAAACTTTTGCGCAGGGGCCCCTGGAATCTTGAAACTATTTACAGGGAGGTCTCTGGCCGGAGATCAGGGGAGGGGCGGCCTTTCCCGGCCGAAATCTGGCGGCTCCGGTCACCGGAGGCGAGGGGGGAGTGGGGAAGGAGCTAGAGGAGGTCAAGACCTACCTTTTTATGTGCTCGGTTGGGGCTAGGGGAGGTGGAAGAGTGGTCGCCGATGTGCAGTAGTGGGCCGCGGTGGTGGAGCTTGGTGGCGGCGGTGCTCCGGTGAAGGAGGGTGATCGGGACCTCACCGTGGAGCTTCAAGGAGAGGTAGGGGACCGATTCCGTGGGCTAGTTCGAGCGGAGGCATGTCAGAGTAGAGGGCGCCATGGCGAGCTCGGCTCAGTGACGATAATGGTATGCAGCGAGGCTGCTCTGGGCGCTGGAAGCTTGAGATTTGGAGGAAGGAGTAGTGGAGAGGGGCTGGGATGCTTTGATGTGGGAAATGGGAGGGGGAAGGAGGCTCTGAAGGGGGTGCTTGGGGGGAGGGCGCTGTAACACCCGGTTTATAAAAGGACATAAACCGAGCAATCATATACGTGCCAGGATCAAGTCACACGAATATACAACAGAATGAACAGTATATCACAGCACATATCACGTAAAAAGACATAATAAAGCGAGTATGAAAGTTACTTATTACATTAATGACAAAAATGTCTGGTACTGCGAAAGCGAAGTACAAATACGATAAAAACTCTCCGAAGCTGAGCAGGGCGCCACAGGGACGTCGACTGGGAGAC
The DNA here is from genome assembly GCF_016808335.1 of Panicum virgatum. NCBI lineage: Eukaryota > Viridiplantae > Streptophyta > Magnoliopsida > Poales > Poaceae > Panicum > Panicum virgatum. Next base: position 32,982,880 of record NC_053144.1, on the reverse strand, counting down.
GAACGCCTAGAAGTCCTCGTAGTCCTCGTAGCGCTGAGCGAACTCCCTCGCGTCGGCAGGAACTGAGCAGCAGTAAAGTATCCCCAAGAGGAAAAAGAGTAGAGTAGGCAAGAGTGAGTACACAACTTGTACTCAACAAGTATAACACAAACTATGAGGCTCTAGGTTAGCTGACTGACTGCATTAGCTTTTAAGTCTTGGCAAAATTTTATTAAAGCTATTTACCATAAACCAAGTTACATAGTAATTAATCAGAATTAAATTATAAAACTACTGAGAACCAAACCGAAACCACCAAGGTAACCCCGAGAGGCACCCCCCTCGTCGAAAGGAGATAACCCCACTAATCAAAAGGAGGATCTAGGCCGCTGATGACCGTGAGCACAGCTAGTATACCAGTTTTACACTCTACAGAGGTTGCACATCTTTACCCACAAGTCGTGAACTACGCTACTTGTTCATGACACTTCCTTAGGTGAGATGACTAGCAAACTCACTACGAGGCCGTTACAAAGGACACGTTGGTAAGGTGTAACTGCTAAGGAATCAGGCTCCGCAACGATGGTAACCACCTCGAGGGGTACGCAGACCAAGCCTCGTAGCCTGGGCACCATTGAAGCTCACCACCCCTCCTGCCCCGTCGGTAAGTTACTCTCGAACCAAAATGACCTAATTAGTAAGCCAAGACCGTCCCATTCCAGTCTTGTGGTAGCGCTGTTGTCCCAGGTTGTCGCTCTATGAACCAGTCCTTATGGAGAGTGGCCAACTAGGTAGTAAGCACCGTGCTGGCCCCCTAAACCATGTTTCTAACAAAACCAATTTTAACGAGACGTGAGCCCCTCAAACAGGCCACTCTCAGAATTAAGTTGCATATACCATTAATCAAATTAATTAAAAAGGACCAAGTGTGTTATAGCGCGGCACCTAGCACAACTAACCAAAATGCAACCCAAGGAAAATATATAAAGGATATAAAGTGGCTAGGAAATCCTTATAGGCATACAGTATTAAAATACAGTATGAAAATGTATTTAAAGTGATAGGTGGTGTTCATGTTATACTTGCCTTCCTCAAACTATTCCTGCTGCTGCTCAAACTGATCTGAAAATGAATGCTGCTCCGGGTACTGGTACTGGGGCTCCTCATATGGATCAACGTCTACTCACGAACACATGGCCAAAAGCAAGGCACACAATAAGCATACAAGCAAACACTAACAAAAGCTAAGAAACAATACATTAATACATAAAAACAACACACTAAACTAGTCTCAAACTATTCTACGCATTACAACGATCGCGTGGACATAAAGAACGCCTAAAACGGAGTTAAAACACAAAATCTAGGCTAAAAACAAGATCTAGGGACCTATTTGTAAGAAAACTGGAGTTCCAGGGGGGTTTCTGGGCAAAACCGAGGACTAAAATGTAATTAAAGGTTAGTTCTGGGGTCTAACTCACGAAAAAGATAGGTCTGGACCGTGGGTTCCATATTTAAAAAGCTCAGGGTGTTAAGTGCTAAAAACAGGACCTAACTCTAATTTCTTTTGAACTGGCCGGAGCTCGGGTTGAAAAGCAAAGAGTCCAGGGACTCTTTAACGAAAGTTACAGGCCGAACCAGTACGCACGATTCTCGGCCGCTGGATCTCGATCTGGTGGTCCAGATCTGTTCGGATCGGGTTCTAATCGGGGGCGTCCACGCGGGATCTGATGGCTCAGGAGGGTTTGGGCGCGGGGCGGCGGCGGAACGCGCCGGTGGCGTGCTCCCGCGGCGGGGGATCGCCGGTGTGTGGCGTTTCTGGGGTTCCAGGGCTCGGTTTGGCCTGGAATTTGGCCGTGGAGGATCAGAGTCGAACGGGTAGTCCACCTGCGGGGGTTGTGAGGGTCCGCAAAGGATGTGGCGGTGCGCACCGTGAAGGGGGTGACTCGGCGGTGGCGGAGCTCGCCGATGTGCAACGCCCGGGCTCCTAGAGGGTGCTACTAGCCAAGGTAATGAACACAACAGACAGCAGAAGTGCTACGGATGCTCACCGGGCTTTGGATCGAAGAAGATGGCCGGGTGAAGTCGACGGCGTCGCTAACCGGTGGCGGAGCAGGGGCAGCACTCGCGGAGGGGGTTTTGTGGCGGTTCTCCGGGCGCCTGGACTCCGCGGGTCGGCTCGTGGTCTGCCTGCAATGGAACCAGGGTAGTCAGTGCGGTCCGAAGTGCTCCAGGAGTGCGGAATCACCATGGCGTTTTGAGCTCACTGGAGCTGCCCGCCTTGCGATTCCTGGCCACGTAGAGGGTCGGGGTCGAAATTGGAGACTCGGAGACGCTCCTGGAGTCGAGGCGGATCCGGTGCAGGGGTCTGCAGGGCTCGGCTCGGTGGTTCGGCGTGGCCACGGTGGTGCAAGGCTTCTGCGCAACAATGGCGACGTGGCGAGGTGGTTGCAGGGCTGTGGTGGCTGTGGTGCGTGAAATGGGACGCGCAGTGGTTTGCGGGGCCAAATAAAGGCGGGTGCCGGGGATCGCGGGGTGTAGTTGGGGAAGGGGATCCCCTGCCGCTGCGCCGGAGATTGCGGGCGCGGACGTTGCGCGGACCAGAGGATTGCGCGGAGGAGAAGGGTGAATCTGACAGCTGGGCCCGAGCTGTCAGCAGTGATTTGTGCGCTGCGCAGATGGTTGCTAGACTGGGACCGCGGGGTGAGGCGGTGTCTGGCATGGGAACGGGCCGAACGGGGTTGAGCCGGTTGGGCCAGACGCGGGAGAGGGAGAAGGAGTGGGCCGGCTGAGCGCGGGCCGCGCGGGGAAGCTGTTGGGCTGCAGAGTGGGGAAGGGGAGAGGAGTGGGCCGCGCCGGTGTGAGTGAGGGAGAGGAGGTGGGTTGGACCCGGGTGAGGTAGTGGGCCATGGAGAAGAAAGGGGCCGCGGGTTGGGCTGGATGGCTGGGTTGGGTTTGGCTTTGGGTTGGGCTGGGTTCTCTTTCCTTTTCTATTTCTAAAACAAACCAAATTTGAATTCAAATCAAATTTGAATTCAAAACCTTATTCACTCAAACAAATAAATTAATGCACCAGCACTACTGCCTCTTCTAGGTTCCTGCTGCTCTACTTTTTCCTCTTGGCTACACTACTGCTGCTCAGTTCCTGCCGACACGAGGGAGTTCGTCCAGCGCTACCAGGACTACGAGGACTTCTAGGTGTTCGTCTCCCAGTCGACATCCCTGTGGCGCCCTGCTCAGCTTCGGAGAGCTTTTACCGTATTTGTACTTCGCTTCCGCTGTATCAGACATTTTGTCATTAATGTAATAAATAACATTCGTATTTCGTTTCATTATGTCTTTTTACGTGATATGTGCTATGATATACTGTTCATTCTGTTGTATATACGTGTGACTTGATCCTGACACGTATATGATTGCTCGGTTTATGTTCTTTTATAAACTGGGTGTTACAGAGTGGTATCAGAGCCGTATCGACTATAGGACGAAGCCTAGATAGAACTGGTCGAGTTTTAGGACTTCATCTCTCGAATCCTTGCCTGCTGAAACTATTTTACTATTATATCCCTTGAATTCTATGACTTTTACTCGTCTTGCCTTGATTTCTCTCTCTGAAGAATAGTTTTCGTAGATTTTGGCCTGAATCAGTCATCTGACCACCATGATTATTAGCTAGGTGACCCCTTTATAATAATACGATAGCACGTTCTGCGACGCGTTGTGTTAGTCGAGTCGTATGTTAAACTCGGCTAAGTCGTGAAAATTGTCTGCTTGTTATTATGCTACATGTTTGATTTGGATTTTTGAATGATTGCATAGCTTAGTAGTTTAAATTTGTTTAGAGAAAATTACTCTCATGCTAAAGTTAATTAATTAATAAAATGAGTTAGATCGTTGGGGGTAAAACAGTCCACTCTATCCTGTCTACTTTATCATGGCTGAGTCTTTTTCCGCAAAGAGTTATCATATCCATCTGAATTTATTCCTGCAATATCCTTACTCGTGAAATCTTTTGTCCAAAATCAGATGGTGAACACCAGGCGTGGTTCTGACCAGCAGGGGCAGAACAACCAGGGTCAGAACACCCAGGGGACCGGGATCCCGATGCCTCCGCCCTTGACTCCGGAGCAGTACTTCCAGGTCCAGATGCAGATGATGGCTACCCTGAACAACACTGTTCAGGCTCTTCAGCAGGCTCACACTCAGCCTCCGCCTCCTCCACCGCCGCAGCCTCGCGACAGGCGTGCTGAGTTCCTGAGGGGTCACCCGCCGACATTTTCTCACACGTCCGACCCTCTTCAGGCTGATGACTGGCTCCGTGCAGTGGAGCGTCAGCTGGACATCGCCCAGTGCGATGATCGGGAGAGAGTTCTGTACGCAGCAGGATAGCTGCGAGGGGCAGCTTTGGACTGGTGGGAGTCCCACCCAGTTCAGGACCGCGAGGCTCTTACTTGGCTCCAGTTCCGAGAGTGGTTCTGCAGCCACAACGTCCCCGCGGGCGTTATGAAGATGAAGCAGAAGGAGTTCCTTGCACTGAAGCAGGTAATCTTAAATATAATCATTCAGCGGTTTCTTTTGAGCTAATGCCCCTTGTTCTATCCTTATAAATCTTGAGTTAATCTTTCGATATCTATCTGTCTTTGTCACTTCAAGGGACTATATCGGTCACGGAGTATCGTGATCGTTTTCTTCAGCTGGCTCGCTACGCCCCTGCCGATGTTGCGGATGACCGCAAAAAGCAGGAGCACTTCATGGAGGGCCTTGAGGACTACCTCCAGTACGCGCTGCTCAACCTCCGCTTCTACGACTTCAACCATCTAGTTGACAGCGCGCTCAACACTGAGCGCAAGCACTTGGAGATGGAGGACTAGAAGAGGAAGATTGTCCCCGTTGCTTCCGGCAGCAAGACTCGTCCACGCCTCCAGCAGCCTCAGCAGTACCAGTAGCAGTACCGGCCTCCTCAGCAGTACCAGCAGAGGCCACCGCAGCAGTACCCTCCTCGATAGCAACAGACAGGTCAGGGCCCGAGGCTACCGGCGCCTCCGGCTCGTGCTCCACCAGCTCCACCGGCACCGCAGGCTCCACGTCCGGTAGCTCCTACCGGACAGCAGGCTCAGGGACCCCCTCGCACCTGCTTTCACTGCGGCCAGCCGGGGCACTACGCCAACGCTTGCCCCCGGAAGGCGCAGGCGGGACAGCAGGGGCGCCCAGCTCAGCCCAGGGCTCCACTTCAGGGCAGAGTGAACCACGTGACGGCCGAGTCAGCGGCCGAGCCTCCCAACGTGGTTATTGGTACGTTCATGGTTAATTCATATCCAGCTACAGTGCTTTTCGATACTGGTGCTACGCATTCCTTCATTACTCAGTCTTTTGTCGAGCATCATGGTATTCATACTAGCACATTAAAGAGGTGCCTGTTAGTATCTTCACCGGGAGGAAAGTTGAGGTCTCACACTTACTGCCCGAGAGTTAGTGTTTCCTTGAGGGGAGTGGAGTTCTGTACTGATCTGATGGTGCTAGACACCAAGGGCATTGATGTCATTCTGGGAATGGAGACTCTGGCCAAGTGGGGAGTCCGGATAGATTGTGCTCAGAGGACAGTCTTGCTATCAGCTTCTAGTGGCCAAGAGGTTGTTATCAGTGCAGTAGAGCCCTCTGGATTTCTTCATCAGATGGAGGTTAGACCCACGGACGGTATTCGCGTGGTGTCTGAATTCCCGGATGTCTTTCCGGATGATCTGCCAGGTATACCGCCTGAACGCACCATTGAGTTTTGTATTGATCTCTTGCCTGGCACAGCTCCTATTGCAAAGCGGCCCTACCGTATGGCACCTATAGAGCATGAAGAAGTTAAGAAGACTATTGATGAGTTGCTAGCCAAGGGCTATATCCGTCGCAGCTTCTCTCCTTGGGCTTTTCCATTATTGCTGGTAGATAAGAAGGATGGCTCGAAGAGGATGTGTGTTGATTATCGGGAGCTGAATGCAGTTACTATCAAGATCAAGCATCCACTGCCCCGTATTGAGGATCTCTTTGATTTGCTTCGAGGTGCTCGTATATTCTCGAAGATTGATCTTCGTTCGGGATATTTTCAGCTGAGCATCCGTCCTGGGGATATTCCGAAGACGGCATTCACCTGCAAGTACGGGCTATATGAGTATACGGTCATGTCCTTCGGCTTGACTAATGCCCCGGCTTTCTTCATGCATCTGATGAACATGGTCTTCATGGATTATCTGGATGTCTTTGTGGTGATTTTCATTGATGATATTCTGATCTTCTCCAAGACAGAAGAAGAGCATGAGGAGCATCTGAGACTCGTGTTATAGGGGGCGCGGTGCAGGCTAGTCGGTGGGCCTCCCTTGGCGCGGCTCGGGGCGTCAGGCATCGCCGGCCTGGGGGGCGGTGGCTTCTGCCACGTGCGTGTGAATAGGGGAGAAGGCAGGGTGAGAAAGAACAAAGAAGTCAACTGCATTTGACTGAAATTTTCTCCAAAATTTGCATTAAAACTTGAAAAACTTGGAACATGAAAGTTGTTCGACACTTGAAAACCTACAACTTTGATTTTAGGCAAAAGTTCATTCGAGCAATATTTTTAAAAGTGATTTTCAACACCTATTTACAAGCTTTTGAATTAAATTGGCATTTTGTGTGACCGCTATTAATTTGAAATCCAATTCTTCTGACAAAATTTCCAACATCAACTAGGATGCATTTTGATGCATTTCATTTGTCATCTCATGGTGAGTGTGAAAAGCATGCTTAGCAACATATAAAAGATGCATTTTACTTGCACATACACACATACATGCAACAACCTTTAATTATTTTTGGTTAATGATGCATGATGACAGATTTAATTCCTCTTGATTAGCATTTTAATTACCTGGGCTATCACATATATCTTACCCCTGTTTATGCAAGAGGATATCCAATCTAGATAAAGTTTATTAACTAGCCTATACTCCTTCATTCACTGCCTTCCCAGCAGAAATATAAATGACACCCCAGTATACTCCCAGGTAAAATGCTACAGCAGTATTCCGTATGCTTGCGGATTTATTCGTGGTTCATAAATACCTTCCACCCTCTTGGCGTATGCAGGCATCATCGCTGTCTCTCAGAGGTGACATTGGTAGGCGCCAACAATCTTTGTTAGGGAGCTTCCAGCTCTTTAGCAGGAGAAGGTCACACATAGCCTTTGGCTTTCGCTCGACAGGACTTTCACCCTTCGCGTATCACGCGAAGGGATTTTATTTGTCGGAAGTGAAGCTTAGGGGTGCGCCCCGTGCTTACTTCTTTCAAGCGTGTGCGCTTGCGTTTCGCACCGATGACTCCACTCTTTGCTGAGATGAAGGGGGATAGACATTTCGGTGCCACCTGCAGCATACCTGTGCCTTGCAAATTTGTATTTTCCGGGGGCCTTGTTATATTTCACAAGGGGGTTTACACGAGGTTCCGCCTCATTAAAAACCTCACACCTTCGGTGGCCGCTGCGACCACGCGAAGGCTTCCCCTGTGAGGAAAAGAGTACGGGCCCTTAGATACATCACGCGAATCTTTCGCAATGGAAAGGAAAACAAAACTACTCTATGAGCCCCTTCGGTTATTTCCCTCCGGTGGCACTTTACAAAGGTCCTACACATAATAGTTTTGCAACATGTCCTTGTTCCATGAGTATGGGTCTTCGGTGCCTTCAAGCGTGCAAAGCCTGCAGGCCTCCGACCTTGCCATGGATGCGACAATAAATGGGCCTTCCAATTTGCTGTACATTTTGTCCATTTGCTTGGCCTTCGAGATTCTTCGGAGCACTAGATCTCCTTCTCTTATTCTCTGGGCTTGACCTTCCTGTTCTTCCATCTTTGCATTTCTTCTTGGTATCTGTCCAAGTTGATTGTTGCTTGCATCTTGCCAATCTCGGTAGTGTCTATCGAAGGCTTCATATCTTCTTATATCTCATTCGCCCTTTTGGCCGTCCTCTAAGACCTGAGTTTTATTTTCCCTGGAGTGACAGCCCCTTCGCCATACAAAAGTTTGAACGGGTGAACTTTGTGGTTCTGGACATTGTTGTGTTGCGCGACCAGATGACCCTGGGCAACTCATCGACCCACTTGCCCTTCAGCAGCTCTGTGATGTTCTTCTTGATGTCTATGAAGATTATGCCATTAGCTCTTTCCACCGCGCCATTTGACTGCGGGTGGTATACCGAAGCGAAGCACAAGCTTGTGCCTAACTGAGCACAGAAGTCTCTGAAGGTCGCGCAGTCGAACTGCATGCCATTGTCTACCGTGATCTCCATTGGTACGCCGAAGCGACAGACAATATTCTGCCAAAAGAACTTCTGCAGGGCTCCGGCAGTGATATCTTGGGGCGCATAGGCTTCGACCCATTTTGAGAAGTACTCGACTACGACAGCAGCATACTTGTAGTTTCCTGGAGCTGTGGGGAGTGGGCCAACTATGTCTATGCCCCACCGTGCGAGGGGCCATACCGGAGGCAAGATCTTTACTTCGTCTTGGGGAAATTTGTTGTATGGAGCATGCCGTTGGCAATTTGGGCATGTGTGAACTACTTCATGTGCGTTAGCCACCGCCGAAGGCCAATAGAAGCCTTCGCAGAATGCTTTGCCAACCAAGGCCCTTGTTCCGATGTGCAAAGAGCACATCCCCGCATGTATCTCTTCCAACAATTGCCTGCCTTCCTCACGGGATACACACTTGAGGAGAAGCGCACAGACCCCCGCCCCCCCTCTATAGATGTCTTCGTTTATGATTTTGTAGTTTCGGGCATGAAGCGCCATCCTCTTTTCTTCCTTTTCATCCTCCGGGACAAAGTGTCCACGAAGGTAAGCCATGATGGTTGCCCACCTGTCTTCGCTAGTTATTGCACTGACAAACTTCGCTGGCTCTTCGGCAGAGTTGACGGAGCCTTGCTTCAATGTTTTGAAGAACACATCCGCTGGCAGTGGCTCATTTTGTGCTGCTGCCTTTGCCAGTTGATCGGTTTGCTTGTTCTGTGATCTGGGAAAGCTGCATATGCTGAACCCGAGGAAATACTTCTCCATGCTTTGTACGGCTACCAGATACTTTGCCAATTCTGGTTTTAATGCTCTATTGGATTTGTTGATGTGGCCTGTGATTAACTCTGAGTCAGACCTGATAGACAATCTTCGCGCTCCCAGTGCTCTTGCTTTCCGAAGACCCAAGAATAGGCCTGCGTACTCTGCGGCATTGTTCGTACACCCTTTGAAATCGAGTCTGACTGCATACTTCAACTGTGTTCCCAAAGGGGCTGTCCGGATTGCCGAAGCCCCTGCTCTATCTCTCTGATACGCTCCATCACACTCAAGCTGCTATATTGTTTCAATCTTCAGCTGTTCATGCGAAGGCATAGTTGGGGTCCAATCTGCAATGAAGTTTGCCAAGACTTGAGGCTTGATTACTGATCTGGATATGAAGTCTATTGTGTGTTCTGCCAACTGTGTCGCCCATTTGTCGATTCTGCTAGAGGCTTCTCTATTCTCGAACATGTCGTGGAGAGGAAAAGAGGTCAGAACCTTGATTTTGTGGCTCTGGAAGTAGTAGAGAAGCTTTCTCGCAGCCATGACGATAGCATATGCCATTTTCTCCATTTCCGAGTATAGCAAATTGGAGCCATTTAGAGCTTCGGACAAAAAATAAATGGGGATCTGTGTCAGTGCACCTTCGACTGTGCGCTCTTTGACTAGAGCCGCGCTGATTGCCGCACCTGATGTGGCTATGTATAAGAGTAGTTCTGCTTTTTCCGAAGGGCTGAACATGATTGCCAAATTTTCAATGTATGCTTTCAGAGCTTCGAAGGCATTCGCCTGTTCTTCTCCCAATTGCATGTGGCCTGAACCTTTCAGTGCTTTGATGAATGGAAGACATTTTTCTGCTAATTTGGAGATGAATCTGTTCAGCAAAGCCAGCCGATCTGTTAGCTTCTGCACCCCCTTCTGCGTGGCTAGCGGTTTCATCCACCTTATAGCTTTGATCTTCTCTGGATTTGCCTCAATCCCCCTCTCAGTGATCGTGCACCCTAGCAGCTTCCCTCTTCGGACGCCAAAGACACATTTTTTGGGTTCAGTTTCAGCCCGTGCCGGTGAAGATTTGCGAATATTTCCTGAAGATCCTGAATGTGGCCTTCCTTTCTCTTGCTTCGGACAACCACATCGTCAATATATGCGGAGGTGTCTCTGCCCAGTTGGTCCCCCAGGACAATTTTTATCATTCTGTTGAAGGTGCAATCCGCGTTTCGAAGGCCTTCTGGCATTCTCACATAGCAATATGTCCCGAAGGGTGTGGTGAAGCTGGGTTTCTCTTTGTCTGCCTTGTTCATGAAGATCTAGTGGTAGCCCGAGAAGTAATCAAGCATGCTCAGCATCTCCGAGCAGGCCGCCGCATCGACCAACATGTCAATGCGTGGCAGTGTTTATTCGTCCTTCGGACAAGCCTTGATGAGGATTGTGAAGTCTATGCACATTCGCCATTTTCCGTTTTTCTTCGGCACCATGACAACATTTGCCAGCCATTCTGGATACTGTACTTCGCGGATGACGCCTGCGTCTAACAATTTCTGCACTTCGGCTTGTGTTGCCTTCTGTCTTTCTTCGGACATTGGTCACTGGCACTGCTTCACTGGTTTGGCCTTCGAGTTCACTTTGAGCGTATGTTCTATGACCCCTCGACTGACCCCTCGCAAGTCTGACGAAGACCATGCGAAGACATCTTGATTGTTCCTCAGGAATTGGATGAGTCTTGCCTCTTCTGCCTCTTCGAGCCTCTTGCCGATGATCACCATTCGGTCGGGTACATCTTCAGACAATGGTACTTTCTTCATGTGCTCTGCTGGTGATACCCCATCTTATCCTTGTGTCTCTTCGCTGTCCACCTCTTCGATATCCTCTTGTGCCATTTCTATGGCATGCACATTTTTGTTGGCACTGGATGCATTGTCTTCACACCTCCGCGCCTCTTCTTGATTACCGAAGACTGTGATGACTCCTCCGGACGAAGGCAGCTTCATGCATAAGTATGGCTGGTGGATCACAGCTGCAAATTTTACTAGCGTGTTACGGCCAAAAATGGCATTGTAGGGGTAGTTGATGTCCACAAAGTCGAAGGTTATTGCTTCAGTTCTCTGTGCGGCCCCTTCGCCGAATGTGACGTTGAGCTCTATCTTGCCGAGGGCTTCGATCCTCTTGCCTCCGAAACCAATGAGCGGGTACTGAGACTTCTGCAAAGCTTTCTCAGAGAATCCCATTTTGACAAAACATTGCCAGACCAGGATGTCTGCGGAGCTGCCATTGTCCACCAAGATTCGCCCTACATCATTTCCTACGAAGTGTATTGAATTCTTGCCAATGTTTGCTCTGATGATGAGGGGGTCATTATGTGGGTAGTGTTGTAGCCAAAGATCTTCATGTCTGAAGTATATCGGGACATGCGACCACGGGGTTCGGAAGTGTTTGCCTTCGCTCACATGAGAGACGGTTCTAAAGTATTCTTTGTGTTCCCCTTCGTCTCGTGCACTGGCCCATTGGATCCTCCGGAGATGGAGTTGATGACATTTACCATGCTACCAGAGGGTGCATCACTTGCTCTTTTTGGTATCTGCCCCGGCTCAAGCTTCGGTTGTGGGGGTAGGCTTGTTGAGTCATTAGGATTGTAGCATGGAGCTCCTCGACCATGTTTGGGTGTATTTCGGAAGGGGTAGCATTGGCATTGGTTGCTGCGAAGGGGTTGGCTTTGGCTGCGTGTATGGCAATGGGTTGTAGTTGAAGACTAGGTATGACACTGGCCAATTTGGTGTCGGAGCCCAAGTAGTGGTCGACGTCGAGGACTATTGTGGCAACTGCGAGGTGCAATTGACTGGCTTCGCCGGCTGGGCATTCTGCCGATCGAACTCTTCTTTCCTCTCGATGGCGATGGGGCTGTCCAATGGCCTTTTATCTTTGCCATGGAAATAGCAGAACCGGATTTTCTCTCTTCGACCCCCACTGTCTCTTCGGCCCTTGCGGTGCCTCTCTTCGCGGTGGTGTCAGTCATCGTGACTAGACTTGTCATCGTGACGGTCCTTCACTTCGCCCCCTATGATGATGCCAGGAGTCTCATGGCTCCTCTTCGGAGATGTTGTACATTGCCTTCGGATGCTTCACTTGGTCTGTGTGCCATGGCTTCGAGTGCGATCTGTCGTTATTTCTTTCCTTCTTCTGCTCATTCATTTCCTCTATTCTTCGCCTTTTCTCTTGGTCAGACTTGCAGTATTCTTGCATTATTTCGAAGAGCCTGCTGACTGTCTTCGGTTTGCGTCTCTCCAAATACTCCCCGCACGGACCTAAATTCCCCTGATTGCTGTGTCAATGATGCTCTATTCTGCAACATCTGGTCCTCTTGCGTGAAGCTTAATGATGCGCACAAGGTACTCTTGAAGGGTCAAGCTTCCTAGCTTCAGATTATGGAAGTCGCGTGATGTGACTTCGTCAGGTATTATGGCCTGGAAACTTGCAATTAGGTCGCAGCGAAGCTGGCTCCAGGATAGGATGGTTTCGGAAGGGATGTTTGTGTACCAACACTGTGGCGGGAACCACCCAAAACTACTGGGCCCGGGTGCACTGATCTTTGTTGCTAAGCAACTCTGACCCAAATTGGCACTCACCGGTAGTTCCTCAAGTGAAGCCTCGATAAAAGCCACGCTATTCCAGGATCAGCAGACAACACTCACACGAAGGTGAGACCAGAGATTACAACACAGAACATTTCATACATCTCAGAGTGATTGCAGCGGAAAGAAATTTATCACAAACCATGTTCAAAGTAGCAAAGTACTATAGAGTTCCAACTACTCAGATTATTCAAGTCTCATGGTTCGGCGGAAGCAATAAAAGATAACTAGCGAGATAACGTGACGCATTGATAAAGCCCGTACGAATGCGTCACTCAGCGGGAGGGTGATTAGCTCCAGCTGAAGGGCCATCCCACTCAACAGACCAACCCGGGGGCAGAGTACAAGGCCAAGTAAGACTTGCAAATAGATCTTCAAAGTTAGTACCTGAAAAACAGTGCCACAAGCAAGGCTGAGTATACTAATACTCAGCAAAACTGACCCGTCTCCGGATATAACATTGTCCGATAACTAGACATGCAAGGCTTTTTGGTTGGTGGGGTTTGCTTGCCAACAATGCCGCTAAGTGTTGATCCTTACTTTCGGGTTTTACTTAGCCAGATTCTAGTGGGATTAACCATTCTAAATTTGCAACTAACTCTACACAAACATGGTAGAGCAAACATTTAATCAACCAGTAGTATTACCATCATCATGTTCCACTTGTTACTCTATGTGACCGAAAACATTAAGCAATCTCATGCCGTGAGAGGCGGACGATTCCGAATCGAGTTTCAACCTGGCCAGGGGAACCTAGACCACACGCATGGGGATCGACTTCGCTCCCGCCCACGCTACTTTTCCCCTTTCTTTCCAGTCCGTGGATCCGGAACACCCTCCCCGACTACAGAGTCCGACCACTCTGCACCCGTACGTCGCGACATAAAAATAATCCCTACTTCTACCAGGAGGGTGCGAGATCGTTCCACTCGCCGGTCCAATCAGGTACTTCAGTTTACCGATTACCATATTTCTCGGTATGTGGCTAGTACTTTCAAATGCTTAACGAAATGAGCCACACACCGCGACCTTAGCCATTTTTTGACTACACCAGTGGGGTATCACAACTACACAACCCCGCCCGTTGTCCTTACATTTCAACAGGAATTAAAGTCAGTACAATTCCTATTTGCTCGCGAGAGGCAGGAAACCACTCGACTTCTACCGTACCTATTTAGCATGGCAACTAGTCGATAAAAAGGATCCGGTATCAAACATAGGTTCCTATGGATCATGCATCTAAGGTTTTCGATCAACGCCTAGAAAACTTAAATGCAGAAAACACAATATTACCAAAACATTAATAAATAGATAGCTGAATGGTAATTCGGAAAAATAGTGGGATTATGCTCCGGGGCTTGCCTTCTTGGGCACTGTCAGGCAGAAAAGCCTCTGGGGCTTGGCCCAGGTCTTGAGACAAGTTAGTACAGTTCAGATTAACCTCCTGCTCCGCACGAGAGTCCGCGGGCACCAATTCGTAGTCACCGTCCGCGAGATTAACCGTTTCTATATGCAATGCAAGATTATGAGTTATTCATGGATAACAATTTCTTTCCTTCACGATAAAGTTGTAGTCCAACAAAAGTTACCTTAGTGATGACTTCAACAGTTTATTTCATGGGCAGTCATTTATAGAGTAGTAAACATAACTACGTTTCTTCATGAATGAGTGGGGTTTTGGTTTCCATTTTTTAATTTCAACACATAGCATGCTTTCATTATTTTGTAACAACCCAAATTTACTAATGAGCTAGTGAGGAAACACTAAAGTAACCCAGATTCAAAATAAGTACTTATGGTATAGATTTCAGCATTTAACCATAAAGCAAAAACTATAACTATTCATGCAAGTAGATCACTCTAGTTAATTCATCGTTTTGTACAGAACGTTTAATATGGGTTCTGGTGCTACAAATTTTACGAGAGCAACTTCATAGCATCTACTCAGCACTGAAATTTTTCCAGATTTTATTCACTTATATAACTGAGGTGATAAAAAGAACAAAAACAGCAAGCTTTTAACTAAGATTAATTCTACAGAGAGTTTTACTAGAGATATGGCTCTAACATTTTTACCATAGACTAGTCATGAGTTAGAAATACTCCAGAAAATTTTTCAAGATTTAAATCACTATGGTAAATTAGTTATTCAGTTAACTTAGGATAAGTTTGCATAAATTTCTCAAGGTGCATTTAACTAGTATTGCATATGAACTTTTTATTACAGGTAGAGCATACTCCAAAAAAGATCATGCCCAAAAATAATGATCAGAAACATTGTAGATTACTCCGAACAAAAATAGTAAAACTAGCCCTAAGATGCTAAGCATGATTATTCGACAAAGCAAAACTCAGTAACTGCAGCTGAAAATTTTTAGACAGGAACACAGGGCTAAAAAGAGACTCCAAAAATAAATATATATTTTTCTGAGCATAAGAACTATATATGAGGAATTAAGTTGATTAAACCGGCATAAATCATGGTATATAGCAAATGAACTCTAATAAATCTGAAATTTAGATATTAGCAGGGATTCAGGGGCACAAGCATGAAGTAAAAATTACAGATCAATTTCATGTATGTGTTTTCCAGAATTAAATCGAGAAAGCTAACAACAGATTAGAGAATCTTGATTGTTCCAATATGGTAACTGTTTTGGTTGGGTGCCATCTTTTTACTGTGATCTTAATATTCCCTTAGTGATGACATATCCAAAAATCAAGGTCATTTGCTGAGTAGAACTTCGTGAACATGCATAAGGTGGGTTTCTTATTCTTTCCCCTAGATTAAATTCGGTTGAGTTTCTGCAAATGTGAATGTTACAAAATTTGTAGATCTTGTTACAAGGAATCTAGATCAGTTGATCTTGCATTTTTCTGATTTTTCTGTGATTTGTTTCGCATTTTTGGAGTTCACTGGTATACACTGAAAAACTTGCAGAAACACCCTTAAACGAAAAAAACAATTTACAACCGGGTCCTTCGCCGGCCTTCTCCGCCGTGGCATCTTGCCGGTGGTGTTCTGCGGTGCAGGGCTTACTGGGGCTGCCACGGGGAGGCGTGTGGGAGAGAAGGGATCGAGGAACACCTACCCTGGTCGACGTTCGAGCGTCTGGTGCACGGGTTCGAGCTCGTCGGCGTCAATGGCGGGGTGGTTGTTCGGTTCGCCGGCGCTGGAGTTGAAGGAGGGCTCGGGGTAGGGGAACAAGGCGCGCACGAGAACCGCGTGAGCTCGTGGATGCTTCTGGGGTAGCTGTCGTGCTCGGTCTCCTTCGGAGCTGGCCGGTCCGCGGTGAGCCTGAGCTCGCCGGCGGCGGCGTCAAAGGGGAACGGCGTCGGGAGGAGGTTTGGGTTCGATTCCGCGCGCGTGGAGTGTGACTAAGAGGTGGCAAAGCGATTGCGGTGGTCGGAGGGGGCAATGTGGGGCTGGGCTAGCCGGTCCGCGAGAGCTGGAACTTGGCGGCCATGGCGGAGCGGCGGGAGGAGGAAGAAGGGAGAGAAGGGGCGCGACTGTGGAGTTCTGGGGGTCTTTATAGGCCAAAGAGCTCCTGGGTGAGGGATGTAGTGACTGGGGGAGGTCGATTTGGTTCAGGGGCGCACGACGGCGAGCGGGCGGAGTTGCCAGCGGCGCGGCGAGGGCGGGGGGTGTCGTGGCAGCTCGGGGAGCGGCCTGGGACGCGTGTGCGCGTGAGGAGGTGCCAAGAGGCAGGCCAGGTGGCGCTGGGGAACTTCCCGGGTCCATTTGGCCGCAGGCGCGCGGTGGACGAAGTCCACCGGCGGCGTACGGCGGGCGGCGGGAAAACAGAGCACCGGGAGAGAGAGAGAGAGGTGAAGGTGAGGGCCTATTTGGGATTTCTGAAATTTCAGGGACCTTTCGGTAAAAAAAAAATTTTCTCCTATTTGGAAGGCTCAAATGGAAAAGTGTTGAATACCACTTTTGCATAACTTTTCAAGATCTACAACTTTCGTGTTATGCAAATTTTCATTTGAAACTCACATTTTGATCTATTGGTACATTTGCATATTTGCACAAAAGGACTTTAGTTTTATTCAGTTTTTGACTTGATTTTGGCTGAAGTTCAATTGAGCACATGTCAATTGAAACACCTCTCATGAGTCAACAAAAATTTTGTGCACATTTTTGAATTAAATTTTGAGTAGCTTTTCACTCCTTTTTCTTTTTCCTTTAATTTCTTTTGTATGATTTGTCTTTTATTTGATCCTTTCTCTTTGAATTAATTTCTCAAATTTTTCTTTTAACTTTAACTAAGGTACATTGATTGTATTTAAATGTGCTAACACCTGAGGTGTCACAACCTACCCCCCCTTAAAAAGAATCTCGTCCCGAGATTGGATGATTGAATTGAGGTGGGGAAAATGATATACCTGAGGTAGAGCTAAGGAAACCCGGATAATGCCGATTAAGATAATCCTCCGTCTCCCAGGTGGCTTCTTCTTCAGTGTGATGAGACCACTGAATTTTATACATTTTTACCACCTTTCGACGAGTACCTCTCTCTTTTTGATCCAGAATTCTGAGTGGATATTCGGTATATGAGAGATCGGGCTCCACTAAAATTTCCTGTTGATCAATGATTTCCATAGGAACTCGAACACATTTCTTGAGTTGGGATATGTGGAAAACATTATGGATGGCGGCAAGTCGTGAAGGAAGTCACAAACGATAAGCCACGGGTCCACATTCTTCAATGATTTCATATGGCCCGACATAGCGAGGTGCGAGCTTACCCCTAACTCCGAAACGTTGAACGCCTCGAGTTGGGGACACTCGTAAATAGACGTGGTTACCAACCATGAACTTCAAAGGATCCCTTCTTTTATCGAAATAACTCTTTTGCCGAGACTGGGCTGCTCGGAGATTTGCTTGTACTATTTTTACTTTCTCTTCAGCCTCGACCACTAATTCAGGTCCAAAGATTTGACGTTCTCCAGTCTGGGACCAACTCAAAGGGGTTCGACACCGTCGACCATACAAGGCCTCGAATGGTGCCATCTTCAGACTGGCCTGATAGCTGTTGTTATAAGAAAACTCAGCCAAGGATAAACATTTGTCCCAGTTCTTGTCATAATGGATGACACATGCTCGAAGCATATCCTCAAGAATTTGATTCACCCTTTCGGTCTGGCCGTCAGTCTGCGGATGGTAAGCTGAGCTTCGAATTAACTTGGTTCCGAGAGCTTCTTGGAGTTGCTCCCAAAACCTTGCCACAAACTGAGGACCACGATCCGATATAATTGTTTTGGGTATACCGTGTAGGCAGACAATCCGATCCATATAGATTTCAGCATATCTCTTGGCTCGATATTCAGTATGCACTGGGATAAAATGAGCGGTCTTCGTGAGCCTATCAACAATGACCCAAATGGAATCATGATGCTGAGAAGTATTTGGTAAGCCCACGATGAAATCCATGCTGATATCTTCCCATTTCCAAGACGGAATTGGTAGAGGTTGGAGTGTTCCGGCGACTTTCAAGTGACTAGCTTTCACTCTCTGACAGGTGTCACATTCTGCTATGTATTTGGCAATCTCTCTCTTCATGCGAGTCCACCAAAAATTTTGCCTGAGATCTTGGTACATCTTGGTGCTACCCGGATGAATAGAGAATTTAGAGAGATGTGCTTCGTCCAGGATTTGTTTCCGCAGCTCAGGATTCTTGGGAACGACTAGGCGATCCTCGAACCACAAAATTCCTTTATGGTCCACTCGGAAACACTTATATTTATTTTCACCTTCTACTACCTTCTGCTTGATGATACCAACACTTTTGTCCTGTAACTGTGCCATGATGACCTTGTCGTGAAGTGTCGGTTCCACCGAAATATGATTCAAAGAACCTTGAGGGATGATTTCTAATTTCAGCTTTTGCATTTCAGCACACAATGTGTCATTATACGACTCCACTGAAAGGCAATTGCAGTGAACCTTGCGACTGAGCGCATCGGCTACAACATTAGCCTTGCCTGGATGATAATGAACTTCCAGGTCATAATCTTTGATTAATTCCAACCATCTTCGTTGCCTCATATTCAGCTCACTTTGAGTGAAAATGTATTTGAGACTCTTATGGTCGGTATAAATATTGCAATGAGTGCCCATAAGATAATGTCTCCAAAGCTTGAGAGCATGAATAACTGCGGCTAGCTCAAGATCATGAGTGGGGTAATTCAGCTCGTGTGGCCGAAGAGCGCGGGAAGCATATGCTATAACCCGATTGTCTTGCATTAGAACACAACCAAGACCAGTACCTGAAGCATCACAATAAACGTCGTAGGGTTTATTGTTGTCAGGTTGAGCCAAGACTGGTGCAGTGGTTAGATGTGCTCTCAATGTATGGAATGCTTCATCGCACTTTGCATTCCATTTAAACTTGACATCCTTCCTTAGTAGTTCTGTCATGGGCTTAGCAATTCTGGAGAAGTCCGGAATAAATCTGCGATAATACCCCGCTAAGCCGAGAAAACTGCGAATCTGATGAACTGAAGTAGGAGGTTTCTAGTCCATCACTTCTTGCACTTTGCTGGGATCAACCGAGATGCCTTCACTAGAAATAGTGTGACCCAGAAATTTGACTGTGTCTAGCCAGAATTCACACTTGGAGAATTTTGCATACAGCTTATGATCTCTGAGACGTTGAAGAACAATGCGCAAATGTTGCTCATGTTCTGCCTCATTCTTGGAATAGATTAGAATGTCGTCAATAAAAACCACGACAAACTTGTCAAGTTCCGGCATGAATACCGAGTTCATGAGATACATAAAATAAGCCGGAGCATTGGTGAGACCGAAAGACATAACCAAATATTCATAGAGACCATATCGAGTTGAGAAGGCGGTCTTAGGAATATCACAAGGCCGGATTTTAATTTGATGATACCCCGAACGTAGATCAATCTTGGAGAAGATCTTTGCTCCAGCCAACTGATCAAACAGTACATCAATGCGGGGAAGTGGATATTTATTTTTGATGGTCACCGCATTGAGAGGCCGGTAGTCAACACACAACCTCAGACTATCATCCTTTTTCTTTACGAACAATGCTGGACAGCCCCAAGGGGAAGCACTTGGGCGAATAAAACCCTTGTCCAACAATTCTTGTAGCTGGATTTTTAGTTCAGCTAATTCTTTAGGCGGCATTCGGTACGGCCTTTTTGAAATAGGTGCTGTGCCAGGCTGAAGTTCAATGACAAATTCGATATCCCGGTCTGGTGGCATACCAGGTAAATCGTTCGGAAACACATCGGCATACTCACGGACTACCGGAATATCTTCGAGATGAATATCTTTCAGGGCATAGGCACAAGAGTTGTTGCATTGGTGATGAGGTAAATATAGAACCGAATGACCATGAGTGGGAGAATTTATTTCAACGGCTCGGGAAGAGATATCTAACATTACCCCATGTCTTTTCATCCAATCCATTCCCAGAATAATGTCCATACCTTCTAGTGGCAACAAGATTAAAGTGGTAGGAACAGTTTTACTACCCAAACTAAGTGGCGCATTATGAACGATTTGGTTTGATGCGACTTTACCACCCGGGGTAGATATCATGAATGACCCTTTGGTGTGACAGAAATCTAACCCAACCCTTGCTCCAAATTTAGGACTAATGAAGCTATGAGATGCACCAGAATCGAATAAGATAACAGTGGGGTGTTGGTTTATAGAAAATGTACCCGACATGATTGGTGCTCCCTCAGAAAGGTCAGCAAGGTTGGTGAAGTTAAGTCGGCCTTGCCTGACTTGAATGGTTTGCCTCTTGCCCTTGTTCTGATCATTTCTGCGAGAAGCCTGCCCTTGAGTTTGTCCCGCCTGGGGGCACATCTTGGCAAAGTGATCCGGACTCCCGCATCTGAAACAGCGGTTATTGTTATCCAGGCGAACGGCTGGCTGAGCATTCGGCCTAGGGCCGTTCTACTGCTGCTGAGGTGCAAATCGAGCTTGCTGAGGAAGCCCGAATCGAGTCTGCTGCTACTGTTGAGGAGGCCGAATAATCCAACGCCCTGGCTGAGGGGCCTTCTGAGAGGATGCGGGTGGGTTATTTTGCACAATACGATACCTCGGTGCAGAGGCACTCGAGGGTCCAGCAGGTGCCTTGCGCTTCTTTTCAGCGTGGTGTGCAGAAATAAGATCCTCCTGAGAGATAGCCATATTCACCAATTCATTGAAAGAGTCTGCACGGACAAGATTTAGCCTTCCTTGTAACTTGGTGCTAAGGCCTCGACGGAAGCGTTCACGCTTCTTAGCGTCGGTATCTGCGTGATGTCCAGCATATTGACACAATTGATGGAATACTTGGGCATACTGCACCACAGTACGAGTGCCCTGAGTCAAGGCCAAGAACTCGTTGAGCTTACGGTCAAGAAGTCCAGCTGGAATATGATGATCTCGAAAAGCCAATTTGAACTCATTCCAGTTCACCACATGATCAGCTGGTAGCATCCCGTGGTAATGATCCCACCACATACGAGCTGATCCGCGAAGCTGCTGCGCGGCATAGCGAGTCTTGTTCGCTTCGGAACAAGGAGTAGTCAATAGAGAAAACTTGGACTCGATCGTGCGAATCCAAGCGTCCGCGTCCAGAGGCTCATCCACTTTATTGAACAGCGGAGGCTGAGTACTGAGGAAATCTTGGTAGCTCGCTTCCTGTGCATGATGAGCATGATGCCCACCCCGCGGTTGTTGCTGAGCTTGAACCAACTGCCGCAAAATCTCCGTCTGGGCGGCAAGAACCTCAGCAATACCCACTGGTGGAGGAGGTGGAGGTGGATCGCCATTCCCCCCGGCTCCAAAACCACTAGGGGTGCCTCGAGTCGATCCCACCATCTGAAATGTGAATACTTTTGCATTAGACCCATCATTATCATCATCTCGAATGGGAATTTCAACTCAAGATGACATGTAAATATTCGGAATTGCTTAAATCACGTCGTGCAGAAAACCAGTGATACAAAAACGCCCATAACTGGAGTTCTGTACATGATATAAACTTGAAATTTTTACAGGAGATAGATAATGTCATGATCTACAACTTTGGTAGTCATCACAAAGTCACATTTCCAGAGTAGGTTAGTCGAAAAATTCATTTACTCCTCCTCTGGTTTTTCTGTTTCACAGAAAACAGAGCTTCTGTAATTTGCGATTATCTCCTGCGATACACTAAGAGGAGTCTACAAAAGCTAAGAAACAGCGCCTCGGTCTACATGTTGACCGATGCCTCGCTCGCCGCGGGAGTGTGAACCTCAACCGGTGCGGGCTGCGGCGCCTGGTCCTCAGAGTCCATCTCTGAAACGCCCTCGATTTCCTGGGGCTCGTCCTCCTGGTCCACTTGCATCTCGTCGGGAGGTGCGTGAAGGGCATCCTGCGCGTGCTGTATCGCGTGGAGCTGCCCCTGGGCCTCATCCAACTCAAGCTGCAGGTCGTGAAACTGGTCCTCTAGGAAGTTGATCGTAGCGTCACGATCCGACACCGTGTCCTGAAGCACGTGAACCTGGCCGTGGAGCTGGGCGATAAGAGTAGCCCTGCTCTCGAGCTCGGTACTAGCCTCCTGAAGCTGCCCATCTCTCAGCTGGACCGCCAGGTGCAAGGCCTGAGCGTGGTCCACCAACTGAGCGACGGCGTAACTCTGGTAAGTGTGAAGTCTGTAAAGACCGTCCAAGCACATCGCTGTCGTCCGAAGTGCCCCGACCGGGTCAAGGGTAGCGACCACGTCCACGTGTGCCATCCGGTCGAGCCAAAGCGGGTCTGCCGGGTCAGGTGCAGGGAACAACCCGAACGTAGTCAGAACCACCTCCAGAGGGTGCAAAGAGCAAAAAGTGGTCATCGCCCTCATGGCGGTAAGCTCCCAAGTGTCCAGCAGGTAGTGACCGACCATCTGAGTCACGATCGGCTCCCACCCATTGAGCGGGTGCTGCGGGATCACCATCGTCACACTGCAGCGATGAACTCCGTCCTCCACAAACTCGTGGCCATCGCAAACCGGTGGCTGGAGGTAACCGGCTGCACTCAAAAGCTCCCAAAGACGGCGGGGAAACCTGTCCCAGTGCAGGCAAGCGGAGTGCACGTGCCCCTGCGCGTCAACGACCAGCAGCTCTTCCATCTGTCCCAACAAAAGACCGATGGATCAGCTGATGGTAACAAGGACTACTAATTCTGGACAGTAAAAGAAATGGCCAAAACTGTGGATAACTTGCTTCAAAAATTTACACAAGATCAGTCTGATAATAAGGAACGATTCATCTAGTCATCACTAAGCTCAAATCGGATTCCATGGGGGTGATATGCTCAGGTAATCAGAGTGATGTCAACCAGGAAAACTGAGTGTCCAGAGAGGGTGCATTTTGACTCTAACTCTCAACCCAGACGTCAAATTTTTTTCAAAGTTTTAGGGTAAGATCATCACTTAGTTGTCTACAACTTTCATGTTGAACGATTTTTCGTTTGGACAACTTATAAGGGTCAAAAAATTTCAGTTGTCTATACTGTTCCGAGTTAGCAGTTTTACAAAGTGTTGATCCAAAAATACAAATACCATGCTAGAAGGCTTCAAAAAATTTCAAATTTTTACAGCAGCTTGATAACTTAGGAAACATCATTTAGTCTTACTACCCCAAGTCGATTTGAGTAACTTAATAGAAGGTTAAAATTCATGGAAACCAGGTTGCAGACTTTCTGGATACTCCTTAGGATAGTGTTTTAGCTGATTTGCTTGCGATTTCTCCAGAGATTTATTTGCTAACCTTTTTGAGAATGAATGCAGAACCTATTCCTCTCCAAGGAAAAGAATTGCCAAGTAACCTTAGTCTTACGCAATGACTTTGGTGGCATACATATTACGTCCCTCACTATATATCTACGCGATATAGCTAGATAGCCTAGATTTCGAATTCGAGTTAGCGTACCTGCAGAAGATTGACAGTATATAAAATGAACCTTTCGTGCCAGCACTCACGAAAGCGTTCCCATACATTACCGATCGCTATAGAATCGGCATCCATACAATTACCGCCGTATGGACAACGTTAAGCATACGTTATCGAAACAACGTATTGACTGAGTACCGTCTTTGACGGGGAATTGAATTTCAATTTCGAACCATTACTCCCCATATAATCAACCGAAGTTGGTATATGGGCAGTAGCCCAAGTAGGCCACTGCTTGAGCTCCAGCGTTCGGCTCGCATCACCGACGGGAAGGTCAGACTCCCTCAGCTGACTGAGTAAGCATACCTTCGTGGCGATGATGTAGTTGCAGAATTTAAATTGCGGAATTTAATTACTGAAAAGTAATGTGCTGGAAGTTAGCCATACGAAATAAGCCACTTGATTATACCCATAAGATCCCCTAGGCCTTTACGTCCTAGACTTGTCCTTGGAGGTCCTAAACTCTTTCAAAAACTTTAGTAGTTCTGAAGTCGAGTTTTAAATTGTTGTTTTGAAAACCGAGGTTGCCATCTCTGGTAGGTTGTCTGCGAGCTCTGATGCCAGCTGTGGCGGAACCACCCAAAACTACTGGGCCCGAGTGCACTAATCTTTGTTGCTAAGCAACTCTGACCCAAATTGGCACTCACCGGTAGTTCCTCGAGTGAAGCCTCGATAAAAGCCACGCTATTCCAGGATCAGCAGACAACACTCACACGAAGGTGAGCCCAGAGATTACAACACAGAACATTTCATACATCTCAGAGTGATTGCAGCGGAAAGAAATTTATTACAAACCATGTTCAAAGTAGCAAAGTACTATAGAGTTCCAACTACTCAGATTATTCAAGTCTCATGGTTCGGCGGAAGCAATAAAAGATAACTAGCGAGATAACGTGACGCATTGATAAAGCCCGTACGAATGCGTCACTCAGCGAGAGGGTGATTAGCTCCAGCTGAAGGGCCATCCCACTCAACAGACCAACCCGGGGGCAGAGTACAAGGCCAAGTAAGACTTGCAAACAGATCTTCAAAGTTAGTACCTGAAAAACAGTGCCACAAGCAAGGCTGAGTATACTAATACTCAGCAAGACTGACCCGTCTCCGGATATAACATTGTCCGATAACTAGACATGCAAGGCTTTTTGGTTGGTGGGGTTTCCTTGCCAACAATGCCACTAAGTGTTGATCCTTACTTTCGGGTTTTACTTAGCCAGATTCTAGTGGGATTAACCATTCTAAATTTGCAACTAACTCTACACAAACATGGTAGAGCAAACATTTAATCAACCAGCAGTATTACCATCATCATGTTCCACTTGTTACTCTATGTGACCGAAAACATTAAGCAATCTCATGCCGTGAGAGGCGGACGATTCCGAATCGAGTTTCAACCTGGCCAGGGGAACCTAGACCACACGCATGGGGATCGACTTCGCTCCCGCCCACGCTACTTTTCCCCTTTCTTTCCAGTCCGTGGATCCGGAACACCCTCCCCGACTACAGAGTCCGACCACTCTGCACCCGTACGTCGCGACATAAAAATAATCCCTACTTCTACCAGGAGGGTGCGAGATCGTTCCACTCGCCGGTCCAATCAGGTACTTCAGCTTACCGATTACCATATTTCTCGGTATGTGGCTAGTACTTTCAAACGCTTAACGAAATTAGCCACACACCGCGACCTTAGCCATTTTTTGACTACACCAGCGGGGTATCACAACTACACAACCCCGCCCGTTGTCCTTACATTTCAACAGGAATTAAAGTCAGTACAATTCCTATTTGCTCGCGAGAGGCAGGAAACCACTCGACTTCTACCGTACCTATTTAGCATGGCAACTAGTCGATAAAAAGGATCCGGTATCAAACATAGGTTCCTATGGATCATGCATCTAAGATTTTCGATCAACGCCTAGAAAACTTAAATGCAGATAACACAATATTACCAAAACATTAATAAATAGATAGTTGAATGGTAATTCGGAAAAATAGTGGGATTATGCTCCGGGGCTTGCCTTCTTGGGCACTGTCAGGCAGAAAAGCCTCTGGGGCTTGGCCCAGGTCTTGAGACAAGTTAGTACAGTTCAGATTAACCTCCTGCTCCGCACGAGAGTCCGCGGGCACCAATTCGTAGTCACCGTCCGCGAGATTAACCGTTTCTATATGCAATGCAAGATTATGAGTTATTCATGGATAACAATTTCTTTCCTTCACGATAAAGTTGTAGTCCAACAAAAGTTACCTTAGTGAGGACTTCAACAGTTTATTTCATGGGCAGTCATTTATAGAGTAGTAAACATAACTACGTTTCTTCATGAATGAGTGGGGTTTTGGTTTCCGTTTTTTAATTTCAACACATAGCATGCTTTCATTATTTCGTAACAACCCAAATTTACTAATGAGCTAGTGAGGAAACACTAAAGTAACCCAGATTCAAAATAAGTACTTATGGTATAGATTTCAGCATTTAACCATAAAGCAAAAACTATAACTATTCATGCAAGTAGATCACTCTAGTTACTTCATCTTTTTGTACAGAACGTTTAATATGGGTTATGGTGCTACCAATTTTACGAGAGCAACTTCATAGCATATACTCAGCACTGAAATTTTTCAGATTTTATTCACTTATATAACTGAGGTGATAAAAAGAACAAAAACAGCAAGCTTTTAAATAAGATTAATTCTACAGAGAGTTTTACTAGAGATATGGCTCTCAACTTTTTACCATAGACTAGTCATGAGTTAGAAATACTCCAGAAAATTTTTCAAGATTTAACTCACTATGGTAAATTAGTTATTCAGTTAACTTAGCATAAGTTTGCATAAATTTCTCAAGGTACATTTAACCAGTATTGCATATGAACTTTTTATTACAGGTAGAGCATACTCTAAACAAGATCATGCCCAAAAATAATGATCAGAAACATTGTAGATTACTCCGAACAAAAATAGTAAACCTAGCCCTAAGATGCTAAGCATGATTATTCGACAAAGCAAAACTCAGTAACTGCAGATCAAAATTTTTAGACAGGAACACAGAGCTAAAAAGAGACTCCAGAAATAAATATAGATTTTTCTGAGCATACGAACTATATATGAGGAATTAAGTTGATTAAACCTGCATAAATCATGGTATATAGCAAATGAACTCTAATAAATCTAACATTTAGATATTAGCAGGGATTCAGGGGCACAAGAATGCAGTAAAAATTACAGAACAAGTTCATGTATGTGTTTTCCAGAATTAAATCGAGAAAGCTAACAACAGATTAGAGAATCTTGATTGTTCCAATATGGTAACTGTTTTGGTTGGGTGCCATCTTTTTACTGTGATCTTAATATTCCCTTAGTGATGACATATCCAAAAATCAAGGTCATTTGCTGAGTAGAACTTCGTGAACATGCATAAGGTGGGTTTCTTATTCTTTCCCCTAGATTAAATTAGGTTGAGTTTCTGCAAATGTGAATGTTACAAAATTTGTAGATCTTGTTACAAGGAATCCAGATCAGTTGAGTTTGCATTTTTCCGATTTTTCTGTGATTTGTTTCGCATTTTTGGAGTTCACTGGTATACACTGAAAAACTTGCAGAAACACCCTTAAACGGAAAAAAACAATTTACAACCGGGTCCTTCGCCGGCCTTCTCCGCCGTGGCATCTTGCCGGTGGTGTTCTGCGGTGCAGGGCTTACCGGGGCTGCCACGGGGAGGCGCGTGGGAGAGAAGGGATCGAGGAACACCTACCCTGGTCGACGTTCGAGCGTCTGGTGCACGGGTTCGAGCTCGTCGGCGTCAATGGCGGGGTGGTTGTTCGGTTCGCCGGCGCTGGAGGTGAAGGAGGGCTCGGGGTAGGGGAACAAGGCGCGCACGAGAACCGCGTGAGCTCGTGGATGCTTCTGGGGTAGCTGTCGTGCTCGGTCTCCTTCGGAGCTGGCCGGTCCGCGGTGAGCCTGAGCTCGCCGGCGGCGGCGCCAAAGGGGAACGGCGTCGGGAGGAGGTTTGGGTTCGATTCCGCGCGCGTGGAGCGTGACTAAGAGGTGGCGAAGCGATTGCGGTGGTCGGAGGGGGCAATGTGGGGCTGGGCTAGCCGGTCCGCGAGAGCTGGATCTCGGCGGCCATGGCGGAGCGGCGGGAGGAGGAAGAAGGGAGAGAAGGGGCGCGACTGTGGAGTTCTGGGGGTCTTTATAGGCCAAAGAGCTCCTGGGTGAGGGATGTAGCGACTGGGGGAGGTCGATTTGGTTCAGGGGCGCACGACGGCGAGCGGGCGGAGCTGCCAGCGGCGCGGCGAGGGCGGGGGGTGTCGTGGCGGCTCGGGGAGCGGCCTGGGACGCGTGTGCGCGTGAGGAGGTGCCAAGAGGCAGGCCAGGTGGCGCTGGGGAACTTCCCGGGTCCATTTGGCCGCGGGCGCGCGGTGGACGAAGTCCACCGGCGGCGTGCGGCGGGCGGCGGGAAAACAGAGCACCGGGAGAGAGAGAGGTGAAGGTGAGGGCCTATTTGGGATTTCTGAAATTCCAGGGACCTTTCGGTAAACAAAAATTTTATCCTATTTGGAGGGCTCAAATGGAAAAGTGTTGAATACCACTTTTGCATAACTTTTCAAGATCTACAACTTTCGTTATATGCAAATTTTCATTTGAAACTCACATTTTGATCTATTGGTACATTTGCATATTTGCACAAAAGGACTTTAGTTTTATTCAGTTTTTCACTTGATTTTGGCTGAAGTTCAATTGAGCACATGTCAATTGAAACACCTCTCATGAGCCAACAAAAATTTTGTGCACATTTTTGAATTAAATTTTGAGTAGCTTTTCACTCCTTTTCCTTTTTCCTTTAATTTCTTTTGTATGATTTGTCTTTTATTTGATCCTTTCTCTTTGAATTAATTTCTCAAATTTTTCTTTTAACTTTAACTAAGGTACATTGATTGTATTTAAATGTGGTAACACCTGAGGTGTCACAAACACTGGGCTAGGCCTCATAATGCAAGGACGAGTGCCTTCGCCATGCACACGGTGCCTCCTCCTACTGCTTCTATGGTGGCTTCGTTTTTGTGCAAAAACTCGTTTGGATCAGACTCTCCGTCGAATTGAGGCAGAACTGCCGGGTTGAGATGATAGGGCCATTGTACTTCTTCCAATTCTTCTGATAGTGAAGTCCTTGGGCCATGGTGGTACCGGCTTGCTGGTGGCTTCTTCGCTAATGCTCGTCGTTGTCCGATTCGGATCGGTCGGAGTTCTCTTCGATTGGAATGATCATTGGGCGGGCTCTTGGCTGTGCCTGTTGCTGTGGGTTGGTTGTTGCTGTCTCCCTTGGCGGTGGTGGCGGTGCTTGCATTTTCTCAAGCATCAGTCGTTGTTCATGCAGCTTTTTCTACATCGCTCTGCAGTGAAGCTCTTCCTCTTTCAGCTTGTTGTATTGTTCCTGTCTCTCGACTTCAGACAGCATGGTCTCCTTCCCCTTCGCTCTCGTTATCATATGTGGCTCTGAAGGCCCTACTTCCAAGGCCTGTTGTTGGGTCCTTCGCACTTCTTCGAGATGGGCGTCGATTTGCCGCATCGCCGCGATGTCTTCGACACAGATGCCGAGGTCGAGCAAGTTGACTTCATGTTGGCCGTTTGTGATGGTGTCGACGGAGATGTCGTTGCTATTGGTTCCGTTGGCCTGTGTTGCAGCAACTTCGTCTTGTGAAGGTGTTGTCGTCGTCATCGTTGTCGTGTCCTCCGAAGCGGCACTGGTGGTTCCCTTCTTCTTCGCCGCCATGTGGTGTGGTGTATCGAACCGACGGGTGGACGCCAAACTGTTGGTGGAAAGTGTCTCCAGGAGGGACGAATAGTACAATAGTAAGATAAAGTGCATGGAGTGAAGCAGTCATTTCGTGAGTGGATGCGAGGTCTTTGTATAATCGTCCAATGTTCGCTCTCTCTGTATTCAATGTCATCCATCAATGCTCATTACATGGGTATTTATAGGCGTCGGCTTGTCCGCCGTCTCCCTTAATTTACACTATAACACCCCTCAACGGCTAGATTCTTAGGATATTCCTAGGACAAGACTGTATTTTTACACTTCACAGTGGGTTACAGCTGGACTCTCGCTCTGCCTCCTGGGCCCGACCGCAGACGTCATTATCTTCCCGCGCGGTCTTCGCCATCATCGCCGGAGCCATTCGGGCGGCGTCGCTTCGCGACTCTTCGCCCTCGGCGCTTGTGGTCTTCGCTGCTCCTCCGAAGCCGTTCGCGCAGCGTGGCTTCGCAACTCTTCGCCCTCGGCGCTTGTGGTCTTCTCCCTCAGAGCGAAGGCACCAACCGCCCTTCGCCTAACTGGCAAAGGCATGGTTGCCGACGGCCTCCGCTTTGGCTCCTTTTGCTCGTCCGCCGGATCCGCTAACCATCGGTCGATGGCCGAAGGTGGCGTCCCTAACAGGGATTTTTGTGTACCATCACTGGGCCAGGCCTTGTAATGCGAGGATGAGTGCTTTTGCCTTACACGCGGAGCCTCCTCCAGCTGCTTCTATAGTGGCTTCGTACTTTAGTAGGAATTCCTTCAGGTCTGACTCACCATCGAATTGGGGTAGCATTGCTGAGTTGAGGCGGTGAGGCCATTGTACTTCTTCCAGTTCTTCGGACAATGGGGTTTGGGGGCCATAGTGGTGGCGTCCTCGGTGGTGACTTCTTCGGTGGTACTGTTCTTCCGAGTCATAACACTCAAAATTTTCTTCGATCGGGATGATCATCGGGTGAACCCTGGGCTGCGCGTGCTGGCGTAGGTTGGTTGTAGAGGTCTCCTTCGGAACTGGTGGGGCTTGCATCTTGTCCAACATCTGTCGTTGTTCCTAAAGCTTCTTCTGCATTTCTATGCATTGGAGCTCGTCCACTTTAAGCTTGTTGTATTGTTCTTGTCTTTCGGCTTCAGAATGCATGACCTGCTTGGCCTTCGCTCTTGTTACCATCTATGGCTCCGATGTTCCAGCCACCAAGGCCAATTGTTGTGTCTTCCGCACCTCTTTGAGGCAAGCGTCAATTCTTCGCATCATTGCAATATCTTCGGCGGAGATGCCGAGGTCAAGCAGATTGACTTCGTGTTGTCCCTCTACGACCATTTCGATGGAGACATTATCACTGTTGATCCCATTGCTCTGCATCACGGTGGCTCCATCCTGTGACATCATCGTCGTTGTCGTCGTTGTGTCTGCCGAAGAGCCGCTGGTGGCTCCCTTCTTCTTCGCCGCCCTATGGTGTGGTGAAACAAACCGACGGGTGGGCGCCAAACTGTTGGTGTAGAGTGTCTCCGGGCCAGACGAACGCCACAACAGTTGGGGGATGTGTGCTACGTGAAGATGTAATACGATACCCTGAATACTCTCCGGGTGTAATGCTACAATGGCATATCTGTGCTCTTGTGGATCCTTCTGTAATCGTTCAGATTTACCACTGGCATTTCCTAGTGGCGTTGCTATGGACTGACAATCCTAGTGGCGACGTTAAGAAACATCAACAGCTGCCGAATTCCAATTAATGGGATAATACAGTTGCAAAACATAGTCCAGATTGAAGCATTTCGATTCCTAAAACGAAAGGCCCAAGAAATCCAATTTGTCGGTTGGGGCACAAGCTGGCCCTCTACTGCCGGTTGGCGAAGCCCGGCCGGTGCTTCGGGAACCGGGCATCCATGAGCCCGACAAAGAGGCTGGCTCCCATGGGCAGTGCCTACGAGGCAGTGGCACCAGCGGAGAAGGGGGGCAACTTGATCAGATCCAGGAACCAAAGAGCCAAAGCAGAAAGCGCGGGGCGCGGCCGGCGAGCGGAAGCGCGGGGCGCGGCCGGCGAGCGGAAGCGCGGGGCGGGTAGGACGGATGAAGAGGAGAGGCGGGCACGGGAAGCACAGATATGATGCCGACCTTGGCGCCGAGGTACTAGCCACAGTGCCACATCAGTTCGAGGGTGAGCACCTCAGCCCCATGACTACCTCGGTGCCATGATCTATAGCGCCAACCTATTAGGTCTAAAATCGCAAATCATTTCTTTAAGAGTCTAAATGTGAAAGTCTTTCACTTAAAGGGTTAAAATGTAAAGAGTACAGCTAATTTTATGGCCTCCGCCCTCGGTGCACTCGATCTCATCCTGCACGAGCCAGGCCGTAGAGAAATAATTTTTGTTTTGCGGCAGCTAAGCTCGGCAGGGCCCTTTGCACGAGATGGACCTAGATCAGCACCTCATAAAGCAACCAAACACTGAGAAACTACATCCCAGGAGCCAGGCCAGGGCTAATGCAGCGAACCAAATGCATCCTAATTGCATCAGATCGGCCCGTTTTGCACAGACTTTCTTGAAGTTATGAAATGGTTCGAAACGCCCAAAATATGAGTTTAGGGTACAATAGGCTGCATCGGGTGCATTCGTTGCGATAAAATCTGACGCTACATCATGAAACAAAATTTTTTTTGTGCAGTAACAAAATGGTCCATCACATCGCAAAATATGAGTTTAGGGTCCAATGGGGTGGATTGGGTGCGTTCATTTCGAAAAATTCTGACGCGGCTTCATTGTACGAGCTTGTGCACTAATTGCGCCAGGTCAGCTCATTTTGCACCGACTTTCATGCTATAATGAAATGGTCCGAAGCACCCAAACCTTGAGTTTTGGGTGCAATGCGGTGGATCAAGTGCATTCATTGTGAAAAAATATGATGCGACTTTGTGGTATGAACTATTACATCAATTGCACCAGTTTCACTCGTTTTGCACCGACTTTTATGATGTAACAAAATAGATCGAAACGTTGCGAAATATGAATTTCGGGTTCAAAAATATCGATGCGGATTCATGCCATGATCTTGTCCATTAATTGCACCTGTTCGGATTATTGTGCACAATGTTTTGTGTAGAAATAAAACGGTCTGAATGCACGAAAATATGAGTTTATGGTTCAATGGTGGATCAAGTGTATTCGTTGCGAGAAATTCTGATGCGACTTTATGGCACGATCTTTTACTTTAATTGCACAAGTTCAACCTGTTTTGCACGGACATTCGAGTAGTAATGAAACAGACTGGAACAACACAAAATATGAATTTATGATCCAATAGGGTGGATCATGGTTTATCATATGTTTTGTGCAAAATAGTGGAATCCCTCAGTGAAGGTTATATAGTTTGTCTTTCACTCATGAATAAACTTTGATGCCCATGTGTACATAACTTAACACGTGCTCATATACACAGATTATGGGCCTGCTATGATCTGAAGAACGGAGGAAAGTTCATTGTCAGCAAATCCAGTTTTCTGTTCAAATATTCATTGTGCCGCGTTTCATTTGCTTAGGAATGTAGATCTCCATGCTGATGCTTTTTCACACACGCATATGGTTTCAGAAACATCCACATGTCCGGGGAAGCTTCCCTGTGGACCGTATCGTCTGTGCCTTGTCCCTAGCCTTTCTCTCCGCATTCCTCCTCTTCTCCTCCGCCGTCAACTTCGACGCTATAACCACCTTGTTGATCCTCGACATCTCCTCGTTGTACTCCACCAGGGCCTTAGTGCGCTTTCTTTCCGAGTCGCTCTGCAACATAAGAAATCTTAGCTCAATTTATTGATGTACAAAGTTATGTTTCAGAAACCTCATTTAATGGAGTAGAACGGAATGTTACGCAGTTATGTGGTGAATTAACCTCATCTTTCAGTTCCTTTTGCCGCCTGGCCTTGGCCTTCTTCTCTGCCTCCCATTCGGTAATAGTGTCCATGGTCTCGTTGTACCTAGCACGAATTGGTGGCAGACCAGTTGAATGTTGTCTTGAAACCAGTATTATAACAAATGATGTAAGCATCAAAAATAGGTCAACACATACCGCTTCTTGATTTTGGCCAACTTCTCCTTCTCCCAAGCTTCTGCCATCACTTCGACTTCACTGGAAAAGGCCATTCCAGGGGGGGTGGCAACTCTACTCTCTCTACCGGAATATGAGCTCATTGGCTTGGCCGTGGCGGCTGCTGTTGGTGGCAGCATCTGATTCCCTTCATCTTGCTCAAATTTCCTGCTTCCTTTCTTTTCAGGTCCTTTTCGTGGGAAACTAGCTTCCTTCTTTTTGCTTGGGGGAGAATCACTCAACACCTTATCCGCTACATTTTCATCAGATGAAATTGCACCTTCTGGCTTCTTCTGTGCCGGTCTTAACGGCCTCCTCACCGACACATTAGCTTAAATTCACTCAAATTGTGTCATTATTTGTGGATCGATTTTTTTCCAGCTATATAAAGTCAGAACAAAAAAAAGATGCTATACTTGTACCTCCTGGTTCGTCATCGTAGGCATCGTATATGGGCTCTTCCCTGCTAAACCATTTTGTAGATCGGCTGCCTTCAATAGGCCTTTTAAAGCTTTCACCTCTCTTGGGTGGTGACTTGGACTCGGGGGTTATCCGAGACTCACCAAGTGAAGCAGGCTTCTTTCCAGAGGTTACCTTATCCGCCATGGTCTTTCCTTCGGTTCCAAACTTGTCTGCAATAGGCTTCTCTTGAGACGCTAGTCTCTCCTCCTCTCGTGCAGCAATAGCATACGCCGCTGCTGCCACCGTGGCTGCATATGCTGCATCGTATTCCTCCGCATTACTCAATAATCCTAGACAGCAACGTCGCTAACATGGATCAGTCATTTCCCTCGACGATTTCATCAACCTCTTCAGCATCAATAAGATGTACTGTATCAGTTATTTCATTTTGTACCTCTACCAAAACTTGTGCTTTGCTGAGATGGAACTAGTGTAGTGTGGCCACCACCATGATCTTCCTGCCTCACCCCAGAAAACCTAACCCTGGAGACAGGAAACCAGTATTGCAAAACATTGTTGTGGGTTCCGACAGAAGATAAATGGTTTCTGCGGATGCTATTACTATGATATTGAAAATAACATCCTATGGCAGCTCCAGTTTGAGGATCATAAATCTCTTATGGAAGAACTAATGCTAGAAGAATAGAAAGCGAAGAAATCAAACAGCCGTAAAGGTTACAATTTGAGAAGCAAAATAGAGCGACGAATAGATGAAACTGTAAAAAGGTTTTCTTGCAAAGCTACCGCAGATGTTTCATGTCACCATCCATGGTGCAAGATCGATTTCTGAACAACCAAGGGCTCTTCGTATCTGTAATGCACTCCTCCGAATTCATAAACTTGAGTGGTAAGCTTTGCAGTTCACCACCAAGTTGCCTGCAAGTATGCATATATATAGAGAAAGGTTAAAGACAGTAAGAGATCGAAGGCATGAAAGGCCTTGTCTTTGAGAGAAGCAACGTTAGATAGGGTAAGAGAATCGCTTTGCCCTGTGGAAGTCTTTAAGAATCTCTCGGCCTTTTAGCTTGCTTCGCGTGTGATAGCTACTCTGCTACTGCCTGTAGATTCTTGTCTCCTTTATGAATTTTTTGATGTCTAACTTTTACCTTGCCGCGCCGGAAGTTAAATGTTGCTAATGAGTTGTTTGTGTTGGATTCCCTGATCAAGTTAAATCTATTTGACGTTCTCCTCAGCACTTTTGACCATTTCCGTACAAACTATCCAAGCCGCCTACTTTATTTTCAAAGTATTTATTCAAAACTCGCAAAACTATCCATTCCAATTAAATGATGAAACATTGATATGCTAGCTAGAGCCCACGGTAAAAGCATCATGTTCCACGGTTGAATTGACTCATGCAGCCTGTGCAGAAAAGTATTTAGTGCAAACCCTTCTTCGGTGGTATGTGAAAACTCTAAAAATATGTACCCAGAAGTTTTCAAAAAAAATTGACAGGACACACATCCGTAGTGTATCCATATTTATACTTTCTTTGCAAAACTTGTGATGCAAACTTGTTTTTGTAAAAATTCAAACGGAATTTTATCTTCTAGCGTACATGCACATGAAAATTGTTAATTTGGTATGATTTTTTTCTAGATTGATTCGCATCTCTACTTTAGCAACAAAATATATAAATGAATTCACTATGGATGTGTATCATTTAAATATTTTTTAAAAGTTTCTATATGGTTTTTCACGATTCCAACAAGTAGTTTGCACCGAATATTGTCTACATGGTGGTGGTGGGTAACATGCCGTGCGCTACATGTCTCCTTGCAAACCTAAGCTGCATGCAAAGTATGACAAGATATAACAGAATTTCAGTTCGGTAACATTTATGGTTTGTTTGGAAACACTCCACACCTAAAACAGCCACTTCTCTCCGCCAACTCCACTCCACTCCACCACTTAATATGGCTCCACTCCACGACTCTAAAAGGCCATCCCAACTCTTTTCGCCTCACTAGCCCAATTGCAAACTAGTGCCCCAACTAGGCCCACCATTCGACACCCCACTTCCATGCCCCAATCCTATACATCTTCCAAAAAAAAATTCTTCCCCCAACTTCCAATGTTTGAGATTCATGCAAACAATCTCAGCCCTTGGATACACTCAAACCCTATCTTCCTCCCTCCCCTTCCACTCTTCCCCCACCCTGCCACTGCCGTCGACCACCCGCCATGGTCCGCGTCCCCGACCGCCCTCCGCTTGCCGCCTGCACCCACTCGCATCGCGCCGCCCGTGTGCCTGCAGCTGTGAGAACCACTATCTGTGCTACACGTCGTTGCGCCGCCGTCACCGACCGCGCCCCCTGCTGCTCCGCGCGCTGTTGTCTTTGCAGCCGCCGCCGCCAGTGCGCCCTGCTGCTCCGCTCACTGCTGCCTGTGTTGGCCGCCGGCGCCAGAGAAGACGAGGAAAAATGTTGATTCAACATTTTTTAAACATTGATTCAACATTTTTCAAAGGTTGGCTCAACATTTTCAATATGTTGGTTCAACATTTTTTCACTAGATGGGCCTTAGTGCGTTTTATAGATGACTTGTTTAACCATCTTCCACAAGATATATAGGAGCCGAAATGTGTCTGGCGGCAGAGCTGCAACTGGTGGCAGAGAAGACAGCCTGCGGGAGGAACAAAACAGCGGCGACTTTCTTTTGGTGGGTAATTTTACCCAACTCCACCAACTCCAATTTTTGGTGGAGCACCTCTTGAGGAGCTCCACAAAAAAGTAGAGTGGAGCTAGTTTTTGATGGAGTAGAGTGGAGCAGTTAAACTTGTTTGGATATTTTTTTGTTGAGTAGAGCTAAAAATATGGAGTGGAGTACTCCCAAACACCCCTTTAGAAGCGTGTCTACAAACAGAAAACCCCTTCGCACGTCGTCATGCTATCCAAGCCTTAATTTTGAAGGCCAAACAATTTAAGAATGTTTGGATGAGCTAAAGTTAAATGCTAAATTTTGGCACATCTCTCTCAATCCTAACAAAACTTTAGCACATGCTCGTTCCATCCAAAAAAACAAGCCATTCTATGATTTAGAATTTATCCTAACAAATAAATCATATTACTCTATTTAGAAAGTGAATGGGCAATTTGGTGTTCCTGCCCTCATTGTGAAAGCTAATGGTGATTTTGCCCTACTTTTTTCGACTTTGCGATTTTACCCCTCATTTTTTAAAATAAAGTCTCTGTTTGCTCTACTTTAAACTCTGTTAGTTGAAGAGGTATTCAAAAAATTAAAAGAAATAAAAAAAACATCCTTGAGGCAGTGGAACCCCCGCGGCCGGCGCGGCGAACCCCTCCCACGCAACATGGGTCCCCGGCCACCGGAGTACGATGCTTGCTCACCTCTGCCCACCACCAGCCCATGCTCATCGCTGCACAGCAAGTGTTGTCACGGACTAAATTGAGGCTTCAATCGAT
The DNA here is from genome assembly GCF_016808335.1 of Panicum virgatum. Classification (NCBI taxonomy): domain Eukaryota; kingdom Viridiplantae; phylum Streptophyta; class Magnoliopsida; order Poales; family Poaceae; genus Panicum; species Panicum virgatum. The sequence continues at coordinate 32,945,518 of NC_053144.1, read as the reverse complement.
GGAGAGGAACGAGAATCGCAGTTGCAGAGGGGCTGGATATTTAGAGATTTGTTTGCTCGTTCCTTGAAAGAAATTGCGGTGATTTGGTTGCTTGATTTTGTGGATGAAACTGATTAATTGGCTTAATTATTTTTGGGAAATAAACTGATTTGTTTGATTTTCTGGATAAAAAATCTGGTTTGAATTTGCTTGAGAAAAATTGTTTTAAACCTATCAAAATGTTGTCCCCTTCTTTTATTCAAAATAAGAGTAAAATCACCAAAATCTCATAATAGTAGGGATAAATCTACAAGGGTAAATTGATCTTTTCGTAGCAATTTTAATACTGTTAACTGGTTTTCAGAGAATAGGGGCAAACGCTTCCTTCATTTTCAGAAAACAGAGATAAATTCGCACAATTCAAAAAGTAGGCAAAATCAACATTTCACTTCAAAACAGGGGAAAGAACGGCAAAGCCCCCATGTAAATGTGTATGTAAAAATCAATTAATGTCAAATATGAATAATGAATAAGGTTAAACATGATTATTTTATCTTGTTAATTTGTCTTAGAATTTCTATGATTTGTTTTTGAAATGGAGAGAGTATTAGCACTTGTACTCGTGCTAAAGTTTTTAATTCTCATCTAAAATTCAACCCAGTCCATTAACACTCAGCATTTGGATGGATTAGTGCTAAAATTTAGCACTTCCGGCATTAGCACTTAGATCCAAATGGAACCTATATAACACCCAACCATGACCTGGAACACATTACCAGGGCAATGGCAAAACACATGACAGATTTGATTCGAAGTTAGAAAATGCTTCACGTCCAGTCGCCCAATAGCAAGCGCAGAGGATCCAATTTACTAACTTCTTAGCACATAATACACACAAAAACGTCGGGTTAATTTGGCATTGCATTCCATAAAATCAAAGTTTACGCATACTCAGCACAAGGACTGCTTGACAAGAGTGCCAGACTAACAATCTGCAACCGCCTTAGATATATCTAGCACAAAAAAAATGCTACATTAAATACAATCTCCATCCCGTTCCAAGCATAGGGGCAGCACAGGCAACTGAACACAGAAGCTTCAATGTGTCGAGGTGGGGTTATAACGAAGATGCTGCTCATAGTATTCTATAAGCTGCAAACGAGAAAGATAATTGTTGTGGGGTGATAATTCATTTTTCCTTCAAGTGAAATGAGAAGATAATGAGGGCATACCACTAAGGGCTCCTTAGCTTTCAACTGCTTGTCATCTACTAATACTTCTGTTCCATCAGACCTGTTCATCATGTTGATGGAAGTGTATAAGAGAAACACATGTATGCCAATGAAAACAATCGCACTTAAGCAAACAGAAGTTTTTTAAAAAAAAACTAAAACAAATAGAAGTTTTGTAGTGCTAGTAAAAAATATACAGAACCAGAAATCACATGGCACGCTCAACTGCAACAACACTGCAGGATGAAAAATTCAACATGCCATAACAACAACTACCTCTGTCCTGAATATATGGGATTCTGGCCATGCACCTGTACAAGTACTTGTCCAGGTGCTTGCTAGAAGCCTACAATCCCTTAGATTTCAGGACAGAGATAGTAGATAGGATGATTGCTGGTCATGATAACAGCCAGATACCCGCAAAAAAAATGATAACAGCCAGATAATCTGACCCATAATTGCGTACATTTGATAACCTGATTGATATGCTACTTCAAAATCCATGCAACATCTATTTTGGCAAAAGACCAAGGATTGCAAATATATTTGAAACACATTTCCAAAGCTGACTGCAACAATGTATATAGAGCTGGAAAAATTGAACGATCATGCAATTTATTCGAAGGGACAAGGACAAACTCATTACCAATGTTATGTCCAGCCCATTAGGGCCAATGTTTCCTAGGGCTGGCTCGGTACAGTTCACGTGTGTAGTACCGCGCTGTAATGTTCATGACAGTCCCAGGGTGAGTCTGTCTGTTAGAGATTCTTCTGAATTGTCATCTGTTTCCTTAATTCTGGAGATAGGTTCCTTACAGGTCAAGTCATCCCATCTATATACAGATGGGGTTTGTATCCACATACACACCTCAAAGGCAGGGATAAGGGAGCTAACCCTAATAGATTGGTATTATTCTTGCTTAATCAGAATGGATACAAACCCCATCTGTATATAGATGGGATGACTTGACAACTAACGAACCTACCTCTAGAATCTATACTATAAAAGTTGAACTTGAAACCCTTTCTCACTAAGATTACACCCACCGTACTCCTCACGGAGGCTCCACTTGCCAGTGTGGAAGGTTTGATGAAAGGGGGGTGAAGTCCTACTTTTTTGATAGAAAGAAAATATTTCCACTCACAAGCTAAAACGTTTTTCAACAAAACCTTCTACATACCCACACGGTGTACCCCCCGCATGGATCACACTCACACGCGCAATTAAGGGAGAAAATTGATCCTCACATAATTCTTTCCTTATGAACAAATAGGATATAAAGTAGTATAAATGGAACGGGCATAAATTAAATAGTATAAATTATTTCCATAGTAAATAAATCAAGATATATTATCAATTAATCAAGGGGCAAATTAGAGGTGCCCTGATTGCCGCAGTAGCCTTTCCAAAGCATGATGTCTCCTTGCCCTCAATCCCCGCACCTATAAAGCCATACACCTGTAGGGTTAATCATTCACCCCATTGTGGCCGCTGGCGCGCCAAGAAGCTGCTACCACCCGATTTCGTCTTCTGAGACAGGACCTCTCCGCTGATCAGAAAGTGGCTTAACCTGTGCCAAGCATCTGATGCCACAAGAGCAACATGATGTCGCATGCAACGCCAAAGTCTGCCTTCTGCCCATGTTGCAAAGTTTGTTGTGATAGCAATTTTATTTTGTTGGTTAAGGAGGTGCTGTTAGTCAGGGCATTGAAATCATGTCTTAGGTCACCGGCATCCCACATTGTCTGCGTTTCCCTGGTTGTTGCCGCCGGCGTTCCCTCATTCTCTCTGCCCGTCCTAATGTCACACATTGCATGGTCGTCGGCACCAGTGCCTATTATCCTGGAGGTCAGCAGCAGTCACCTATCCTAATCCCAACATGTTGTCCTGATCGGGATTGCTGGGTATATACATAATACTTTCACAAATTTTTATTCAGTTATTTTACCCACCAATTTGGACCCTCCTTTTTTTCCTCCATGGAAAATGTTGCGGCTGATGTGCTAATGTTGATGCCCCTGACTGTACGAGTGCAAACTGGGGCACATAAAAAAGGACACGGACAAGTCAGAAGGGAGCGGATCGGAGTCTGACGTTTTCCAAATCAGCAGCCTTCAATCTCTGCGATTCCTCTCTATTTGGTTACTTTCCTTCCTTGGTGTTTATGAAATTAAATATTTGATTCCTTTACTTCCTCTACGTTTATGGAATTAAATATACTACATGCATGGAACTAATTGGCTCCAAATAAACTCATGTAAACTCCAATCGGTAACAAACCAGGCTACGTATTCCTTCCTATTAGCGCTGGCTCACCCGTCCCTCACCCATAAACATCCACGTGAAAACAATATGCTTCCATATTTAATCAAGGGTTGTCTTATAAGATACTAAATGTTGCTTCTGTTTTAGACTTTTAGATAGCAAATACATTATTCCATCACAACAAATGAGAATTTTTTTAGTAGTAGTTCGATGCAATGTTTTTAAACAGTTTAACTTTAAACACATGTCTATGGCATGTGCATCTCCACTAGTTAATGAAACAGATAACAACTTAGACTAATCTAACTTAATCTCGAACAGACAGATCCACCTTGGGACCGGTGTGACCAGTACCTCACCGCCCCTAGGAAACCTAGTTTGGCGTTGCTACTTTGCATGGGCCCTAATGGGCTGGACATGAAAACCAATGCTTCATAGTAACCCACAACAACAACCCCTCAAAAAAAAGTAACCCACAACATAACCATATTGCATAATTTGGAACATGTCACCATTTGTCACTTCTATTGAATTTTGGCTCCCTGAGAGTAGGGTTTCATACAAAAAAGCAAGTTCATTCTGGGAACATAATCCCATAAGGGTCAACCGGAATCTCTAAATACATAGTTTAAGCTCACAAGTTTCCAAAAGAAAAACGTTAGAGAAAAACTAACATTTCAATATTCCTATCAAGCTAGGTAATTCTCGTATCTTGGAGGCCATTTCCAATCCAAAGGACCACAAATAGCTAATAGCAATGTAAACATTTGTTACTATACACATTTGGTAGTGAAGTGGTCCTTCCATACCCGATTATGATCTTTACTATTTGATGATACCAATGTATTTGTTAGAAAAAAATTAATCACATAAAAAGTATGTAATCCCCAAAAATGAGGTACAATAAGAACCTAATAATATTGGCCTAACTACATTGTCAAATCTCTTCCATAGGAAAATTAAGATCTTAAATATTACAATAAAAAATTAAAAATTTGAATGTTTAACTTTGGACAATCAAGATACACCCAGGATTAACAGATTAAGGGACCGATTGAAAAAAATAGTATACAAGAAGTAATACGTAACAAAAATATCAAGAACGCCCTTCACCTCATCCTCTCCATATCTGACCTAGCTTCACATTCAACATTAAATTCACTAAAAAAACTCTACTACAAATTTCCTAATGGTTAAGATAATGCATGGACATTGATCTGCATAGGCAGAGATAAGCTATTTGAGATTTAGATTAGTTCACATATTTCATTATCAGCTACAGCTCAAGGCGTTAGAACAAGACATTAAGAAGGCGACACAACAATACAAAAGAATTTGGATGAATAATTATGGGTCCTGTTACCATACAATTCCAAAAATGGTTCAAAGGATGCACCATATTTTTTAGGCGACTAACATGGAGGGCAGTAAACCGAGCACTATAGTCTGAGAACTGGTGTTATTAGTATTGCATAAAGTATGCTTTCTTGTGGACTTGCGATATTTCTTTAATTAGGCAAGGAACAACCGCAAAATACAACAAAGAATCAGTAAGTGAAAATTAAACTTGGTAGAGAGCTGCTAAGACCAATGAACTAAAGAAGAAGGTATATCATTATTCACCTGAGTGCCTTGAACGTTATTGCAACTTGCTGCACGCCATCCAAAACAGTAGCAAAATAGCGCACTGGCTTGATGATCTTGAGGATCTTAGGATTATGAATTTGGCTAGCAGAGTCCCCCCCCTTGTTCTTATCACCAGTTTCTCCTTCTGTGGAATCAACATACTCATTGCCTGGCTTGTCACTTGTGTGATCACGAACACCTCCTTGCTCTTGTATTGCTGCTTCATCCTGTTTGAACCTCCTAACACATCCAGACTTACGCTTCTTTGCACCAGTTATCTGGCCACCTTGAGATGGGAGTGCTCGTACTGAATTTTCCAACTTTGATGGACCATTTGCAGGGTGATGCTCGTCTTGTTGGTCAGTCAAGCTAACAGATAGAGGAACCCCTTGTGATGGAAACCCAACTGAAACCACACCAGAACTACCCTCCTGTACTACTCTTTGCCCAAGCACATTCACTGATGCCTCGAGTTCACCAAACAAGGTCTTGTTACCATTATTACAGGCTCTCCTACTACTTGTCCTGCAGGGCAATTTCTTGGGCTCTGGGGCATGAGGTCCAGTCATATATCGGGCCTCCGACCGAGGTGGGCGACCCCGTTTTCCACGAGAAGAGTTAGGATCTGATGTTAGAGTAGTTGCAGTCTTACGTTTCCGCTTCCGAGAGGACCTTGGCGACCGTGACCTGCATTGAACAAACCACCAGCACAATAGACAATGTCATCTTCTGTAAATTTGAAAATAATGCTAGAATTGCTTCACATTTATACCTCTTATCAAAAGCATCAACAATGTCCGAGCAAGCCTTCAGGTTTTCAAGGGGTTCCCATGTGTTAGCACTATCCGGCCATCCCCGCCTTATAAATGACATCGGATTGTTAGGGATATAGAATTCAGTTTTCAATCGGTAGTCCACAATCAAGGAAAGAAAGAGCAATCAGGCATTACACAATGAATCTATTGAACGAACTGGAAATGAAGTTAAAGGAATACATGACTCAATGCCTGCCAAATTTGACCACCAAATTGCAAGATGCAGCAACATACGCTCTACTCTATTTAACAGCACAAATAAAAGAACTTCTGAAGAACATTGCCACATTGCCAAACCGCCATTCTTGAGTGTCGAGTTCACAACTTAACATCGACACGGCACTAGAAACGTCCCGAGAGCATGGACAGAGGGTAGATCGACGGAACCAAGCCATGCTAATAATCGAATGCAGAACACCACCAGCAGATTAAAATCATAGATCAGACAAGGAAAAGCATTCCACAAAACAACGAAACTTTCCAGAGGAATTCAACTCAACCCGATTCTTCGATCCCCATCCAAGACGCAAATGTAGCGCAGTAAACACCAAACCAGGCCCAGAAGCAACAATGGGGCGAGAATCCGCACTACTGAGTGAGTATCTACGAAACGCAACGCAATCCAAGCAAGAATCAAGTAGTATGCAGCGCTACAAGTAACCGGGAAATAAAAAAACGGAGAGAATAGATTGGGAGAGGAAGCGGCGTGACTAACCACTTGACGAGGTACTGGAGCTGGCCCTTCCGGAGGCGGCGGCGGCGGATGGCCTCGATCTCGAAGTAGCCCTCGGCCAGCTTCAGCGGCTCCATGGCGTCCTGCGCCGGCGTCTCCGCCTCGGCCCCTGCCCCAGCCTCAATCTCCTCACCTTCCCCTTCCTCCGTCTGCTCCTGTTCCTCCCCATCTTCCTCCTCGCCCTCAGTCTGTTCCTCCGCCTCTTCTTCGTCCTCCTGAGCCTCCGCCAGATCGCCGGAATCCTTCCTGCTCCGGCGCATGGCGAACTTGCTTCAACTCGCCGCGCCGGCCACACGTTCGCCTGGTACTCCCCAAATCGGTGGCGGATCTTGTTCAGATTTTTGCTGATGAGCGCTCTGGTTGTTGTAGCCGCCTTTTCTTAGGTATTTGGGAGGAACAGGGCAAGGCTCTGTACGGCGTGACGAGAGCCGGACAAGGCTGCTTCACGATATTAATCCGTTTGAAACGCCTAACATGATAATAATGCATATTATAAGTCTATTATAACAGTACAAATATTGTATAATTTTTTTAAATTTAAAAACGATAAATAAATAGTTAGCATTTTTCAGCTCCTATCTTTCTTAAGATAAAACTATATGCCTTAGCATTTTTCAGCTATTGTGGCTTAATAAATTCACAGTTTCAAATAATAATATCGTTTATTATTATTTGAGCAGCGTGCTAGACTACTACTGCTAGCATGGAGATTTAGCAGAAAAAAGAGCCAAGCCAACTATATAGAGTGTGCTAGAGATGAAATATAAAATAAAGTTTGCATTTTAAATCAATTGAAGTAATACTTATAGTACAACACCAATATAGAGCACTTTGGATAATTTAAATTGATATTCTGGCACAACAAATGCTAAGGCTGGATAACGAGCTGAGCTGGCTCGGTGCGTTAAAAGCATAAGCTGACTTGTTAAGCTCATGAGCTGGGCACATCAATTTTATCCGGATCAATCCAGGCCGCAAAAAACTACTATCGATATCGATCCACTCCAAGGAACAAATCAACAAAAAGAGCAGTTCTCGTTGCTTCGTTTCAGCAATAAAAGCTACCTGTACAAATTGAGTTGATCCCTGCAACTCTTTATCATAAGAACAAGTTTGCGTTGAAGGCTAAAATTGGCAAATACTATGGCCGCCCGGTAAGTCTGTGTAGTCCGAATACAGTTAGAATTTGTGATTTAGAGTCTTATTGTAAATATAAAGGTTACGGCCGATTGAGGATTTTTAACCACAATCGAATCAAAACAGTTCTCTTTATCTTATTTTCCAAACCCTAACTTTTCCAAACATTTTGTTGTTCTTTACTTGTCTCTACGGCATTCAAAGGCGTCTTGAGTCGCCTGCCGATCTCAAGACAACCCTAGTTCTTCGAGCTCTGACGGAATCTATCCCGAGCTTGAGGTTCTAGGTCTTCAAGAAGGTCTCTGTGTCCAACCGGTCTGACCGGTTGGCGCAACCGGTCTGACCGGTCGCCGGCGTCCTTCGCTGGTGCTGCGATCATTTGCGATCCGCGCATTCTAGTTCTTGTGTGTTGACCAGATCAGCGTCAACATACTTTTTGACGACTCCGCTTGGGAAGAAAAGATCTACATCGGTTTCGATGGCCGGTGAGAAGCCAGATCTTTCCAAGGTAGATGCAGCTAATGCCATCAACGTCAAATACAAAGAGCTACCTGAGGAGCACCATCAAACGCTCGAAGCCGAACTCAAATGGCAGAACGATGAGATGAAGGCGAGGTTGTTGTCATGCTATAGTAAGACTCAACAAGGTGTGGTCGCGAGGGAAAAATTCGTCAAGTCGTCAATCCCATCTACTAATACACCTATACTTCTCCTGTCCTCGATGTAAGTTATCCTTCCCAAGATTTTTATACTAAGTTAATATCTGATATTGGGGAGAAGATTGATGCCTCTCATCAGTATGTATAAGATGTGATTCTTGATCTTTCTGAGAGTATGGACAAGATTGATAAGGGTAAATCTGTAAACACTGCCTATTCCACCAAAGATCTTTCTCCTGATTCTGCAGCACATACATCTACAACTGAAGTAAAATATGGGATGCCACCGAATTATTTCGCTGGGCAAACACCACAACCAGACGCAGTTTGGCCATCCAAGGCCGAACTGGTCAGACCGATCGCACCGACCGTCAGACCGGCGCCTCGACGTCTGCAGCGGTCAGACCGGTGCTATGGCGCTAGCCTCAGCGTCTACCCCTGCACTTGCACCAATTCCAAATTCGGCTACCCCTGGCCAAATAGATGAATTGGAAGGCTTTGTACCTCAGTACACTACTAAATCCTACGGCAAGTCACCTTTTCCACTCGCCATGCCACATGATGTTTGGGATGATTTGATTAAGATTAGTCCCCATTATGCTACACATACGATGAGTACCATTGATCCAACGGTGAATCGTCTAGCCCGAACATCAATGAGCAGTAATTACAAGACCGATCTTGCTAGGATGAAGGCAGACTTGAGTACTATGCTTAGTACTAAACTTAGTTAATTGGGCATTGATCCTGGTAAAAATTGGTTATACCAACGACCGTACCCCAATGCTTTCGATTTGGTTCCTTATCCTACAGGGTGGCGCATTCCCTACTGCATTAAATTTAGTGGGGACAATAATTGGTCAACTTGGGAGCACATTAGTCAATATGTGACTCAACTTGGTGAGGCTAGTTCCAGTAAATCTTTGTGGGTGTGTTTGTTTTCTTTATTTTTAACTAGGACTACTTTTTCTTGGTTTTCTACAATATCCCGGAATTCGGTCCGCTCTTGGATCGAATTGGAGCAAAAATTTTATGATCATTTTATAGTGGGGAAAATGAAGCTAAATTGATGGATTTGACATCAGTTAGACAAAGTAGAGATGAATTTGTTGCTGATTATTTTAAAAAATTTAAAGAAATTAAAAACTGATGCTTCAATCTGTCAATGTCTTATAAGGATTTGGTAGATATTACTCTTGGTGGTTTGCGCTCACATTTGAAAGAAAAGCTCGATGGGTTTGATTTTTATAGTATTAATACTTTACAACTTCAAGCTATGAACCAAGAGTACAAGTTTAAAAATTCTAAAGATGCATATAAACCTCATCGTTCGAATATACAAGTTGTTGAATATGATTCTGATTTATCGAACGATGAGGATAAAGAGGTTTACACTGCTGAATTTGTTTGGCCATCCGCGGCCAAACCTTGTTCTTGTGCATCGCTTAAGCTGACTCAAAAGAGTCGGAAAGAGGAAATGAAATTTACTTTTGATGTCTCTAAATACTATCATATGTTTGATGAATTATTGCGTTTAGGACATATAAAGATTTCTCATGTTATACCACCGCTTGAGGAGTTAAAGCGGCGTGCATATTATAAATATCATAATTCTCATTCTCATGCAAATAACTACTGTAATGCCTCCCATCGCCAGGGTCAATCGGCCATGAACGAAGGACGATTGATTTTTCCTGAGATGAAGATTGATAAGACACCCTTTGTCAGACCCGAGGCAGCGGGACTATTCACAGCCGTGAAATATTCTAGAGTAATGGATAGTGCATGGAATATACCTTACCTCTTCTAACTACTCGTACGATAGTAGGACTAGCTGAAGTACATGAAAACTACTCGACCACAATGAAGTAGAACTCTAACAATACTCGGCTAGGACACTCCATGTAACCCTGTCCCCCCAGAATATATACGGGCGGGCATGGACTCCTCCAAGACATCGAACAACACTTAAGGCAATACAAACCACCACATAGGACGTAGGGTATTATGCTCCGGCGGCCTAAGCCTGTCTAAATCTTTGTGTTCCTTGCACCATTATGTTCTGATCTCGGCGAGTCCCTGTCGGTGTTTTACCATCGGGTTCTCCGAGGGGTATCCCGAGGAGAGTGGTTATGAGTAGGGACTTGCCGAGATCAGAACGCGATGGTGCAAGGAACACAAGGATTTAGATAGGTTTAGGCCGCCGGAGCGTAAAACCCTACGTCCTGTGTGGTGGTTTGTATTCCCTTAGGTGTTGTTCGATGTGTGTTGTCCCTTTTGGAGGGGTCCCTGTTCGCCCTTGTATGATCTAGGGGAAGAGGTTTACATGGAAAATCCTAGTCGGGTTCTGTTTGGACCCTAGTCCGAGGAGTTCGGCTAGTTTCCGTGTACATCGACTAGTTCTACTCCTATTCGAGTAGATACAATAGAGGTAGGGCGTATCCATGTGTTACTCCCTACTCTAGAATATTCTGTGCCTATGGGCAGTCCCGCTATCCCGGGTCCGACAAGCTCCCGAGCTCTTCGTAGTCGAGTCCTGCAGGCATTGAGTGCTTCTGAAGACGTTCGTCGGGTGCTTCGAGAGCTTTTGGACTTCTGTCTGGGCAATGAGTGCTTTTGGATGCTCCTGGAGCAGGTTGACCGTCCTTGGAGTCCATCGAGCACTTCGAGAAGTCTTCCGAGTGCTTCTTCGATTGCATCGAGGCTATGAGGTGCTCACGCCCCAAATCCGTCTCGATATATGGTGCGTGATGTACTCGCACTCCATATGGAGTAGCCCCCGAGCCTTAGTTTGATTTGATAAATCAAGCTGGGGATCAATTCAATCCTCTATGTCCTATAAATTTTCGTTTGGAGCTTGAAATGTTTTCGAAAAAGATGCCTTTTATGACACGTATCCCGCAGCCCCCAAGCCTTGAATTCAAATCCGTGATTTGGGGTTAAGGGTCCAAGAGATCGTATCATATTCTTTGCAATCTTTCTGAAGTCAGCAGTGCTGTAGCGAATCTTCTGAAAAGGTGGCTCTGCGATGTACTGTGTACCCGTGGGTTCACATGGCGAGTACTACTATGGAATCTTTTCTGTTTCGCCCGTGACCTGCCTTGTCCTCTGGTGTCATGGTGTGTACAACGGCCCCATTGCTTCTTCTATTTAAGCAGGGTCCGTGGCATTTGTTTCTTCAATCTTGCAATTGTAGTTATGGGTTCTATGTGGTGTTCTTCGCTGGAGAGTACTCGACCTCCTAATGAAAGTAGTCGATTCGTCTTGGTAGGTGCTTGTTGGTACCCTGTAGCAGGGATACCCACTCCTACTGTAGTAAAGGCAGGACTCGCATAGTCATCCGTAACTACGCCATAAGGGGCGGAGCAGCCGGGCCCCACGGGTCAGGCTCTTACCTCACCGGGCCAACGGCCCCGGACCCGCTCCCTGCTTTGGGATGGGTCCGGTGACGCCACGTGTCCCTAAGGAGGGGAAGCTCCGCACCAACAGCCGAGGGCTAGGACCCCCATAGGGATCCGAGACCTCCCTGCGTCCGTCCGGACCTCCCACGCGCGTAGAACCAACATACCGCCGGGGCGGGGTCCGGGGCGCCACGTGTCCCCCAGGCGCAGGCGCGGGCGCTGGAAGACTCGCCCACCCACCTCATTCAATGCGGGTGGTTGAGGCGTGCTCTGCCACCGCGGCACGCGGGGCAGCCTTTGTCAGGCCTCACTGTAGACCGCATATTACCGAGGTACACAGTGCAGCCGCATGCGCCGCATCCGCGCAGATCCCGTCTGCCGCATTAAATGGATACGATGGCACGGCACCTTTTCATCATACCGCCTACGCCGCAAGCTACACGGCCCGTCAGCTACGCTGCAGGCAACGCCGCAAGCTACACCCTGGCGCCGTTTCGACAAGACAGGGCATGGCTATGCCGGACGGAGGATTCGCACGGGCAGAGAAAGGAAATCCAGGAATGAGATCTCCGTCGCCTGCAATGCCATAATGTCTGTACAATATGTCATTTTATACTACATCGTTGGGCCCACCTGTCGGGGACTCAACGGCCATGTACGTGCCTCCCTTGAGATATGTTGACGCTCCTTAGCGCCCCGATTTGTATACCGCAAGTACATGGTTCGTGTAGCTTTTCCCTTAGAGTATTCCCCCAAGGTTTATCAATCCGTGGATCGACAAAGAACTACCTAAGGTTTTCCATCTAATCTAATGGATCTATCCTAACATGAAGCATTGATTGCATATAAAGGGTAAACCTTTAATAGATATGAGTGATATGTAAAGGTTGATCTCATCCATGAACATAGGCTTAATCATAGCAAAACCAAAGATATGACTAGGCCTATCGTCATCTAGTTGTAGTTCAAGCTAACGAGCGGATAAATCATGCATCTCAATCAAAAGCATCTTTAAACTCAAAATCTCCAATCCGATCCCTCGATACCCAACCTACTAAGTGGCAACGGCCTGTCACGACGCCACCCCTTTCAACGGGATACCCTGAAGCAAGTCGAACCCCCTTTGGTAGTTCTGCCATGAACCTCTAGCCACCATGACTACAAGATCACGCTAAGCGATCTATCTCGATAATAGATCTAAGATGAAGCAAACCCAAAGAGAAGAACGAAATCGAAAGAGGAGAACATGATCGCTAATAGATTCGGAAGACATGATTATCATTACTCACATAATAGATTCGTTTGGATCATCACCGCCATGTGCACACCATCGATGAATCCAACTAGCTCTTGAACTCCGCCATGGCACAACCACGCAGGGATTAAGCAAAGCAAATGAAGATTTAAGGAAGGATTCCCTATCATATCCTTTCCTCGAAGATATCTCCAAGATAACGACGTCCAAAGGGGTGCAATCGTGAAGGACATAAACTCTAGAAGATGCGAGGAGTCTACACGCGAAAATGAGACCGAGGCGGGCCCGAAAGAGGGTAGGCCGGCCGGCCTAGGCCCATGAGGCCGGCCGGCCTAGACCGTTTCCGAGGCGGATGATTCTGAATCAAATTTCAACCTGGCCAGGGGAACCTAGACCACACGCATGGGGATGGACTTCGCTCCCGCCCACGCTACAGTTCCCCTTTCTTTCTAGTCCGTGGATCTGGGTCACCCTCCCCGACTACAGAGCCCGACATCTCTGCACCCGTATGTCCGGACAAAAATAAAACCTACTTCTACTAAGAGGGTGAAGGGTCGTTCCACTCGCCGGTCCAATCAGGTACTTAAGCTTACCGATTACCATATTTCTTGGCATGTGGCTAGTACTTTCAAACGCTTAACGAAATGAGCCACACACCACGACCTTAACCATTTTTACTACACCAGCGGGGTATCACAACTACACAACCCCGCCCGTTGTCCTTATATTTCAGCAGGAATTATAGTCAGTCAACTCCTATAATCTCGTGAAAGGCAGGAAACCTCTCAACTTTTACCATACCTAGTTAGCATGGCAACTAGTCGATAAAAAGATCCGGGTATCAAACATAGGTACCTAGGTATCATGCATCTAAGGTTTTCGATCAACGCCTAGAAAACTTAAATGCTTGAAATAAAATTATTACAACATTATAAATAGCTAGATGAATAATAACTCGGAAAATAGTGGGATTATGCACCGGGGCTTGCCTTCTTGGGCACTGTTCAAAAGTAGCCTTGGGCTCTTCCGAACATTGGTTCGGGTCTTGATTCAAGTCAGTATAATTAAGAGAGACACTCTCTGGAGTGGTAGTATTCGCGGGCACCAATTCGTAATCACCGTCGAGTAGATTTACCGTTTCTATATGCATACATAAATGATATTGTTACAACATGATATAAACATATTTCTTTCCTTCACTATAAAGTTGTAGTCCGATATAGCATGTATTTGTTGTGGTGGTCTTAGTTAACTTTATTTTCTAGGCAATCGTTTATAGAGTAGTTCTTAAATTCACTTTACTTCATAAAAGAGCTGTGTGGCGGGTTTTATATTAAATGTAAACACTTAGTTGTTTGACTTTTTAACTTCATAAGTTAGGATTAGTTTTTGGAGCTACAATTTTTATGTAAGGTACTTCATCTACTTAGCTACTTCCAGTAAAAATTTCAAGCAAAAACAATAAAGCATATAGCCATGAAAATTATCCAAAGCTGAGCATGTATTAATGAAGATGTATTTATCCAGACTAAACTACACTAGCTCTGGAGTTCAAAATTTAACAGCAACAACTAGACACGATGTGTGCTGAACTGTAATTTTTCCAAATTTAATCTGCGCATATAACAGGAGATATAACATCGGCAAATTTAACATGCATTGATCAAACTTAAATTCTACAAAGAGTTCTACCAGGTTTCTGCACATAAAAAATTTGAAGTGCTTTATTTGGACTCTAATCTGAATTCCCCACTTCCATCTTCGCCTCCGTATATTCCAATCTAGTTAATGCGGCGGGTCCCACAAGTCGACGCCGCTACTACTGTTCCCGCGCTAAAAAACCGAGGAGACGTGGCGGAACCATCAAGAACACGCCCTTCCCCTTCCCCTTCCATCAAATTGGGGTTTTCTCATCTGTTCTTCGCATCCAATCGAGCATCCCCTCCTCACAGCCTCCCAGCGCGCGCCCTCTGCATCCCTCGTATTCCTCACATCTGATGGAGAATCTCCCGACTGAGATTGCAATTGAGATCGCCGCCCGCCTTGCTGAGTCTTCAGACCTCACAAGAAAATGCAGCAGGTTTGCCACATGCCGGAGGTCAGGTGGCGCCTTGCAGTGCATCCCCTGCTGCTGATTGGGTCGTGGGATTTGTACTACGACAACGGCTTCCGCAAAAGCCTCATCATCAATCTGTCCAAGGTCGGCAACCTGGTGGCATGCTTCTTCGCGGGGATGCGCGTGGTCTTGGTGGAGGCGCGCGGCGATCTCCGGCCTAGCCTCGACATGCTCGAGTGCGCCGCCAAGGCTAGGCATCAAGTCGCCATGTATGTCCTCGCCGTGTACAAGTACAGGCCCAACAGTGGCGCCGAAGAAGATGCCAGCGCCATGGAGCTGTTTAGGAAGATCGAGGGCGACGACGCAGGGGCGGGAGCACCGGTGACATGGGCGAACACGGCTTGTGCGCGGTTACGCCAGCAAGCCCTGCTGGTGTCGGCGAACGTGGTGCCCCTAACTCCTCGTAGGGTTCCCGTGCAAAAGCCGGTGTCTCGCGTTCACAGCGACCATTGGTGCGCCAGCCGGCCCATGTGTGGTTCGGACGCCGCCTGGGAAGGACGCCAACTCTTTTGCAGCGAGGAGTGTAGGATTAGATCAGATAGCGCAACTTACTTCAATTCAGTGTGGTTTTGATTATTGTAGCTAAGGTAGCAATGCAGGTTGGTTATATGTGTGTGGTGATATATTTTGCTGAAGATCTTGCAGACTAGATGCACCAGAAAAGGCATTCAGGAACTTAGTTAACATGTTTGCTTTATAAAGTAGCAAATGACATTGCGGACAACACTTTAGTTGGACTGGTACAATCTTAGTTTATGCAAATTTGTGATTGGTTATATATTTTGCTGAATATCTTGCAGACTAGATGCACCAGAAAGACATTCAGGATTATATTTCATTTAACATGTTTGCTTTCTTTCTTAACTGCTACTCATCAGGAATTGAGTTAACATCAGGAATTCAATTGTTCTGACAGTTCAGTTGACTACTTTCTTTCTTTCAGTTAACAGGATTTCAGTTAATATCAGGAATTCAGTGAGGAGAGGGATGACGAAGACAAGAGGTTCTTAGATCCTATCAGGTGATGGTCCTTCACATGAAGCGGTTCGGCATGCTCTCGGGCTGAACTTCAAGAAGTTTAGCAAATAAACTCGAAGCATGTCTGAAGTTGTGTCTTTGGTCGATGTGTCTCTGAACTTGTGTCGATGTGGATCATGTTGGTGATCCTTAATTAGTGTGGTGTCCTCGTGGCTAGGGAAGCCTATGTGTAAACTCAGTCCTCATATATCGTATGCACTGGTTGCCTATCCTTAGTTGGTTACTTAATTTGTGTGATGCATGTTACTCTGGTACTAAATTTTTGTGATGCATGTTATTCTGGTACTGTCTATCTGGATGATCTTGTGTGATCTAGAAAAATGTTATTCTTGATGATCTTGTTATTCTAGATGATTTTGTGTGATCTGGGTTCAGTTAAATAGTTAAATAGTTAACTAGTTTAATTTATATAGAAAGATTATTAATAAAACTCGATTAAGTTCAATCAATCGTCTTTACAAAAATAAATTAAACTGAGTGGGACCTGCACGTCAGCGGGACACACAAAAATGCACTCCTCAAATACGCCAAGCGTTCTGAAAATTTTATAGCCAGCGATTTGGAAAGTGGCGCCAGTTTTTCCATCAGAAATTTTTAAGAAAGCGCCAAACTACCGCACTACCATCACTGGGCCCACGTTGCTACGAAACGCCGCGTTATTTGACTACTACTCGTGCAACTTTCCCTCCCTAATCCCCTCGCAAAACCAATCTAGATCGGTCAGTTAGGGATAGTCGATGACAGGCGCCGCCAAGTTGGTTCTCGCCTTCCACTACACAGGCGAAGAGGATGCCGACATCCAGCGAGGCAGGAAGGGGGACCCCTTCCTTGTCGGAAACGCTGCACACACCTACGTCGGCGTCGGCGATGCTACCTCCAATATTCACACCAACCTCTGATACGGCGACTGATGGAGCTCTCATCTCCAGCAGGCCTAGTGTGATGACTTCGCTCTTTGGGTCAGTTTCGTCCCAAAGAGCATCACAATGTTCGGCCGACGAAGATGCACGCGACGATGGCCAAGATCCAGAATATTTGCTACCTTTGTCTCAGGACGAGACCGCGACCAGGCACGCTATTTCCCCTTTTGATCATACCCTGCTACTGCCACCCTAGATTTCATGCATTTGTGCAGGCACTGCTACTCTAGATTTCATGCATTTGTGCACGCGATTTACTGTAAATTACTGCAAATAATTGAAATGCCATAGATGAATATGCAAAACAGATGATAGATGGATCATGCATGTCGTTTGCAAGGGGAGTGAGGAGGGAGAAGAACGTGTTAAGACCTATAGAGCTTACATGGGTCAAATCACGATTGGTAACTTAACATCAATGAAATCAAAATTGGGGTATCGGTCCAGGGACTACATATACTACAAGAATAGAAGTGCTGAAGCTCCTGCGGAAGCACACTTAATGAGATCGAGTTCGATTTTGATGTAGTTACAATGATAAAGAGTAACGAGGAAGAGAGGGAGGTCAGAATAGTTTTGTCAAAGAATCCAATAGCAGACCCGTCTATGGCCATAATACCAATAAAATCCAATAGAGTTTCCTCAGATCATGATGAAGAAGAAGTGCATGAATCTGAATTAGATGCATACAAAGATTGGCTAGCTTATATGCATACAAGGAACCAAGCCATGTGTGAGTTATGTTAAAGCCCAATATATATACACACACATGGATTTTGCAATTCACTCATGACTGATATTATGGATCCTTTTTCAGAGTTTCAAGACATATACAGGGAGGACACAATCAAGACATACCAAGAATGGTTGGGGGTTGAAGGAAAACTTGATGACATCAATAATATCCCTCTCCTAATTGTCAAAGAAATTACCATTCTTTGTCAGACTTCAAATTATGCTAGCTCATCATGTGACAAAATTGTCTGCAGATGCGTATTTGAATCCTACCATTCATATACAATCCAGTCAAGACAACAACCCAACACCTCAAGTGCAGCCACCATCTCATGCTCGGCGTTGGACACAGGGGCAAGGAAATGGTAACTTGTGTTTATTAGGAATTAATTGTGTATGCATATTATGTCATTTAGTGTCTATTATTACATTTTGTTCCCATGGAATAGGCTCAAAAAATGGGCAGAAAGGGGGACGTGGTCCCCTAAATGGCTTGAAGGCAATCTCCAAAAGAATCAAGGTGGGCAATCAGAAGATGAAAATTGACTTCTCCAGACTTGGAGGACCGGTAGGTGATAACTACCGCTCATTCGTTGATGAAATAGTAATGTTGACAAGCAAAAGGGTGACACTCATTGGAGTGAAAACGTGAAAACATGTCCATGAAGACGTAAAAGAGTCAATAGCATCTGATATATTGGTAATCAAAATCTTTGCTTCTGTATACATTTCAATTTTAAACTAATGTAACAACTCACATAGTATTTGCATGTTCTTGTAATTATATAACAGGCTAGGTGGGACATTGAGGATAATGATCATTCAAGGAGAATCATATGGGACATTGCTAAGGAGCGTTACAAAGGATGGCGTTCAACTTTTAGTGCTACGGCCAAGGCATACAACAGCTACCACCAGAGAATGCTACATGAGCCTAAAGAATTAGATATTGTTGAATGGCACTATCTGTTGAATTATTTTAGGACTGCAAAATTCCAGGTTTGTTCCACATTGTTACTATTACTGAACAATACTAATTTCATACAAAATGGCTATGTCTGAGTCATTAAGATTATTGTTGAAATCTTGACATTCTATAGGCAAAGAGCATACAAAATTTTGGGATTCGAGCCCAACAAAGGACCAGACATTTGTCAGGCTCTAAGCCTTATGCCCAGCACAGCTATGAGAAGGTAATAACTGGAGAAGCACATCTACAAGCTTTTCCTGCAGGATGAATTACTAATTTATTATGTTCTTGGCGTATCAGAGAGACCTAGAAACTGGTGATGAGCCCAACGATATGAAACTTTGGTTTATAACACACACAAAGGATGGGCACTGGAAAGACAAGAATCTAGGGATGTCTACGTGAGTTCTCAATGAATTTGTACATACATTACTATATATAGTCCATGCAAATATAGAATGGATGCAATTTCTTATTCAACTAACTCCTCCATCTGTGCCTTGTAAATGTTAGGACAAAGCAAGTAGCCTTATTACTGAGGTGGAATCAAATGCAGAGGAAAGCTTTGTTACCGAAAAGGAAAAGAATGAGATTTTCCAGAAGGCATACAAGGCAGTCACAGAGTGCAAATCAACCAAGTTGCATGGTAATGGCTACCTGGCAAAAAACCCAACTAGAAGGCAGCTACTAAATGTGGATCACCAGGAACAAATTTGTAGGGAGGAGCAACAGCATCAGGAACACGTCGAGCTCATGGAATCATTTGGGCAGCTACAACAACAAATGTCAACATGGGAAGCTGACAGGGAAGCCGAAAGGAGAGAACATGCACGACAAATTGAAGAAATTAACAAGGCAAGGGAGGCTGATAAAGAAGAGCTTAGGCGAGAGTTCCTATCAATGATGCAAGTAGCAAATGGACAGGTGTAATGACCCAGGCCCGACACACGGCTCAGATCCACTCTACACATTGAGTGGACCACACCTACGCGTAACCCTCTTGCGCTTTCATCCTCACTTCGCGCAAAAAGATCGATTTGAAGTTATTACGCGTTCCTGGCCTGACTATTTAAGATGGTCCTTCTTTCTTTCAACTTTCAGTACGGGACTAAATCCCGATGCTACTGTAACTTCAGCAGCTACAGTACCGGCAACCCGGCTACAGTAACCACAAATTTAGTTTGGCCCAACAGCGGCCCATAGGTTCTATATCTAAATGTATGTATCCTTTCATAGATTGTCCTGCCAACAGCTATCCAGCCAAACAACAATGTCACTGCATCTGCAGAGGTGGCATCGGCTACATCAAACATGAGTACTGAAGAAGTAGAGACAAACTCACCGAATGTGCTCTCTTCTAGTCAGGTTTTTTGTGAATTGACAACTTTTTACTTCTATCATCAGATACAGAACAGTACTGAAGAAGTAGAGACAAACTCACCGAATGTGCTCTCTTCTAGTCAGGTTTTTTGTGAATTGACAACTTTTTACTTCTATCATCAGATACAGAACAAAATCGAGCCTAATTTTTTCCTTCCAAATTTTTTGATCCAAGAGAAGCCTCAAAGCCACCCAGAGCAATCTGAAGTCGGTGGTAAACCAAGTGCAGCTAGCATTTGCACTACAAGAAGTAGTAAAGCTGATGAAGCACATTCCATCCCGCCCGTGGCATACATTTCATCACAACTGCTACAGGAAAAAGCTGCAAATAGGAGACGACAAAACGCCAAGAAGACAGGAGGTGAAATTTTTGTACTCTACCTGCTATGAATGTTTCTGTTTCTGTTTCTGTTGTCAAAGTGTTTATAGTTGTGTTAATTATTTACTGTCATTCTGATAATTTTATGATTCGCAATGAAACTTTGGTTTGCTACATGCTGTTGTTGCACCCTTTCCATTATTATAGATCATTTGATGCTTACAAATGCTATTCATTCTTTTCAGGAAACTAACTCATTTCGAATGGAGCAAACAGGTGATGGGACTTTCTTGAAGTCACTCTTTGCTGATCAAGTGATGGGATCGTCTTGAAGTCATCTCAATAATGTGTTGAAACAATGTCCTGTTGAAAACTTATTAGTATTATTAGTGAATGGTTCAATGGTTGAATGTTGCTATGTGTTGCTACATGCTGTTGTTGAACGGAATTTATCAGTGAATGGTTGAATGTTGTTCCATGAATTATAAATGCATAATTATTATTGATCCTATATTTTAATGTTTTAAGTTATTGCTGCTACAAATAAATGAGCGTGGCAGAATAGACATATGGCGAGCTACAAAACTATGGCAGCAACACATTTCGTTGCAAAAGAGAATTCATCCTATCGCAACCCATATTTTTCGGTGTCACAAAGGCTCGTGGCAATGGTAAGTTCCATTTGTAGCAACCCAGTATTATGGTGGCAGTAGAGACATGAACTTTTGGCAACCAAAATATTTTCGAAGCAACACGGAGGAAACATCTTACAACCAATCAAACTAGGTGGCATTAGCGTGCTCCACATATTGCCTCCAACCTATATATTTTGGTGGTAATAGAATGTTCCACCTATAACAACCATCCCTGCTGCGTGAGGACACCACCTATAGCACCGTAATCAACTTCGTGGTAACAGAGGGAACCACATATAGCAACCAAACAACTTTCGTGGCAATAGATAACACCACCTATAGCACCGAAATCAACTTCGTGGTAATAGAGGGAACCACATATAGCACCCAAAACACTTTCGTGGCAATAGAGGGGCTCCCCCCTATAGCAACCACAACTAGAGTGTAGCAATACAATACTTTGCAACGCAAGATTTTACGAATTGCAACACATTGGGTACGATGCAATTGCACCTGTGGCAACAGCAGATGCGTTGCAATATGATAATTTGCAACCAACATGAGCGAGCCCGTAGATGCTAGTTGCAACGCCTCATTGTGTTGTAATAGAAAAACTAATGCAACATAAAAAACACATGCGTCGCTACAGGCTAATGTAGCGAGACATATAGCTGCGTTTTCTAACGACACAAATTGGTTGCAAATTACAACCAAATATGGCATATTGCAACACATTTCGTGCATTGTATTAGGGGGGAAATCTAGTAGTGTGAAATATGCAGTCAGGCTCGACTTCGAAGGGTGCACAAACATCGCAGAATACGAAGGCCTACTTTTGGGTCTTCGGAAAGCAAGGGCGCTGGCGGCGCGAAGACTATCCATTAGGTCTGACTCAGTTGATCACAGGCCACATCAACAAGTCTAACAAAGCATTGAAACCAGAGCTGGCGAAGTACTTGGCAGCACTGCGAAGCAGGGACAAATACTTGCTGGGATTCAGTATATGCAATTTCCCAATAGCACAAAACAAACAGGCTGACTAACTGGCGAAGGTACCAGCACAAAACGACCCCCTTCCACTAGACATTTTCTTTGAAACATTGAAGCAAGGCTCCGTCAACTGCGCCGAAGAGCAGCAAAATTTGTCAATGCAATAGCCAGCAAAGACTGCAGAGCAACCATCATGGCATACCTTTGCGGACATTTCGTCCCGGAGGATGAAAAGGAAGAAAAGAGAATGGCACTTTGCGCCCATAACTACAAAATTATTAACAAAGACTTGTATCAAGGGGGGTTTGTGCACCTCTCCTCAAGTGCATTTCGCGAGACGAGGGCAGGCACTTGCTGGAAGAAATACACATAGGGATGTGCTCATCGCACATCAGAACAAGAGCTATTGAAACAAACCGGGTTCTCGAAAGGTAAACGACTCCCTGTATCGTCGTGATAGTCCCTAGATCAGTAGCTATCACATACAGAACTCATTTCAATCGAATATCACAGGCATAACTCACATTTACAACATCACATGGGTTTATTTATTACATAATCCAAAGGATTGTATTACGAATCTCAGAGTACAAGCCCCTTGGGCTAAAAGAAAACTAACAGAAAGCAGAAACGATATCTAGTCTTCTTGGCAAACTACATCTTCACGAATACTCTCCATAGGTAGCTCGGAGTGTAGCTCGGGCCATCCTTCACATCTTCCTTTGTCGTCCTATCGACTCCTTTCACTCGAATCCTGCATCTATCAGGCTATTCCCAAGGACGGGATAGGTTCACGTCACCATCCGTATGCAAGCTTTATGTGGATGCAAACGGTATAAGCGTAATGCCAAGGATAGGCTATGGTTTCCTATACAAGAAAAATATATATAAGTCATCCAATACACCTTTCAACATGGGCAGCTCCGGCATCCCGGACTCCTGGTCTCCTATCTTCCACTACAACCGTCTCAACCCTATTTCGGTGTGGGAACTCCCTCTCCCCGCACCTCAGCTGCTATCCAAGCAGGAAAAGTGGTATTAGAGGGCGGTAGAAAATTATGTGGATCTAACTACATTTGTGGGGCCAGATCCAGAGTTGTACATGACCGAGTACGCGGCTATACGTATAGTTTTCACCCTGCAGGGGTTGTACACCTGTACCCACTCATCCCGTCGCCCGCCGATTCATCGACCGACTGACTCCGAGGCACCAGTCAACAAAACTAATGGCAACGACACCATCCTGCTCTCGGTTTGGGGCGTGTCTTCCCGTAGAAGGTCGCCCGGGGCTGTGAAGCAATCTAGAATGGAATCCTGATGGATCCTGCGATCGGGGGCTCAGGGTCTCGCCCATTCCCCCTGACACGGAAACTCTATCCTCCTACAGGTATGATGTCGCACATAGCTAGCTCAGGCTGGGTCCCCCCTAATAAAGGA
This sequence comes from Panicum virgatum, assembly GCF_016808335.1. NCBI lineage: Eukaryota > Viridiplantae > Streptophyta > Magnoliopsida > Poales > Poaceae > Panicum > Panicum virgatum. The sequence goes on along the minus strand of NC_053144.1, from coordinate 32,921,875 downwards.
TAAGTGGTGTGCACATTTGACATAGTTCCGTCACTAGGGCCACAATGTGTCCTTCATCCAGCCGAGGTGAGCGTCTTCGTCCAAAGTAGCATTCCATCAACACGGTCTACAATCGATACCCATCACAAGTATATCCTCCATAACTACACCTCTACTATGTTCCCATGGGAACGGTCTAGCACTCGCCACAGGTGCCCTTCACCCAATTACAGGTGCTGCTCAGGATCGCGCCCAACGCACAATCCTCGGCTCCCGATCCGAAGATCAGGGAAAGGGTCTGCTCTCCCCCACTGTAACCTAATCACCAACTCTGGAGGCAACTTCCAGCAAGCAAGGACTATATCATATATATTCCCATACCCCCAAATCTCACTCAAAGTAGCAATAGCATGTATCAAAACAGTGATAAGTATGGGAAACAAGGAATACATTAAATAAATGGTCTTGCAAGCTCATCTCATCACACTCAATTTGGTAGCGTAGCGTATCTAGCAAGCAATGCCTAATAGGTATTCAAATCGCGAACGAGCGTGAACCTGATAGGTCTTCATAGCCTTCCTCGGTCTCTAACGTCTTCTGGTCGACCGATACGTCCTTCTGAATCCTCTGAGTGTTGGGGTGGTCCTTCTGTATCCGCTGGTTGCTCAGAACGTTGATCAACTCCTTCTCGTCAGGACCTAGTCGTAATTATGCATAAATACAGGGGTCAAAGTGCAAGAATGCGCAAAACAGGCTCAAAAGAGATCCAACTCATAGCAAAACCTAATCTAACGTGTAGATCATGATTTTAGAAGAATTATGAAACTAGTTTCATATTTTTCGAAGCTCCGATTGAATTACTGTGAATTTTCTAAGATTAAAGTATTTTTTGGAATTAATAAATGAGTATCGAAAAAGGAAAAACACAGAGGTGACACATCACCAGGTGGGGTCAGCTCTGCTGATGTCAGTAGTGGGCCCTGCTGACGTTGCGCGTTGATGAAGTCAACATTGACCGCTGACTGGTCAACCGGGTCAGTGGGGTCGCAAGTCAGTGGGCCCTACTGGTCAGCCTCACGTTAGAGACTTATAGGTGGGACCCGCGTGTAGGGTTAAACTAGAAAAAGGAAAAGGGTTTAAGGATTATTGGGCCGGAAGTGAACAGGCGGCCCAACATGGCTCAGCTCGCGGTCGTGGGTTGGCTCATGCGATGGCTCGCAGGCCGGCTCGCGTGAAGGCTGGTTGGGTCGGAAGCGGCCTAGCAAGTGGCGCTCAGCCCTTACTCTCTCGTTCTCTCTCTCATTGGCTCCTGGGGCCGGGACGTCGGTGCGCCGCTACCACTGGCAAGCGGGGCCCGCACGTCGGTGGTGCGGCGGGATCGCGTGCGGCAGCGCACGGATCCGGTGCGGGCGTGCACGCGGGTGGAAACCGGGGCGGCGGCGGCGGAGCAGTAGGGCTCGCCGGCGGCAGTTCGGCTCAGGTCTCGAGCAAGCATTACGCCAGGGCTCAACGGCGGCTCAAGAGGTTCTCGCGCACGGGTTCCGGGCATCCTCGGCGGCGGCGAAACGGAGCGGCTAGACACAGTGTGGCGGCGACGAGGGAGCGACGCAGGCTCGGTGGCAGCGGTCTGTCCCGATGGGGATCGTCCTCCTCGGGTATCGTCACCTCCTCTCTCCTTGGCTCCTGGTCTTCTCGTGGTGGCAACCGGCGACGGCTCCTCAACGGTGGCAGAGGTCTGGGTGGCTGGGACCGCGGCGGCGGCGCAACAGATCAAGACGGAGCGCCGAGCGGTTCTGGTCCTCGGCAACGGGGAGACAACGTCGGCCGGGTTGCCTCCACACGCGGAGTCTGGGCATTCCTGGCCCGCAGCGGCGGCAGCCTGGTCAAGGCGTGGTCAGGACGGGGGCTCAGGTGTGCGCGCGCACAACATCGCGATGGCGACGCGACGCAGGCTTGGTCTGGTGGAGCCGGGACGAGGCTGTGCGGGTGCGCACGCTGGCTCGCGCATGGCATGGCCATGGCGAGGCCGCGGCGGCGGCGGCGGGCACAAGCAGAGGCTCGGCCGGTGGGGATTCGCGGCGAGGCAAAAGCCTGGCGTGGGCGCGATCATGTGCACGGAGTTCCGGTGGTGCATGGCCCAAGGGCTCGGCCTTTCGGCCGGCGCACTGCGAGGTGCGCGCGGCATGGCCATGGCGTGGAGTGCGTGTGTGCGTGCGTGCATGGGCTCACGGCTTAAGCCGAGACCACAACACAGCGGCAGAGCAATGCATGCATGTGGGCGCTTGGAAAGCCAAGGCCACGGCGGCAGCGAACAAGGTCGACAGCAGCTTGGTCATGCACGGGCTCGTGGTGGTGCGGCGTCCGCGCGGCCATGGGGAACAGGGTTCATGCGCGTGCGAGGTCTGGGCAATCCCAGAGCCGCGGCGCGGTCGCGATGCGTGCGCGCGGGGTGTCGGTGTTCCGGGCCTGCGGCGGCGACGCAGCGGGGAAAAAGGGCGACGGCGGCTGCAGGGCTACGACGGCGCGGCGGCTTTGGCTCCTACACGAAAGGTTGGGACGGGGTGTCCTAAGGCGGGCTACGGAGGTCCCTCGGCACGGTGGCCGGACAGCATGGCAAGGAGGCAATGGGGAGCGGCGGCGAGGTCACCTACCGGCGCGGCTCGAGGGAGACGGGCGCGACGCAGTGCCGAGTCAGTGGAGGGACGAGCTAGTGCTGTGCCGTGCCGCTCACGAGCGTCGAGGTTGTCGTACAGGGCGCTGATCCGACGGTCGCGACGTGTTCCGGGAGGCGCTCCTCCTTCTCCCCGGATTCCCCTCCTTGGCTCTTCCTTCTCTTGGCGTGGCGCTGGATAGCCTGCAGCGGCGCTCCTCCTCTTCTTCTCTTCTCCTTCCCTTCTTCTTCTTCACGCCTCCTCTGTCCCTCATGGCTCCCTCTTCCTCTCTTGTTCTAGGTAGCGGCGGTGGCTAAGGGAAAAAAAGGCGGCGACCCTGGGTTTTATAGGGGAGGCGCAACTAGGGTTTCGCCGGCTTGGGGAGGCACGGACAGCCGACAAATCTTGGCGTTCGGGCTGGGACACGCGGCGGCCATCCGTCCACGGGGTGCTCGGCGCCGGGGCTCCGCAGGGGCGCGCACGGGTAAAAGCAGTCAAGGGCGCGTGGTGGGTCAAAAGGTGGTAAAGGAGGCGTGGCTGTCGTGGGTGACGCAGGCGCGAGCGGCCCTCTCCTTCCGTTGTCGCGGAGCGGAGGCGCGGTAGCGGGCAGGCGCTCGCGGCGGCGTTTGGATAGAGGCGTCGCGAAGGGGAAAGAAGAACAGCGGCAGCGGCTTCCAGGTGGGGCCGAGGTGTAAGCGACTCAAGGGAAAGACGTGGCGTGGGGGTATGCTGGGCTGGCTAGATTGGGCCTCGTGTGTGTGTTTGGGCCATGCAAGGCAGGCCGGCTGGTGCAGCTGGGCTGGGTTGAGTGTAGGCCGGGATGGCCATTGCTCATTGGGCTGGAGGAAGGGATTTGGGCTGGATTGAGTTAGGGTAGGTCTTGGGATTGGATATGGGTCGACGAATGGGTCACGGATTTAATTTGAATGGCTCATTTCAAGTTAAATCCCACTCAACAAGGTTAGAATTTGAATTTCAATTGAGGGGCACACCTCAATTTAAATTCCACACAATTTTTGAGCAAGAAAAACAAACCCAAATAGAATTCGAGTAAACATGGTAGATGCAATAAAATCCAAGTAACTCTAAATATTTCACACTAGCAAATTAATATTCCTTAATTTGAATCAGAATTTTTATTACTAGGAATTTTTAGAGAGAAAGAATTCCAACTTAAATGAGTAAAACTACAGCACAAACGCAATTTTTTTTGAAATTCACATTTTTTGACTTTTTAACATTCCGAAAAAATCCTAGATGTTACAGCTATGGTAGGCAAAGCCTTCGGCGAGGGCTTCTACTGGCCTTCGGCAGTGGCCGATGCGCATGATCACTACTACAGACCTGGTCATAGCAAACGGGCTATCACCAACGGTTCGAAATAAACCGGCAGTGATGCTTCATCACCGCCGGATCCCGTTAGGACCAGCGGTGATGTCCATCATCACCGCCGGTTGGTAACACGAACCGGCGGTGATGAGGTCGCCGACCATCACCGCCGGTTCCATCCACGAGCCGGCGGTGATGAGGCACATCACCACAGGCCACGCCTGACCCACTCGCGTCCACCCATAGCCCTCGCTTTTTTTAGCAGTAAAGGGCAGATAGACCTCCCTCACCCTCACTCACGGCGCCGTCCACCTCCCCGTCCTCCCTCCTCCTGTGCCCTCCCATGGCAGCGGCGGCCGGCCCTTCGCCTCATCCTCCTCCCACGCCCTCCCATGGCAGCGGTGGTGGTAGAGGGCTGTGCGGTGGCCATGGCGGACGGATCCGCACAGAGCATGGCGGAACTGCGGTGGCCGGCCCTCCGTCGCCTCATCCTCCCTCCTCCCGTAACGTCCCATGGCGGTGGCGCCGGCCCTCCTCCCTCCCTCTCCGCGATGCTCCGAGCTCATGTGGCGGCCAGATCCGGGCGCGCCTTGGTGCTCCGAGATCCGGCGGCAGCCGGATCCGGCCGCTCCGAGCTACGTGCGTGCGGGTGGCTCGGAGGAGCAGGGCTCATGGCGGCGCGGGCGCTTTGACGTCGGCCTCCCTCTGCGGAATCGCGCGGTGGGACGATGGCTCCAGCGAGTTCCGCAGGCCAGGGACTGCCCCTTTTTTTCTCATATACATTTCTTTGTTCCTCCATTGGTAATGTTACAAAACATATTTGACCTCACAAATACAGCAACCATGGAATGAAGGCAATTGTAACAGCCATGGAGTTAAGGCCATGGTAACCACCATGGTTGAAGGCCATGAATTATCCTTATGGCTGCTGTTACAAAGAGAATTAATGTCCTATACTAATTCCTAGAATTAGTGACCTTGTAATCCCCCTATAAAAGGGCATCATGAGATCAATAAGAAAATGCGCCAATTCACTACATTCTTGTCTCTACCATTTTTATTCTACAATAGGTAATTTTCCTCAGGTCAACTTTAACAAATCTGTTTGTTACAGCTACAATATGATTTCTCCCTATTACTTTTCGCTATTGTAGCAGTTTATGTGTGCAATGCAATGAGCTAAGTGAAAGCTAATCTTCATTTTGTAGGATCTGACTATAATTCATTTTCATTTGTTCACAGGGAGCTAATATTCATCATATCTTCTCTTTCTGGTAAGCCTTTCTACCCATCTCATGATTTGCTTCTTTGACATACCATCTGTTTACTAGAAATATCTACCATGCTGTTGCCAATTTCCATTGCTTGCTCTTCATGCCATGCATGTCATCTGTGAATAGAGGATCATTAGGTATGAGATATCTACCATGCTGTGGCTATGTGCTTATGTTGCTTGTTAGACTGGTTATGATTATGGTTGTTGCTAGCAAAACTTCTGCACCAATTATAAATGCTTTTTGTTAGACTGGTGGCATTCATGCATCTTTTCTTCTGAGAATAAATGATTTTTGTTATATATATATATATCATGTACTCTATGCTACACTAGATATGCTACTAACAGGTCTATGGACGGATGAGCCTTGCAACGCAGACGGTGATTTCCTCATTGTTCCCCAGAAAGGAAGTAAGTCGTCGTCCTCTGATTACCTTCCTTTAGTATGTAATGTTTTTTTGCAACTATTTTTCAGAAAAGGGTGATGTTTCCAGATTTGGCTCCACTGATGTGGCACTCTTTTGGCACAATGATTGTGCTGCTGTAGGTATGTAGCAACCCTTGTGCTCTTCTATGCATACTTATAGTATGATCAAGCTTATTTGGAGCTTTGAGTGTATTCTGTCATGTTATGTTTCCATGATCAGTCTGTTATGTTATTCATTCCCGATTCAATCCTTGAGTTCATGGATGTATCAATTTTCTTAATATATGTTTGTGAAGTTTAAACCAATCTCATAGGTCAGCCTTTTGGTCTTAGTATGTCTGCCTACTTGAAAATTCTGCTGCTATAATTATATATTATATATGTTGTACAAATGATGCAATATTATTATATGAAAATATTTTTTTTTATGGGAAAAAGGTCTTCACCAACAGTTCCAGATACAAACCGGCGGTGATGGGTGCACATCACCAACGATTGGCGCACGGCGGTGATGAATCCCCTCCATCACCGCCGGTTCTGGAACCGGCGGTGATGGCCCCGCTATCACCATCGACTTAAATCCAACGGTACCCAAAACCGTTGGTGATGCACTTTTAGAACCGGCGGTGATAGGGGTGGCTGTAGTAGTGGATGTGGTCCACACATGCCAAAACTGCCAACGGCACGCCCCCCTACAGCAAATTTCCTCTAGACGAAGTACAGCTGTTGCCTCCGGTATGGCCCTAGGCAAGGTGGGGCATCGATATAGAAAGCCCACTCTCCACGGCACCAGAAAACTACAAGTATGCTGCAGTTGCAGTAGAATATTTCTCCAAGTGGATCAAAGCCAAGGCACTCCGGAACATCACCGCCGGAGCCTTGCAGAAGTTCTTTTGGCAGAACATCGTCTATCGCTTCGGCATCCCAAAAGAGGTCACAGTGGACAATGGCAAGCAGTTCGACTGCTCAACTTTCAGAGATTTCAGCAATTAATTGGGCACAAGCTTGTGCTCCGCTTCGGTGTACCACTCGTAGTCAAGCGGCGAGGTCGAGAGGGCCAATGGCATCAGCTTCACAGGCATCAAGAAGAGTATCACCGAACTACCAAAGGCAAATGGGTCGATGAGTTACCAAGAGTCATATGGTCGCATAACACAACAATGTCCAGAACCAACAAATTTACCCCATTCAAGTTACTGTAAGGAAAAAAAGCTGTGACCCCGTAAGAAATAAAGCTCAAATCCTGGAGGTCGGCTGAAGGGGCACCATAAATAAACAGCGAAGACATGAAACCTTTGGTGGACGTTATCGAAGTCGGCAAGATACAGGCCGCAATCAACATCGGCAGATATCAAGATGAAACGCGAAGGTGGAGGAACAAAAAGGTGAAAGCCCAGGGAGATGAAAGAGGGGGGATCTTGTGCTTCGACGAATCCCGAAGGCCAAACAGCAAGGCAAAATGCACAACAAGTGGGAAGGCCCATTCCTTGTTGCATCCATGGTGAGACTGGAGGCCTGTAGGCTTCGCACGCTGGAAGGCACCGAAGACCCATACTTTTGGAACAAAGATATGTTGCAAAAGTATTTTGTGTAGGATCCTTGTAAGAGCCACCAGAGTGAAATAACCGAAGAGGCTCGTAGAGTAGTTTTTCCTTTTTTTTTGCAGATTTTCTTTTGTTTTCCACCTTTGCGAAGAATCGCATGTTGTATCCAAGGGCCCGTACTCTTTTCCTCACGGGGGAAGCCTTCATACGGTCACTATGGTCGCCGAAGGTGTCAGGTTTTTAACGAGGCGGAACCCTCTGTAAACCCCTTGTGAAATATAAACAAGGCCCCCAAAAGAAAAACTTGTGAACACAGGTACGCAGGAATGCATAAGGCACCAAAGTGTCTATCCTCTTCGTCAGGCGAAGAGGGGAGTCATCAGTGCAAAATGCAAGCGAAGTCGCTTGAAACAAGTAAGCCCGGGGCGCAACCCCAGGATAGGTCCTGCACCCCTTGGCTTCATTTCCAACAAAGGAGGAAAAATCCCCCTGTGTGACCCGCGGAGGGTAGGAAAGTCCTGTCGCGTAAAAGTCGAAGGCTAGGCATGTCGTTCTCGAGCTAAGGAGCCGGAAGCACCCTAAACAAAGACCTTATGTGTGAAAGCCTAAGGCAAGAAAGTCCTGTCACGTGAAAGCCGAAGGCTAGGATTTTCTGTCACGCTAAAGAGCTGAAGAACTTTCTAAGAAAAGCCCGGTGTGTCCCAAGGGACCGAAGGCAACACATAGAACCAAGGGGCAATAGCCCCCACACAGCAGTCCGCCGGCCCCTCTTGTTTTGCGAGGGGGGGGGGTGGTGCTTCGCAAATCTTACATCACATGACAGCAATGCCAACGAACAAAGAGGGAAAAATTGGCTTCACCTCCTCGTCCGTACAAGAAAGGGGTTGGTGCTTCGCAATAAAAAGGTTGTACGACCGAGAGGGCGGCACAAGGATAAATCACCTTTGTTACATTACATATTTACGAATTGTACACCATCGTTACAGTATATATTTACCAATTGTACATTAACAATAAATGTTACATAGCACGCTTCGAATCAAACCCTTAAATCCGAGGCCTCTTCCTCGAAGACAATGCGGACTGCCTTGAATATGAGTTCACGGACCATGTGATCTACAATATCTTCCGCTGTTCGTCAAAGAAACGCTTCAAAGTCGATCCCTGCTACCGAATGCAGTGCAACATTAACCAGTGCCCTCATAAAAAATGCCCCTACGACCATACATAAACTCGTGAGGGGATAGCTACTCACCCACGGGCTCTAGCTTTGGCTCCAGCAAACCCGCGGACGCACTATAAGGCCTATCAGTATCAAGGATTCGCTTTATTTCACGACGAGGAGCACAGTCTGCGAGAATCCTCGTGTGGGTCTCCGTATTGTGCTGGAACTCCAAAAAAAATTCGCTTCGTATTAGCATTCTGAAGCTAGTAAATACGTTTCTTGTTTGACCAGAAGTCTTCGAAACAAATCCATGGTCAACGGGCATGAACCATCGCCCAAGACAAAACAGCAACATAGAAATTTCCGCGATTCATACGCAAAGGAATGATACCTTCGGTAATCTGCGCAGGGGCCAACACAGGGTCCTACGCAGACACCGAAGGCGTTAGAAGTAAAAAGTTATTTACATCACTCCGCGAATTACAAAAAATACAAATCTCACCTCTCACACCTCACCGGCCTCCGGTACAGCATCGCCGCGGCCTTCGCCTTGCTCCGTGGCTCTGCCTTCATTACCCCCAAGTTACTAGCTTCAGCTTTGCCGAGAGCGTCGCGAGCAAAGGCCTCCACCTTCGCTTGTAGCTGGGAAGAGGAAATAAACATTATGAAACAAAAAGGAGAGAAAAGAAATGTTCATCGAAGCACTGGTCCTGTACCTGGTCCTTCATGCAGAGCATCTCCTGACTAACCAGACCACTGTCTTTCTCACAGAAATAAGCAGCAAAGTTCCACATGATATTCTTCAACAGTGGTGGAAGGGCCTCAGGGCGCAAAGAGTCCAGCGAAGGCCACCCGAAAGACCGATCCTGAAGTCACCGAAGCTAGGCTTTCGTGACACCACCCAAAGTGCTGGCCTCCGCCGGCATCAAGCCACAAACAACCGCACTGATTGTCTGAGTTGTGACAGTGCCACTCAGCTCGCACTTGAAGTCCGAGCCAGAATCGGCCATCGCCACGTAGGCATGGATCCAACAGAACAGTTCAACCACCTTGACATTTTCTTCTTGAGAAAGCTCCAGAGGTACAAGGCCAAACTTCTCCAGCAACCCGTGCAGGTCAGCTTGCACCGCATCGGAGCCAGAGCTAATGCATCGCGCCATCGCTGGATGATCTCCCTCCTACCGGTGCGTCAGTCCTCATCAAGCTTCTGGGCCTCTTCGGCTTTGGCCTTCGCCTCTTCAATCACGCGAGCATCTCAGCAGGCAATCTCCAGAGCTTCGGCGTTTTTCTTGGCCTTGGTGCGAGCAACCGCGAGGGCCTCTTGTAAGTCAGCCTTTTATTTCTCCGAGATAGCCATGCGCTCCTCTGCCTTCACCAGTTGAGAGGCCCGCTCGCTGTTGATCCGCAGCTGGCGAGAGGCATAGCGGAACGGAACGAAGGCCTTCAGAGAAAGGTCTTTGACATCCTAGAGCATTTGGCCCACTCCAGTGGCATTAAAGCGTCACTCCATCAGGGATAAGCCGAATGAGCCCCCGGTCTCGGCAAGGAATTTTCTCTCCCGATCACTGCTCGAAAACCGGATGCTTCCAACGATGTTGCCCCCAATTAGCTTCGCCTTGTCCTAGATGAATTACTCCGCAAGCGCACAGAGATCGAGTGTAGCTTTCACCAGAGAGTATACCTGAGATATCGAATCCAAGGAACGGTAAAGCTTCGACCAGACCTAGAACTATTCAACTGGACACACCAAGAAAGAAAAGGTAAGAGGGAAGAGGGCCTAACTCCACATAACCTACTACTCTACCTAGCAACGAGCTAACTACTAACTTGATCTGCTTCGGCGACTGGAAGAGGAAGGACTTCAGAAAGGGATGAGAGGCGAGTCCAACGGCAATCTGCAACTACTGCTATGAAAACACCCGAACGTGGTGGACTACGAGGGACAGAAAGAGCTGTCATCACTTGCCGCCTACAACAACAGTTCTGTGAGGTGGAACACAACCTGAGATAGCTAACCAAGCCTGGGCACCTCGCCCACAGCTATCGAGCTACTTGCTCCTACCGTGTACTTAGATAGAAAGCAACCTCAAATAAGTAGAAGTTGCTACTTACGCAGACTCAGGATCCCACAGATGAAAGGAAGTAATTAAACAAATAACTAAGGCAGAAAGTAAAGCAAGCAAGAAACTGAAGTTGATACGAGGAGCTTACTCAAAGATATATTCCTCCGAGGCGGATACAAAATATGGAGTAGGACCGAGAGAACTCGAGTCCGCTCCTTTAGCTTGGTTTTCACCAAATCTCTCACCTCACTCTCTCCCTATTCTAATACAAAGTGAGTAACAAGTGAACACTCTTCTCAAGTGTATGGTGTGTCTTGGAAGTGAGGAGTGGAGCTCCTTTTATAGGGTCTTGATGTCGATAACTTGGTCAGAACTTCACTTGTACGTGAAGTATATCCTCTGCTTGACTTCCACGTGAAGAATGGAGGTGAGACGCTGACATGTGGGGCCGGGCGGCCTCCCTTAGGCCAGTCGGCCAAGGGTTGCCGTCAAGTTCCCACCGCCTTCTCATGGACGCTCCTGATTCATTCCTGAGGTCAGTAACAGTTGCGTAGATTTAACGGTGGCAGTTAGGGGCCGGCCGGCCTCACCTAGGCCGGCCGGCCTTACTCTGGCTTGCCTTGGCCGCCCATTGTTCGGACACATTCGTAGACGGTTGCATGTTGTCCCTCAAGTGGGTTCGGGTCCTGACTCTTTGGTTAGTCACTGCATGTGGACCCATTGGACTTGGTGCAAGTCTTTCGGTCTTAACTTGTGACGCTTGTGCGAGACAACATGCTCTTTGCTTGATCTTGTGTTCAGGACCATCATTGTGATTTGCACGATGAATTTCCACAGGGGTAGGCCAGCCGGCCTGGCCTCAGCCGGCCGGCCTGGGAATTCTCCCAGTTTGGCTCATTTTTGTATATGTTGTACCTAAATTCAAATATTCACCAAAACTTGTGGAACTCGTTAATGTTAGTGAATTTAGTATGATTGTGGTCATGAATGTATGAAATCCGAAGGAATGTCGGCGGTAAAATTCATCGAAAACGACTGCCAACACTCGGGCACCCCAAGTGCAGCGGCAACCTTGACGGGGTCCGAGGTGCTGACATGATAGCTGCTGCTCTCCGTGGAGATCGACACAGTAGGCCTCTGCTTCGCAGCTTTCGGTTTCGGCCGCATCGGGGCTTTGTCCTTAGCTTCCGAGGTGGCAACCACTCCTTCGGCCCCTGGACCACGACTGTCGCCAACATCTTTGCCTCTAGACAAGGAAGATGAGGTCGACAATGACGATGTTGTCGAAGCTTTGGCAGCAGGGACAATTGTCTTTGGTTTGGTTGCCGCAATAGCGGATTCCACCTCCCGAATCATGTCTTCGACACTCTCCGCCTCCTGCTGTTGACGCTCACTAACGATCATCTCTAAGCGTCAACTTGATCAGAAAATTATGAGAGTTTGCATTTCTTACACGCATCTTTATCTGAATAAACCTCTAAACCACACTTTACCTTCTAGAAAATGCAAGATGTGTTTTTGAGCTAAAATGTAGGTTGCAAGTACACTTTGGCTCAACATAAAATCACAGAAAATATCAGACTAAAAAATGCAAGATGTGTTTTTGAGCTAAAATGTAGGTTGCAAGCATACTTTGGCCCGACATAAAATCATAGAAACTATCAGAGTACTGATTCAGGCTCAAACGGACCAAGTCTAGCTCAAGAACCGAGTTCAGACCACTCAAGACAGGCCAAGAACAATGTGGATCAGACAACGAGGCCCATGATAGCTTGCTGGACGAAGCTGGGGGTGGTTGGCGCTCCTGGGCCGTCGGCTGACCAGGCCCGTGGCCCCGCTGCCTCATCTTCGCCACGTGTCGCTATCAGACTCGGGGTAGCGGGACTGCTCACAGGCAAGGAATATTCTAGAGCAAGGAGTAGCACATGGATATGCCCTGCCTCTATTGTATCTGCCCGAATAGGAGTAGAACTAGTCGGTGTACACAGAAACTAGCCGAACCCCTCGGACTAGGATCCTAACAGAACTCGACAAGAACTTTCCATGTAACCCTGTTCCCTCAGATTATATAAGGGCGAGCAGGGACCCCTCCAGAGGGGGGCGATACACATCGAACAACACAGGATGTAGGGTATTACACTCCGGCGGCCTGAACCTGTCTAAATCTTTGTGTTCCTTGCACCATTGCGTTCTGATCTCGGTGAGTCCCTGCCTACAAACCACTCTCCTTGGGATATACCTCGGAGGACCCGTCGGTAAAACATCGACAGCTGGCGCTCACCGTGGGGCCTCTCGCCAACCTTCGTCAAGAGAACTCGATGGCTCATCTCGATGTCAATTCGGTGCTCGACAAAGGCACCTCCTTCTGCGTGGGCTCTTGGATCTTCGTTGCTGACGGATCAGGCGGCTTCAACAGTCACCCATTCGATCGAAGCATTTCAGAAGTTTCAGAAGCCGCAAGATGCCAAGAAATCAATGACTTCGTCGATCAACTCAAAGAAGTTGAACTTTCGGTTCTCAACAAGGGAGCCCGAAATCAACCCGAATTCGACGCATTTAGACCCAAAACACCCTCCGAACTGGAAGAGGATTTATTCAAATTGCTAGAAGATACCAAGCAATAAACTACCATTGATGGAAATATTCTATCTTCTGGATGTCAAGATGATGTCACACAAGAAGAACAACTCATCAATTCAGTTTCAACGGCAACAATCGAGAATTATCTAAAGGACCTGTAGGAAATCCGATGCCCTCAAGTAGATAATTTTGAATCACTCAATGGGACCGATCTGATCTCATAGAATCAGCTCCCCGAAAGAAAAAAAATCAAAAGCTAGCTTCAAGAAAACCACTCGCAAGAGGAAGCCTTCCGAAGACTCCTTTTCAAACATCGATAATATCGAACAAAAAGATCGCACACTGCCTTCAGCTAGCAGAAGATATGTTCAATAAGAAGAAGCCATACAATCACGAAGAATTCATCATCCCCTGGGCGTCTAGCCCTGCAGAACTGGAACAGGATCAAGCATTCATCAGATACCTCGACGAACTTGAACAACCAATTTCCGAAAATGAACTAGCCGAGTGGTCAAACGACATCGACATGTTTATGGAACAATCCAAAGCGAAAAAGCTATGGGATGAATCACAAAGCAAGTCATCAGCTCAATTGGATCAGTACCTGTCCGAACCTCATCCCGTAGAAGATTCTATTCCAATCGAAGACTACATGGATCGGTGGTGCAACATCATCCAAACTCCAAATTCTCCTACTCCACAAGAAAATTACCGAATGCCGCAATTATTTTCTCCGGAAGAACGCGACAATTTGGACAGATACAACAAATTCATGAATGATTTCTCAGTCCGATTCGAAGGAGGATGGCTCCAGCCAAACACCCTCCCATACGATGAAGACCTTCTACGACTCACACTCAGATTACCCCCACAAGTCAAATCGAACGAAGAATTCTACACGGATTCAGATCAAGTCCACAATAGAAATCAATTCACGAAAAAGCCCACCCCGGACAAGACAACAAAATCCTACAAGGATCCGATTTCCGCTACCACTTCAAAAGCAGAGCTCCAACCCACAGATCGAAGGGGGAAGAAGAAACAGTCCTCAGATTACAAAGAACTACTGTTTCAATAGGGCCTTCCGCTTAAAGAAGACATCAACTTGAAGATTCCCAATCACGACCGCGAGATTTTCGTGGCCATACTCTCGAAACCTAAAGGACGAAAGGATAACCCTACGGCATTAGAAGATCTCGACTACAATGATTTCCTCTCTGAGGCGGAAGCAGCAGAAACAGTAGCAATCAACTACAAAATCCCTCCACCACCACCAGGGATCACGGTCACCGTTCACCTAGACAATAAGCACAACCAGCCAAAGAAGATTAATAGTCAAATGAGAAACTTCAATCTCAAGACTGAGCATCATCAACAGTTTGGCGACTCATTCGACTAATCCAATAGTGATTTACACAATGTCATCAACATTGGCCGCAATGCCAAAACAGTCATCATCAACAAAGGAAAGAACATGATGAAGTCGAAGCTTACAGCCCAACATCCAACTACCAACTACCAAACAACTACGAGTACAACGTGCGAAAACGACACAATTCTAGCGCAGCACCTCCTCCTCAACCAACAAAGCAGTCCAAGATCAATTCCACCCACCAAAACTTCACTCAAGATGTTTTCTGCATCCAAAAGCAAAGCACTCGAGTTTCCAATGCATCATTGTAATAGAACCGCCTAAATTAAACTAGCTTAAGTGTGCTAACTATCATCTTAATGGTTAATCAAGTTACCACGTACTTAAAATGTTATAATCCGGCAGTCTGTCGGGTCAAGCCCGATAAATTACAGTGATCATGGATTGAAAACACTAGAAGTCTCGCACGAAGACGAGCACAGATGATTACAAGCAGATAGTGATTCTCTTATCTAATTTACAAAGCAGAGCTTTACAAAATGAGTTTAAACTAGTTATTAGAGTTCAACATGTAACAAAATTTAAATAGAAGGTTAGATTGAAAACAACGATAACTATGAAGACATGAGGATGTCACATCGAGCCCACCGATGTGAATCCTAGTTAGCTCCAACCAGCAGCAGCTACCTGAAAACAAGATAACAACAAACCCTGAGTATATTAATACTCAGCAAGGCTTACCTGACTAGTGGTATATACTTAGTCGACTCCTAGACATGCAATGCTTTTGGCTCTGAGTTTATTTTGCTGGAAAAGCTAGTAATAGTGGATCCTTACATTCAAAATTTTAGCTCAAATTTAATGTGCAAATACCAACTAGGTTAGAATAAACATCCAGAGCAAGCATGGTATATCACATTATATTTTTCAAGAGTATCATAAACATGTCTCATCACGTTGCCATTCTTGCTCCACTTCTTTTACTACGATGTGACAGAGAGATCAAGGTTCTCTTAACCGAGAGAGACAGTGAATCGATCCGATTTAACCTTGCAAGGTGGACCTAACTCACACAACACATGAAAATCTCGTCGGGCCACACATGTCAACTGTTCCCATCATCACCCCGACATCTGAATCACGCCTGCCAAAACCCGGGTGAAGGGCCCCTCACAGCGAACTCCCGAAGAACCCGGAGATGACATTCACTCTAACACCCACCATCATCCCACTCCCAGAGTAGCAGGTCGCGATTCAAAGTATCGTTGCAATTCAGGTAATTAGCTTACCGATTTCGACTACCTCCTACTCCCGGTATGTGGTTAGTACTGTTCAAGCCTCGATCAATGTTCCAACAACGGTATGATCCTCAATCAACACAGGCGAAGGTTTACTTTCATCCATTCTACCAAATTCATCTCCGCCTGGTCTCCATTTTCTTTTCTCATAGATTCATTCTCAAACCACTTTTCCATAAGAAGTAAGGACCTATATCTCACGAGTGACAGGAATCCCTCGACTTCTACCAAATCCTAATTAAGCATGGCAGTACTAACGACCTGCACACTAGTGGAGTAACTAAGGGAAACCTAGGGATCATGCATCTATGGTTTCTTTCAACTCCTAGAAAACTTAATGCACAAATACATAAATAAACCATTGAATACTTAAATTAGGGGTTATGCTCCGGGGCTTGCCTGGGAGTAACACTAAGTCAGTGTTGGTTAGATGATACTCGCTTGGCGATCAGCTTCCTTTGGTCATGCACATCGGGATCCATCCGTCCATCTTCTAGATGCGTCCACCAGTACACCATCTTCTGGCTCGGCTCAAACTTTATCCTTTAGTTCCACACGTCGTACATCTAGCGTACCTAGATGAGACGCAACGATGTAAGTGCATGAACTTAAGAAAAACACCACATGATGCATTTAAAAGGCATACAAAGCAAGCATAAGGCCACAATTGCATGGGCGCTGATGATGCAATGCAATGCAATGCGACTAAAATGAAAGATATGACTGGGCAATCATTTAACGAGTAAACACAACAAACAAGCTCAAAAGGCAAATGGGTTGGTGTTGCAACACGAGAGTACATTCAATTTATTTTAACCTGAAGTATTTCCTTCAAAAAGTATTACTAAACTTGCTTAGAACGACCAAGCAAATACATAGAGCAAAACAGGTAACTAGGGATTTTTATTCAACTAAAAAGCACCTAGCGCCAAGCGACATGAAAGTAACCCACAAACTGATCTAAAAAGAATTTAACCTAAATTGTACAAGATCAACATGAGTTATGAAAAAGAGACATGCAGAAAAGAGTTGCCTAGCAACAATTATAACAGGAAGGCTATGCTATGGCTAGCAACTAAATAAAAGCAAAAACATAACTTGCAGGCATAAATCGGTAACCAAATTTTACCAACATGATAAAATATTGATAAAGCATGCAACAAAAATTTACCAACAATTATTGATAACAGAAAGCATTTATTTTAGTCTCAATAAGACAATATGAACAAAATAGATTTGCAAACATGCGCATAGCTTCTGGGCATGAAATTTTTACAGTGAACTAAGCATTCAAAGAGTAAGCTACTGCACAAATTTCACAACTTTTGGACTTCCAGAACTGCAGATATTAAGTAAACAAGCTAAGCTAAAACAAGCATTAACCATGATTAATTCAATACATCACAGAAACATTAACCAAACAGCAGGTTTAATATTTTTCCTAAGCACTATATGTCAAAACAAAGCTAACCCAACTGGTTTTATACTTTTCTCATGCTCCTTACTCCATTTATGCATTAAACAAGCTACAAAATCATTTATCTAGCATAAATAAAACTACACAAAAATATCTTTCAAACAACACATCTCATGGTTCTATCTTATAGAGCATAAAAAGATGAAGATAACAAAACTGATTTAGCATTTCTAGCATTTTCCTACTATTTTCTACGGATTTTCAAAGCTCTCAGCGATTTGGTCCTTAAAGGACTATTCATATGAGTCTTTGACAATGTAGAAAACCCCCTGGACTTATTTAAATTCTTGCACAAGGTCCCTGGTCGTGAGTTGAAGCAGATGAGCATGGGGAAACGATGATTCCGGTGATGGGGACTGTTGGCATTTCTTAAGTCGATACCAGGTTTGCGATAACCTTGGTAACAATCTCAGAATTGCCTGTTGGTGGTCCTTAGTGCAATCACTAGAAATGAGGGTGCCGAACCCATCCTAGCAATTGCACCCAAGGGGTGCCACTCTTGTGGTATAATCGATATGATTACAGATGGACCCGCAAGCACACGGATATACTGTTGTAGCATTTCACCCGGAGAGTAAGGGTATCGTCATTTATTTGTGTCCTAAAGGATGGCAGCAGTAAAGATAATGTACTTAACATTAACCATGACATTGTGTCTTGAGCAATAGGCAAAACTCTAACAGGGGTAAGTCTAGGTAAAGAATAAGCAAGGGTAATGTGACACAGCACACAACCACACTCCAAGAGGAAGGAATAAAAGAGAGAAACGACAAAAGAACGAGACTACTCTATCCTACGTTAAGTCAGCTGGAGCTTAGGCTAGGTTAGATGTCGTAGTGCTTCTATCCAAAGCTGGGGTTATGTTAGGACATGGTTAGGACTGTACATGCCAGGAAAATGGGATAGCGGGGAGAAGGTCCTGCACTGGAGAACGTCCAGTTCCGTTACCTCTTTGCATGAACTCCTACACCGAACCCGAACATCGGGGAGTACGCTAAACACAACACCGCTAGAGCTTAGGCTAGGTTAGATGTCGTAGTGAACTCCTACACCGAACCCGAATAGATAGGGCTATCACCACCTGTCATCTACCCCAGTCACACCGTGGAGCACCGTCATATCCGAAGGATCCCGCCTATCCGAGCACCATGCTCATGTATGAAGTCACTACTCTAGTGTCCCCAGGTCTCCCACCCTTCGGATGGATGAGTAAAACACTAGAGCAAGCCCGAAAGCACAACGAACCTCTATCCATACCCGGATCATCTAGCCTAATAAAGACCTTAGCATAACTCATGAACGAACTATGCATGGATTGATAAACTATCAAGATAGTAAAGCAACCATGACATATCTCTATATTATGAATAGAAGTCTGACAAGTCGGATACAAAGCCATACCGGGAGCCGAGGATTGCTCAACGACTCTGAGGACGACTTGCTCGCTAAAGAAGAACTAGCCTAGCTCCACTACCTAGCTAAGAGAGCAAGAGAGAGGAGAGCCTTCTTGGAATGATGGAATGAGAGTGTGTGTGTGTTGTGGGGGGGGGGAGAGGCCCTATTTATAGCTCTAGAGGTCGGTTCCCACCAAATGGACATATGGAAGGTGATCAGGTGCCTTGGCCGTGACTCCTCCCCGAGATGCACCTGGACGCGTTGTAGGCCAGGTTCGGCCAACCCTAGGGGTCGGCCAACCGCACCTATCAGCCAAACGAGCTGATCTTCAGCTGGATGGTATATTCTTTGATCCTTATCCTTATTCTCTGGTGCATTTTGCGTGGAGGCCTCGTTTCCTCTGTCATGTGGGCCTCTTTGTAAGGGTGTGACGCTGGATGCGATATTCTGCGTAGTTGTACTGCGTCTGCTGCATGTTTTCGTCTTATTTCACTCTTGCTCATCTGAAATGTACAAAACTCGAAAACAACTGTGGAGCGAGGTTAGTGATACAAATATGTGAGTAAGGCATATGATTTTCCTTTATTATTGAGTATAGTTGACGGGTGAAAATGGCACTTAAGCACCGTCAACAACTCCCCCAAGCTAGCCCTTTGCTCGTCCCGAGCAAAGTTTTAGACTTAGGTTGTTGATTAGGAGTTGCTACAATGTTGCATTCCTGACTTATGCTCAAGGCACAACCGAGTGTTCTTACCTTCATTCTAAATAAGTTGGCCTTGTTCGCACCTTTTACCTTACTCCTGTGGGGCTTATAGCATCATCCTCATCTTTGGCGGTTGAGAGTCAGAACGTCTTGTAGAGTACTACTTACCACTCCTTTGTTCAACCGTCAATCCAGAGGTTTTATAAAGTTTTTGAAAAGAAATTTGTAAGTTCCTCGGGTGATCTCTCGGATCACTCAATTGTGTTTCATTCCTCACCAAGGCCTTTTTGCGCCTTTCTTTTCCATCCTAATTCTAATGGCTCTTTTTTTGGTGGATATGTAGGTATGGAGGATATGAAGGCAGACTTGCTTCTCATATTTTGCTAAGTCAAAGACCGGATCCAAAGGAGAAACAAGTCATAAGCCTTGATTAAGATATGCAAGTGTGTGGATATTTTTGGTGGATGATGGATGAAAACTCCTTTATATGAATTCTCTCCCTTGTAATATATTTGGTATGGGCTATATTTTCTTTTTTTTACATGCCTTGTGGGCATGTGGCATACCTTCTTTGGGTATGCATCTTTTCTTCTCTTTTTTTTTGACATGCCTTGTGGGTATGTGGCATACCTTCTTTGGGTATGCATCTTTTATTTCTTTTTGTATAGCCCATTCATTATGATGATAACTTTGGAGAGAGATAGACATGGCACAACATGGAGTTTTATTTGTGGGTGGACGGAGGATGTACTTACTATCTTCCAAGTATATAAGTATAGCATGTGAGTGGACATGTACGTGATCTTGATCATGGGTATATGAAATGATTCTCTCAAAGGGTCACAACAATTTGACAAAGCTCAATGAGAAAACAAGTTGCATATGTGGAAAGGCTTTTCAAACTTGTAACTCATATGGCTCTGGATGGGAATTGCATATCACCGAGGAACTTTATTTTATTTTTGTATTTTTGGAAAGAACAGCTCCGGATATCAAGCATCACATAGGAGAAGATCATAGCAACTCTTTTCAGCCATATCATAACCCACAACAACCTAGATTCGAATTCTGCTTTTCGCTACCCACAAGTTTCAAGCTTAAGGTTTGAACAACTAGCCACCAAACTCAAAACTTAGGAAGAGCACAAGGTGTTTGAGTTAGAAAAGAAATAGAAAGGAGAATAGAAAAGAGAAAGAAGAAACCAAAACCCACACCAGCCCATCTGGCCCAACCCTTTTTCCCACGCGGGCCCAGCCCGGTCCGCTCTCTCCCTCTTTCCCGCAGCCCAGTCAGCCGAGCCCGCTCCCACGGTTTCCCTTCCGCGCTCGGCCCACCGCCTCCCACTTGGCCCAGCACCGCGGTCCCGCCTGTCATCCCCCTCCTCCCGCGTACCTCCGCCCGCAATCCCCGCCGGACTCTCTGCTCCGCCGCTCCCTCGCTGCCCCGCGGCCCCGCTCCACCCGCGCTTGCGCCTGGACCCACCTGCAGCCCTCCCTCACCCTTTCCTTGCCTGCGCACCCCGGACTCCGAGCGACCCGCACCGATTTCGGATCAGGGGCAGGGTCATTCCGCGGGCGCAACGACCGTGCCGTGATTCCCGCGACCCAAACGCCGAGATCACCGGCCCCCGCCTTTTAGACCCCGCGCCCTATGTAACACCCTAATTTAAATTCCAGCATTTAACAATAAATTTAATTGGTTTATTTAATTTTCTAAGGATTTAATTTGCTTAGCTTGCATTAAATCTAATTTTTGTCCCATAAATAATTAAAATCCATCATAGGTTAATTTTGTTGTTGCATCATGCTAGAGCATCTTTTCTTTTGTTGTGTGGTTAGGTTTTGAATTCAAATTAGTTTGAATTCAATTAGTTGTATTTGGTTAGAATTAGGAAGGAAAAGAAATATAGAAGAAAGCCTTAAACCCAAACCCAACCCAAGACCCTCAACCCAGCCCAAACTCCGAATCCGGCCAACCCCGCGCTAGGCCTACTCCACCCGGCCTGCCAGCGCGCGCGGCCCATACCCCGCGTCCCGCTCACCGATTCGGCCCGATCTCCCCGCGCGGCCCAGCTCGCTCCGCAGCCCAGCCCCGCCTCAGCCGCTCGCCCGCGCGCGTCGTCCCGCTAACAGGGAGACCCCACCGGTCATCCCCCTCATCCCGCTTCCCTCGCCGCGCAACGGAAGTCCGGCGAGATCTCCGGGATTTCCCCGCAGGCCTGCACACCGAGATCCCCGGTCCTTCCCCTTTAAACCACCCCGAACCCCTGCGCCTTTCCCATCCAGCCGCGCCGCCACTCCTAACCCTAGCAGCGCCGCCACCACCCCGCTCCGCCACGCTAGTGTCTCTGCGCCGCCGTGAAACCATCGCCCCACCTCACCCCGGGCGCTGACGACCCCGCAGAGCAACCGCCTGGGCACCTGGGTCAGCTTCGAGCCCTTGTTGCCCCGAATCGAACCGCATCTACGCCGGATTTTTCCACCCCGACTCGCCGCCGGTAAGAGGCTTAGCCGCTCCATTTTCTCGCCACGGTTGATCGCCGGACTCCCTTAAACCCCGCAACACCGTCCCAGGTCCACCACGGGTCGAGCCGTGCTGCCCAGATGCCCGAAGGCGCCCTTCAGCGACCCGTCCCCGAAGCTCCGCCGCGAACCGCCGCCCGTCCTCACGCCGGCGTCGCTGCACTGCTACTCCGGCCCGGTCTGCACCCACGGTGAGCCACACCCTGACCTTCTCCCTCTTTTGCGCTTGATTTGGTAGGCCGTAGCCCACCCACGCAGCACAAGGGCACTCCCGCCGGTGGCTTGCCATCGCACCGAGCCGCCTCCACGCCGTGCGCCTGCCTTACTCCACTGCAACACCCCGAGATCCACCCCAGTGAGTTACGCATGCGACCGGCTATCTCCCCGGCCAAACCCCGGCCCAAACGGAGCTCTGTAGCCCCAGAAACCCGTTTTCCCGGCGATGCGCCGCCGCGGGCGTTCGTCTCCGGCAAGCCGCGCCGCCGCCCGCGCCCCCAACCGCCCGTGGCCGCCCGATCCTGAATCAACGGCCATGATTAGATCCAGGCCCTTTCTGATCTGAGCCACTCGATCCTGATCCGACGGCCGCAAATCAAGCGTACCGTTTCGGCATGGATGTTTTGCTAAAGAGCCCTCGGGCTTTTGCCAAATCAACCCTCGGTCCTAGCCTTTTCAAAAATAATTCCAGTTAGGTCCCTGATTTAACACTTTAGCCCCTGAGCTTTCCAGAAATCAAACCCGCCGTCCAGGGCCGTTGGTTTTGCACGTTAGCCCTTAGATTTAATGGTTAATTACGTTTTAGTCCTCGGTTTTTGCAGAAACCCCCTGGAACTTAGTTTTTATCGCAGATAAGCCCCTAGAACTTGTTTTTAGCCTAGAAAATGCGTTTTAGCTCCGTTTTTAGCGCTCTTTATGTCCACGCGATCGTTGTAACGCATAGGATAGTTTTAGCTTAGTTTTTCTTGCTGTTTTTATGTATTGATGTACTATTTCTTAGTTTTTGCTAGTGTTTGCTTGTATGCTTATTATTGTGCACTGTTTTGGCGATGTGTTCGTGAGTAGACGTTGATCCATCTGAGGAGCCCCAGTACCAGTACCCGGAGCAGCCGTCTTCCGAGCACTTTGAGCAGCAGCAGGAGCAGTACGAGGAAGGCAAGTATAACATGAGCCACCTATCACTTTTAAATACAATTTCATACTGCATTTTAACACTGTATGCCTTTAAGGATTTCCTAGCCACTTTATATCCTTTATATATACCTTTGGGTTGCATTTTGGTTAGTTGTGCTAGGTTGCTGCGCTATAACACACTCTGGTCCTTTTTAATTAATTTGATTAATCGTTTACTTGAACTTAATTCTGAGAGTGGCCCTCTGTGCTTCGTGCTTGGGTGGCTCACGTCTCGTTAAAATATGGTTTTTGTAGAAACATGGTTTAGGGGGCCAGCACGGTGCTTAGTGCTTGGTTGGCCACTCTCCATAAGGACCGGTTCATAGAGCGACAACCTGGGACAACAGCGCTACCACAAGGCTAGAATGGGATAGACTTGGCGTAATAATTAGATCTTTTTGGTTTGGAGTAACTTACCTGCGAGGCAGGGGCGGTAAGCTTCTATGGCCCTCGTGCTGAGTGGCCTCGTCTGTGCTTCGTGTCTTGACGCCCATTAGACCTGCTCCATAGTCACCGATCCACCCTCGCGGTTACTCCCTACCAATGAGATTCTTTGTAAAGGCCTCGTAGTGAGTCGCTAGCCATCTCACCTAAGGAAGTGTGATGAACAACTGGCGTAGCTCACGACTTGTGGGTAAAGATGTGCAACCTCTGCAGAGTGTAAAACTGGTATACTAGCCATGCTCACGGTTATGAGCGGCCCAGATCCTCCTTTTGATTAGTGGGGTTGTCTCCTTCCGACGAGGGAGGTGCCTCTCGGGGTTCCCTTGGTTTGGTTTCGGTTTGGTTCTCAGTTGTTACATAATTAATTCTGATTAATTACTATGTAACTGGGTTAATGGTAATTCATCAACTCGTAGAAAATAGCTTTAATAAAATCTTGTCAAGACTTAAAAGCTAATGCAGTCAGTCAGCCAACCTAGAGCCTCATAGTTTGTGTTATACTTGTTGAGTACAAGTTGTGTACTCACTCTTGCCTCCTCTCTACTTTTTTTTCTCTTGGATACTCTACTGCTGCTCAGTTCCTGCCGACACGAGGGAGTTCGCTCAGCGCTACCAGGACTACGAGGACTTCTAGGCGTTCATCTCCCAGTCGATGTCCCTGTGGCGCCCTGCTTCAGCTTCGGAGAGCTTTATTCGTATTTGTACTTCGCTTCCGCTGTATCAGACATTTTGTCATTATTTTAATAAATAACATTCGTATTTCGATTTATTATATCTTATTCGTGATATGTGCTGTGATATACTATTCATTCTGTTGTATATACGTGTGACTTGATCCTGGCACGTATATGATTGCTCGGTTTATGTCCTTTTATAAACCGGGTGTTACAACCGGCTTCTTTCCCTTCCCCCCCGCTTCTGTTTCTTGGTGGGGGCATTGGGCTTGGCGTTGCTGCCCTCCGCGGGCGCATTGTCCTTGCGCTTGTTCGGCTTGTCGTCGAAGATGGCACCAACAGCCTCCTCGCCGGCGGCGTAGTTGGTGGCGGCATCGAACAACTCGTTGGTGTTGGCTGGTCGGCTTCTCGCAAGCTCGTGCACCAAGTTCCTGCACGTTGTTGTGGCAGAACCACCTGAATTATCCCGGCTCAAGTGCGCAGGGCATCACCATAAAGGCAACACTAGCTCAAATGCACTTCAAATGGAACAATTCTTGGTCTGTCGGGTAACGTCCCGATACAACCACCGGTTCTCGGATCGAACAAGCATACCCCGCACGAAGGCGAGTCCAGAGATGTTACAACCACAAATTTTACAACACAGGCATAATGATGATTACAAACTAGTTCAAACCATTATTACAAAACCAACTTTGGTAAAACAGTTATACAAACCACAACTATAAGTTCAGAGTTTAAACAGCGGAAGATAAAATACGACGGCTACAACACGTCGCAAAATAACACCAGGCTAGCCCAAGCATCGTATCACTCATCATAGTCATTGCCGGTCGAAGACGTATCCCACTCTACGGACCAGCCAGTAGGCAATGAGCAAGGATAGGTCAAGCTAGCGATCTGTTCCTCAAAACTCATACATGAAAAAGGGTTTCAACAGCAAGGCTGAGTATTCTAATACTCAGTAAGACTTAACCATCAACGGGTATACTAAACCCGCTTTAACTAGACTATGCAGGGTTTGTGAGGTTCTGGTTTCCTTTTGCTGAAAAGAAATAAAGAGTAGGTCCTTACTTTCAAATTTTAGCCTTCAAGATTCTAGTAGATTAACCATTCTATGTAAGCAACTACTAAACAACCATGGTAGATCTTTAAGCAAGCATCAAAATTGAAAATCATAATGTTGCTCTTATTACTCTGTGTGGCAAAGAGATCAAGCAGTCCCAAACTGTGAGAAGCAGACGATTCGAATCGAATTTCTTAACCTGGCCAGGCAAACCTAACACACACGTCTGGAACACCGTCGGGTCGTTTCCAAACAACCGTTTGCCTTTCTTTCCGGCTTGTGGATAGGGTCACTCTCCCCGACTACAGGGCACCAACTTCCTCCCTGCAGCCGCGGTGTTGCGCAACATAAACATAAATAAAACCTATCTCTAAGAGAGAGTGAAAGGTATATCCACTCCCCGGTCCAATCGGTGACTAGGCTTACCGCGTACCATATTTACGGCATGTGGCTAGTACGTTCAAAAACTTAACCAGCACTACCACACACCGCGACCTTAGCAAGTTCATCAACACACGGGGTCTCACCAAAGATCATGATATCGAACACGACCCCGTCCATCGTCCTTATATTGATAACAGAAAGTAAACACGCAATTCCTATAAAGCTCGCGAGTGACAGGCAATCACTCGACTTTTACCGGTCCTATAAGCTTAGCAAGTAGTCGAACTCAGGTCTAGTGTTCAGTACATAGGTTCCTAGGATCATGCATCTAGGGTTTCAATTCAAATCCTAAGAACTGTAAATGCATAAGCAAGTAATAATAGTAAATGATAATAATTTGAAATATAGGTTATGTCTGGGGCTTGCCTTCTCGGTAGTCGCTAACTATTTCAGCTCTAGGCTCTTCCGAACTTTGGTTCGGGGCTTCAGTTAGTTCAGCGGCGTTCACCTGGACTTCTGGATCACCTCCGTCAGACTCCGGGATCAGCTCGTACATCCCGTCCGATAAGGCAGTCGTATCTATATGTGATGCAAGAACAGAATTATAAACACACATGGGCAATCGTTTATAGAGTAGTTAAATAACAATTTAAATACACAAGACATCATGATCAACAGCACAAAAAGGTTAAACTAACTTCATAAAGTGAGTGGTGGTTGATTACTATAGCAATTAAATCTAGGTTTGCTAATAAATAAACAACTCAGAGCACAAACAACAATAAATTTAGCAAAAATTACCCTAAACAGAACATGAACAGAGTAGGCTACCTTGTAAAATTCATGCCAAAACATGGATCCATTTATTCATAACAAATCAATCATTCAGATCACACCTAGAACAAGATTGAATTACACAGATTAAGCTAGAGCAAAACAGAGGCTCAAAATTTAACAGCAGGCCTACACAGGGATGATTTAGCTACTGTGAATTTTTCATGATTTTATCTACACAGAAATAAATATGAGAAAACAAACAAAACAGACATCAGATTAGCAAGATTCAAATTTAGCTCCTGTTCTAGTCAGGAACTGGGGCTCAAACTTCATGTACAAGCTAAACTATCCAAAAAGGTCACTCATAAATATTTTCATGATTTATCATCTGCATAAACTATTTATCATAATTAAAGTCTACTAAACTAGTGTCACATGAGTAAACTACCATAAAAATTTCAGAGCAAGACAAGCTTTTAATCATCAGATAAGAAAAAGATTAAATAACTAGTCTTTATTTACCTAGTGACACAAAACAACTTGTACAGCAAAAACTTGCAAGAAACACCTACAATATTATGGTTCTACTGCAATCTTAAGGATTCCAAAACATCCAAGTTTACATTTTTCTGAATTTCCTACAAATTTCTATGAAATTTCAAAGTTCACTGCAAAAATTACAAAGGAGTCCTTGGTGGCACTATTCAACTGAGTCTAGGCCTATTCAAATAACACCCTGAAGTTTTGTTTCTTTCAACCCGAGGTCCTTGGGCCGGGTCAGAGAGGGGTGGCGGTGTTTGACCGGCCGTTTCCCGGCGAGGGGCTCACCGGCGGCGAGGGTGGAGGGGCGTGAGAGCTTCACAGGTTCAAGGCGCACCTCAGGGTGGTCTTGGGGTGCGGGGAGAGGCTCGGAGACGGCAGCTCGACGGAGCAGGGCGGTCGACGGTGAAGGTTTAACGGCGACGGGGTGACTCCAGTGAGGATTGGGCGAGGAGGAGGGGTGGGTGAGCTTTGCGGGGCCAAGACGAAGCTGCTGGTGGGGTTGATTGAGGACGGGGAAGGGCGGAGGAGGGGGTTCGACGGCGAGCAGCGGCGACAGAGCTCAGGCTACGGTGGCGGAGCTCGAGGGCGAGGGGGTTCTAGTAGGAATTGGTCGATGGGAAGTAGCTTGCTAGCTGCGCGAGGATGAGGCGGAGCTGGTGGAGGGATCAGCGCGGGCGGAGCAGCTGTGGAATGGCGGGTCGACGGCGGATCGAGCTCGCCGGCGTTCGGGGATGGCGGCGGCATTCTGGGTTCTGGGGACAGGGAAGCAGCAAAAGAACGCGAGGAGCAGCACGCAGGGGCTTTTGTAGTGCTCATGCGCGCGAGAGGAGAGAGCGGCGGCCTCTGCAGCGGGCGTGCCACCGCGACGGCGAGGTGGCGGCCGGCGGGCTGCTCTGGGCGGCGGGGCAGAGCGGGGAGGCTCCAGCGCGAGCAAAGGAGAGTGGTGATGGGCTGGGGCGCGACACGTGGGGTGCTTGGCAGGCAGGAGGTGGCGCAGGGGCGGCTCTCCACGGCGGGCGGCGCTCTGCACAGCGGCGACGGCAGGAGAGCAGAGGAAGGAGCTGGAGGTGGAAGAAAAAGGACCCAAACGCAATATCAAAAAATTCCGTCTGTAAACTAGCGATAACTTTTAAAATAGGGCTCAAATGAAAAAGTGCCCAACATGAAAGTTGTTCAACTTTTCAAGATCTTCAACTTTTATGTTGTGCAAAAATTTATTTGATCAAAGGATAGAGAGCTAAATTCGAAAACATAGAAGGGAATTTGAATTTAAAGGAAACTTGTCTTTTTCAACGAAATTTCACTTCAAACTTGGGCTGATTTGAAAAGTTTCATGCCATGTAATGATTACACCATATTTTGCAAAAACACCCTCCACAAAAGCTATAACTGCACACCCAATTCAAATATAACTGCAGAAAGGACCTTGCATGAAATCATAATTACACATATAACCTTTTATAATTACAAAAAGGTCCTTTTTCAAGCAAAACAAGCACATGATGTATAAAAGGTATGCAACACTAATGTGCAGACACCTAGGGTGTCACAGCCTTCCCCCCTAAAAGGAATCTCGCCCCGAGATTACAGGAAGACTGAGAATGGCAAGGTTTGATACCTGGATTTGTCCTAAGAAAGTCGGGAAAGTTTCTTTGGAGAAAATTTTCAGTCTCCCAAGTAGCTTCTTCTTCAGTATGATGATTCCATTGGATCTTATACATTTTAATCTTCTCCCTTCTAGTACTTCTTTCCTTGGTGTTAAGAATCTTGATTGGATACTCCGTATAAGATAGATCGGATTCAATTTCGATATCTTGTGGTTCAAGGATCTCAGTAGGTACACTGGTGCACTTCCGGAGTTGTGATACATGGAAGACATCATGAATGGCGGCCAACTGAGAAGGAAGACGAAGTCGGTAGGCAACTGGTCCACAAGTTTCGATAATTTCAAAGGGTCCGATGTATTGGGGTGCTAATTTCCCTTTGATACCGAAGCGTTGAACACCTCTAGTAGGAGATACTCGCAAATATACGAAATCCCCTACCTCGAATTGTAAAGGATCTCTTCTTTTGTCTGCATAACTTTTCTGTCTTGATTGGGCTGCTTTAAGATTAGTCTGGATAACTTTGACTTTCTCCTCTGCCTTAGAGACTAAATCTGGCCCAAAGATTTTGCGTTCTCCAGCTTGTGACCAACTCAAAGGAGTTCGACACCTTCGACCGTATAATGCTTCAAATGGTGCCATTTGCAAGCTGGATTGATAACTGTTATTATATGAGAACTCTGCCAGTGCTAGGCATTTGTCCCAGTTCTTGCCATATTGAATAGCACATGCTCTCAACATGTCTTCAAGGATTTGATTGAGCATCAGCTCTTGCAATGATTTCTTCGTCGTCCTTGTCATCGCCTGATATTATCTATCGACTCAAGAGAGACTTGAGAACGGCGTGCTTCTATTCTTTGTTGAGCTGCCTTCGCCTCTGCCCGAAAGAAAGGAAGGTGGCCGGCTGGCTAGAGTTTGACTGGAAGTAATTCTGGAAGCTGGGATTCTATCTTCCCAAGAATTTCTTTTATCTTGCTGGAATCATCAACCAGAGCAGTGATTGGAGCAGATAGTAGATCCTTGATGAATTGAAGCTGATTTGCCAAGTTAGCCGATTGCTGCAAAGGTGGTGTTTCTGCTCTGGGGGCAGTCAGACCCATTGATGCTGGGTCAAAGGAAAGCAAACCTGAAATATCAAAGCCCTATGGACATATTTCGAGTTAGAGCAAGATGCATTTATAAAGCTATCGGCTGAATCAGAATTGGTTCTCATGAAAGTTACCTGTTCTGAACAAGAGGTGATGATCGGCTCTGGTGTAGCTGATCCTGTTGGATTAGAGGTGACAACAAGGGCTTCGACTGTGTTAGCTTGTTTGCCATGCATATCCGTCAGAGTGTCTGAAGTTTCAGTTGTTCCAGTATCAACTTCATGAGCGATGATTTCGTGTTATGTTGGGTTACTGGTTTCAAGGATGTCTTCAGTTGCGTCCTGAAAATAGAATTGCAGTCAACCAGAGTACATGTGTATGCAATAAAGAAGGAGTTTTTGAAAGATGAGTTACCTGGTTGGTGTCAGACTCCGATGGACTCGGGGGAGCTGGTGCAGGTTTCTTGATGACTTGCCTCGTGATCATCTTACTTTTCTTGGTCAAGACTCGGGGGGCAACGCTTGTAGAAGTTTGTCTTTGTTTGGAAGCCGACTGAAGTAAGTCTGGCTGAATAGTCATTATCACTTTCTTCATTGACGGTGATCCTTTGCAGAAGAGTACATCAGGGGCAATTGGAAGAAAGTGGAATGGCTCCCCGCTGCTGGTCATAGGTTCTGGACCATCTTGTTGCTGCAAACAGGGTAAGCAAAAATTAGACAAGAGGAAGGGTGGATGATCTAGAAAGAGTAGGGTGCATAAATTCATTACCTCTTCCTTAGGGATTACATATTCAGGATCAATTTGCTGCAGTCGAGGACCTAGAGCTTTCCTGAATACATGTGTTTTCCACATTCCCCACCATGTGCTGAAGTCGATTGATGAGGGAGTGAAGGACAGATCGGCTGGTATTGGAATATGGAGGTCATCGAACATGCCGTAGCATCTTGAGCTGGTGAGACCATCAGGCAGATCGGCTCTGCTCTCCACCAAGTGGTGAATATGGAAGTGGGGAGGGACCTGTCCTAGGCCAAATTGCCGAGGTGCTATGACTGGTTGGTAAGATTCATAACCTGGCTTGATAATTCTGTTAGAAGTGCTAATGCCAATAGGAAGAAAGCCAGGTCGGATCATTAAAGAGTATAAATGCCGAGTGCGGTCGTCATCGGCAAAGTTATCTAATCTGAAGGCAGTTGGGTTCTCAAAGGATTCAGAATCAGTAAATGGTAAATAGAGTGGATTATCTAGTCCTTTGTAGAAGATTCTGAACCAATTTGCTGCATCTGCTGAATTCAGTTTACTGCCAGGAAGACTAAATAAAGCTTGGCCATAGCTGGTACATCTGATTGGTTTGCCACTTTCATCAGGAAAAGAGTTCTTGGTTAGGCCTTGGAAGTTTGGGATATGGTGCTGAAAGTACAGTTGTGCCCACAACTGAATAAACCACCAAGGGCCTCCAATTCTCAGTTTCTTTTGGTTAAGCAAGTTAGATGTCATCAAATGGAGATATCTGTAGGTTTCTCCAAGGAAAAGTTTACCTAGGCCGGTGCGATTGCCATGGGCCAGGTGATAGGCCAAGGGAAGATAATTCTTAGTTGGAGCTAAAGAAGGACCACATAAGATGAAGTGTTCTAGCCAAAGCTTTAATAAGGTTGTGTGTTCCTTCTCAGTCACTGGACCTTTTGTTTTCATGTGCTGACTCATGTAAGTGCCCCAGTTTGTGCAGTTAACCTTGGATGAAAGTTTGAAGGGAACTTCTGCCATTTTGTGAGCAGCAGGATTAGGAGATCCAATGTCTAGGCCAGTTATTATGGTAACATCTAGCAGAGTAATGGACATGGGTCCATGGCCGAAGAGAAAATAGTTCAGGGCATCAGACCAAAAATAGCCGGTGATTTTCAGAAGGTTTTCATCTTTGTCAAGAGGTGATAATGATAAGCTAAGTGCATTGGCTATGTTCAAATCTTGCCATAAGGGCAAATAAGTTTTTGCTACTCTACTGTACCATGTAATCCAACTTTCAGGGGGGTTAGGCCAGGCTCTTAAGCAGTCGGCACAGAGGTTCAGGTCGATGTTTTGACTCACAAAAGGAATCCTTTTTGCTTCACAAGAGATCAAATCTATGGGATTTTCATAGATTCGTGGGCCAAGACAGAAAGATTTTGGGTTGGAAGGATGCGGCAGAAGGATGTCTGACACCTGAAGTTCAGAAATTCAGAAGTTCATATGTGGTGTCGTGTTTCAGAGTTTAGTGTTTCGGAGGCTTAGTAAGCTGAAGAAAACTAAAGGATTGGGCCGAATATTACCTTTAGGCCGCAGATTGCCGCATCATCGATTGCAGAGCTTGTCGACTGAGCTGCAGAATCAGCCATGGTCCAGATCCGTTGACTTAGGGTTTGTTTGCTGTGGGTTTCGATTCGAATTCCGGGTGCTTGGAGAGTTCTTGCTCGAATTTGTAGAGCTTGGTTTTCGAATTACACTCGGATTTGAGAGCTTGTTTCGAGTTCGGTTCAAGGTGGAAGTGCTACTCTACTCTTATGCGGGTTGCTTCTAGTTTGAATTTCGTCGGCTCTTGGATATTTATAGAAGCCTGATGCGTTGCCATCGGCTTTTTGGGAAGTAAGTGAATATACACGCAATTGAAGGAAATTCGATTTCATTAAAAGGAAAGCCGATTTTACAAAGGAATTAATCCTTCGGCTTTGTGATCCTACCCCTACGATGCTACCTACATCTACCAGTCGTAGGTATCTGAGTGCCTACGGCGCTTCGGGCTTCGCGACGGTGCGTCTCCGCCGTCGTCGTCGTCATCATCGCCATCGTCGTTGCTGCTGTTGCCGTCATCCTCGGCACTGCTGCTGCTTCGCCCGCCGCTGCCGCTGCTTCCTTCTTCGCTTCCCTCCGTGGGGGCTTTGAGGAATTGGTGGGGATTTCCTCCTGCCGCCGTATCGTCGCTGGAGGAGGAGTCGATCTCTTCGAGGGAGACGGCTCCCTCCCAAGAGAAGACGTCGTCTTCACTGCTCTCCAGTTCCTCTTGGAAGAGGAACTGGAGGTCTTCCTCTCCTTCGGTCTCGGGCTCGTCTTCCTCGGAGACGACCCCGAAATGGAACTCCTCTGCATCCCAATGCAGAGGAGCCAGTGCTTCGTACGCTGCTATCATGTCCCATTCGGGGGTCGGCTCTCGGCTCTCTGGGATAGAGTCGATGGAGGAGGCGGAGAGGGAAGAAGAAGAAGGAGGTGGGGAGGAGGAAGAAGAGGAATCTCCAAAAGAGTTGGAGCCAGAAGAAGAAGAGATGGCCATGGCTGGTGAAGGATTGGGGTTTTCTGCGCTACTGGCTTTAGGAGGAAGAAGGAGTTTTGCCGTGAAGAAGAGCCGATTCGTGGTGAGATTAAATAGTGAAAGATGGAAGACGGATCTGTAGTTTCACATTCTACGAGGAGCCAGTTGCAGAGACATTGCATCTTCCTTGGTGGTTGCAGTGTGTTAATGAACATTAACGGGAAGATCAAGCGACGGAGTGGTTTTGGAATTATCATTGCCAAAACCAGGGGGGCATGTGTTATCACCGTAAATTAACAGGATTAATTTATGGGCCGAAGCAAGATGGGCTTAAAGCAGAAGAATAAGAAGGCTTGTGAATCGGCTCCTGCGTGAGCATCTGGGCCACATGGGCCATGTATCCTTAGATTTAGATTAGAGATAGAGTCCGATCGGGACAAGATTAGTTTAGATTGTTTCCCAAGTCTCCGGACTATAAATATGTACCCTATGTTATTCATGAAAAAAAGAACGTCATCACGTCTCGCAAACAACAATCTCGGTGCATCGCCACACCTAATCCTAGGGTTTCATCCAAGTAAGCGCCATGCTGCCCTGATCGTTTCTCGCGATCAGGGCAGCGTTGTTCTTGCTTTTACCTTGGTATTACTCGTACTGAAGCGTTTTTGATGGCGAGTAATGCTAGTTATCTTGATGTTCGTAGCATGGCTTTTAGTAGATCTATCGTGTCTTGTTGTTTATCATCTACGAATATCATGTTGTTTTTGTGCAGTCACGTTTCAATCTTATGCTAGTTCTTGTCATATAGGATTAGTTGCACAGAGGCAACACCCTGCTTCTTTTATGTTTAGTAGATCTGATCTGTTATGGTTTGCTCTTATTCTTAAGAGTTGGCGTAATATCTACTAGGTTAGGCCTTGCAAACGGGTTGGATGATCCGGTGGCGTGTTAGATGCTTTATCTTAGTCTTAACAGAGAATTGATCCAGGAATCGGCTCTTGCTAGTTCTTAGGCCTCAGTTTTGGGTTATGGTTTAGTTATCTGTACGTTTATTAGGCTCAATCACGTGTAGGATGTTCCAGTCTAGCAGTGAAGCTTTTATCGTTGTGGATTAGATCAATTAGATTTAATTGAAGCAGCTTTATAGTTATTCGCTTTAATCATCAATATCCGGATGCAACAGATCCCATCTGACACCGGGACTCGATCGGCTCTTTAAAGCCAATGCAAGAGTCGTCCCGGGGAGCCGACTACGGCTCGGACTTATGTTTCCACGTGTTTGTGTATGCAGGTCAATCATCGCAAGCATGTCCGCACCTTCCTGATCGGGTATAGGTCAGGTGGCATGCCCTGCGTCTTCACAAGCCGCGGCGCGTTGCTGGAATTGCGGGCCGTCGACGAGGGAGCAGTGCCTGCCAGTGCCCCGGTGACTTCCCGGCTCTTCGTGTTGCCTGTCGCTGCTCGTCGGTGGGTTTCGACCGACAACACATTTAACTTGTATCTACCTTCCACATTGAAAAAGCTGGTTACAACTTGAACTATTAACTGCAAAATATTTTTGGGAGCATTGTGTTTTCTTGTGTATGATCAAGTGCAGGGATTGGACACTGAAAGGCAACGCTGATTTTTATCAAAGACTTACTCGAGGATGAGCAAGGTTTAAGCATGGGGGGAATGTTGGCGCTCCTTAAGTATCCATTTTATCCCCTGTTTAGCTTTGATAATGGCATGAATTTAATATCAAAATCACTAACCATCCTAACCTCGGCCCAATTATTGGTCGTTTTCGCGTTTGCACATATATTTTGGAGGTACTTCGTTTTTGCAGGTTTTTGACCAATTTTGGAGGATGAAATGACAAGGCCCACGATCATGCGATGACACGAAGAAAGACGAAGGCCAAAGCCCGAACAAAGGACCGAAGGCCATGATGATTAGAGGCCCGTTCGTGTACATCCACCCTCCAATGAAGCCCAAAGGACAAAGCCCACAAGATAAGATCAAGATACTTCGGGGCTAAGCAAAGCAAAGAGAGATTTAAGGAAGGATTTTCCATCCTATCCTTTTCCTCGAAGAAATCTCGAAGATAACGACGTCTAATGGGGTGCAATCATGAAAGGCATAAACTCTAGAAGACTCCAGGAGACTTGGGGAGAAAGGAGGACATGAGGCGGCGAAGAAATGGGCCAGGCC
This sequence comes from Panicum virgatum, assembly GCF_016808335.1. Classification (NCBI taxonomy): domain Eukaryota; kingdom Viridiplantae; phylum Streptophyta; class Magnoliopsida; order Poales; family Poaceae; genus Panicum; species Panicum virgatum. The sequence continues at coordinate 32,886,874 of NC_053144.1, read as the reverse complement.
GGCCAGCCTGGGTCTATTGGGCCGGCCGGCCTAGCCCCTTTTTGAGGCGGTTCGGCCTCCCCTTTGACCTAGGGTTTCCTGAGGCTATTTAAAGACCCCTCCCCAAGGTTCACGTAGAGATCAATTCGGGAGACGACGCCAAGGAGCAGAGAAGATAGAGGGACACCTCTCGGAGAGCCGAGGGTCGTGCTAGTTGTCTAGGGGCTTCCCTAGCCAACGTGGGAACCTTGCAAGGAAGACCACGTCGGAGTTCTGGAGCTAGGATCATCAAGATCAAGGTAGGGCCCCAGTTGTGATCTTGTGATGTACAATCATACATGGTGAAGTTATTTGTGATTCCGAATGTTTAGCGACCATGTTCTCTCTTTCGATTTCGTTCTTTTCTTTGGGTTTGCTTCATCCTAGATCTATTATCGAGATAGATCGCTTAGCATGATCTTGTAGTCATGGTGGCTAGAGGTTCATGGTGGAACTACCAAAGGGGGTTTGACTTGCTTCAGGGTACTTTCGTCCAAAGGGGCGGCGTCGTGATAGGGCGTTGCCACTGAGTAGGTGGGATATCGAGGGATCGGATTGGAGATTTTGAGTTTAAAGTTCCTTTTCATTGAGATTCACATCTATCTTACTTCACTACATCTAGCTGGAACTACAACATATGCATGATCTAGGTGATCTAGATTGGTTATCTCTAACTTTCTCTTGCTACCTTCGGTGTTTGTCGTTTTTAGTAGATTAGATTCGTTTTTCACCATCTCAACACAAAGGAATCTCTATGCTAGTAGATTGTTTCTTGTATCTTTGGTTCTATGGATTGATAAACCTTGGGGGAATACTCTAAGGGAAAAGCTACATGAACCGTGCGCTTGCGGTATACAAATCGGGGGCGCTAAGGAGCGTCAACAGTTGGGTCAAATCTCCTCAGGGCCAACCCCCGGTCTTTCGCCAATAAAGGACAGATTTGACCCCCGAATCACAAAACAATACAATTATCGAGTGCTTCAGATTTTTATGGAGGAGTGTACAAAGGACAGATGTCGTCAATAAGCCACTCGATTGCACTGCCGGAGCACTACACTCTTAAAAAGTCTAGTGAAATCAAGCAGGCAATCCTTTATCACTCGATTGTACTAAAGGAGCACTACACTCTACAGAGTCTAGTGAAATCAAGTAAGCAATCCTATGCTACTCGATTGTACTACGGGAGCACTACACTCCAAGGAGTCTAGTGAAATCAAGTAGGCAATCTTAACTACTCGATTGTACTGCAGGAGCGCTACACTCTAAGGAGTCTAGTGAAATCAAGCACACAATCTTATTATACCCAATTGCACTGCAGGAGGGCTATAGCTTTCAAAAGTGTAATGAAATCAAGCAGGCAATAACTGACTACACTACCAAAGCGCTAAACCACTTGGTGGTTAGTGAAATCAAGGCAGGTAGTCATTTACTCGTCTAAATGGCGATAGTTCTTCGACTACTATGGTACTCGACCATTGCCAAAGATACTACACAAGGCATATGTAACACCCGGGGTAGAGGGACTGCTCACAGGCGTGGAATATTCTAGAGTAGGGAGTAGCACATGGATATGCCCTGCCTCTATTGTATCTACCCGAATAGGAGTAGAACTAGTCGGAGTACACGGAAACTAGCCGAACTCCTCGGACTAGGATCCTAGCAGAACTTGACTAGGAGTTTCCATGTAACCCTGTTCTCCCAGATTATATAAGGACGAATAGGGACCCCTCCAGAGGGGGACGACACATATCGAACAACACCTAAGGGAATACAAACCACCACATAGGACGTAGGGTATTACGCTCCGTCGGCCTGAACCTGTCTAAATCTTTGTGTTCCTTGCACCATCGCATTCTGATCTCGGCGAGTCCCTGCCTACAAACAACTCTCCATGAGGTATACCTCGGAGAACCCACCGGTAAAACACCGACAGCTGGCGCCCACCGTGGGGCCTCTCGCCAACCATTGTCAGAAGAACTCGATGGCTCATCTCGATAACAATTCCGTGCTCGACAAAGCCACCTCCTTCTGCGTGGGTTCCTGGATCTTCGTTGCTGATGGATCAGGCGGCTTCAATAGTCACTCAATCGATCGAAGCATTTCAAAAGTTTCAGAAGCCGCAAGATCCCAAGAAATCAATGACTTCGTCGATCAACTCGAAGAAGTTGAACTTTCGGTTCTCAACAATGGAACCCGAATTCAACTCGAATTCGACGCAATTGGACCCAAAACTCTCTCCGAACTCGAAGAGGATTTGAACAAATTGCTAGAAGACACCAAGCAAGAAACTACCATTGATGGAAAGATCCTATTTTTTGGATGTCAACAGAACATCGCCCAAGAAAATCAACCTGTCAATTCAGTTTCAAAAGCAACAATCAAGAATTATCTAAAGGACCTGAAGGAAATCCGATGCCTTCGAGTAGACAATTTTGAGTTACTCAATGGGATCGACCGGGTCTCCAACACATCGAAGGATGTATCAATCTTGCAGATTCAGCTCTCTAAAAGAAAAAAAATCAAAGGCTAGCTTCAAGAAAGCAACTCGCAAGAGGAAGCCTTCCGAAGACATCTTTTCAGGCATCAACAATATCGATGGCAAGATCGCACAATGCCTTCAGCTAACAGAAGATACATATAATCACGAAAATGAAGAATTCGTCAACCCTTAGGCACCCTGCCCTCCAGAACGGGATCAGGATCAAGCATACATCAGACATCTCGAAGGATGAACTAGCCTAGTGGTCAAACGACATCGACTTGTTTATGGAAGGACTGTCAAATCCCAACAAGCTTGAAGCACTTTGGGAACAATCCAAAGCGAAAAAGCTATGGGATGAATCACAAAGCAAATCACCAGCTCAATTGGATCAGTACTTGTCTGAAACTCATCCTGCAGAAGACTCTAGTCCAATCGATGACTACATGAATCGGTGGTGCAACGTCATTTGAACTCCAAATTCTCCTACTCCACAAGAAAATTACCGCATGCCACAATTGTTTTCTCTAGAAGAATGAGACAATTTGGACAGATACAACAAATTCATGAACGAATTCCCAGTCCGATTCGAAGGAGGATGGCTCCGGCCAATATGACAAAGACCTTTTGTGACACACTCTCGGACTATCTCCCTGAGTCAAGTCAAAAGAAGAATTCTACCCGGACTCAGATCAAATCCTTAAGAGAAACCGACTCACGAAACAATCCGTTTCGGACAAGAAGATAGAATCCGATAAGGACTCGATCTCTGGTACCACTACTAAAAGAGAACTCCAGTCCTCAAATAGGAAGGAGAAGAATCAGTCCTCATATTACAAAGAATTACCATTTCAGCAAGGTCTCCCGCAGAAAGAAGATAACCAATCGAAGATTCCCAATCACAATCGCGAGATTTTCATGGCCATACTCTCAGAACCTACAAATAGAAAGGTCAATCCTATGGCACTACAAGACCTCGATTACGACGATTTCCTTTTTGATGTGGGAGCAAGTGAAACAGTAGCAATCAGCTACGAAATCCCTCCACCGCCACCAGGAATCACGGTCACCGTTCACTTGGATAACAAGCTAAAGAAGACTCAAGATCAAAAGAGAAACATCAATCTCAGGACAGAGCACCATCAACAGCTTGGCGACTAATTCGACTATTCCAACAGTGACTTACACAATGTCATCAACATTGGTCGCAGTGCAAAAACAGTCATCATCAACAAAGGAGAACATCACGAAGAAGTCGAAGCCTATAGCCCGACATCCAACTATCGACTACCTGACAACTACGAGTACAACTCGCGAAAATGACGCAACACCAACGCAGTACCTCCTCCCCAACCAACAAAGCAGTCGAAGATCGATTCCACTCACCAAAAACTTCACTCAAGATGTTTTCTGCACCCCAAATCAAAGCACTCGAGTTTCCAATGCATCATCCTTCGCAAAGCACTCGGAGCACCTCCACCTCCTGCCGACAAGGACACCAAAGAAAAGAATCAACATCAGTAAAGCTTCTTCTGACAATCAACTACAATTAGTGGCGAAGCCAGCCCAGAAAATGACCTAGGGCGGACATCTACGATAAAAATTTTGCACGGCCAGAGCGAGACGCCAAGGCTTGCTGTCCGGTAGTAGGCGCCCACGTCAGCGGCGCACGGGATCCGCTGTCGCCACCGACGGGTGCCGAGATGAGGCTGCAGGACGGACAGGTGCGGAGTGGCGTCGCGCAACGGCAGCAACACGCCAACGTGAGCGCCTGAGCGGGACTGTAGGGGGGTAGATGGTGAACTGCTGAAATTGGCAGCGGCATATGGTGGCAAGAAGATGCAGTGCTGGGTTGGGGCGCTAGGTTGAACCACTTAAGAGGCCGCAGCCCACTCAACCTCGCGTTCGGGGGGCGCCGCTGTACCGTCATGAGCCCCTGCCGGAGTTGAGAACGGGGGATATCGTCAGCACCCACGAACCGGAGGAAACATCTACTATTATGGGCCACCGCACCAGGAAACCTAGTGTTTGTCTTGGCACGAATGGGTTCGCTAGATGTGCCTGCCCGCACATATCAGGCCCAATCCATATAAACACAAGAGAGTCGCTAGTTAAATACTGAGTGCGTGCGAGGAGGAAAGGTATCAAACAACTTGTATGAACTCTTACTCTTTTCTCAAGTAACATGTTATGCGAAACCAATTCCCTCTTCTCTTATGTTCTTCCTATGTTTTTCAGATCCATCCTTCTCATTCTCTGCTACCTTTACTGTTAACAAATATACTCTTAATCTCACCTGGAGGGACCTAGGGCGGCCGCCCTGGCTCGCCCTAGTGGTGGCTCCGCCACTGACTACAAAGATGATGGAGTTAGTCGGATGGGTTAAATCTCCTCAGGGCCAACCCCCGGCCTTCCCCCCAACAAAGGCTAGGATGGGTCCACCCGAGCTTAGATTCTACCCCGAACTACTCGAAATCAAGGCAGAAGAAGGAGCACCTTATACAAAAGTAGTCGGTTGGGTCCAACCACCTCAAGGCCAAACCCCGGTCTTCTCCCCAATAAAGGCTAGGATGGGTCTGCCCGAGGGAGGTTCCACCCCCGAACTATCAACAAAAAATGACATCCAAGTACAAAGCTATCCATCTGAATCACCTCAGGGTCAACCCCCGATCTTACACCCAATAAAGGCTAGGATGGGTCAGCCCGAGTTCTGATTCAATACCCAAACTACTCATATCGGCAGAAGACAAATAGTTAAATCAAATCCTGTGGCAGAACCGCCCGAAGAAATCTGACTTAAGTGTGCTAATCATCATCGCAAAGGCAATTAGGTTTAACTCGCACCTCAATCGGAAGACCACAGCAGTCCCTCAGGTAAAGTCCCGATAAAAACCACTTAACTTCCGGGATTGGCAAAGCAAACATAGCCCACGCAAAGGCGGGACCAGAGATTACAACAATTCACAATTTCTTACATCACAGAGTCTTGACTGAAATTATTACATACCAAGTTCGAAATCATTAAAGTATTTCAAAATCGAAAACAGTAAATTGGTTCAGAGTTCAAATTGCAGCAGAAATAAAACAAGTTCTAAACGACGATACAAGATGTCATGATGAAGCCCGTACATGACATCACTCGGCATTGTCATCATTGGCCGGAGTCGGATCCCATTCCACCGACCAACCAGGAGGAAGAGTGCGTGGCCAAGTTACACTAGCAATCATGTCCCCAAAAGTCTCACCTGAAACAAAGTAGAGCCACAAGTAAGGCTGAGTATACTAATACTCAGCAAGGCTTATCTGACTATGGGTATACTTAGCCCACTATCTAGACATGCAAGGCTTTTGACTTGAGGAGTTTGTTTTGCCGAAAAACAACTAAGAGTAGGTCCTTATTTTCCGATTTTAGCCTCAGGATTCAAATACAATTAACCATTCTAAGTGAACAACTATCCAATAGCAAATATAGTAGAACAATTATCTTTCATCATCATCCAACAATATTGATCATCATCATGTTTCACTTCTTACTCTATGTGGTAAAAGGGTCAAGCAGTCTCATTGGCCGCGAGAAGCGGACGGTTCGAATCGAGTTTCTTAACCTTGCAAGGCAGACCTAAACACACGTATGGGAACAGAGTCACCCACGCAACAGTCCCCTTCAATTCCCGCTTCACGGAACAGACCCACCGCCCTCAAGTATAGCAGCACGATGACTCTGTACTCGCCATTAGCTAGATGTGAACGAGTTCAAGACGGTGGGGAGTATGTTCCAGCCTTGGTTCAATCCAGTACTTAAGCTGACCGAATACCATATTCTCAGCATGTGGTTAGTACGTTCAAATGCTTAACCACTATTACCACACATTGCATCCTTAACATTTTTCACTAAACAAATGGGGAATCAACAAGTACCATAGCCCCGCCCATGGACCTTATGGTTGCAGCGTGTAGTAAACATTCAACTCCTATAAGCTCGCGAGTGACAGGAAATCACTCGACTTCTACCGAATCATTAGCATAGCTGTCTAGCGACCTACACATACTAGTGTTCAAACATAGGTACCTAGGATCATGCAACTAAGGTTCCAAACAACTCCTTTCAACTTAAGTGCACAAGTAGATAGGAACAATAAATTGCATAAATTGCAAATAGATGGGTCATGCTCCGGGGCCTGCCTTGTCGAGCAAAGCTAGCCTTGGGCTCTTCCGAACTCTGGTTCGGGTCTTCAGCAGCTTCAGTTAGATTTACTTGAGCTTCACACGGCTCACTCTCGGACTCGGGCACCAGCTCGTACGTACTGTCGGCGAGACCGCGAGAGTAGACGTATCTATATGAAATGCACATGCATGAGTGTGGTGATGATAACAAGTCATTATTTACTTCACTATATAGTTGTAAACCAACAAAACTCAAGTTAAGTTGGAGATTATTTTCCTTTCAATTTCTTGGGCAATCATTTACCGAGTAGAAAACAACATTAATTAGTTCATAAAATCAAGGTAGGGGTTTTCATCATTTGCCAAAACATACAAAAGTCATTTCCTTTAACAAAAACAAGAGATAAAGTGTTCTATCCATAACTATAGTTACACATAGCTTTTGGGGTTGAAAATTTTATGCAGTGTACTTAATCAGGTGCAGATCTTAGTCTAAAAATTTCAGAAATTTTGAAGTGGCAGAACAATTATGAAAAAACAAATACACAGACCCTGCTAGGATATGAATCAATTTGTACAGAACAAACCATGAAAGTAAAGGTTCTAGGAATTTTTCTGACTTTTCCTACACACATATGGAGTCTACTGCTAAATTTTCAGGTTTTATTGAGCAGTACACAGAGCATGAAAAATAAGAAAATCTATACTAACACTATTCAAAACTTATTTCTACAGAGAGTTATACTTAGTTTATGAGTCTTAAATTTTACCAGCGAGTCCATATACTCAACTAAAGTACCTAGTAAAAATATTAGAATTTGTCAGGAAGAAAAACTATTTTTCTTGATTTAGTGCATTTACTCATGGCATAAATTACTTGAGCTTGTTCTACTTGAATGAAAAGTCCCTACATTTTTATACAGCATCTAGGTAGCACTTGAGAAGCACTGAAAAAGTTTCAACTCATGATTCATAGTGGAACAGCTTGGAAAATTAAATCTATTTACCACTAGCATAAAACAAAATGTGATGAAAACCATAGCTAGGAGTGTCAACTAACTGCCAAATTTTTACATAAGCCTACATTCACAGCATATATCACACTGGCCAAAAATGGAAGACACGCAATGGACAGAACTTGAGATCTAAACAAAAGTGGATTAAATTTGCATTTATTTTAGAGCAAAAACTGTTGATCAAATCAAAAAGTTCATGTAACGAAAAGTGTAGATCTAGTTACTAGAAACCTAAAAAATTTGGGTTTGAATTTTTGCGATTTTTTTTACAATTTTTAAACGAAATTACAGGGGGCCTTACATCTTGCGCAGAACCCCCTGGGAACTAAAAACAAATTGCAACGACGCCCTTGGCCGGAGGTAGGAGAAGGGGCGGGTGGGGCCGGCCGATTTCCGACGGTTTCTCTCACCGGTGGTGAGGGGCATGGGGTGGGGGAGCAAGAGAGGACCGAGCTCTACCTGATGGTGGTCTTCTTGGGGCTCGGGGTGGCCGGGAGATGGGGGCGCGGCGGTATAGGGGTGCCGGCGGCGGGAGTCGACGGCGGCGGGGGTCGTCCGGTGAGGTAGGAGCGGCGTGGAGTGGTCGTGGAGCATCACCGCGACATAAGGGAGCTGTTGGTGGGGTCGATTGAGGGCGGGGAAAGGTGGAGGAGGGGGCTCAATGGTGAGCTGGGGCGCACGGCGGCAATGGCGCCGGCGGGTGCTCCTTGGCGCAGGGGAAAGCTCGGCTCTCGTTTCTTTGGGCGCTAGAGTGGAGAGGACAGGTGGGAGGGGGCTTTGTTGCACAGCAAAAGGGGGAGGGAAGGCGCTGCAGGGAGAGGTGCGGGGTGAGCGCTCGGCGCTGTGGCGTGCCCGTGGCGAGCAGCAGAGGACTTGCGCCGCGTGCGCGCGTGCAGCGCATGGCGAGCGCGTGGTGCCGGCAATGGGATGGGGCAGGGCGTGGTCGGGGGACTAGTCGGGCCTTGCCCCTGGCCCGGCTCCTCGCCGGTAAAAGCTCGCTGCCGCGTGGCGGCCGTCGTCTGTCGCCGGCAGAAACAGGGGAGAAAGGGAGGGAGAGAGAAGAGAAAGAAAGAGAGAGGAAAGGCCGGGTTTGACATTGATTTTTCTTCAAAAATTTGAACTGTGCTAAAAAATCTTTGAATACGAAAGTTGCTCAAAATTTTATTCGCTACCACTTTTGTTTCAGACAAAGCTTCATTTGACCTTTAGTTTGCAAAATAAAATCAAACTCACAATTAAACAATAAAGGTTTTCAAATGAAATTCAAACTTATCTCAAACTTTTGTGTAGCAACTTGAAAAATCATGAACATGAAATTTGTTCAGTATTCAAAACTCTACAACTTTTGTTTTAGGCAAAGGTTTATTTGAGCTATAGTTTGAAAAGTATAGTTAAACTCATTTCACTTAGTGTTTGAATTCCTAAACTTCATTTGTTTGAAATTTGAATTGTTCAAAAGATAATTGGGGTAGAATTAAGAGTATATCTGATCCTATATGCCTCATGTCAAGTTGAGCACAAAAGTTCTAACAATGACATGCAAAGGTTGTATGTCTACACATACACAAATACACACACACATACATGCACTTATAAACAAACAACCATTGCATTTAATGACACATGCTAGGATTAATGATGCATGATTTAGGTTTGCTTATTAATTAATCCTTCTTAAATACCCAGGGTGTCACAAATCCCCTCAAGGCCAACCCCTGGTCTTCCACCCAATAAAGGCTAGTATGGGTCCGCCTGAGCAAGATTCAAATATGAAGAAGGAATCGAGTGCTTCAGAATCTGATGGAGGAATGTACAAAGAAGATGTGTCGTCCACAATCTAGTCGATTGCATTGCAAGAACACCATACTCTCCGGAGTCCGAGTGAAATAAGCAAGCAATTGTATTTGGGAAGGCTCTAGAGACAAGTTCTCTCTCCTTCTCAGGAGTTGTTACTCCATCAACTACTTCGATTACCAACCTTTCTTTGTTAAGCTAAAGTGAAAGGCACGGCATATCGAGTAGTTGGAGCTAAGAGACACCACGACCCTAGAGACAAGTTCTCTACCTTCTCCAGGAGTTATTACTCCATCAGCTACTTCGACTACCAACCATTCTTTGTTAAGTTAAAGTAAAAGGCATGGCCTATTAAGTAGCTGGGGCTAAGAGACATGAGCTCCGCGGCCCTAAGGGACAAGTTCCCTATCTCCTAAAAGGAGTTATTCGTCCACGAGACGACAAAATGTCGACTACTACAGTACTCGACTAATGATGAGACAAGATCTCTATCTCCTAAAAGGAGTCATTATTCTTCCACGAGATGACAACTTGTCGACTACTACAGTACTCGACCAATGATGAGACAAGATCTCTATCTCCTAAAAGGAGCTATCATTCGTCTATGAGGTGACAACCCGTCGACTACTACGGTACTCGACCAGAAGCCAAGACAAGATCTCTATCTCCTAAAAAGAGTTATTATTCATCCACGAGATGACAAACAATCGACTACTACGGTACTCGAACAAAGCAAAAGATGCAACCCAAGGTAGCCAACGACAAGTTTTGTAAAACAGGCAACCACTCCATCAGTCATCAACTCAAGAAGAAAGTATTATACATCCAAATGATAAAAGTACTTCAGTGGACACTGTTCACAAAAGAATATTACAACAAATGTTCAAGCTTCTCCCTTAGGCGCCGGCTCCAAACCACTGATAACCTTATCAGCGATGGGCTTCATTTCCTCGACATAATTAGAGAATTTCTCCCCTGAACAGCCAACGGCCACCCCATCACCAATAAGAAACAAGTTCGCAGAAGGAAGAAAGGATTTTACTAATCCTAAAGTATGGGCCAAGTACTCTCTAGATGTGTTAGAGAAGAAGCTACTAAGTCGATGGGGAGCCTCACGAAGACGCTCCACCAAACTCTTGCTGCCAGCACCTTCTTCCTCGACCATCCCGATGACTACTTGTGCCGCAGCCTCAAGATCAACCAACTGCTGGGCCTTCTGATCACGATCAGCCGCCAAGTCCCTGATCTGCTTCATATTCTCGACCATCTGCTTGTCAGAATCAGCCTGGATCTTGGACAGCTTCTCCATAGCATCTGTTTGGCGATACATAACATTGGTCAAGTCAGTCACCAATTCATTCTTTTTCAACAACAAGATTTTAAGCTCTGTCAAAGCAAGGTGAACACGAGCACAAAAGACAAAAGCTACTCGAAACCTACAAGTACCAAAGGAAGAAAGAAATACCTTTCTTCTCCTTGGCAAGGGTCTTTGCCTTCACCTGCAGCTTGGAGGCCTTCTCTCGAAGAGAAGAATTATCCTGCTCCAGAGTCTCGACCCAGGCCTCCAGAAGATTGATCTTCTCTAACCACTCCTGAGAAGACATCTCAAGAGCAGCCATCTTCTGCAACTGCTGCGCCTGATCAGCAGATAGTTGGAGGCCCTCTCCAGCCCGCCGAAGATACTCAGCCTGCTCCGCGACTTGTTTAGCCAGCTCTTGGCACCAAGACACAGTCAACACAAGTAATCAAAAACACAATACAAAGTACTCGAGCACTTACAGCAAGCACGAACTGACAGCCCAAGATCCCGCGGGCTATGGCAGCCGACCCTCAGTTGACTTAGTTACTTCCTGCCGCGGCATTTCCTGCGGAATCCGATCGACATTGGAAGCAGCCGCAGGACTCTTTGGCCGATCCTCGGTCTGCTTATCTAAAAAATAAAAGGATGTCAGCAAAATCCGTCAGAAAACTAGTCGATGGTCTCTCATAGATCACTCACCAGTGCCAGCAACAGGAGACTTCTTGCCCACCGCTTCCTCAATCGCAGGACTCTCTGCCGTCCGAAGAGCAGAATCGTCCGGACGATCTCCAGCTTTTGACGGACTAGGGGGCAACTGGGTAATACTGTTAAGGGAGTCGAAGATAGGATCTTTATCCGTACCATCGACTCCAAAGGCATCAGGATTGCTACAAAGAAGTACTCGACACATCAGTACAAGAGCAAAGAAAACCAATGCAAGTGACCTATCAATGGCTACACTTACTGAGAAGACTGCTTCAGCACATATTTGTTCGGCTTAATAAACTTTGGGACATTACTTAGTCCCGAAGCACTTTGCCCCTTGGCAGAACCACTCCCCCCAGACTCGCTGAGCATAGGAGGCGTCGAGGCGGCTGGGCTCACAACGGAACTCGCCGCCCGCCTCTTAGAAGGGGATGGGGGCCTAGAAAGAAGAAGAACCGTCAAAACAAACTCAAGATTTCAAAAATGACAGATTACACTTACCTTGTCACTACTACCAGCGGATGTCACCCTCCACTTCCGAGTCCTTGCCGACTTAATGTCTGGTTCGTCCGCCGCCTCGTCACGAACGTCCGATGCCGTCCGACTACCCGATGGACGTGCGGACAAAGTAAATGCAATCAGTCGAAGATTCAACAGCTCAATCAAGCAGAAGAGCAAGGAAAGAGTAGTCAGATGCACACTTGAGTCAGTATGTGCCTCTGGCACAACATCGGGAAGTGGAGGCCTACTCTGATAGTTTTCGAGATTACTCTACACGAAAGACACCAGATCAACTCGACTACTCGACAAAAAGTACTCGATATAAACTATAGTCGGCTACTCGAAGAAGTACCTCCCGACGGTGCCTTCCAGCTCCAAACATTCCAGAAATACTGGCCTTTCCGTCTATATTCTTCAGTAGCCTGGCCACTCGATCCTTCAGATCAGACTCAGAAATTTTGGAATGAGTATAACGGGAGGGATCTGTCTCCCCCGTATACTGAAAACCAAAATGGACTCGCCGTTGGAAGGGCTGAATCCTCCGAAGAGTCCAATGCACTATAACAGATGCACTGCTAATCCGGTGATCCGCCTTCAACCTCTCAATTTCTCCAAGAAGAAAATTGACCTGATCTGTGTTGTTGCCCCTGGAATTCCAACTAGGTTTCTTCACAGGGGGGCCGGGAGTTCGAAGAGGAAGAAAAGAAGACACATTCCTAACGTCAAACCACATCTCCTTCCAGTCGATGACCTTGTCACTCAACTCGTAAGGGATATATTTTGGCTTCTTCCCCTGACGAAACTGCAACCCAACGCCCCCAACTACTTCTATCTTAGAGTCATTGGGATGCGGTTTCAGATGAAAAAGTACTGGAACAGATCGAAGTGAGGTTCGATCCCCAAGAAAGACTCACAGAGATGGACAAAGATCAAAATATGAAGAATAGAATTAGGGGTCAAGTGATGTACTTAAATCCCCTAATGGTGAAGAAGACCTTGGAAGAAATCGGAAACGGGAAAACCGAGGCCCCGAAGAACATGAGGATGAAAAACAACAGATTCATTTTTTCCCTCATGAGGAAAGGATTCCCCATCGGATCTCCTCCAATGGACACGTTTCGGGGTTGAAGAAGGTGCTCCTCTACAAGACCAAATAGATGGAAATCAGTACATTTACTCGATCTCCACCCGTGGATTTCCGCACCATCTCTAGCAGCTTCGCCCGCCTTCCCCTTTCCAGCTGACTTCTTAGGCGCCATGGGATTAAGTAGAAGATGATTCTCTCTTGCTTCACGCTCGGGGGCTAGCGGTGGCTAGTTTCTCGCGGCACTCGGAGGCAAGAGCAGATGAACTAAAGGCGGCGGAGCAAACCAAGACTGAAAGCGTGCTAAACCTAGGTTTACCCGGGGATTTAAATAAACAGAGTCAGTGGCAGTTTCTATAAATAACAAGAAGCTCAATGGTCATGCAATAGTTTCAGAGTTATTTCAGCCAACAATTCAGGAATTCACTCCAAAGGAAACAGATCCAACACAGAAAAAGGAAGTTTCCACGCGAAGATTACATTCCATTAGAGGAAACTACACAGATCTGAGTGATCTCACTACTCTAAACCACTCGATCTCAACTACATAACAAAGCTATCAGCCCCAGGGCTATTACACAGATACCAATCATGATTTCCCAAGAGGAAATAATTCAGAAACACTCAGGGACGAAAGGCTTGTTAGCAAGCAGAGATCATGATCAGGAACATCGCAAATCCTCTTCTTGCATCTACTCTTCTCCCTGATACGTTTTGCAACAAAAACAATTCCATCGCCGCAGAAGCCATCGAGGGAGAAACCATTAAAAGTTTCCCCAGAGTATGACACCACCAGACTCCAAAGGCTTCTGACACGGCTTCCACCATCAGCCCACCAGGTACAAGACGACCAGGATGGATTAGCCTAGAGAAGCAAGGCCGGTGGCTATGAAGATTGCAAGTATTTTTGCTGCTCGCAAATACTCTTCTAGCACCTATCAGGACACATCGACTACTTCCATCAGGAGGACGAGTACTCTCCAACGAAGAACTCCACTTGGAACCCATAGCTACAACTGAAAGATTGAAGAAACAAGCGCCACAAACCCTGCTTAAATAGAAGAAGCAGCAGAGCCGCAATACTCCCCGCGACACCCGAGGGCAAGGAGGTCACGGGTGGAACAGAGTAGATTCCACAACAGTACTCGCCACGTGAACTCACAGACACAGTACACTGAAAAGTTACCTTTTCAAAAGATTCATCGCAGTACTGCTGACTTCAGAAAGATTGCAAAAGATATGATACGATCTCTTGGACCCTTAACCCCAAATCACAGATTTGAATTCAAGACTCGGGGGCTACGGGATACGTGTCATAAATGGCATCTTTTTTGAAAATGTTTCAAGCTTCAAATGGAATTTGGAGGACCTAGAAGACTGAGTTGACCCTCAGCCCGATTTATCGAATCAAACTAAGGCTTGGGGGCTACTCCATATGGAGCGTGAATACATCGCGCACCATACATCAAGGAAGAATTCGGGGCTTGAGCACCTCATAGTCTCGACACAGCCAAAAAGGTACTCAGAAGACTACTCGAAGTACTAGATGGGATCCAAAGATGGATAGCCGGATCCAGAAGCACTCAAAGCACTCGTTTACCAGACAACGAAATCCAGAAGCTCTCGAAGCACTCGACGAACGTCTTCAGAAGCACTCGACGCCTGCAGACCTCAACTATGAAGAGCTCAGGGGCTTGTCATATCCGAGGCAGCTGAACTACTCACAGGCGTGGAATATTCTAGAGTAGGGAGTAGCACATGGATATGCCCTGCCTCTATTGTATCTACCCGAATAGGAATAGAACTAGTCGGCATACATGGAAATTAGCTGAACTCCTCGGACTAGGATCCTAACAGAACTTGACTAGGAGTTTCCATATAACCCTGTTCCCCCAGATTATATAAGGACGAACAGGGACCCCTCCAGAGGAGGACGACACACACTAACAACACCTAAGGGAATACAAACCACCACATAGGACGTAGGGTATTACGCTCCGGCGGCCTGAAGCTGTCTAAATCTTTGTGTTCCTTGCACCATCTTGTTCTGATCTCGGCGTGTCCCTGCCTACAAACCACTCTCCTCGGGGTATACCTCGGAGAACCCGCCGGTAAAACACCAACAACATAAAAACAACAAGCTTCATAACTGGCGACTACTCGACTATGTCTAAAGCTCAGAAGTGTAACTGGCACAAAGAAAAAATGAGTACTTCACATTCAAATATCAAGTACTCCACAGGTTGCATGTTCACATCAGGCAAAAGAACATTACAACACAAATATTCATGCCTCCCCATCGGAGGATTGCTCTAAAACACTGATAACCTTATCAGCTATGGGCTTCATCTCTTCAGCATATCCAGAGAATTTCTCCTCTGAACAGCCGACTGCCAACCCATCACCAATAAGAGCCAAGTTCGCTGAAGGCAGAAAGGACTTCACTAATCCTAAAGCATGACCTAAGTACTGCCTAGAAGTAACGGAAAGGAATCTAGTAATCCTTTGTGGAGCTTCACGAAGACATTCCACCAAAGCCTTGTCGCCAGCACCCTCCTCTTCGACCATCTCGACGTTGCGCCGCTGCCTCAAGATCGGCTAATCATTGAGCCTTCAAGTCCCGATCAGCCACCAAGTCCTTAATCTGCTTCATTTCGTGACAAGCTGCTTGTCGGAATCTGCCTGGACCTTGGTCAGCTTCTCTACAGCATTTGCGTGATGATACATTGTATTCGTCAGATCAGTCACCAATTCACCTCTTTTCACTAATAAGCTTTTAAGCTATGTGAAAGTAAAAGGTGATTGTAAGTACAAAAGAAAAGCACTACAGGGAGAATGCAACTACAACAAGTCCAAAGGAGGATACATTACCTTTCTTCTCCTTGGTGAGAGCTTTATTCTTCTCCTGAAGCTCGCCAGCCTTCTCTTGGAGAGCAGTCCTATCGTCTTCTAAAGTATCAACTCTGGCCTATAGAAGCTCAATTTTATTCAACTGCTCTTGAGAAGATTTCTCAAGAGTGGCAATCTTCTGCAGTTGTTGCTCTTGGTCGGAGGAGAGCTGCAGACCCTCTCCAACTTGCCGCAGACACTCTGCTTGTTCAGCGAGCTCTTCTCATCAAGACAACGTCATATATCCACTCGACAACATACACAAGTACTCGAATACAAGACTACTTATAGCAAGCACGGACTGACAACCCAAGATCTCGCGGGCTACAAAGGCTGCCCCCTTAGTCGACTTGTCAACCTCCTTTTGCAGCGTTTCCTGCGGAGTTTGGTCGATATCGGAGGCAGCTGGGGGACCCCTAGGCTGATCCTCAGCCTGAGTATCTGAAAAAAGCAAGGAAATCAGTACAACGAAACAAAAACAAGTCGACAAACATTGGATAGTACTGACCAACATCAGCTGCAGAAGGTTTTTCTGCCAAGCTCCCTACCGCACCAGCCACAGGGATCTCTTTTGTATGAACAACAGAAGTATCTGGCTGGTCCTTATTAGCCTGCGGGCTGGAGGGAACCTTGGTAATGGTTTGTAGCGAGTCGAAGACAGGATTTTTATCCATATCCTCAACACCAAAATCCTCAGGATTGCTGAAAAACAAAAAGTACTCGACATATCAATATCAAGACAAGTAAACAAGAATGATCCATCTACGGCTGCACTTACTGAGAAGACTGCTTCAGCAAAAACTTCTTCGGTTTAATAAGCTTCGGGACACTAACTAGTCCTGAAGCGCTCTGCCCCTTGGCAGAGCCTCCTGTACCAGCCCCACTTGGCACGGAGTGCGTGGACGCGGCCGGACTAACAACAGAACTGTGCGCCCGCTTTTCAGAAGGGGAGCGGGGTCTAAGAACAAAAAGAAACCATCAAGATCAGCAACAAACCACGGACAGCAGAAGCAACAGTCTATACTTACATGTCACTGCTACCAGCGGATGTCACTTTTCGCTTTCGAGTCATTGGTGATTCGACGGCAGGCTCGTCTGCCGCTCCATCATGGGCGTTCGACACCGTCTGACTTCCCGACGGACCTACAAACAAATCGACAATAATCAGATCAAGACAACATTTAAGATTCAATCAAAGAAAAGGCAAGATTCAGCATTTAGAAGCACACTTGAATCAGTTTTTGCCTCAGGCACAACTTCAGGGAGCGGAGGCCTACTCTGATAATTTTTGGAATTAATATGCACGAAAGATACCAGATCAACTTGACTACTCGACATAAATGTACTCGATATTGACTACAGTTGATGTTGGCGCTCCTTAAGTACCTATTTTATCCCTTGTTTATCCTTGATAATGGCATGAATTTAATATCAAAATCACTAACCGTCCTAACCCCGGCCTAATTATTGGTCATTTTCACATATGCACATATATTTTGGAGGAACTTCGTTTTTGCAGGTTTTTGGCCTATTTTGGAGCATGAAATGACGAGGCCCGTGATCGAGCGCTAACATGGAGAAAGACGAAGGCCAAAGCCCAAAGGAAGGACCAAAGCCCATGTTGATTCGAAGCACATTCATGCACATCCATCCTCCAAGAGAGCCCAAAGGACCAAGCCCACGAAGATGAGATCAAGATACTTCGGGATTAAGCAAAGCAAATGAAGATTTAAGGAAGGATTCCCTATCCTATCCTTTCCTCGAAGATATCTCCAAGATAACAACGTCCAAAGGGGTGCAATAGTGAAGGACAGAAACTCTAGAAGATGCGAGGAGTCTACACGCCAAAGATGAGACCGAGGCGAGCCCGAAAAGGGGTAGGCCGGCCGGCCTAGGCCCATGGGGCCGGCCGGCCCAGCCCTTTTCTGAGGCGGTTTGCCTTCCCCTTCGACCGGTGGCTTCTTCGGCTTATAAATAGCTCGCACCTTATTCAACTCGAAGCATCAATCCAACCAGAACTCGACGAAAACCTAGGGCCAAGACCGGAGGGAGACGACGGCCGCCGCAAGTCTTCGAAGTTGGTTAGGAGATGGCTTAGGCCATCCCTAGCCGTCGGCCTCCCTGCGTGGTTGTGTCATGGTGGAGTTCATGAGCTAGTTGGAGTCGTCAATGGTGTATACGCGGTGGTGACGATCCAAACGAATCTATTATTGGAGTAATGTCTTCATGCCATCCGATCTATTTAGCGATCATGTCTCTCCTCTTTCGATTTCGTTCTTGCTTTGGGTGCGCTTATTCCTAGATCTATTCTCGAGATAGATTGCATGGGGTGTTCTTGTAGCTATGGTGGCTAGGAGTTCATACCGGATCTACCCAAAGGGGGTTCGACTTGCTTCAGGGTATCCCGTTGAAAGGGGTGGCATCGTGACAGGCCGTTGCCACTAAGTAGGTTGGGTATCGAGGGATCGGATTGGAGGTTTTGATTTAAAGAGGCTTTGGATGAGATGCATGTTGATCTTACTCGTTTAGCTAGAACTACAACTAGAATGTGTGTGATAGGTTTAGTCATGCCTTCGGTCATGCTTTATCCTTACCGATGTTCATGGATGAGATCAACCTTCGTACATCACTCATATCTATCAAAGGTTCACCTTTTATATGCAATTAATGCTTCATGTTAGGATAGATCCGTTAGATTAGATAGAAAACCCTAGTAAGTTCATTGTCAATCCACGGATTGATAAACCTTGGGGGAATACTCTAAGGGAAAAGCTACCACGAACCGTGCGCTTGCGGTATACAAATCGGGGGCGTTAGTGAACGTCAACAAGCTTTTCTGGCGCCGTTGCCGGGGATCAGCAACTCGAACCCTAGGGCGATCTATCTAGTTTTTGGACTAACCCTAAATTTTATTATTGCATATACCCTTGTTTTCTTGTTCGTGTCCTTGAAAGCAGGAGGAAAAAGCTAGACACCAAACTTGGTCTTCGAGAAGTCCACAATCCGCTCCAACAAACTTCGACAATCGACGACAAGACGATCGAGGATCCCTTGATATTGACTTCACCGACTACATTCTTCAGTAGACGTTCCACCCGATGCTTCAATTCAGTGTAAGAAATCTTGGAGTGGGTGTAACGGGAGGGATCCGTTTCTTCCACATATTGGAATCCCAGGTGGATTCGCTGCTGCAATGGCTGGATCCTCCGAAGTGACCAATGCGCTATTACGGAAGCACCGCTAATCTAGTGATCCCTCTTCAGTTTTTCTATTTCTCCGAGGAGAAAATTAAACTGATCTACATTACCACCCCTAGAGTTCCATCTAGCTCTCTTAATGAGGGGGGAGTTCTACGAGGAAGAGAAGAGGGTTTATTCCTAACATAAAACCACATCTCCTTTGAGTCAATGACCTTGTGGCTCAAATCATAAGGAATGTACTTCGGCTTAACCCACTAACGAAATTGCACACATGCACCTCCGACTACATCTACCTTGGAATCACTAGGTTGGGGTTTTAGATGAAAGAAATATTGGAGTAAATCAAAATGAGGTTTGATCCCTAAGAAAGCTTCATAGAGATGAAAAAAATTGAGATATGCAAAATGGAATTAGGGGTCAAGTGATGCACTTGAATCCCCCAATGGTGAAGAAAACCTCGTAAGAAATAAGAAATAGGTAATACAAGGCCTCGAAGAATATGGGAATGAAAAGTAACATATTCATTCACTCCCTCATGCGGAAAGGATTCTCTATCAGATTTCCTTCAATGGATTACTTCCCGAGGTTGAAGAATGTGCTCTTCTACAAGACCAAAGAGATGGAAATTGTTACACTTACTCGATCTCCACCCGTGCATCTCCGCTTCCTCTCCAGCAACGCCGCCAGCCTTCCCCTTCCCGACAGACTTCTTGGGCGCCATGGGAATGTGGAAGAGATGAATCCTTCTTGCTTCACGCTCGGGGGCTAGCGGTGGCTAGTTTCTCGTAGCAATCAGAGGCAAGAGCGGATGAACTAGTGGCGGCGAAGCAAACTAAGTCTGAAAGCGTGCTAAACCAAGATTTACCCAAGGGATTAAATAAATAGAGTAAGTGGCAGTTTCACAAATAAAAAGAAGACCAAAGGTCACGCGCCAGTTTCAGAGTTATTTCAGCCAGTAAATCCGGGATTCACTCAAAAGGAAATAGATCCAGTCTGAAAAAATGGAAACTTTTGTTATTTATCTAGGATTAAATTCCAAGAAAAGAAAATATACAGATTTGAATGATCAAACTACTTGAATCTACTTGAGCTCAGCTACAACACAAAGTCTTCAGCCCTATGGCTGCTACAGAGATACAAATCTTGTTATTCCCGAGTAGGAATAAACCACAAACATTCAGCGAGAAAAGGCTTGTTAGCAAGAAGAGATGAAAGATCAGGCACATCGCAAATCTCTTCTTGCATCATTCAGCACCATTTCTTCTTCTCTTTGAGGGGGAAACCATTAAAACCCACCTCAAGAGTATGACACCACCAAACTGCCAAGGCTTCTGACACGGCTTCCACCATCAGCCAACCAGGTACAAGACGACCAGAATGGATTAGCCTAGAGAAGCAAGGCCGGCGGCTAGGAAGATAGCAAGTATTTTTGCTGCTCGTAAATACTCTTCTAGCATCTAACAGTACGCAACGACTACTTATATCAGGAGGACGAGTATGTGACACCCTAGGTGTCTGCATTGTAGTTGTGTATTTATTGTATGCATCATGTGCTTGAATCGCTTGAAAAAGGATCTTTTTGTAAATATAAAGGTTATATGTGTAATTATGATTTTATGCTAGGTCCTTTTTATAGTTTAATTTGAATAGGGTGTGTAATTATTGCTTTTGTGGAGGGTGTATTTGCAAATTCCAGTGCAATCATTGCTTGGCAGAAAAACTTTCATTTCAGCCTAAGTTTAAAGTGAAATTACCTTGAAAAAGACAAAAATCCTTGAATTCAAAATCCCTTCTATGTTTTCAAAATTAGCTCTTTATACTTTGGTCAAATCAATTTTTGCACAACATAAAAGTTGTAGATCTTGAAAAGTTGAGCAACTTTCATGTTGGGCACTTTTCCATCTGAGCAATATATTAAAAGTTATCTTTGATTTACATCTGGGTCCCTGAAATTTTCTGAATTTGCGGACCAGTCCTTTTCTTCTTCCTCATGCCTGTTCCTCTGTTTCCCGCCGCCGGCGCGACGCAGCGCCGCCCACCGCTCTGGGCTGCCTCCCCAGCGCAACCTCCTGCTCAGCGCTGGCTTCCACGCGTCATGCCGAAGCTCCCCACCGCTCTGCCCCTCGCGCTGGAGCCTCCACCCCTCGCCACACCACCCTCACGAGCCCAGGCGGCCGCCACCGCGACGCCGCCGTGGATAGCATGGATTAGAGCTCACCGCTCTTCCCTCTCACGCACAACAGCACTACATATACCCCCGCAAGCTAATCGTCTCGTTCGTTTGCCATTTCCCCGCCCCGACTCCCCAAACCAGCGCCGCCGTTCATCCGTAACCCCGGCGAGCTCGACGCCGCCGCGGAGCCGCCACTGCAGACCCGATCCTCCCCCACAAACCCCTCCATTAGCACCACACGAGTTCCGCACAACTCCCATACCACTTCCCCTCGCCCAATTTCCACCGGAGCCACCCCGCCGCCGTTGAACATCCGCCGCCGCCGCCCTGCTTCCGTGGAGCCACCTCTCTGCTATGCCTCGACCCAAATTAGCTTGACCAGCACCTTTTCCTTGCTGCTCTAATCCTTCTCGGCCCGAGCCCCTTCGCTGTAGCTCACCGGAGCGCCGCCTCCGCCATCTCCGACCACCACCGGCCGCCGGAACACGCGGACCCACCGCCATAGGCCACCCCGAGCCATCCCGAAGCCACATAGAGGTGCGCCTGGCCCCCCTCTTGCTTTCCCACCCCGATCCCCTCGCCGCCGGTGATCCCCTCATCGGGAAACAGCCGGTCAACCACCGCCCCCTTCCTCTGACCGGCCAAGGACCTTGGGGTTCAAAGAAACAAAACCCCAGGGGGGTTGTTTGAATAGACCGTGACACATGTGAATAGTGCCTCTAGGGACTCCTTTGTAATTTTTGCAGTGAACTTTGAAATTCAATTGAAATTCATAGAAAATTCGTAAATTAGCAAATCTTGATGTTTTGGAATCCTTGTGCAAATATTTATGCATTATAATCATAATATGCTGGGTGTTAGTTGAAACGTTTTGCTGGGAAATTAGATTTGTGTCACTAGGTACATAAAGACTAGATGTATTATCTTTTTCTTAGCTACTGTTTGAAGCCTTATCTTACAATGAAATTTTTATGGTGAATTATTCATATGAATATAGTGTTTCTATAAAAATTTCGTGGTCAGTTCTCATGTGTAACTATTTCTTTGATTTAAACTTGTTTATTAGACTTTAATTATGATAAATAGTTTTTACTGATGATAAATCATGAAAATATTTCTGAGTGATATTTTTAGATAGTATGGCTTGTACATGGAGTTTTAAGCCTAGTTCATGAATAGAACAGGAGCTAAAAATGAATATTTCTAATCTATTGTTATGTTTTGTTTATTTTCTCAGAATTAATTCTGTGTAGATAAAATCATAGAAAATTCACAGTATCTAACTCATCCCTGTTTAGGTCTTATGTTAAATTTTGAGCTTCTGTTTTGCTATGGTTTAGCCTATGTAATTCAATCTTGTTCTAGGTGTTATCTGAGTGATTGAATTGTTGTGATTATTTGGCGACATATTTTGGCATGAATTTTACAGGATAGCTTAATCTGTTCATGTTATGTTTAGGGTAATTTTTGCTAAATTTATTACTGTTTTTTCTCTGAGTTGTTAATTTATTAGCAAACCTTGGTTTGATTGCTATAGGATTCAACCACCACTTACTTTATGAAGTTAGTATAGCTTTCTTGTGCTGTTGATCATGATGCCTTGTGTAGTTAGATTTTTTATTTAACTACTCTATAAATGATTGCCCATGTGTGTTTATAATGTTGTTCTTGCATTACATATAGATACGACTACTTTGTCGGACGGAACGTACGAGCTGATCCCGGAGTCTGACGGAGGTGATCTCGAAGCTCAAGTGAACACTGCTGAACTAACTGAAGCCCCGGACCAAAGTTCGAAAGAGCCTAGGGTTGAAATTGTTAGCAACTACCGAGAAGGCAAGCCCCGGACATAACCTATATTTCAAATCAATATCATTTACTGTTATTACTTGCTTATGCATTTACAGTTCTTAGGATTTGAATTGAAACCCTAGATGCATGATCCTAGGAACCTATGTACTGAACGCTAGACTTGAGTTCGACTACTTGCTAAGCTTATAGGACCGGTAAAAGTCGAGTGATTGCCTGTCACTCGCGAGCTTTATAGGAACTGCTTGTTTACTTTCTGTTATCAATATAAGGACGACGGACGGGGTTGTGTTCGATATCATGACCTTTATGTGAGACCCCGTCTGTGTTGATGAACTTGCTAAGGTCGAGGTGTGTGGTAGCGGTGGTTAAGTTTTTGAAAGTACTAGCCACATGCCGTAAATATGGTACGCAGCAAGCCTAGTAGCCAATCGGACCGGGGAGTGGATATACCTCCCACTCTCTCTTAGGGATAGGTTTTATTTTTATGTTGCGCAACACTCCGACTTCGAGGGACAAGGTTCGGCCTTGGAGCCCTATAGTCGGGGAGAGTGGCACTATCCACAAGCCGGAAAGAAAGGTCAACGGTTGTTTGGGAACGACCCGACGGTGTTCCAGACGTGTGTGTTAGGTTTGCCTAGCTAGGTTAAGAAACTTGATTCGAATCGTCTGCTTCTCACAGTTTGGGACTGCTTGATCCCTTTGCCACACAGAGTAATAAGAGCAACAATATTATTTAGCAATCTTGATGTTTGCTTAGTTTTCTACCATGATTGGATAGTAGTTGCTTACCTAGAATGGTTAATCAACTAGAATCTTGAAAGCTAAAACTTGAAAGTAAGGACCTACTCTTTATTGCTTTTCAGCAAAAAGGAAAACCAGAGCCTCGCTGAACCTTGCATAGTCTAGCTAAAGTGGGCTACTTATACCCGTTGATGGTTAAGTCTTGCTGAGTATTAGAATACTCAGCCTTGCTGTTGAAACCCTTTTTCAGGTATGAGTTTTGAGGAACAGATCGCTAGCTTGACCTATCCTTGCTCATTGCCTCCTGGCTGGTCCGTAGAGTGGGATACGTCTTCGACCGGCAATGACTATGACGAGTGATACCATGCTTGGGCTAGCCTGGTGTCCTTTTGCGACGTGTTGTAGCCGTTGTGTTTTATCTTCCGCTGTCTAAACTCTGAACTTATAGTTATGGCTTGTATAACTGCTTTACTTAAGTTGGTTTTGTAATAATGGTTTGAACTGGTTTGTAATCATTACTATGTCTGTGTTGTAAAATGGTGGTTGTAATATCTCTGGACTCGCCTTCGTGCAGGGTATGCTTGTTCGATTCGAGAACCGGTGGTTGTATCGGGACGTTACCCGACAGACCAAGGATTGTTTTGTTTGAAGTGCGTTTGAGCCGGTGTTGCCTTTATGGTGATGGCCTGCGCACTTGAGCCAGGATAATTCAGGTGGTTCTGCCACAGCTGGCATCAGAGCTGCAAGCATACACCAGAGGTGTTGGAACCTTAAAAATCATTTTTCGTATAAAATTGGAACAACAAGGTATTTCGAAAAACTACGTTGGATTCGTTAAGGATTGTGCATAGAACGTAAAGTCCTAGGGAATTTACGGGAATTACTAGGTGGCTATTTATGTATGGTTTTATGTTATATGACTTCCAGCACTTTACTTTTTGTCAAACCATACTCACAAGCAACTCTTAATTTTTGTAACGACGCACCTACGTTGAGGTAAGAAGGTAAGGATCCTCAGTCAGCTGAGGGAGTCTAACCTTCCCGTCGGTGATGCGAGCCGAACGCTTCCCTCAAGCAGTGGCTTACTTGAGGTGCTTCCAATATACCGACTATTAGTTGACTATATTGGAAGTAAAGTGTACTCAGTCAGCTGAGGGAGTCTGACCTTCCCGTCGGCGATGCGAACCGAACGCTGCGCTCAAGCAGTGACCTACTTGAGCTGCTGCCAATATACCGATCTCGGTCGACTATATTGGGAGTAAAGGAACTCGTGAATACACCACTGAGTAGCATATGTTAACGTTGGCCATACGGCGGAAATTGTATGGCTGCCGCTTCTATAGTGAGCGGTAATGTATGGGAACGCTTTCATGTGTGCTGGCATGAAAGGTTCAATGGATATATATATGTTCTGTCAATCTTCTGCAGGTACACTAACCGCGATTCGATAAATTAAGAACGGTTAGATTATACCGACTAGCTATATAGGGAGAGCTGTATTTATGTATGCCACCGTGCTAACCACGTAAGCCCAACCATAGTTGGCAATTGTTTATCTTGTGAGGAACGAACAGGACGTGCATGCATATCTAGTTGATGTTTGAATTGGTTCCTAGTGTTTGAAGTTGTTACATGAGCTTTTTAAGGAATTTCTAGTATGAATCCTCATAGATAAATGTTAGTGTGCTTAAACCATGAGTGAGTTAAATTTTGATTTTAGGAGCATGCTTGTTAAAATACTTAGACTTTCTTGGGTGAAAAAGATGGTTTTCGAGCCTTGTTTTCATTCTAAGCCCCATTTTGTTGTTATAAGGATCTTTTCATTCCTTAGAATCTCAAATGATGAACCAGTACCACTTGGAAGTTGTTACTTTCTGAAGTTGGTGAAACAAGATAATTCTTCAGTCTTTTTAACAAGCTTTATTTAAGAAGGTCTTTTGTAAGTTAGTGGCTTTGGATCTTATATGAACCTTACCATTGATTTTAACTTGTTAATCAATCCAACCCTTGATCAATGCCTTGAATCTATTCCTATCAAAACCATTATTCCTTTTTCCTTCATGGCTCCCTGGTTAAGCCATGATGTTTGTTAACAAAAACCCCATCAATAGTCATTCTATTCCTCTTGGTGTTATGCCAGATCTTGCTGGCTATTTTGGATATCTAAATCCTATATTGTCATTCTTGCTCAGTTAATTTTAGATAAATTAAGGGTCAGTTGGATCCATGCCACTCCAATTTCTTGAAATTGGATCTCATGTTGAAAATCACGCCATTGAGTGGCATGATTTTCAACATGACACCCAATTTCACGGAGTTGTGGTGGCATGAATCAAATTTTCCCATAAATTAAAAGGGTTTATGATAACAATAAACTTTTGAAATACAGTCCTTGATGCAATAATCATGCATCACATCATTTCATGTCATTCGTC
Organism: Panicum virgatum; assembly: GCF_016808335.1. Classification (NCBI taxonomy): domain Eukaryota; kingdom Viridiplantae; phylum Streptophyta; class Magnoliopsida; order Poales; family Poaceae; genus Panicum; species Panicum virgatum. The sequence goes on along the minus strand of NC_053144.1, from coordinate 32,860,563 downwards.
AGTGCATAGTGTTGCATCATGATCAGGAATCTGTAGACTGACTAATGGGTATGCGTTTGAGTACCACTTCGTGGGTTGTCTTCGGTTCCTATCTTATCGTTGCTGGCGCTATTGGGTTGCCACTCTTGATTTCTCTTATGGTGGAGTTTAGTCATAATCTTGATGCCGCGACGAAACCTAGACTCTCGTGTGTGCTGCAGCCTCATGATTGAGCTACTAGGAGCGCGATGGTGTCTAGATATGTATGATGTAACTCACTGCAATCCCCTTCTATGCAACCTTACTAGTGTCTTAACCTCTGATCCTGACTCAAGTGTATAGGGCTAACGAGTTTTAGTCGGGAGAATATGGGTACGATATGTGCATTGCACTGTGTGCATCATCAACTCATGTGGGTACGCATCATACTTTATGCCTCTCCTACATGCATACGTCAAAGAACATTGTCATCATTGCATCATGATGTCTGCATCATTGGTCCAACATTGTGGCAATTACATTGTGTCATAAGCACCATTTCAATTGTGTATAAAACATTTTGTCATTGCATTGCACCAGCATTGCAATCATACATCTCGAGGATGCATTATTCTCATAGTCATCGAGCATATGCATCTCGCATCATATTGTTTAATTTAATCAACAGTTTGAGCAAGAATGTCCTTGAGCAACAACTCACCTTGATATATTTTCTATCTAGATTCACCACCAGATTGAGACCTTGATTCTACCAGAACTTAGGTCCTCTCTTCTTTACAAAAATCCTACTATATGTTAGTACTAGAATAATCCACCGGTCTTTTTCAGCCAACTTTGATGGTGATTGTGATCTCATGTTTATCCACAGACTCTTGCTGCAAAGAATGAAGTCCTGGAGCCTTTAATGTGGAAAAACAATTGATTAGTTCACACAATGGCCCAGTAATTCCTCTCGCTCATAATATCATACCTTGTTTCTTGAACTTTCTCTAAGTTCTCAATCCTTATCTACAAAGGATCATATCATCAACATCATTATTCTCTAGTGTCACTTTGTCCTGCTGGCTTGATGATAGGTCTGCTCCTTTTCCCTTGAGAGTCTATCTTTCAGAATCTCGGGGCGAGATTCCTTTTAGGGGGAAGGCTGTGACACCCTAGGTGTCTGCATTGTAGTTGTGTATTTATTGTATGCATCATGTGCTTGAATCGCTTGAAAAAGGATCTTTTTGTAAATATAAAGGTTATATGTGTAATTATGATTTTATGCTAGGTCCTTTTTATAGTTTAATTTGAATAGGGTGTGTAATTATTGCTTTTGTGGAGGGTGTATTTGCAAATTCCAGTGCAATCATTGCTTGGCAGAAAACTTTCATTTCAGCCTAAGTTTAAAGTGAAATTACCTTGAAAAAGACAAAAATCCTTGAATTCAAAATCCCTTCTATGTTTTCAAAATTAGCTCTTTATACTTTGGTCAAATCAATTTTTGCACAACATAAAAGTTGTAGATCTTGAAAAGTTGAGTAACTTTCATGTTGGGCACTTTTCCATCTGAGCACTATATTAAAAGTTATCTTTGATTTACATTTGGGTTCCTAAAATTTTCTGAATTTGCGAACCAGTCCTTTTCTTCTTCCTCATGCCTGTTCCTCTGTTTCCCGCCGCCGGCGCGTTGCAGCGCCGCCCACCGCTCTGGGCTGCCTCCCCAGCGCCACCTCCTGCTCAGCGCTGGCTTCCACACGTCGTGCCGAAGCTCCCCACCGCTCTGCCCCCTCGCGTTGGAGCCTCCACCCCTCGCCACGCCACCCCGACGAGCCCAGGCGGCCGCCACCGCGACGCCATCGTGGACAGCACGGATTAGAGCTCACCGCTCTTCCCTCTCACGCACAGCAGCACTACATATACCCCCGCAAGCTAATCGTCTCGTTCGTTTGCCATTTCCCCGCCCCGACTCCCCAATCCAGCGCCACCGTTCATCCGTAACCCCGGCGAGCTCGACGCCGCCGCGGAGCCGCCACTACAGACCCGATCCTCCCCCACAGACCCCTCCATTAGCACCACACGAGTACCGCGCAACTCCCATACCACTTCCCCTCGCCTAATTTCCACCGGAGCCACCCCGCCGCCGTTGAACATCCGCCACCGCCGCCCTACTTCCGTGGAGCCACCTCTCTGCTATGCCTCGACCCAAATTAGTTTGACCAGCACCTTTTCCTTGCTGCTCTGATCCTTCTCGGCCCGAGCCCTTTCCTGTAGCTCACTGGAGCGCCGCCTCCGCCATCTCCGACCACCACCGGCCGCCGGAACACGCGGACCCGCCGCCATAGACCACCCCGAGCCATCCCGAAGCCACATAGAGGTGCGCCTAGCCCCCCCCCCCTATTGCTTTCCCACCCCGATCCCCTCGCCGCCGGTGATCCCCTTGTCGGAAAACAGCCGGTCAACCACCGCCCCCTTCCTCTGATCGGCCAAGGACCTCGGGGTTGAAAGAAACAAAACCCCAGGGGGTTGTTTGAATAGACCGTGACACATGTGAATAGTGCCTCTAGGGACTCCTTTGTAATTTTTGCAGTGAACTTTTAAATTCAATAGAAATTCGTAGAAAATTCGTAAGTTAGCAAATCTTGATGTTTTGGAATCCTTGTGCAAAGCTCTATGCACTAGAATCATAATATGATGGGTGTTAGTTGAAACTTTTTGCTGGGAAATTAGATTTGTGTCACTAGGTACATAAAGACTAGATGTTTTATCTTTTTCTTTACTGTTTGTAGCCTTATATTACAATGAAATTTTTATGGTGAATTACTCATATAAATATAGTGTTTCTGTAAAAATTTCGTGGTCAGTTCTCATGTGTAACTATTTCTTTGATTTAAACCTTGTTTATTAGACTTTAATTATGATAAATAGTTTTTACTAATGATAAATCATGAAAATATTTTTGAGTGATATTTTTGGATAGTATGGTTGTACATGAAGTTTGAGGCCCAGTTGAGGACTAGAACAGGAGCTAAAAATGAATCTTGCTAATCTATTGTTCTATTTTGTTTATTTTTTCAGAATTAATTCTGTGTAGATAAAATCATGGAAAATTCACAGTATCTAATTAATCCCTGTGTAGGTCTTCTATTAAATTTTGAGCTTCTGTTTTGCTATGGTTTAGCCTATGTAATTCAATCTTGTTCTAGGTGTTATCTGAGTGATTGAATTGTTGTGATTATTTGGCTAGATATTTTGGCATGAATTTTACAGGATAGCTTAATCTGTTCATGTTCTGTTTAGGGTAAATTTTTCTAAATTTATTACTGTTTGTGCTCTGAGTTGTTAATTTATTAGCAAACCTTGGTTTGATTGCTATAGGATTCAACCACCACTTACTTTATGAAGTTAGTATAGCTTTCTTGTGCTGTTGATCATGATGCCTTGTGTAGTTAGATTTGTTATTTAACTACTCTATAAATGATTGCCCATGTGTGTTTATAATGTTGTTCTTGCATTACATATAGATACGACTACTTTGTCGGACGGGACGTACGAGATGATCCCGGAGTCTGACGGAGGTGATCTCGAAGCTCAAGTGAACACTGCTGAACTAACTGAAGCCACGGACCAAAGTTCGGAAGAGCCTAGGGCTGAAATAGTTAGCAACTACCGAGAAGGCAAGCCCCGGACATAACCTATATTTCAAATCAATATCATTTACTGTTATTACTTGCTTACGCATTTACAATTCTTAGGATTTGAATTGAAACCCTAGATGCCTGATCCTAGGAACCTATGTACTGAACGCTAGACTTGAGTTCGACTACTTGCTAAGCTTATAGGACCGGTAAAAGTTGAGTGATTGCCTGTCACTCGCGAGCTTTATAGGAACTGCTTGTTTACTTTCTGTTATCAATATAAGGACGACGGACGGGGTTGTGTTCGATATCATGACCTTTATGTGAGAACCCGTCTGTGTTGATGAACTTGCTAAGGTCGCGGTGTGTGGTAGCGGTGGTTAAGTTTTTGAAAGTACTAGACACATGCCGTAAATATGGTGCGCGGCAAGCCTAGTAGCCAATTGGACCGGGGAGTGGATATACCTCCCACTCTCTCTTAGGGATAGGTTTTATTTTTATGTTGCGCAACACTACGACTTCGAGGGACAAGGTTCGCCCTTGGAGCCCTGTAGTCGGGGAGAGTGGCACTATCCACAAGCCGGAAAGAAAGGTCAACGGTTGTTTGGGAACGACCCGACGGTGTTCCAGACGTGTGTGTTAGGTTTGCCTGGCAAGGTTAAGAAATTCGATTCGAATCGTCTGCTTCTCACAGTTTGGGACTGCTTGATCCCTTTGCCACACAGAGTAATAAGAGCAACAATATTATTTATCAATCTTGATGTTTGCTTAGTTTTCTACCATGATTGGATAGTAGTTGCTTACCTAGAAAGGTTAATCAACTAGAATCTTGAAAGCTAAAACTTGAAAGTAAGGACCTACTCTTTATTGCTTTTCAGCAAAAAGGAAAACCAGAGCCTCGCTGAACCTTACATAGTCTAGCTAAAGTGGGCTACTTATACCCGTTGACGGTTCTTGACGCTCCTTAGAGCGCCAATTTATGTACCGCAAGCGCACGGATCGTGGTAGCTTTTCCCTTAGAGTACTCCCCCAAGGTTTATCAATCCGTGGATCGGAAGCGAACCGACTAGGGTTTACCATCTAATCTATCGGACCTATCCAAACATGAAGCGAAGATTGCATATAAACTGAACACTTGATAGATATGAATGAAGCATAAGTGTTCATCACACCCACAACCGTAGATGAGATAACACAACCAAGGAGCTAGGGCCTATCGTCTCTAGGTACAGTTTTAGTCAAAAAGGTGATCAAAACATAGATTGCATCTCAACTAAAGGTACACGAAATCATCTCTTAGAAAGACGGCTCGCAAGCGGCCTACTTTCCCATGGTCGCCGGTGCGACGTGTGTGTTAACGCCTAAGGTTTCCCAAAGCTTTACCCCAAACGCCCACCAAGTGCTCATCCTCTTGGTGGCCGCGCCATGACTCCCATGATACTCGCCATCGATCCTATTCCACATCATGTCGTCGCTAGGGCTTTTCCCTCCGCCATGCTGTCACCACACCGGGGTAATCAACCAACTAGCTAAAACACGCTACCTCAACGTATCCGCAAGATATAGACTAATCACCACGAATAGATCTAATCTTACTATGAACATATGGATGCATCACATATGAGAAAGAAAGCATGCATTGAAGTAGACCAAAGTTGAGACAACTAGAATAAAGAGTAGATTGATATCACCATTGTGTGTGTACATACCCCGACGAATGTTGGGGGTGACTCCCGAACTCCACCATGGCACAACCTCGCAGGGAGGCCATGGCGGCTAGGGGTGGCCTAAGCCATCTCCTAGGTACCCTCGAAGACTTGCGGCAGCCGTCGTCTCCCTCCGGCCTTGGCCCTAGGTTTTCGTCGAGTTCTGGGTGGATCCTATCTCCGAGTTGAATAAGGTGCGAGCTATTTATAAGCCGAGGAAGCCACCGGTCGAAGGGGAGGCCAAACCGACTCGAAAACGGGCTGGGCCGGCCGGCCCCATGGGCCTAGGCCGGCCGGCCTACCCCTTTTCGGGCTCGCCTCGGTCTCATCTTTCACGTGTAAACTCCTCGCATCTTCTAGAGTTTCTGTCCTTCACGATTGCACCCCTTTGGACGTTGTTATCTTGGAGATATCTTCGAGGGAAGGATAGGATAGGGAATCCTTCCTTAAATCTTCATTTGCTTTGCTTAATCCCGAAGTATCTTGATCTCATCTTCGTGGGCTCGGTCCTTTGGGCTCTCTTGGAGGATTGATGTGCGTGAATGGGCTTCGATTCAACATGGGCTTTGGTCCTCCTTTTGGGCTTTGGCCTTTGTCTTTCTCTGTGTCAGCGCTCAATCACGGGCCTCGTCATTTCATGCTCCAAAATAGGCCAAAAACCTGCAAAAACGAAGATCCTCCAAAATATATGTGCAAGTGTGAAAATGACCAATAATTAGGCCGGGGTTAGGACGGTTAGTGATTTTGATATTAAATTCATGCCATTATCAAGGATAAATAAGGGATAAAAGGGGTACTTAAGAGCGCCAACATTCCCCCCATGCTTAAACCTTGCTCGTCCTCAAGTAAGTCTAGGAGCTTTGCTTATAAAGAAATTAGCGTTGCCCCTCAATGTCCTCTCTGCACTTAGTCATACATAACAAGACATATTGCTCTCTCAAGTATTTAGCATTTAAGTTCATGTTGTGACCGGCTACTTTTTCATTATGGAAGATAGACTAGCAATTAAAGTACAAGCCACAATAATAAATAAATGCAATGCGCTCAAACTTAAGTGAACTTCGAACCTTTACCTTGTTTCATCGTGAAGAGTTTTCAAAAGAATGCATATCAAACATAAGTGAGGTTCTCTTGCAAAAGATCATGGAAATACTCATCTCATCAAGTCTCTCAAGCCTACATTAGATTGTCTTCAACCTATTCTACTCATATATAAAAGTGGAAGGCTTATGTGGAGCTTGGTAGGTAAAAACAATCCTAGCAAAACATTATATCTGAAATATTGTCAAACTAAGAGAGAGATCTAATGGAATTACCGAGACTAGTCAAAAAGGCCATTGGAAAATAATGTTGGAGAGGGAGAAAGATGAAACACACACATTTAGGTAGGTGGACATGTGCAAGTGGCAAATGGATGATCCCGAGACACAAATGAAGTTCTCGTTATCGGATTGCACATGGTTGGAAGATTTGAGTATGGAATAGTTCTTCAAAGTAACTTGGAAAATTAATGAAGCCAAAAAGAACTAAGGAGCATTTTATTCTTCTCTTTTTTCTTTTCTTTTCTCCTTTTTTTTCATTTTTCTCTTTCTTTTTACTCCTTAGAACTTTTGATAACATAGAATACTTACCCAGCCATCCCCCCATGCTTGAACGAATGCTCATCCTCGAGTATGAATAGTGGGAGAACCAACTAGCTAGGGTAAGTATCTCAAATTCACCTTCTTCTTCATAGAACCTCTTGAATCTCCGGGGAGCGTTGTCTCCCAAAACTTTTCTTTATATGGTGCCCTTGATTCTTTTGATTCCGTTGAAATGATAATCCATATTCAAATTGGGTTGTGGTCAAGGAGGTAATCACAAAAAGATATTTTTGGTTTAGGGTGGACATCCAGCGAGGTTTGCAAAATTCCCGAAGTAGAAATTCACAATGCTTGGATAAATAGGCTAGCAAAAAGAAGGTTACACAAAAAAAAACGGAATGACCAGCTTCTTAGTCTCGTACCAAAGAAATCAATCTTAATCCAACTCATCAAAATATAAGTTTGCAATCGAAAGGTTTCATCATGAAAGAATATGTATGTATAGGATTTGGTATGTAGAACTTTGCAAGAGATTCACAAATTTAGATAGCATAGGAATTAAGTTTTCAAATTAAACAACACAAGGTGTAAGGTCATCGGTAGACTTAAATCAAAGAGCAACATAGAATATGTGGGTTTAGAATTTAGTCATTTAACCTCCACAAATAAAAGAGCCAGTATTTAATCATTTTAATTCCATTTAATTGAGAGCAAATGGTCAAGTCATATAAAACATAGCGTAGGTAAAACAAAGCAGCAACTTTCATCACTTTTCCATAAGCAAGAGCATATAAGAATATCATCGTGGTGAGCTCAAGGTGATGGTGGTTATCATTCATTGAAAACAAAAACAAATCTAGGTTGTACTCCTAGTAGCCATGTTATTATAGGGAGAGATATACAAAGGTTGCATCTTTGGTTGAAGGCATATATGTACAAGCATTTAGAAAAAGAGAGAGTTGAGGAAGAATTACCATCCTTCTCGATGCTCGTAATGAAGTGTAGCGCGTCCTCCCCCATACTTAAGCATTGTGCTAAGCATGGAAGAAGAATCATGAGCATCTTGTGGCAACCGTGATTATCTTACTCCATGAGATCTTTCTTCTTTGTCCACAAAATCCTCCCCCATGCTTAGCATGATGCTAGGCGTGGAAGGAGAAGATGGATCATCTTTCAATTTCTTGAAGTTCTTCCCTCATGTGTATGAATATCATCTTCAATGTGTTTTTTCTTTTAATTTCCAGAACAGAAACTGTAACACCCTAACTTTTAAATTCCAGCATTTAGTAATAAATTTAAATGGTTTTATTCTATTTCTAAGGTTTAATGTGTTTAGCCTTGCATTTAATTTAATTTTGTTTCATAAGTATTAAAATTTTGCCATAGGTTTAAATTTTGTGTTGCATTCATGCTGGTGCATATTTTGTTTATTTTGGTTGAGTGCTAGGGAGTTTGAATTCAAATATGTTTGAATTCAAACTTTGTTTATTTTGGAATAGAAATAGAAAAGGTTAAAGAAAACCCAAACCCCAAGCCCAATCCAGCCCAAGACCCCCAAACCCACCCCAGCCCGCAAACCCTTTTTTTCCTTCCCTGCGGCCCACTCCCGAGCCCAGCTCGGTCCGCCTCCTCCTCTCTCTCCCTTTCACCCGGCCGGCCCAGCTCGCCACCCCGCGGCCCAAGTCCCTGCCCAGCCCGCTCTACCCCGGCCTGCCCAGCCGCGGCCCAGCGCGGCACGCCAGCACCCAGCACCCGGCCTGCTCCCCTGCCACGCTGGCCCCACCTGGCGGCGCAAGCCAGCCCGCTCGCAGCGCCGCGTCTCCCCGCCCCGCTGCAGCCCGGCCCCACACGCCAGCTCCACCCGCTCGCTGCCAGCCCGGGCCCGCTAGTCAGACTCGCCTTCCTCCTCCCGCAACGCTCGCCCGCGATCCTCGCCGAGGAATTCGCCGGCCTTCCCACCCAGGCACGCACGCCAATGCGCCCCGCCGCCCTATAACTACCGCCCGCGCACCCCCCGGGAGACCCATCTCCACCCCGCCGCCACCACACCCCTGCGTCCCGTCTCGCAACGCCACCGCCCTCGCCTCGCTCCGCCGCGCCGCTCCTCTGCGCCGCTGCTGACACGCCGTCCCGACGCACCGGAGCTCCGGCCAGGCGCGCAGAAGCACCGCCCCGACGTCCCGAGTTTTCCCAAGGCTAGCACTCCTCGATCTCGGCCACACACATGCCGAATTTCACACACGACCTCGCCGCCGGTGAGAAACTCTGCCCACTCGATTTCTCGCCGCCAGTGGTTTCCCGACCTCCCTAACCCCCTACACACCTCCACAGGCCATTCCCGGACTTCCTCTGCGGTTCAGCAGGCTCGGAGACGGTCTGCATCGACCACGCCGCCGAGTTTCGGTTCTGCGCCGCCGCTCGACCTCATCGCCGGCATCTATACGCTGCACCACCGGCCACTTCAAACCCACGGTGAGAACCTGCACATCACCCCGCTTCTTTTGGCGCTAGGTTTTGGGTAGTTGTAGCACCGGGAGACCCGAACCACCCTGCACCGGCGAGGCGCGCCGCCCAGAGCCGCCATCGCCGGCGAGCACACCGCCTCGAGCCCCACCAAGCCCAGATGATGCCCCAGGTGGTTCACGCATCGCGCAACGAACCTTCCTGACCCAGACCCGGGTCGAAATGACCCCCGGAGTGCCGGATTAGCTAGCTCCGGCGAGTCCCCGACGAGCGCCGCCACGGGATTTGTCGCCGGCGACCTACCGCCGCCGCTCCGCGCGCCCAAATGCCCTGAACCGCCCGATCCGAATTTGACGCGTGAGATTAGATCCAGATCGGGATAGGTCCGGATCATTGGATCTAGATCCGGCGGTCCATATGCGAACATACCGCTTCAGCCAGGCTCTTTTGCATAAGAGACCCTGGAGTTTTCTTTAATAAACCCGCCGTCCCTGGTAGTTCAAAAACAATTAGATTTAGGTCCGGTTTTTAGCACTTAACACCCTGAGCTTCTCAAATTTCAAACCCGCCGTCCAACACTCATTCTTTCACGCGTTAGACCCTAGAGTTAATGTTTAATTACGTTTTAGTCCTCAGTTTTTGCAGAAAACCCCCTGGAACTCTGTTTATCTTACAATTAAGCCCCTAGAACTTGTTTTTTTAGCCTAGAAAATGCGTTTTAGCTCCGTTTTTAGCGTTCTTTATATCCACGCGATCGTTGTAACGTGTAGAATAGTTCTAGAATAGTTTAGTGTACTGTTTTTATGTATTGATGTACTGTTTCTTAGTTTTTGGTAATGTTTGTTTGTATGCTTATTTTCGTGCATTGTTTTGGCCATGTGTTCGTGAGTAGACGTTGATCCATCTGAGGAGCCCCAGTACCAGTACCCGGAGCAGCCGTCTTCCGAGCACTTTGAGCAGCAGCCAGAGCAGTACGAGGAAGGCAAGTATAACATGAACAACCTATCATCTTTAAATACAATTTCATACTGCATTTTAATACTGTATGCCTATAAGGATTTCCTAGCCACTTTATATCCTTTATATATACCTTTGGGTTGCATTTTGGTTGGTTGTGCTAGGTTGCTGCGCTATAACACACTTTGGTCCTTTTTAATTAAATTGATTAATGGTTTACTTGAACTTAATTCTGAGAGTGGCCCTCTGTGTGGATGAGTGGCTCACGTCCCGTTAAAAGATGGTTTTTGTAGAAACATGGTTTAGGGGGCCAGCACGGTGCTTAGTGCTTGGTTGGCCACTCTCCATAAGGACCGGTTCATAGAGCGACAACCTGGGACAACAGCGCTACCACAAGGCTAGAATGGGATAGACTTGGCTTACTAATTAGGTCTTTTTGGTTTGGAGTAACTTACCTGCGGGGCAAGAGTAGTAAGCTTCAATGGTCCCTGCTCCTCCGGCTTGGTCTGTGCTTGGATTGCGCTCCTGTGCTTGTACCCCCGGAGGTGGGCCCCATCGTCGCCGACCTATCTCTCGCGGTTACGCCTTACCAACGAGATTCTTTTTAAAGGCCTCGTAGTGAGTCGCTGGCCATCTCACCTAAGGAAGTGTGATGAACAACTGGCGTAGCTCACGACTTGTGGGTAAAGATGTGCAACCTCTGCAGAGTGTAAAACTGGTATACTAGCCGTGCTCACGGTTATGAGCGGCCCAGATCCTCCTTTTGATTAGTGGAGTTATCTTCTTCCGACGAGGGAGGTGCTTCTCGGGGTTAGCTTGGTGGCTTGGTTTTGGTTTGGTTTCTCAGTAGTTACATGATTAAACTTGACTAATTACTATGTAACTGGGTTAATGGTAATTCATCAACTCGTAGAAAATAGCTTTAATAAAATTTTGCCAACACTTAAAAGCTAATGCAGTTGAGTTAGCCAGCCTAGAGCCTCATAGTTTGTGTTATACTTGTTGAGTACAAGTTGTGTACTCACTCTTGCCTCTTCTCTACTTTTTCCTCTTGGCTACGCTACTGCTGCTCAGTTCCTGCCGACACGAGGGAGTTCGTCCAGCGCTACCAGGACTACGAGGACTTCTAGGTGTTCGTCTCCCAGTCGACGTCCCTGTGGCGCCCTGCTTCAGCTTCGGAGAGCTTTATCGTATTTTGTACTTCGCTTCCGCTGTATCAGACATTTATGTCATTATTGTAATAAATAACATTCGTATTCGCTTTATTATATCTTTTTATGTGATATGTGCTATGATATACTGTTCATTCTGTTGTATATACGTGTGACTTGATCCTGGCACGTATATGATTGCTCGGTTTATGTTCTTTTATAAACCGGGTGTTACAGAGTGGTATCAGAGCCGTATCGACTGTAGGACGAAGCCTAGATAGAACTGGTCGAGTTTTAGGACTTCTCCTCACCAATCCTTGTCTGCTGAAACTATTTTACTATTATACCCCTTGACTTCTTTGACTTTTTACCCTTCTTGCCTTGATTTCTCTCTCTGAAGAATAGTTTCGTAGATTTTGGCCTGAATCAGTCATCTGACCACCATGAGCATAGCTAGGTGACCTTTTTATAATAATACGATAGCACGTTCTGCGACGCGTTGTGTTAGTCGAGTCTATTGCTAAACTCGGCTAAGTTGTGAAAATTGTCTGCTTGTTATTATGCTACATGTTTGATTTGGATTTTTGAATGGTTGCATAGCTTAGTAGTTTAAATTTGATTAAATCACTCAGATGTTAAAGTTAACTAATTAATAAAATGAGTTAGATCGTTGGGGTAAAACAGTCAACTCTATCCTGTCTACTTTATCATGGCTGAGTCTTTTTCCGCAAAGAGTTATCATAACCATCTGAGTTTATTCCTGCAATATCCTTACTCTTGGAATCTTTTGTCCTAAATCAGATGGTGAACACCAGGAGCACCGGTTCCGGTTCTGGCCAGCAGCAGGGTCAGAACAACCAGGGTACCGGGATCCCGATGCCTCCGCCTTTGACTCCGGAGCAGTACTTCCAGCTCCAGATGCAGATGATGGCTACCCTGAACAACACGGTTCAGGCTCTTCAGCAGGCTCACACTCAGCCTCCGCCTCCTCCACCGCCACAGCCTCGCGACAGGCGTGCTGAGTTTCTGAGGGGTCACCCGCCGACGTTCTCTCACACGTCCGACCCTCTTCAGGCTGACGACTGGCTCCGTGCAGTGGAGCGTCAGCTGGACATCGCCCAGTGCGATGATCGGGAGCGAGTTCTGTACGCAGCAGGACAGCTGCGAGGGGCAGCTTTGGACTGGTGGGAGTCCCACCCAGTTCACGACCGCGAGACTCTCACCTGGCTCCAGTTCAGGGAGCGTTTCCGTAGCCACAACGTCCCCGCGGGCGTTATGAAGATGAAGCAGAAGGAGTTCCTTGCACTGAAGCAGGTAATCTTAAGTATAATCATTCAGCGTTTTCTTTTGAGCTAATACCCCTTGTTCTATCCTTATGAATCTTGAGTTAATCTTCCGATATCTATCTGTCTTTGTGAATTCAGGGGACTATGTCGGTCACGGAGTATCGTGATCGCTTTCTTCAGCTGGCTCGCTACGCCCCTGCCGAGGTTGCGGATGACCGCAAGAAGCAGGAGCACTTCATGGAGGGTCTTGAGGACTACCTCCAGTACGCGCTGCTCAACCTCCGCTTCGATGACTTCAACCATCTGGTTGACAGCGCGCTCAACACTGAGCGCAAGCATTTGGAGATGGAGGACAAGAAGAGGAAGGTTGTCCCCGTTGCTTCCGGCAGCAACACTCGTCCTCGACTCCAGCAGCCCCAGCAGTACCAGCCTCAGTACCGGCCTCCCCAGCAGTACCAGCCGAGGCCGCAGCAGTACCCGCCTCGACAGCAGCAGCAGGCAGGTCAGGGCCCGAGGTTACCGGCACCTCCGGCTCGTGCTGCTCCACCGGCTCCACCGGCACCGCAGGCTCCACGTCCGGCAGCTCCTACCGAACAGCAGGCTCAGGGACCTCCCCGCACCTACTTTCACTGTGGCCAGCCGGGGCACTACGCCAACGCTTGCCCCCGGAAGGCGCAGGCGGGACAGCAGGGACGCCCAGCTCAGCCCAGGGCGCCAGCACAGGGCCGGGTGAACCACGTGACGGCCGAGTCAGCGGCCGAGGCTCCCAACGTGGTTATTGGTACGTTCATGGTTAATTCATATCCATCTACAGTGCTTTTTGATACTGGTGCTACGCATTCCTTCATTACTCAGTCTTTTGTCGAGCATCATGGTATTCATACTAGCACATTAAAGAGGTGCCTGTTAGTATCTTCACCGGGAGGACAGTTGAGGTCTCACACTTACTGCCCGAGAGTCAGTGTTTCTTTGAGGGGAGTAGAGTTCTGTACTGATCTGATGGTGCTAGACACCAAGGGCATTGATGTCATTCTGGGAATGGAGACTCTGGCCAAGTGGGGAGTTCGGATAGATTGTGCTCAGAGGACAGTCTTGCTATCAGCTTCCAGTGGCCAAGAGGTTGTTATCAGTGCAGTGGAGCCTTCGGGATTTCTTCATCAGATGGAGGCTAGACCCACGGACGGTATTCACGTGGTGTCTGAATTCCCGGATGTCTTTCCGGATGATCTGCCAGGTATGCCGCCTGAACGCGCCATTGAGTTTTGTATTGATCTCTTGCCTGGCACAGCTCCTATTGCAAAGCGGCCCTACCGTATGGCACCTATAGAGCATGAAGAAGTTAAGAAGACTATTGATGAGTTGCTAGCCAAGGGCTATATCCGTCGCAGCTTCTCTCCTTGGGCTTTTCCATTGTTGCTGGTAGATAAGAAGGATGGCTCGAAGAGGATGTGTGTGGATTATCATGAGCTGAATGCAGTCACTATCAAGAACAAGCATCCACTGCCCCGTATTGAGGATCTCTTCGATCTGCTTCGAGGTGCTCGTATATTCTCGAAGATTGATCTTCGTTCTGGTTATTTTCAGCTGAGGATCCGTCCTGGGGATATTCCGAAGACGGCATTCACCTGCAAGTACGGGCTATATGAGTATACAGTCATGTCCTTCGGCTTGACTAATGCCCCGGCTTACTTCATGCATCTGATGAACATGGTCTTCATGGATTATCTGGATGTCTTCGTGGTGATTTTCATTGATGATATTCTGATCTTCTCTAAGACAGAAGAAGAGCATGAAGAGCATCTGAGGCTCGTGTTGCAGAGATTGAGAGAGCATCAGCTGTATGCCAAGTTCAGCAAGTGCGAGTTCTGGATTGACGAGGTTCCATTCCTCGGTCATGTTATCTCTCAGGGAGGCATTGCTGTTGATCCGAGCAAGGTGAAGGATGTGCTCGAGTGGGAGACACCGCAGACAGTGAAGGAAGTCAGGTCTTTCTTGGGCTTAGCTGGATATTATCGGAGGTTCATTGAGAATTTCTCCAAGATCGCGAAGCCTTTGACTTCTTTGCTAGAGAAGAATGTGGCATTCATATGGACTGATGAGCGTCAGATGGCCTTTGATGAGCTGAAGAAGAGGTTGACTACGGCACCAGTCCTGACTCTGCCAGACCAGACGAAGAGGTTCACGGTGTATTGTGATGCTTCGAAGGATGGTCTTGGGTGTGTTCTGATGCAGGAGGCAAGAGTGATAGCTTATGCTTCACGGCAGTTACATCGGCATGAGCTGAACTATCCTACTCATGATCTTGAGTTAGCCGCAGTTGTGCATGCTCTGAAGATTTGGAGGCATTACTTGTATGGGCAGCGGTGTGATATCTACACTGATCACAAGAGCCTCAAGTACATTTTCACGCAGAATGAGCTGAACATGCGGTAGAGGAGATGGCTAGAATTGGTCAAGGATTATGATCTGGAGATTCACTATCATCCGGGCAAGGCCAATGTTGTAGCAGATGCTCTGAGCAGGAGAAGTTATGTCAACATGGCCGTGGCTTTCCAGATGCCTCCAGAGTTATGCGAGGAGTTCGAGCAGTTGAGTCTGGGCTTCTTGCATCATACTTCTAGTGCAGCATTTGAGGCAGTACCGACGCTAGAGTCAGAGATCAGGCAGCATCAGAAAGATGATGAGAAACTGCAGGAGATTCGTGAGTTGCTCAAGAAGGGCAAGGCTCCTCATTTCAGAGAGGATGATCAGGGTACTTTGTGGTACAAGAACCGGATCTGTGTGCCAGATGTGAAGGATCTCCGGAAGTTGATTCTGAGTGAGGCCCATGATACAACTTACTCTATTCACCCGGGCAGCACGAAGATGTATTATGATCTGAAGGAACGTTTCTGGTGGTATGGGATGAAGCGTTCAGTGGCAGAGTACGTGGCTATTTGTGACACCTGTCAGCGTGTCAAGGCTGAGCATCAGAGGCCAGCAGGTCTGTTACAGCCTTTGAAGATTCCGGAGTGGAAATGGGAGGAAATCACTATGGACTTCATTGTTGGATTGCCTCGTACTCAGAAAGGGTACAACTCCATTTGGGTAGTAGTGGATCGTCTGACGAAGGTTGCTCACTTCATACCAGTGAACACTACTTACTCCGGTGCCAGACTTGCGGAGTTGTACATCTCTCGGATTGTCTGCTTGCATGGTGTGCCGAAGAAGATTATATCTGACAGAGGGTCTCAGTTCACTTCTCGTTTCTGGGAGCAGCTCCATGATTCGTTGGATATGAAGCTGCGTTTCAGTACGGCTTATCACCCTCAGACAGATGGGCAGACAGAGAGAACCAACCAAGTGTTGGAGGATATGTTGAGAGCTTGTGCTATTCAGTACGGTACTAGTTGGGATAAGTGCCTGTCATATGCTGAGTTCTCATATAACAACAGCTATCAGGCCAGTCTGAAGAAGTCTCCCTTTGAGGCATTGTATGGCAGAAAGTGCAGGACTCCTCTCTATTGGGATCAGATCGGTGAGAAGCAGCTCTTTGGCCCTGAGATCATAGATGATGCAGAGCAGATGGTTCAGGCTGTGCGAGAAAATCTGAGGATTGCACAGAGCAGACAGAAGAGCTATGCAGATGGCAAACGGAGAGACCTGACTTTTAGTGTCGGTGATTATGTGTATCTGAAGGTGTCTCCGATGAGAGGAATCCGCAGGTTTAATGTCAAAGGGAAGTTAGCACCTCGTTATGTGGGGCCATTCAAGGTGCTAGAGCGGAAAGGAGAAGTTGCTTATCGCCTGGAGTTACCTCTCAGCCTCTCAGGAGTTCACGATGTCTTCCATATATCTCAGCTGAAGAGGTGTCTGCGAGTACCCGAGGAGCAGGCACCCCTGGATGGAGTAGATGTCCAGGAGGATCTGACTTATACTGAGCATCCGGTGAAGATTCTGGAGACGTCAGAGAGGGTTACTCGGAACAAGCGCATCAGGATGTGCCGAGTTCAGTGGAGTCACCACAGTGAAGCTGAGGCTACATGGGAGCGAGAAGATGAGCTAAAGAAGACATATCCAGATCTCTTTGCCAGCCAGCCCAGCTAAATCTCGGGGACGAGATTTCTTTAAGGGGGTAGGGTATGTAACACCCTAACTTTTAAATTCCAGCATTTAGTAATAAATTTAAATGGTTTTATTCTATTTCAAAGGTTTAATGTGTTTAGCCTTGCATTTAATTTAATTTTGTTTCATAAGTATTAAAATTTTGCCATAGGGTTAAATTTTGTGTTGCATTCATGCTGGTGCATATTTTGTTTATTTTGGTTGAGTGCTAGGGAGTTTGAATTCAAATTTGTTTGAATTCAAACTTTGTTTATTTTGGAATAGAAATAGAAAAGGTTAAAGAAAACCCAAACCCCAAGCCCAATCCAGCCCAAGACCCCCAAACCCACCCCAGCCCGCAAACCCTTTTTTTCCTTCCCTGCGGCCCACTCCCGAGCCCAGCCCGGTCCGCCTCCTCCTCTCTCTCCCTTTCACCCGGCCGGCCCAGCTCGCCACCCCGCGGCCCAAGTCCCTGCCCAGCCCGCTCTACCCCGGCCTGCCCAGCCGCGGCCCAGCGCGGCACGCCAGCACCCAGCACCCGGCCTGCTCCCCTGCCACGCTGGCCCCACCTGGCGGCGCAAGCCAGCCCGCTCGCAGCGCCGCGTCTCCCCGCCCCGCTGCAGCCCGGCCCCACACGCCAGCTCCACCCGCTCGCTGCCAGCCCGGGCCCGCTAGTCAGACTCGCCTTCCTCCTCCCGCAACGCTCGCCCGCGATCCTCGCCGAGGAATTCGCCGGCCTTCCCACCCAGGCGCGCACGCCAATGCGCCCCGCCGCCCTATAACTACCGCCCGCGCACCCCCCGGGAGACCCATCTCCACCCCGCCGCCACCACACCCCTGCGTCCCGTCTCGCAACGCCACCGCCCTCGCCTCGCTCCGCCGCGCCGCTCCTCTGCGCCGCTGCTGACACGCCATCCCGACGCACCGGAGCTCCGGCCAGGCGCGCAGAAGCACCGCCCCGACGTCCCGAGTTTTCCCAAGGCTAGCACTCCTCGATCTCGGCCCCACACGTGCCGAATTTCACCCACGACCTCGCCGCCGGTGAGAAACTCCGCCCACTCGATTTCTCGCCGCCAGTGGTTTCCCGACCTCCCTAACCCCCTACACACCTCCACAGGCCATTCCCGGACTTCCTCTGCGGTTCAGCAGGCTCGGAGACGGTCTGCATCGACCACGCCGCCGAGTTTCGGTTCTGCGCCGCCGCTCGACCTCATCGCCGGCATCTATACGCTGCACCACCGGCCACTTCAAACCCACGGTGAGAACCTGCACATCACCCCGCTTCTTTTGGCGCTAGGTTTTGGGTAGTTGTAGCACCGGGAGACCCGAACCACCCTGCACCGGCGAGGCGCGCCGCCCAGAGCCGCCATCGCCGGCGAGCACACCGCCTCGAGCCCCACCAAGCCCAGATGATGCCCTAGGTGGTTCACGCATCGCGCAACGAACCTTCCTGACCCAGACCCGGGTCGAAATGACCCCCGGAGTGCCGGATTAGCTAGCTCCGGCGAGTCCCCGACGAGCGCCGCCACGGGATTTGTCGCCGGCGACCTACCGCCGCCGCTCCGCGCGCCCAAATGCCCTGAACCGCCCGATCCGAATTTGACGCGTGAGATTAGATCCAGATCGGGATAGGTCCGGATCGTTGGATCTGGATCCGGTGGTCCATATGCGAACATACCGCTTCAGCCAGGCTCTTTTGCATAAGAGACCCTGGAGTTTTCTTTAATAAACCCGCCGTCCCTGGTAGTTCAAAAACAATTAGATTTAGGTCCGGTTTTTAGCACTTAACACCCTGAGCTTCTCAAATTTCAAACCCGCCGTCCAACACTCATTCTTTCACGCGTTAGACCCTAGAGTTAATGTTTAATTACGTTTTAGTCCTCAGTTTTTGCAGAAAACCCCCTGGAACTCTGTTTATCTTACAATTAAGCCCCTAGAACTTGTTTTTTTAGCCTAGAAAATGCGTTTTAGCTCCGTTTTTAGCGTTCTTTATATCCACGCGATCGTTGTAACGTGTAGAATAGTTCTAGAATAGTTTAGTGTACTATTTTTATGTATTGATGTACTGTTTCTTAGTTTTTGGTAATGTTTGTTTGTATGCTTATTTTCGTGCATTGTTTTGGCCATGTGTTCGTGAGTAGACGTTGATCCATCTGAGGAGGCCCAGTACCAGTACCCGGAGCAGCCGTCTTCCGAGCACTTTGAGCAGCAGCCAGAGCAGTACGAGGAAGGCAAGTATAACATGAACAACCTATCATCTTTAAATACAATTTCATACTGCATTTTAATACTGTATGCCTATAAGGATTTCCTAGCCACTTTATATCCTTTATATATACCTTTGGGTTGCATTTTGGTTGGTTGTGCTAGGTTGCTGCGCTATAACACACTTTGGTCCTTTTTAATTAAATTGATTAATGGTTTACTTGAACTTAATTCTGAGAGTGGCCCTCTGTGTGGATGAGTGGCTCACGTCCCGTTAAAAGATGGTTTTTGTAGAAACATGGTTTAGGGGGCCAGCACGGTGCTTAGTGCTTGGTTGGCCACTCTCCATAAGGACCGGTTCATAGAGCGACAACCTGGGACAACAGCGCTACCACAAGGCTAGAATGGGATAGACTTGGCTTACTAATTAGGTCTTTTTGGTTTGGAGTAACTTACCTGCGGGGCAAGAGTAGTAAGCTTCAATGGTCCCTGCTCCTCCGGCTTGGTCTGTGCTTGGATTGCGCTCCTTTGCTTGTACCCCCGGAGGTGGGCCCCATCGTCGCCGACCTATCTCTCGCGGTTACGCCTTACCAACGAGATTCTTTTTAAAGGCCTCGTAGTGAGTCGCTGGCCATCTCACCTAAGGAAGTGTGATGAACAACTGGCGTAGCTCACGACTTGTGGGTAAAGATGTGCAACCTCTGCAGAGTGTAAAACTGGTATACTAGCCGTGCTCACGGTTATGAGCGGCCCAGATCCTCCTTTTGATTAGTGGAGTTATCTTCTTCCGACGAGGGAGGTGCTTCTCGGGGTTAGCTTGGTGGCTTGGTTTTGGTTTGGTTTCTCAGTAGTTACATGATTAAACTTGACTAATTACTATGTAACTGGGTTAATGGTAATTCATCAACTCGTAGAAAATAGCTTTAATAAAATTTTGCCAACACTTAAAAGCTAATGCAGTTGAGTTAGCCAGCCTAGAGCCTCATAGTTTGTGTTATACTTGTTGAGTACAAGTTGTGTACTCACTCTTGCCTCTTCTCTACTTTTTCCTCTTGGCTATGCTACTGCTGCTCAGTTCCTGCCGACACGAGGGAGTTCGTCCAGCGCTACCAGGACTACGAGGACTTCTAGGTGTTCGTCTCCCAGTCGACGTCCCTGTGGCGCCCTGCTTCAGCTTCGGAGAGCTTTATCGTATTTTGTACTTCGCTTCCGCTGTATCAGACATTTATGTCATTATTGTAATAAATAACATTCGTATTCACTTTATTATATCTTTTTACGTGATATGTGCTATGATATACTGTTCATTCTGTTGAATATACGTGTGACTTGATCCTGGCACGTATATGATTGCTCGGTTTATGTTCTTTTATAAACCGGGTGTTACAGAAACTGTACTGAAACATTGCTCCATTGCGAAGTGTATGAATTTTTCTTTCCAACGAGTCCTTATTCGCCCAAAATTGATTCCGAACAAGAGAGTTATGTCCATTTTATCCCAGCGCTGCAATCTGTTTCGAATTTCAGAACGCGCAGCGTCCAAAGTTTTTGCCTTATCTCCTTGTACGGGTGTTCAAATTCATTGATCTTGGATGCGTTGGAATGAGAATTTCATGGAGCTTCTGAATATCAACTTTTTCTTCCTTGTATGTCTCTGTCCATGCGCAAAATTTGATGAAAACAGCGGGGCTTGCTCTCGAACTTTGGAGATGTTGACGAATTTGATTTCTTCTTTGATCACAAATTCATGGGAACGCTTCTTCATGCATGCAAAACATTTTAAACACACACTACCACCGGGGTGACAGTTGGGAGTAGAAACAAATGCCAACAAACCTACTATTCCTAAGATCTCAATTTGTGGCAAAGTTAGCTTAGCGAAACTAGTGAGTGTACGTGTGTGCTAGTGTAAATGCAAATGAGAGGAAGGTATATAAACAAAGACATTGTTTACACCTAGTTCTAAACACCATGTTTACAACTAGGTTGCCGAACTTCTCCATAGCTAAAAAGACTTATTTAACCAAGGTCAAAATACCATGTCTATCCCAAGATCAATAGACCTTAATAGCACAAGAAAAAATAAAACGCATTGCAAAGCATATAAACCAACCAAATGCAACCTCATAGCTTTGTAACTAAATGATGATGGTCTTCAATCATGTCTAAACACCATGTTTAGACAAGATTGCAAAAAGGAAAATGCTCACGTGAAGCATTAACATGGATATGAAAGCTTTCATCAATAAAGTGGAGACCAAGCTAGCAAAATGAGTGCATGAACAATGGAATGGATGCAAAGTGCAAATGCAAAGTTAGCAAAAACAAGCGTTAGCAAGGTTGAAAGGACCTTTCGATGTTGTTCCGCAACTAGCTTATTCAAAAACAATTGCTAAGAGTGACAAAAAGCCTTCGCGACACTTCATAAGAAGTGAGGCTTTTGTCAATGAAAAGGTTATTTATCGAAAAGGACCAAGCAACCGAGCTAACAAGGTTTTAGAAGTAGGTTTATGGGTTTCCTATATTTTTTTTTGCTTAAAACAAAAAATTTTGAAGAGAGAGTGTTGGGTATAGAAATTCTATCTAAGGTGGTTTCAAAAAAAACTAGAGACAAACAAAAGTTAAATTTTTTTTGAAAGAAAAACATAACCTATGATTTTAGGATTGCTCTATGAGTGGTTTTCCTAAGGGTTTTAGGATCTCAAAAGCGAGGTTAGTCAATGTTTTAGAAAAAGTTTTTTTTAATGCAACATGCAATGCAATGCAAGGGTGAGACGAACAACATGGTATGTAATGCAACATGGGGTGGGTGAACAAAATGATATGACATGATGAGGTGATCTAAAACAAAACAAAAAGTTAGCCTAAGTTAACTAGCCACAAGTTTAGAATCAAAGGGTGGTGCAATGCTTCATAAATCTCTCTAAAAAGACACAAAGAAAAAGACTCAAAATGCTAATAGGCACACAAAAAGGTCTACAAGTTTCCCAAGATCAAATAACAAAGTGCTCCCTCAATAACATTTAGAATGAACAACATGAAGTTGTGGTTTTTGTTAGAGCAACGGTACAATGTTACTTGATATTCCGATTAAAGAGTGCAATGTAGACGGTCATATTAATATATATAAATAAAATGAACGGATTGCCTCCCACAAAGCGCTTCATTTAAAGTCATAGAGCTTGACTTTCTCACATACCTTCTCATTGATGTTAAGCCATGGTCCTTCGTGCGAGAATCCGAAGTGTCCATGTAGCTTGATGTCGCCTCTTGTAATCCATCGTGGTTTGCTTGCAACATCTTTATTTGTCGAAAGTCGACCGCTTGTGTCTTTATTTGCCAATGTCATTGGGGTTCTTCCTCTACTCTAAGCCTCTGAATTTTATCATGTACGCTTGATGAAAGCATCGCCCAAGCTCCCCTTCATTGTTGTCATCGTCATCTTCTCTATCTTGTTCTCATCGCATTGCTCCTGCCTCTTCTTTGTGGAATCTCTCCTGTATACTCAACAGAACATATACCAAAATATAGATCTATTGAAATGTTTATGAAATTACCTTTCCAACGAGTGGTCATTCATCTTAAACCGAATCCAAACGAGGGGGTTATGCCCGTTTCACTTTTGGCGCTGCGTGCTGTCCATAAATTTTCAGAGTGCACAACCTTTAATGTTTTGGCCATACCCGCTTGTAGGAATCTTTGATTGACTTGGTTCTTGATTCGTTGGAACGGGAACTTCGTGGAGCTTTTGAATATCGAAAAATATGCTGCTCTTTGCTTCTGAGGTCGGGCTGGACATTGATGAGAACAATATCTTCTTGTGAATTCGCCCGAAGATGTCAATGATCTCGATCATGTGGTCTTTGGAGCATAGTGTCGTGCATCCTTAGCTTCAAGGTCATCACCATTGATTCACCAGCGAGTAGCATGGCTCCAATGGTCTGTCTCCAAGGTTCTTGCTTTGCCTAAGGCGTCGGGATCGAAGGAGCTCTTGTGCTTCGTGTTGATGATCCGAACGGTTTCCTTCCTTGATAGTATCATTCGATTAGAAGTATATCGAGCATCCCACTGGAGAAGATAGGTGGTGTCATGGTTCTTCTAATATTGTTGTCTCCAGCTTTAGTCAACTTCAAATCATCATCTTTTGTGTACACAGCCTTCCAATCATCCTTTGACATCATCATCACCTTCTTCGTCGGTTGCTACTGCCTCTGTCCTCATTGAATTCCCCTTCATCCAGTGCAGAACATGTACCAAACTTCTCCTCCATTGCAAGGTGCATCAAATTATTTTTCCAACAAGTGGTTATTCATCCCAATTAGACTCCGGATGAAGAAGTTATGCTCGTTTTATTACGGCGCTGCAATCTGTCCAGAAGGATTTCAGAACGCGCAGCATTGAAAGATTTTACCATAACTCTTCACACCGATCTCCAAAGTTGATGGTTCTTGATCCGTTGGAAAGAAGGCTTGATGGAGCTTCAAAATAATCTATTATTTTCTCATGTTACTTCTCTGATCTTGGACGAAAAACTCATCACAACAGTAACACTTCATAGATGATGATGATCGCATGATTTTCTTCGCGGGCATGCTTCATACCTATTGCTTGAACAAACAATTCTTCCCAAAAACATCAGTCTTTAAAATCAATTGACACGGCAGCGTACCTTATTTATCATCTTTTGCTTTAGGGAGTGGGGACTCGATAGCGGATGCTGGGCCACTAACAAAAGTTAGCACCTACCACTAAAGAGCGAATCTTGATGTTGTTGCCGTCATGTCGATGTGGACGTTGTCGATGTTCCATGTCGAGGCTCCTCGATCATCTTGTTGCCGATTGTTGAAATTTGTCGAAGTGGATTATGGACTTCTCGAAGTCCAAGTTTGGTGTCTAACTTTTTCCACCTGCTTTCAATGACACAAACAAGAAAACAAGGGTATATGCAATAATAAAAATTAGGGTTAGTCCAAAAAACTAGATAGATCACCCTAGGGTTCGAGTTGCCGATCCCCGGCAACGGCGCCAGAAAAGCTTGTTGACGCTCCTTAGAGCGCCAATTTACGTACCGCAAGCGCACGGATCGTGGTAGCTTTTCCCTTAGAGTACTCCCCCAAGGTTTATCAATCCGTGGATCAGAAGCGAACCGACTAGGGTTTACCATCTAATCTATCGGACCTATCCAAACATGAAGCGAAGATTGCATATAAACTGAACACTTGATAGATATGAATGAAGCATAAGTGTTCATCACACCCACAACCGTAGATGAGATAACACAACCAAGGAGCTAGGGCCTATCGTCTCTAGGTACAGTTCTAGTCAAAAAGGTGATCAAAACATAGATTGCATCTCAACTAAAGGTACACGAAATCATCTCTCAGAAAGACGGCTCGCAAGCGGCCTACTTTCCCATGGTCGCCGGTGCGAGGTGCGTGTTAACGCCTAAGGTTTCCCAAAGCATTACCCCAAATGCCCACCAAGTGCTCATCCTCTTGGTGGCCGCGCCACGACTCCCATGATACTCGCCATCGATCCTATTCCACATCATGTCGTCGCTAGGGCTTTTCCCTCCGCCATGCTGTCACCACACCGGGGTAATCAACCAACTAGCTAAAACATGCTACCTCAACGTATCCGCAAGATATAGACTAATCACCACGAATAGATCTAATCTTACTATGAACATATGGATGCATCACATATGAGAAAGAAAGCATGCATTGAAGTAGACCAAAGTTGAGACAACTAGAATAAAGAGTAGATTGATATCACCATCGTGTGTGTACATACCCCAACGAATGTTGGGGGTGACTCCCGAACTCCACCATGGCACAACCTCGCAGGGAGGCCATGGCGGCTAGGGGTGGCCTAAGCCATCTCCTAGGTACCCTCGAAGACTTGCGGCGGCCGTCGTCTCCCTCCGGCCTTGGCCCTAGGTTTTCGTCGAGTTCTGGGTGGATCTTATCTCCGAGTTGAATAAGGTGCGAGCTATTTATAAGCCGAGGAAGCCACCGGTCGAAGGGGAGGCCAAACCGACTCGAAAACGGGCTGGGCCGGCCAGCCCCATGGGCCTAGGCCGGCCGGCCTACCCCTTTTCGGGCTCGCCTCGGTCTCATCTTTCACGTGTAGACTCCTCGCATCTTCTAGAGTTTCTATCCTTCACGATTGCACCCCTTTGGACGTTGTTATCTTGGAGATATCTTCGAGGGAAGGATAGGATAGGGAATCCTTCCTTAAATCTTCATTTGCTTTGCTTAATCCCGAAGTATCTTGATCTCATCTTCGTGGGCTTGGTCCTTTGGGCTCTCTTGGAGGATGGATGTGCGTGAATGGGCTTCGATTCAACATGGGCTTTGGTCCTCCTTTTGGGCTTTGGCCTTCGTCTTTCTCCGTGTCAGCGCTCGATCACGGGCCTCGTCATTTCATGCTCCAAAATAGGCCAAAAACCTGCAAAAACAAAGATCCTCCAAAATATATGTGCAAGTGTGAAAATGACCAATAATTAGGCCGGGGTTAGGACGGTTAGTGATTTTGATATTAAATTCATGCCATTATCAAGGATAAACAAGGGATAAAAGGGGTACTTAAGGAGCGCCAACAACAGTTAAGTCTTGCTGAGTATTAGAATACTCAGCCTTGCTATTGAAACCCTTTTTCAGGTATGAGTTTTGAGGAACAAATCGCTAGCTTGACCTATCCTTGCTCATTGCCTCCTGGCTGGTCCGTAGAGTGGGATACGTCTTCGACCGGCAATGACTATGATGAGTGATACCATGCTTGGGCTAGCCTGGTGTCCTTTTGTGACGTGTTGTAGCCGTCGTGTTTTATCTTCCGCTGTCTAAACTCTGAACTTATAGTTATGGCTTGTATAACTGCTTTACTTAAGTTGGTTTTGTAATAATGGTTTGAACTGGTTTGTAATCATTACTATGTCTGTGTTGTAAAATGGTGGTTGTAATATCTCTGGACTCGCCTTCGTGCGGGGTATGCTTGTTCGATCCGAGAACCGGTGGTTGTATCGGGACGTTACCCGACAGACCAAGGATTGTTCCGTTTGAAGTGCGTTTGAGCCGGTGTTGCCTTTATGGTGATGGCCTGCGCACTTGAGCCGGGATAATTCAGGTGGTTCTACCACAGAGTACTCTCTAGCGATGATCTCCACTCAAATGCCATGACTACTACGGAGTTTGAAGTCCAAGAGAGCCCACACTCCCTTTTTATAGAAGAAACAGCAGAACAAAAGTACCACCTGTGACACTCGGAGACAAGGAAGTGACGAGCTGAACAATGCATATTCCAATAACAGTACTCACCACATTATCTCATAAGCGCATAGTACAAAGGCAACCTTTATCAGAAGAATCATTGCAGCAATATTGACGTAAGAAGAAAGGACACTTATGATAACTTTGGATCCTTCACCCCAAATTATGATATTTGTGATCAAGGCTCGGGGGCTACGGGATATGCCTTACAAAAATGGCATATTTTTCAGAGATAATCTGAATTTCAAAAGAAAAAATTCGAAAGATCCAGAAGACTGTTTTGACCCACAGCCTGATTCTTCAGTTCAACATAAGGCTCGGGGGCTACTCCATATGGAGCGCGAGTACATCGCGCACCATATATGAAAGAAAAATTCGGGGCTTGAGCACCTCATAGCCTCGATGCAGCCAAGGAAGTACTCAGAAGACTACTCGAAGCACTCGATGGACTCCAAACCTGGATAATGGATTGTAGAAGCACTCGAAACACTCAAAGCACTCGATGGACTCCAAGCCCGGACAATGGATTGCAGAAGCACTCGAAACACTCGATGAATCTCTTAAGAAGCACTCGGCGCATGCAGGACTCGACTACGAAGAGCTCGGGACTGCTCACAGGCGTGAAATATTCTAGAGTAGGGAGTAGCTCATGGATGCCGACCTCATCGGATTAGGACTCTGATAGTACTTGACTAGGGAGTCTCCATGTAACCCTATCCCCCCAGATTATATAAGGGTGGGCAGGGACCCCTCCAAAAGAGGACGATACACATCGAACAACACCTAAGCAAATATAAACCACCACACTGGACATAGGATATTATGCTCCAGCGGCCTAAACCTGTCTAAATCTTTGGGTTTCTTGCACCATCGTGTTCTGATCTCGATGAGCCCCTGCCTACAATCAATCTCCTCGGGGTATACCTCGGAGAGCTTGCCGGTAAAACACCAACAGTAGCGCTCTATAGTACAATCGAGTACTTGAAGATGATTCTTTTCTTGATAAATTACACTATAAAAGCTTGAAGCACTCAATAATTGTATGAAGTTTCCATAATTCTATTATAGTTCGGGGGTTGGGCTGACCCATCCTAGCCTTTACTGCAGAAAGACCGGGGCTTGGCCTGAGTTTGTTTGACCCAACCGACTAATTTTGTAAGCTTGTACAAAAGTACTTGATCCTTGCAGACTTCAATAGTTTGGGGGTTGAACCTAACTCGGGCTGACCCATGCTAGCCTATATTGCGGAAAGACCGGGGGTTGGCACTGAGTTGGTTTGACCCAACCGACTAGTTTTGTAAACTTGTACAAATGGTATTCGATCTTCATAAAATGTAATAGTTCGGGGATTGAACTTAACTCGGGTTGACCCAACCTAGCCTTTCTTGTGGAGAGACTGTTGGCGTTTCTTAAGTCGATACCGGGTTTGTCAAGACCTTGGCAACAACCTCAGAATTGCCTGTTGGTGGTCCTTAGTGCAATCACTAGAAATGAGGGCGCCGACCCATCCTAGCAACTGCACCCAAGGGGTGCCACTCTCGTGGTATAATCAATACGATTACAGATGTATCCGCAAGCGCACAGATATACCGTTGTAGCATTTCACTCGGAGAGTAAGGGTATCTTATTTATTTTTTTCTCAAAGGATGGTAGTGGCAAAGGTACTATACTTAACATTAACCATGACATTGTGCCTCAAGCAATAGGTAAAACTCTAACAGGGGTAAGTCCAGGTAAAGAAATAAGCAAGGGTAATGCGACACAGCACACAACCACACTCGAAGAGGAAGGAATAAATGAGAGAAACGACAAAACAAAGGACTAATCTATCCTACATTAAGTCAGCTGGAGCTTAGGCTAGGTTAGGTGTCCTAATGCTTATGTAAGTAAGGCGTATAGTTTTCTTTTATTATTGAGTCTTGTTGATGGTCGGATTTGGCACTTAAGGACCGTCAACAACTCCCCCAAGCTAGCCCTTTGCTCGTCCCGAGCAAAGTTTTAGACTTAGGTTGTTGATAAGGAGTTGCTACAATGTCGCATTAATGACTTATGCCCAAGGCACATCCTAGTGTTCTTACCTTTATTCTGAATAAGTTGTCCTTGTTCGCACCTTTTACCTTACTCCTATGGGGCTTATACCATCATTCTCATCTTTGGTGGTTGAGGGTCAGAGCAGCTTGTAGAGTACCATTACCCACTCCTTTGTTCTACCGTCAATCCAGAGGTCTCATAAGGTTTTTGAAAGATTTTTTTTGTAAGTTCCTCGGCTGATCTCTCGAATCGCTCAAATGTGTTTCATTCCTACTTCTAATGGCTTCTTTTTGGTGGATCTGTAGGTATGGGGGGTATGAAGGCAAACCTGCTTCTCATATTTTTCTAAGTCAAAGGTTCACAATAATTTGACAAAGCTCAATGAGAAAACAAGTTGCATATGTGGAAAGGCTTTTCAAACTTGTAACTCATATGGCTCTGGATGGGAATTGCATATCACCGAGGAACTTTTATTTATTTTTGTATTTTTGAAAAGAAATAATACGGATATCAAGCATCACGTAGGAGAAGATCATAGCAACTCTCTTCAGCCATATCATAACCCACAACAACCTAGATTCGGATTCTGCTTTTTGCTACCCACAAGTTTCAAGCATAAGGTTTGAACAACTAGCCACCAAACTCAAAACTTAGGCAGAGCACAAGTTTGTAACTAGGCATATGAAAGGAACTAATAGAGCAACTATTCATCATCTCAACAAGGAAAAACTACACATGCTTACTACACTTACTGGAAAGAAAGTAAATTTTTTTAGGTTTTTCTAAGTTTTGCCAATTTTTATTTGATTTTAGTTATGCAAATTTTTATGGATTTTCAGAATTTTGCAAAAAAAGTTTTGGTTTCATACAAGGTTTTGAAAGCGGTAAAGGTTAGAGTTTGATACAAGTTACCTCTCGTGGGGTCCTCCCCCAAGCTGGCTTCAGGCTCACTGCTATTGGTTGGGGTAAACCCAGCCCAACGGTAGTAAGCCCTCCACTCCTCCTGGGTCTGCTGCTATTGCTGCTCCAGGTTGTGGATCCTCTCGCCTGTGTATCGCTGCCAGTTTTGAGTTGACTCGATGTGCTGGCCTAGCGACTTGTCGATGTTGGTGGTGCGCACGTTCAGCTCGCCCATCTGCCGAGTCAGAGTGGTGAAACCTTTGGACGAAGCTGAACGTCTGGCGGAGATCGGGGGTCCACTGGAACTAGAGCTAGTGGACCGGCGCCCTAGGGCCTGCCGGGCCCACTCGGTGGAGCTGGCACTCTGCCATGACGAACCTCCAGCCTCATATTGCTATGGTTGAGGCTGAGGTTGTGGTTGCATGAATTCTTCCCTTCTGGCCCTGCTTCTTGTGACCCTGCCAGGAAGGCCAAAAACACTTTGCCTGCGGCTCTCCTCTTGTCCCACAAGAGAAGTGGTTAGCGAACGGCAGATATACAAGTGCTACCCCGCGTTTAGCAACGCGATTTTATTTGCATAACCGAGGGAAAAAGAAAACCAAGGAGTCAGCAAGGCCTTTCTTGAGTATGTGGCCTTGAACCAAGTATGCCTCATAGATCATAACACGGGGCTCCTTAATGAAAGGAATGGAGTTACCGTCTAAGATTCTCATGTTTGATGCGATGCGGGTAACCAAAGAAGTACATTCAATAGCACCCGTCATCCTAAAATTTGTGAGCCTTTGCTTAACCATTGCTCTTGCGGGGGAGATTCGGATCTTGTTGACCATGGCGTATAATATTATCAACTCATTGTTCCGCACTGGTCGTGGATCATCTATTGGGAAGAGAGTGATAGCCACCCACTTGTGCATCAAACGAAGAGTCGGATTTTGAATGTCATTGCACCGAGGTGCAAACTTACCATGGACAACTTGACCCGAAATCAAACCCCAAAACTCATATCGATCAAAACCGCGGCAAGCTTTTGCAAGGAAAACCGGCAGGCGCACGCTAAAACCAAGGAGGTGGCTAAAATTTCTCCAATTAAAATAGCGTTCAACTCCAAAAAGTCGGAAAGAAACACCATCGTCCACCTCCCGAAGAGTGCAAAGAAATTGGATGGTGAGGAGACAAGAACCATTCTCCTCAACGGAAACAAAGTCATCCCATCCAACAGCATGCCAAACACGAGCGAAGTCAACGTCCATACCTATTTTCTTAAGAAGCTCCGGATCGAAGGCTCTGGTGTGACCAAAGCTTCGATGCTTGATCATGGCGTAGGCTTGACGCTCACGGTCGTCTTATAAGTCGAGGTACGGTGCATCATCTTCATCTATTTCCATGTCCTTGGCTTGCGGTTCTGCAGCTTGCTCCTCAAATTGTTCTTCTTGTTCGTCTTGTTCATAGTCCATCGCGGTCGGTGTTGGTGTAGGTTCGAGGGATTGATAAGAGCTCGACTCACCCCGTGAATGGGATGAGCCTAACCTCGTCATCCTCTTGAGAGCTCTGGTTATCTTTCGTCCTGCACCCTTCATGCTTACAACAAGAACGAACGAGAACAACTCGATTCGGGTTACATTAGTGAAATGTAAATGAACTCTTACCCGAAAGTTGTTCCTCCAAGTCTGTGGACAATCTTGCAGCAAAGAAATGAGAGTGAGAGATTTCTTGTAATTAAACTTGAGCCAAAATCCAATGAATACCCGAGCAAGAATGTGAGAGGGAGTGTGTGAGCTTGAGAGAGCTCAACACCCCTCTCTCGGCCTCTATTTAAAGAGAATGAGCGAAGGCACGCGAAGAGAGGCCGACCACAATGGTCAGGTGACCGTTGGAGCAAGTGGGGCTTGCACAACGGCTACCAGGGTTCGGCTGACCCGGGGGGTTCGGCCGACCGCCTGGTGGGCCTGCTGCTGTTCCCCTTTGGCTGTTGAGCTCCAACGGTCATATGGAAGATGACCATGGGGTGCTCGGCCAGAATTTTGCTCGAAAAGATGTTCAAATTAATTTCCAAAAGATTTTGAAACTCAGAAAATATTTTTGGTATTTTTGTAAAAAGTGAAAAGTGCTAGAAAAATTCCAGCATGTAGAAAATAATTTTGAAAATTTCAAACATGCAGTGGGGAAAACAAATGAGGTGAAAAGAAATTGAAAAGGCGGAGAAAACAAATATGAGATAAATACCAATTTACCTTTGGCAAGGGCGTGTCGTTTATAGTCCGACGTGCATGACTTTTCTCCACCATACTGACCACTGGTCGGCTCGTCTTGGAGAACTAGACAAGGCCAAACTTTCGATCTTCCGCCACACCATCTTTGCTTTCTTTTTCTGCTTAGGTGTGGAAGGTTGGTGTTCTGGCTGGAGTTCTGGTGCACCCCACAGTGCTTACCCTTCACTGTCTTGTTGTATCATGAAGTGCTGCTCTTCCCTACTCTTAAACCTGAAAAACATATCCTCCTTGCCGACTCGGAAGCGGATTTCTCCCCTTCCGACATCGATCCTTGCCTTGGCGGACCTTAGAAAAGGTCGCCCAAGAAAGAGGTCGACTCCGAGGTTGCCCTCTATATCCATTACCACAAAATCGACAAGGATGAAGGAATCTCGTACTCGTACGAAGATGTGTTGTTGGTATTTCTTAACTCTTACAGAGAAATCCGCAAACGCACGGAAATACCGTTGTAGCACTTCACCCGAGAGTATTCAGGGTATCGTATTTTCCACGAGGAACGGGTGTGTAACTGTCTTCTAACTAGATTACCCTGAAGAAGATAAGAGATAGAGAGACCTTAGGGTAGTGTGGTTCTGTTCTAAGGATGGGTTCAAGGAAAGAAACACTAATGTTTTCACTCGTTCACTTCAGGCACCGGTCTGACCCTGGTCTGCCAGGGACCTCCAGTATCGCTCTATGTCGTACCCAGGCGGGGGGAGTGCACTAACCACGGAGACTGTCTCCGTAGCGGACGGACAGGGCTGTCACGACCTGCCATCTACCCCCACAATACCAGCTGAGTACGAGACAAACAAAGGTAATCTAAGGCATAGACACCAAGCCTATGCCTTCGACTACTACTCTAGAGTTGCGCAGGGTTACCCCGTCTTTATCAGGGTCCTTCTTCTAGAGTATCCGCTACGAGAACGAACGATGAACCCGCGAATGAATGAGAACAAAAGAATAACTTTACTAGAACTCACCAAATAGAAGTACCCGGATATGTACTCCAAATGTACCGTATCCGTAGAGGTACAGGGCCGAAGAGATGCCGACATGTCCGGCTCTTCTCCGAACTCCTTCGTCACACACTCCCTAGGCTAAGGATACAAAGATGAAGCCCCTCTACTCTACACCTCCACAAGTGTGATGGATGGATGAATGGTGGGAATGAACGAATGAATGAATGGAATGAATGAGAGGGGGAGAGGGGGCCCCCTTATATAGTGGTAGACGTGGAGTAGGGGTTACTCTACGTGGTTTTTTACATGGAAACCATATCTCCCCAGGATGAGGTTGCTTAGGGGCTACTCCACGTCGAGCTGCACCTGGACATACGCTTGTCCAGGTTCGGCCAAACTTGGGGGTCGGCCGACACCCAGGTGCAGGTTCTTCGGCTCTGCTTCCTCTGGTAGGCTGACACGTGGGCCCTGAACCTTATCCTCAGGTGCATCTTGCGTGGCGCGCCCGTTTCCTCTGATTTGTGGGCCCTCCTTGTAAGTG
The DNA here is from genome assembly GCF_016808335.1 of Panicum virgatum. NCBI lineage: Eukaryota > Viridiplantae > Streptophyta > Magnoliopsida > Poales > Poaceae > Panicum > Panicum virgatum. Next base: position 32,827,582 of record NC_053144.1, on the reverse strand, counting down.
GCATTTCTGGGTTGCAGTATTTTGTGCATTTTATCGTGTGTTCTCCTGTGTTTTCCCCGCTTTGCAGATGTGGGTGCCTGCAGATGACAATTCACCAAAACTCGTGGAATTGATTAGTTACAAGCCCTATATCTAAGTTTGGTGATTATTTCTAGTAAAAAGCTTCAAGAGTTGACATTTGAAAACGACACTTAAGGACCGTCAACAACACCCCCACACTTAGCCCTTTGCTCGTCCTCGAGTAAAGTTTGAAGGACTAAGGCGGATGCCACTCATTGAACATAACCTGCATACAAGTTATTCCAAGCTTCTTCTAGTTTCTGTGAACTTTTGAGTGGCTACCATGCTTTCTTGGGTAATTGAAGAACGGAATGAAGCAGACTTTAGGTTCCTAGATCTTCCTGCTAAAAAACTTGGGTTTTATTTTTGAAAACAAAAGCATAGTCTTGCTCCTCAAATTATTCTCTCGAATCTCTCTTTTTGTTTCAGAACCTCACCAAGGCAAAGTTGTTGCTTTCTTTTCTCCTACCGTCTAATCAGACTTATGTGGAGCTCAGGGTAGGGGTAAAGAGGCACGTTTGCTTTGCTTATGTTGTTAAGTCAAAAACAAGATCCAAGCAGAAAGGAGTCATACAACCTGATCAAGAGGTGCAAATGTGTGGAATGTTTTTGGTGGATAGTGGATGAACTCCATTGGATGATCTATCTCTCTCTTTGTATTTTTTTCTTGGACATGGGCTATATATATATTATTTTTTTTCTCTTTTTTTTCGACATGTCATGTGGCATACCTTCTTTGGGTATGCATCTTTTCTCTCCCTTTTTTGTCATGCCTTTTGGGCATGTGGCATACCTTCTTTGGGTATGCATCTTTTATTTCTTTTTGTATAGCCCATATCCTTGATGGTAACCTTGGAGAGAGAGACATGATAGAACTTGGAGTTTTATTTTGTGAGTAGATGGAAATGATTGCTATCTTCCAATGGTAGAAGTATAGCATGTGAGTGGACGTGTACGTGATCTTGAGAGTATGACAAGTCTCTAACAAGGGTCAAAGAATTTGACAAAACTCAAAGCAAACTCAAACTGCATATGAGGGTTTGATCATGAAAATCTAACTTTGGCCTTGGTTGGAATTTGTAATTTGCGGAGACAAGCCATTGCATTTTTTTATATTTTTTTAAAAAAGAAATCCCAAGTACTTTGCAAGGAAGAGCATGGTTCCATTCATCCAATCATGTCACATTCATCAATTACTTAGATAGCATGGGTTCCCTATGAATATAATTGTTCACAAGAACTAGAGAGAATGCAAGGAATAAAGAGTATGCAAATTTATTCATGAAAGTTCATGGAGTGCAAGGCCCTTCTTTGCATTTTGATTTGGAGTTGAAGTTTTAGATCTGAATTCATTTGAATAGGGGTTTTGAGTTTAGGATGCAAACCAGCATGATGGATGAAGAAGGGTTGTACAGGCCTCCTTAGGAGTTCGGCGGGCCTCGGGGGCCCGGCCGCCCCTTTAGTTGGCCTGCTAGGTCCTGTCTTGGGCATGTTGCTTGGAGTTGGTCTGTCGGTGTTATGTGGCATTTTGGGGGAGAGATCTCACGTGAGTTTTCTCCTTGTGCTTTTGAGAGATCTCCCCCACACTTATTCTTGTACCTGTTTTTATTCAACAAAAGAACAAAAGGTGGAAACAAGCAAGGACTCCGCCGGTTGTAAACACCGGGGAGTCTAAACTTTTATTGAACAAGTATTTGAAAAGCCTAATTTTATTTTTATTTTTTTATTTTATTTTTTTATTTTATGTGTTTTTTTATCATGTCAAGCTAGGCGTGACGGGTAACTTAGCAGGGTGGAAGCATGACATGAGGATGCACGAATTATGAGATTACATACCTGAAAGAACTTACCTAGCATGAACGATAATGCAATAGCTAGGCTTTGTGAAGCAAAGCTTTGCACTTTGTTCTGCTTAGTTCCTCGTGCACCTGTCCTCCATGGAACCAGGGAGTGTTCTATGAGTATTTGGTTGCTGCATGCTACTCCTTGGTGGTTTTCTTTTTATTACTTGCAAAAGGTTAGTAGACATCAAATACTCGAGGCATGTTTAAGAAATTTGAAAGGATTTTAACTTTGCCTCGAGATTAGTTGTTCACATCCATGCTTTAAGGAAAAACAGATTTGGAGGCTCAAAAGCCATGGATCCCAAATTATTTGCCATTATTTTATTTCATCATTTTTTTCAAGAGAGGTATACTTTTTTTCAAAGGGTATTTATTGCTGTTCACCAAATTTTGATCTTCAAACAAAGCTGGGATAAAACTGCACGAACGTAAAGGGGCATTTTGGCAAAATACTCACAGTGCACCTTAAAAGGTGATTTGTGCCTCCTTTGTACATTGTGCATTTTTTTTCTTTAGAAGTACATCTCAAGCCTTGATTTACCTCTAGTATGAATTTAGCTTCAGGACTTACCCATCTATTTGAAGTCTTCCCTACAGGGGTTAGTCCGCAAAATATACACATCCAATGCCTATGAAAGTGTGAACTCTGATGGATCATTAATCAAATTTGACACGAAGTCTCATTTGATTAAACATCCCAAGCACTAGGCCAAAACCAGAGCATACCAAAAAATAGGCAAAGGTTGCATACATTTGAAAGATCAAGCTATGTTCAAAATGAGATAAATATGAGTGAAGGATTGATGAACATTGACTTACCTTGGCACATACCTGAGTGTACTTACCAGCAGCGTGTATGGATGGAAGTCTTGGAGTTGCTGCAGTGGTGGCATGGTCACACGTGGTTGTTGATGATTCCTCCATTTGATGTGGGCTTGAAACAGAGGAGAGTACTCAGTCCATCCCAACTCAGGCGAATAACAAGGCTCTGTTGTACACACATCTAGTGTGTAGAAAACCATAGACCTTGGTGGCACGATCCGTTGGCACAATACTTTGGGATTGGAGGTGCAAGGTATGTCTCCTTTCTTTACATAAGAGCATGTGCCAAATGGGGTGGAGTAGCAAAGCCCCGGATCATAAGAGGAGCATTCCTCTTGCTTTGCGTATGTGTTGGGGCTGCTAGCGACGCTATGCAAAAGCTGGCAGCGGATGAGAGTTATGGTAAGGCTGTGCAAGCGCGCAAGAGCAAGGTTGGGTGGAGCCAGGTGGCGAAATGTTTTTCTACTGAAGTGTAATGCCACAGCTTGAAGGCGTGCACACAAGACAGCCTTTGATGTGTGTAGAGCTAGCTGGCTCACTCTCATTCCCTTCCTTTCTCACTCCCCTTTTTTATATATACCCTCTTTTTTCTCTCTTTCTTATTTTTTTCTCTCTTTCATTTCTCCTTTTTTTCACTCACTCTTTTTTACTTCTTTTTCTACATCTCTCTTTTTTTATTTTTCTTTCGAAGAGTAGGCTAGTACCAACCTTTGTACAGATGGATCATATCGCGGGGTGATTACCAATCTCCCCCACACTTGGAATGTGTCATACGACACTGAATCAAGTGCACGGTGTTGGTGCCTTCTTCATAATGTCCTCGATCGCAGGTGTACCAAAGTGTTGATGTAGTCCCCATGTTTTCGGCTATCGTATGTCCCCTGTCTTTCTTAATCTTAATCTGCAATGGTTAGGGCCAAGAATACCCAAAGGTGCATACTAAACTGAAAACATGTTCATGCTTATTATAAATAAGGAATATTTTTATATATGTAACACCCGGTTTATAAAAGAACATAAACCGAGCAATCATATACGTGCCAGGATCAAGTCACACGTATATACAACAGAATGAACAGTATATCACAGGACATACCACGTAAAAAGATATAATAAAGTGAGTACAAATGTTATTTATTACATAAATGACAAATGTCTGATATAGAGTATGCGGAAGCATAAAACAAGTACGAAACTCGAAAGCTGGGCGCCACAAGAACGTCGACTGGGAGACGACCACCTAGAAGTCCTCGTACTCCTAGTAGAACTCCTCCGCGTCACCGGGAACTGAGCAGCAGTAGGGTATTCCCAAAGAGAATAAGAGGAAAAGAGTAGAGTAGGCAAGAGTGAGTACACAACTTGTACTCAACAAGTATAACACAAACTATGAGGCTCTTTGGTTGGCTGACTAAACTGCATTAGCTTTTAATCTTGGCAAAATTTTATTAAAGCTAATTACTACAAGTGGATGAATTACCATAAACCCAGTTACATAGAAATTAATCAAAATTAATTATGAACTACTGAGAACCAAACCACCCGGGGAACCACCTTAATCAAAAGGAAATAACCCCACTAATCAAAAGAGGATCTGGGCCGCTCATGACCGTGAGCACGGCTAGTATACCAATTTTACACTTTGCAGAGGTTGCACATCTTTACCCACAAGTTGTGAGCTACGCTAGTTGTTCATCACACTTCCTTAGGTGAGATGACTAGCAAACACACTACGAGGCCGTTACAAAGAATCTCGTTGGTAAGGCGTAACCGCGAAGGGTTAGATCAGCGATGATGGGGCCCACCTCACGGGGGTACAAGCACGTAGCACAGACTAGGCCGGAGGAGCAGGGACCATTGAAGCTTACCACCCTTGCCCCGCAGGTAAGTTACTCCAAACCAAAAAGACCTAATTAGTAAGCCAAGACCGTCTCATTCCAGTCTTGTGGTAGCGCTGTTATCCCAGGTTGTCGCTTTATGAACCGGTCCTTAGGGAGAGTGGCCAACCAAGCACTAAGCACCGTGCTGGCCCCCTAAACCAAGTTTCTAACAAAACATATTTTAAGGACGCACAAACCACAGAGGGTCGGCTCCAGAATTAAGTTGCATAAGAATATTAACAAATTAATTTAAAAGGACCAAGTGTGTTATAGCGCGGCACCTAGCACAACTAACCAAAATGCAACCAAAGGGATATATATAAGGTAATAAAGTGGCTAGGAAGATCCTTATAGGCATACAGTATTAAAATGCAGTATGAAATTGTATTTAAAAGTGATAGGAATGTTCATGTCATACTTTCCTTCCTCAAACTGCTCTTGCTGCTCAAAGTTTCCCGCGGAGGGTGGCTCCTGGTACTCCTCCAACTGCTCAACGTCTACTCACGATCCCAACGCCAAAACAAAGTCTAGCACATACACATACATGCAAACAAGGCAAAAACTAAGAAATAGTACATCATTACATAAAAACAGCAAACAAAACAGAGCTAGAACTATTCTACGCGTTACAACGATCGCATGGGCATAAAGAACACCTAAAACGGAGATAGAACGCGAAAACTAGGCCCAAAACAAGGTTCAGGGATAAAACTGCAAGAAAACAGGGTTTCTAGGGGCTTCTGCACAAAAACCAGGGACTAAAACATAATTTAAGAAAGATCTAGTGGTCGGTGCGCAAAAACACACAGGCTGGACCACGGGTTCTATTTCCAGAAAGCTCGGGGGCTAAAATGCTAAAAACTGAGCCGATCTGAAATTACTTTTGAACTAACGTGGACGTCGGGTTGATTTCAAAGAAACTCGAGGACTCTTTAGCAAAAAGGCCAGCGAACCAGTATTCTGGATCTAATCTAGCATGTCCATTGCCGATCAGGACGGCTTGGAGTCATCCTGCGCGTGAGGGCGGTGGCGCTCGCCCACCGGCGGCTCTGTCCGCGGCGGCATGGCGTCGGGCTCGCCGGAGTCCGCCCTTTCTGCTGTTCCGGAGCTCGGTTCGGCCTGCGGTTTGGCCCAGGAACATGAGAGCGACATGCGTAAACCACTGGGGCCACTTGTGTGGGGCTGCAGGGTACGTGGCGGCGCAGGCACGCGGCTAAGCGGCTCTGCGGTGGCAGTGCTCGCTGGCGCAGGGCGTTCGGGCTGCGCTCGTGCGGGAAACTGGGTGCAAAGGACTTGTGGAGAATGCGCAAGGCACAACACACCCTTTGGTGCACTCTGCAGGGCTATACGCGCAGTGCAGGGGGGCTCGCCGTGGAGCGGCGGCTCTGCACGGCGGCGACACACCGGCGCAGGTGTTCATGCCACAAAGGTGGCCTACGGGCTAATCTAACTAGCGCAACAGAGAGAGAAGGCCGGGGAGGTGCTCACGGAGGGCTCGGATCGGGCCGGAGTGACGTGCAGAGGCGTCGACGGCGAGGTCCGGCGGTGGGGATCGATGCTGCGCATGCGGACGGGTCGTTGCAGGGGTGCTCCATTACTGCTGATCCGTCGAGGAAGTCTGTGTGGGACCTGTGGAGGCAAGCTGGGGGTTAGGGCGGCCTGAACCACGCCGGCGGCGAGGAATCACGATGGCGCAGTGAGCTCACCTGCGCAGCTCTCTGGTGCAATCCAGGCGCGTGCAGGCACTGAATTGGAGTGTTGCCGGCTTGGGAAGTTTCTTGGGGTTGAGGCGGAGCTGCTGCGGTGGCCGGAGGTGGCTATGGGGCTGTTGTAACACCCGGTTTATAAAAGGACATAAACCGAGCAATCATATATGTGCCAGGATCAAGTCACACATATATACAACAGAATGAATAATATATCACAGCACATATCACGTATAAATATATAATAAAGCGAGTACGAATGTAATTTATTACATTAATGACAACATGTCTGATACAGCGGAAGCATAAAAATATATACGAGAAACTCTCGAAAGTAGGGCGCCACAGGGACGTCGACTGGGAGACGAATGCATAGAAGTCCTCGTACTCCTGGTAGCTCTGGGTGATCTCCCTCGTGTCGACAGGAACTGAGCAGCAGTAGAGTATCCCCAAAAGAACAAGAGGAAAAAGTGTAGAGGAGGCAAGGGTGAGTACACAACTCGTACTCAACAAGTATAACACAAACTATGAGGCTCTAAAGTTGGCTGACTCAACTGCATTAGCTTTTAAGTCTTGGCAAAGTTTTATTACAGCTATTTACTACAAATTGATGAATTACCATAACCCAATTACATAGTAATTAATCAGAATTAATTATGATACTACTGAGAACCAAACTGAAACCACCAAGGTAACCCCACTAATCAAAAGGAGGATCTGGGCCGCTCATGACCGTGAGCACGACTAGTATACCAGTTTTACACTCTGCAGATGTTGCACATCTTTACCCACAAGTCGTGAGCTACGCTAGTTGTTCATCACACTTCCGTAGGTGAGATGACTAGCAAACTCACTACGAGGCCTTTACAAAGAATCTCGTTGGTAAGGAGTAACCGCGATGGTTGGATCGGCAACTATGGAGTAGGTCTAGTGGGCGTCAAGATACACACAGACGAGGCCACTCAGTACGAGGGCCATAGAAGCTTACCACCCTTGCCCCGTCGGTAAGTTACTTCAAACCAAAAAGACCTAATTAGTAAGCCAAGACCGTCCCATTCCAGTCTTGTGGTAGCGCTATTGTCCCGTGGTTGCACATCTTTACCCACAAGTCATGAGCTACGCTAGTTGTTCATCACACTTCCGTAGGTGAGATGACTAGCAAACTCACTACGAGGCCTTTACAAAGAATCTCGTTGGTAAGGAGTAACTGCGAGGTTTGGATCGGCGACTATGGAGCAGGTCTAGTGGGCGTCAAGATACACACAAATGAGGCCACTCAGTACGAGGGCCATAGAAGCTTACCACCCTTGCCCCATCGGTAAGTTACTCCAAACCAAAAAGACCTAATTAGTAAGCCAAGACCGTCCCATTCTAGTCTTGTGGTAGCGTTGTTGTCCCAGGTTGTCGCTCTATGAACCGGTCCTTAGAGAGAGTGGCCAACCCAGCACTAAGCACCATGCTGGCCCCCTAAACCATGTTTCTAGAAAAACCACTTTTTAACGAGACATGAGCCACTCAAGCGGGCCACTCCCAGAATTAAGTTGCATATACCATTAATCAAATTAATTAAAAAGGACCAAATGTGTTATAGCGCGGCACCTAGCACAACTAACCAAAATGCAACCCAAGGGATATATATAAAGGATATAAAGTGGCTAGGAAAGTCCTTATAGGTATACAGTATTGAAATGCAGTATGAAATTGTATTTAAAGGTGATGGGTGTTGTTCATGTTATACTTGCCTTCCTCAAAGTTCTCCTGCTGCTCAAATTGCTGTGAAGATGGTGGCTACTCCGGGTACTGGTACTCCTCCGAAGGATCAACGTCTACTCACGATCGCAACGCCAAAACAAGTCCAGCACAAACACATACATGCAAACAAGAGCAAACACTAAGAAACAATACAACAATACATGAAAAAAGCAAACAAAACTAAGCTAGAACTATTCTACGCATTTCAACGATTGCGTGGACATAAAGAACACCTAAAACAGAGCTAGAACGCGAAAACTAGGCCTAAAACAAGATCCAGGGACCTATCTGCGAGAAAAACTGAGCTACAGGGGGTCTGGGCAAAAACTAGGGACTTATATGTAATTTAAGGGTAGATCGAGGGTCTAACTCACAAAACTACAGGGGCTGGACGGCGGGTTCCATTTCTGGAAAGCTCAGGGTCCAAATTGTTAAAAATCGGACCTAATTGGAATTATATTTGAACTATGCTGGACTGCGGGTTAAATTCAAAGGAGCCCAGGGACTCTTTAGAAAATAAGCAGGCCAAACCGGTATCTCCGGATGTGGGCTGTTGGATCATGATCTGGCGGATCAAATCGGATCGGGCCACGATCGTGACCGCTGGGCTCAGATCGGAGTAGGGTGCCGCTCATCGGGGGTCTGGATCGAACAGAGATGTCCTACGGTGGGTTAGTCGGCGATGTCCGGCAGCAGAGATCGGAGCTGCGCACGTGGACAGGTCGAACTGCGAACGTGGGATGTGGGTTAGCAGGACCAAAGGGACGTCGGCGGCGAGGAATCCCGGTGGTGGGCCGTGTTACCTGTGTTGGCGCTCCGATGAAATTCTGGCCACTGCAGGGCAGAGATTGGGGATGGCGGGCTCGGGGTCGTTCTTGGGGCCGAGGCGAAGCTACGGTGGTGGTGGCGCGGCGGGGTGGCGAAACCACGGTGGCGCGGAGATCTGCATCGCAATGGCGTGGCGGAGCTGTAGAGGGTGCGGCTGCTAGGGTTACTTGCGGCGGCTGCGGATGGAGGCTAGAGTTCTAGGGTGCGGGGCGCCGTTTATAAAGTGACTCAGGTGATCTTGGGGAGGCGTGCCCCAGATGGAAGGCCCGCCGGGGATCTTGGCGTGATGGGCGTGGTTGTTGCTCTGCGGGGGGAGAAGAAGCTGCCAGGTGTGACCGGTCTGTCAGTGACAACGAGCGGGAGCAGCGGGGCGTGACGCGCAGGCGCGGGGAGGGACCGACAGGTGGGGACGCGGCATGCACTGCGCGGTCTGCTGGAGTGGGGCGCCAACACGTGGGCCGGGGGTTGCGCTGAGGTGCGCGCGGGCGGAAGCTGCTCGAGCGACTGGAGTGTGGACCGCGGGAGTGGTTCGGGTCTCTGACGCGTGGGACCAGGGAAGCGGTGCGTTGCACGCGGGAGCGGGCGCTGGAGCGTGGGGTCTGTTGGCAGGGAGCGGAGGGGAAACGCGTGGAGAGGGGAAAAGTGCGCTCTGCGCTGCAGCTGGCGCTCGCTGAGCAGTGGGGCCAAGCTGAGAAGGGGCGGCTATGCACTGCTGTGGCTGTCCTGCGGTCCCGCACGCAGAGAGGGTGGTGCGCACCGCTGAAGTGCTGGGCGGCTCGGGCTGCTAGCTAGGCTAGTGCTGAGGTTGGGCTGCGTGCGGGATGAGGGAGTGGGCCGGTGCGGAGAAGAACGGGTTGGGCTGGTTTCTGATTTGGGGTTTGGGGTTTTTGGGCTGGATAGGTTCTTCTCTTTTTCTTCTTCTATTTCCTTTCCTTTTCTATTTCTAATTCAAACCAAACTAAACTTATTTGAATTTAAATTTGAATTTGAATTCAAACCACACTCAATCAAATTAAATTGTGCACCAGCATGAATGCACAAACAAGTTGAACCTAAGATAAATTTTAATTACTTTATGAAGCAAAAATAAATTATAAATGCAAGGTTAAGCAAATTAAATCCTAGAAAATTAAATAAACCAATTAAATTTATTATTAATTACTGAAATTTAAATTAGGGTGTTACAGCTGTGGTGCGGCCAATCCGCGGCGGCGCAGAGGTTCTGCGCGGCGGGGCTAGGTGGGCGTGGCGGAGCTAGGGTTTGGAGCGGCGCTGGAATAGGAGATGAGGTTCAGGGGGTCGCGGGGGTGCGATTTAAGGAGAGCGGCAGGGGTTTCCTGGGCGTCCGTGCCGTTGAGCGCGGGCGGAATGCTCGGCGGGGATCTCGGGTGAGTGGGCGCACTGAGGGAGAAAGAAAGGAAGGTGATGACACGTGGGGTCGGGCGGTTAGCGGGCGAACGCGCTGCGAGCGAGCAGGTGCACTGCATCTGACGAGCGAGGTCAGGCTGTTAGAGAGAGAGAGGGCGTGCGCGGAGAGAACGGGCAGACTAGCTTGCTGGGCCGCACAGGGGAAGGAACGGGCCGGACCAGGAAAAAGGAAAGGAAGCGGGCCGAGGTGAGCTGGGCCGAGCTGCTGGGCCGACTGGGCTGAACGGGCTGGAAGCTGGGTTTACTGTTCCTATTGGTTTTCCTTCCTTTTCTTTTTCGAACTCAACTCAAATCTAATTAAATTCAACCCTAAGCACTCAACCAAAAAAAAACTTATGCACCAGCATGAATGCACAAATATGTTAAACCTAGAAAAAAAATTAATTACTTATGAAAGAAAATTAATTTAAATGCAAGGCTAAGCATATAAAACCTTAGAAAATTAAATAAAGCCAATTAAATTTATTATTAAATACGGAAATTTAAATTAGGGTGTTACAATATATATACACTCTTTTTTTATGATCCGGGCTGTCTCCCGGCAGCGCTTCGTTTAAGGTCACGAGCTTGACCATGGGGGCTTCTTCCTGCAGCTATCAATTGGTGATGTAGCCCCCCGCTTTCACCACCATCCGTCAATTGTGCTTCAGCTGCAGGGTTAGTGCGATAGTGCAACCACAAAATTTACAATGCTTATGATAAACAAAGGTGTCTACAACCATCCTTCTAAACGTTTTGCTAGAGAGCTATAAGGAGGTTGCAGCTCGTGAAGGTATTCGTGGCGCAACAAAGGTTGACTCTGGAGGGATGCTAAAAGAGAATGGTGGTGGTGTTCCAAGGATGAAGCCATGATGCTCGTCTATGGAATCTTTTTCTTCGCACTCTAGAGACAGTGCCTTACTAGATTCCCTAGCCCAACGGTTTTCTATTGCGAGAGGTTCATCGTGGAAGATCAAGGTTGTTTCTCGATCATGATCGGGAACAACACAATGTGGGCTAGTGGGACGAGGTTCAAACTCGATCGTGGATGATGAGGTTTGCACGATCATCTCAAGAGAGTTCTGCTTGAGAAAAGGCTTAGCCGAAGGATTTTCTAAGCAAGGTGTGGCAGAAGTCATTTTCCCAAGTTTCTCGAATAGGCTCCCTAGAGGTGTACGACGAAGGATGTCTGGAGAGCAGCTTATGAGAAGATTAAAATCGAGGACATCAAAGATGTGAAAGTCAAGGTTGACCTCAATTTTGTTTATAGCAATTGGCACGGCACTTGCGACCCCTCGGCACTCAAGAATGTGTCCAAAGGGACAACTTTCCAAGAGTTTGCCGGATGGCTTTAACGAGACACTACCTAAGAGAGAGTGTGCCAAGTGCCATGGCATGATATTACCCTCCACGTTGGGGATAAGCTGGGCTTCTACGGTGATTCCCCGTATGGAACATGGAATGATCGCGGAGGGTGATTCAATCCAAACTGCTTCGAAAAAGTCTACTATTCTATTTGACAGTTCCTCCCTAATGTCTTTTTTGAGAAGTGCGTCATTGAGAGGATCGGGAGAAGAAGCAGTCTTTGGAGAGATGAATGGCAACATAAGCATCATTTCTTCGAATAGGTTGTGGTCGTCATGATGCTCCACCATTGGAATTCCCAGGCAAGAGATAGGAGCAGTTTTCCCGGAATCATGATTGAGGCTCCCTTATGCTGATTTTTCTTGGAGAGGGTTTTCTAAAGGGGAGCCTAGAAGAAGATCAAAATCGACGATCGGGTAGACGTGGAAGTCTAAGCAAACCTCGATTTTGTCTATCTTGACCGGCACTGCCCGTACGATCCCTCGACATTCAAAGAATAGTCCTGACGGACTTTGAAAGAGCCTGTTGGTCGGGTCTAAAGGCATGCTTCCTACGAAGGTTTCTGCAAGAAATTCGGACATGATGCAGGCCTCGGCAGTGGGGTCATGAGGGGCTTCTACGGCAGTTCCTCTTATTGAACAAGAAATGGTCGTTGAGGGTGAGCTAATTCGAAATGCTTTAGAAGAGCATTTCATTCCCTCCAACCATTCCTCGTTCATGGATTTTCTAGGAGAAGAAAGAGATGCCGTAGGTCTCCTATCACAAAGGTAACTCGAGGTGTTTGTAAGGATTTGATAAAGATAATCCTCGAGTTGGAAAGATAACTTCGAAGGTTGAATTTTTTCCTTCGATGCTCGTGGTTCGGGAGAGGGCTTGACAGACGAATCTAGGGATGTAGGAGGTGAAGGGCTGGATTCGGCTGATGAGGGGGTCTCATGGTGCGACTGGGACTCGTGCTGGGGCTCGAAAGGGTAGGAGGGAAGACAAGACTTTCTTAAGATGCGATCTAGGATTTCTCTTCCTTCTGTTGGGGATCGATGAGTAAATGAACCTCCAGCGGTGATGTCGAGATCATCGGCTGAGTCCATGTCTAAACCCGTGTAGAAGATGTGCATGGATATGTCATCGGGTATAGACCAGTCTGGGCTTGAAGCTAAAAGGCGTGAGAATCTAGCCCATGCTGCACCTATGGTCTCCTTCTCTAATTGTTCAAATGCAAGGATTTCACTTCGGAGAGAGGCTGTATGGGATAAAGAAGAGAACGAGAGACAAAAGTCATCTTGGAGCCCTTCCCAATCTTGGATCGTATCCCTCACGTTGTGAGTGTACCATTGCTCCGCCTTCCCCACGAGAGAGAAAGGGAACAACTTCCACCTCAAGGATTCCTATGACATGCCTGGTATTACCAAGCATGAACACAGTTCCTCGAACGCTTGCAAATGATGTTCGGGATCTTCATTTTCTAGTCCAGAGAAGGTTTGTGCCCGAACCATGGCAATGAAGCGAGGATGGAGTTTATAGCCAGAAGCCGAGTAAGGCCTTGAAGAGGTTGATGGCTCTGAGAACTCCTCCTCGGAGGTAGAGAGTCAGTGGATAGAAGAGGATGACATGGTATAAGGATAAAATAAAAGAAAGGATAAAAGAAAAGAAAAGGTAAAAGAAAAGACACACGGGTAAACTAGGTTCGAAGATAACTACAGCAATCGTTCCCCGGTAACGGCACTAGAAATTCTTGTTAGTATTTCTTAACTCTTACTAAGAAATCCTCAAGTGCACGGAAATACCGTTGTAGCACTTCACTCGGGAGTATTCAAGGTATCATATTTTCCAATGAAGTGAAAAGAAATTGAAAAGGCGGAGAAAACAAATATGACATAAATACCAATTTACCTTTGGCAAGGGCGTGTCGTTTATAGTCCGACGTGCATGACTTTTCTCCACCATACTTACCACTGGTCGGCTCGTCCTGGAGAACTGGACGAGGCCGAACTTTCGACCTTCCGCCACACCATCTTTGCTTTCTTTTTTCCATTTAGGTGTGGAAGGTTGGTGTTCTGGCTGGAGTTCTAGTGCAACCCAGAGTGCTTGCCCTTCACTGTCTTGTTGTATCATGAAGCGCAGCTCTTCCCTGCTCTTAAACCTGAAAACATATCCTCCTTGCCGACTCAGAAGCAGATTTCTCCCCTTCCGACATCGATCCTTGCCTTGGCGGACCTTAGAAAAGGTCGCCCAAGAAAGAGGTCGACTCCGAGGTTGCCCTCTATATCCATTACCACAAAATCGGCAAGGATGAAGGAATCTCGTACTCGTACGAAGATGTGTTGTTGGTATTTCTTAACTCTTACAGAGAAATCCGCAAGTGCACGGAAATACCGTTGTAGCACGAGGAACGGGTGTGTAACTGTCTTCTAACTAGATTACCCTAAAGAAGATAAGAGATAGAGAGACCTTAGGGTAGTGTGGTTCTGTTCTAAGGATGGGTTCAAGGAAAGATACACTAATGTTTTCACTCGTTCACTTCAGGCACCGGTCTGACCCTGGTCTGCCAGGGACCTCCAGTATCGCTCTATGTCGTACCCAGGCGGGGGGGAGTGCACTAACCACGCAGACTGTCTCCGTAGAGGACGGACAGGGCTGTCACGACCTGCCATCTACCCCACAATACCAGCTGAGTACGAGACAAACAAAGGTAATCTAAGGCACAGACACCACGCCTATGCCTTCGACTACTACTCTAGAGTTGCGCAGGGTTACCCCGTCTTTATCAGGGGCCCTCTTCTAGAGTATCCGCTACGAGAACGGACGATGAACCCGCGAATGAATGAGAACAAAAGAATAACTTTACTAGAACTCACCAAATAGAAGTACCCGGATATGTACTCCAAATGTACCGTATCCGTAGAGGTACAGGGCCGAAGAGACGCCAACATGTCTGGCTCTTCTCCGAACTCCTTCGTCACACACTCCCTAGGCTAAGGATACAAAGATGAAGCCCCTCTACTCTACTCCTCCTCAAGTGTAATGGATGGATGAATGGTGGGAATGAATGAATGAATGGAATGAATGAGAGGGGAAGAGGGGGGCCCCTTATATAGTGGTGGAGGTGGAGTAGGGGCTACTCTACGTGGTTCTTCACATGGAAACCATATCTCCCCGGGACGAGGTTGCTTAGGGGCTACTCCACATTGAGCTGCACCTGGACATACGCTTGTCCAGGTTCGGCCAAACTTGGGGGTCGGCCGACCCCCAGGTGCAGGTTCTTCAGCCCTGCTTCCTCTGGTAGGCTGACACGTGGGCCCTGAGCCTTATTCTTAGGTGCATCTTGCGTGGCGCGCCCATTTCCTCTTATTTGTGGGCCCTCCTTGTAAGTGGCATTTCTGGGTTGCAGTATTTTGTGCATTTTATCGTGTGTTCTCCTGTGTTTTCCCCGCTTTGCAGATGTGGGTGCCTGCAGATGACAATTCACCAAAACTCATGGAATTGATTAGTTACAAGCCCTATATCTAAGTTTGGTGATTATTTCTAGTAAAAAGTTGCAAGAGTTGATGGTTGAAAACAACACTTAAGGACCATCAACATGTGTTCGGCTATCCCGTCGGGATATCGAATGGTCGAATATGCAAGCTGTACAAGCATCATTGTTGGGGAAAGAGCAGGATTTTGGAGTTCTTCATATATTACCTTGGGCATTATAATCATGCTCGCCCCCAGATCGTAGACATTGCTCGAAGTGTTTGACATAGATCGAGCAGCTGATCATGGGGACCCCTGGATCCTCTTGCACTGCTGCCACCATGCCATCCCAAACGTCGTTCCTTGGGGGATTGTACCTACCTGCATGATTAGTGCGTGGTGGCCTCCTAGATGAGTTGCCCCATCCGGTGGACACCATGCTAACATTTTCAACGGAAGTCTCGGGTTGCCCCGGGATCTTCCCATTTTCATCAACAGGTAAAGCAGCAGCAATTTGAACAAGTTGGGTTTCGATCATTTTATTGAAACTTAACTGGTTTTTAAGCGTGGAAGACAAAGTTTAAAGCTTTACGTTCAAACTTTCCAGGGTTTTATCATTGGCCAACAGCTTTTTATTTGTATTTTCATTAATTTTAGTTTGGCCAAGAACAAGTTCTCTTAAGGGAGGCTGGTTTGAATTGAAATTCGAATTGAAAAAAGGATTGTAGTTATTACCTCCCTGGAATGGTGGACGTGGCTAGTTCCACCCCTGGCCTCCTTGTTGTGGACAGTACCCATTGTTGTTGTTGTTGAGATATGCGCGGTCTTCACGGGTTTTGGGGCAGTCGTTCCCCGAATGTCCATCATTGCCACAGACTTCGCACGTGAAGTGCGAACCCATGGCATAGACGAGAGCATGAATCTGTTGCTTGCTCCCTTCCTCCATCTTCATGATGAGGAGGTCTAGTTTTGGGGCAATTATATCCATCTCCTTAACGGTATGCATGCCCTTTGTGCGGGGTTGGAGTCATTCATCGCTCCACCCCTGATTGGAGACCATCTTCTCGACCAACGCTTTGGCATTAGCTATGGTCAGGTCGAGGAAGGCTCCTCCAGCAGCAGTGTTGATGTTGGCTCTGGATGTCGTCATGAGCCCATTGTAGAAGCTTTGAAGGACGAGCCACTCGTCCATGCCATGGTGGGGATAGGCCAGGATGTATTCTTGCAGCCTTTCCCAAGCTTCTGAGATAGATTCCATATCTGTCTGCTGGAAACTTGATATCTTCTCGTGCAAGGCATTCGTTTTGCCCGGCGGGAAGAACTTTGCGAGGATCGCCTTGGAGCATTTGGCCCAGGTGTCGATGTCTTCCTCCTTATAAAACCATTGTTTCGCCTTCCCCAGCAGGTAGAAGGGAAATAGACGAAGCTTGATAACATCGGCGGCGACACCTCGTATCACTACGGTGTCGCAGAGCTCCAGAAAGTTCTGCAGATATGCATTGGTGTCCTCATTCGTCTTGTCACAGAATGGGCTAGCTTGCACCATGTTGATGAGGCTGGATTTGAGCTCGAAGTTCACATCCCCAACATTGATGCTGGGTCCAGTGGCCACATTATCGGTGGAGGGGACAGAGAACTCGCGGAGAGTCTTTTCAGTCATAGCCTCAAGAACAAGTGGTGCTTCTGAGATGGATTCCTGTGCCGGGAGAATAGCGAGAGGAGGAATGACGCGAAGTCATGCCCTTCTCACGAGCTTCTCTGGATTGTCTGTGTAGTTTTCCAGCATGGAGAAACCAGTCATACACTACCCCTGTCTTCTTTCAAATCAAAAATAAAAGAAGACATAAAGTGACATTAGCCTGAAAGAGTAATGACTATATCCTGAGTACAAAGCCTAGATTAATATCAGCACAATAACTTTGTTCACATGCCCTCCCCGGCAACGGTGCCAGAAATGATTGTTGGCATTTCTTAAGTCGATACCGGGTTTGTCAGACCTGCGACAATAGGACTGCTCATCACGATGGAATATTCTAGAGTAGGGAACTGTACATGATTATGCCCTACCTCTTTTGAATCTACCTGAATAGGAGTAGAACTAGTCGACTGTCTCGAGAACTAACCGAACCTCTCGAGCTAGAATCCTAACAGAACTCGACTAGGACTTCTGTGTAACTCTGTTCCCCCAGACTATATAAGGGCAAATAGGGACCCCTCCAAAATATCGAACAATACCCAAGGGAATACAAACCACCACATAGGACATAGGGTATTACGCTTCGGCGGGCCGAACCAGTCTAATTCCTTGTGTTCCTTGCACCATCGTGTTCTGATCTCGGCGAGTCCCTACTCATAACCACTCTCCTCGGGATACCCCTCGGAGAATCCGATGGTAAAACACCGACAGCTGGTGCCCACCGTGGGGCCTCTCGCCAACAATCGTCAGAAGAACTCGATGGCTCCTCTTGACGACAATCTGGTGCTCAAAAAAGGCACCTCCCTTCGCATCGGCTCCTGGATCTTCATCGCCGATGGATCAGGTGGCTTCGAAAGCTACTCAATCGATCAAGATCCCCCAGAAGCTACAAAACACCATGAATTCGACGAATTCATCGATCAACTCAAAGAAATTGGATTTTTGAACCTCAATAAAGAAGCCCGGATTCAAGACGAATTCGACGCAATCAAAGCCAAAACACTCTTCGAATCCGAAGATGACTTGGAAAAACTGCTGGAAGATTCCAAGCAAGAAACTTCCTCGAACGGAAAGACCATACTTCCCAACTGCATCTACATCGCTAAACCAAATCTTCGGAAGAAAATGTCAAAGACTAGCTTCAAGAAAATTACTCACAAAAAGAAGCAGTCGAAAAACACTTTTTCAAACATCGATGATATTGATGAAAAAATCAAGCACTGCCTCCAGAAAGCTGAAGACACATTCAACATCAATACTTCTCTTGAAGAATTCTTCAACCAGTGGACCGTCAACTCTGCAGAACTGGAACAAGATCAAACTTTCATCAAATATCTCGAAGAACGAGATGATCCAATATCTGAAGATGAACTAGCCGAGTGGTCACACGACATCGACTTATTCATGGAAGGATTAAATAATCTCCACAAGCTCAAAGCCTTCTGGGAGCAATCCAAAGCGAAAAAGCTGTGGGACGATTCACAAAACGAGTCAGTAACTCAAGTGGATCAATATCTATCACAATCCCACCCTGCAAAAGACTCTGTTTCAATAAAAGACTACATGAGTCGCTGGTGCAACACCACCCAAACTCCAAATTCCCCTACTCCGCAAGAAGATCTCTGCATGCCGCGGCTATTTTCTCCAAAGGAACATGACAATTTGGAAAAATATGATAAATTCAAAAATTAACTTTCAGTCCGAATCGAAGGCGGATGGCTCCCAGCTGGCACCATTCCATATGATGAAGACCTCCTTCGTCACACTCTCGGACTCTCTCCAGATTCGGACCAAGTCCTCAAAAGAAACCGGCTCGCACTACAACTCGATTCGGACAAGAAGACTGAATCCGACAAGGAGTCAACTTCTACAGCCACTACAAAAATGGAACTGCAGTCCTCAGAGGAGCAGCAATTCTCAGAAGACGATGAACTACCGTTCCAACAGGGCTTTCCGCTCAAAGAAGACAATATCAATTCGAAAATCCGCGGTCACAATCGCAAAATTTTCATGGCTTTTCTCTCGTATCCCACAAACCAAAAAAGTGATTCTACAACACTGGAAGACTTGGACTACGACGAATTCCTCTCTGAACTAGAGATAACTGAAGCAGCAGTAGCTAGCCATGAAAATTCTTGTTGCAGAACCAGTTTGAGTGCACTAAACATCTAAATGCACCTCAGCCAGTATAACCATTGGTCTGTTGGGTAATATCCCGATGAAACCACTTGATATCGGACCGTAACGCAAGTATACATTCCGCATGAAGGCGAGTTAGAGATACAACAATTCCACAATAAAATATATCACATAGATAAGGAGTATAATTTACATCAGACTTTTGAAACTAGTAAGCCGAAGCTATAGCTTTTACAAGTTTTATTCCAAAGAAAAAAAATAGAGAAGTTTCACAAAACCAGAGTATAAGAAAGAAGTTCTGCAGCGGAAAGTGAAACACGACTATATACAACTGTCGTAGGGTAGATGTCATGATAAGCCCAAACATGACATCATTCAACAAAATCATTGCTGGTCGAAGATGGTTCCCATTTCATAGACTAGCCAAGAGATAAAACACTAGGCCAAGTCATACTAGTGTTGGACTCCTCATAAGTCGTTCCTGAAAACAAGTCACAGGCAAGACTGAGTATACTAATACTCAACAAGACTGACCCGTCTAAGGGTATATAATAGCCCTTTAACTAGACATGCAAAGCTTGTGAAGGTTCTGGGGTTTCTTTTGCTGAAAGGCAACAAAGAGTGGATCCTTACTTTCAAATTTTAGCTTTCAGATTCTAGTTGGATTAACCAGTCTAGGTAAGCACCTATCTATACAAACATGGTAGAGGATTTAATTGCATTCAACAAGATTAAGTATCATAATTGTTCCACTTCTTACTCTATGTGGCAAAGGGATTAAGCAGTCTCAATATCCGCGAGAAACGGATGATTTTGAATCGAATTTCCAACCTTGCAAGGATAAACCTAACACACACGCTTGGAGCACCGATGAGTCACTCTCAAGGAACCG
This sequence comes from Panicum virgatum, assembly GCF_016808335.1. Classification (NCBI taxonomy): domain Eukaryota; kingdom Viridiplantae; phylum Streptophyta; class Magnoliopsida; order Poales; family Poaceae; genus Panicum; species Panicum virgatum. Next base: position 32,807,741 of record NC_053144.1, on the reverse strand, counting down.
TTTGCTTCTCATTCCGGTTCATGGATCAGGGCCACTCTCCCCGACTACAGCGAGCCCGACCCTCTATGCAGATGTAGTTGTTGCAACATAAATTTAAAAAATTCCTATCTCTACAAGAGAGTGGGGGTGTATGTCCATTTGCCGGGTCGATCCGTTACTAGGCTTGCCACGTACCATATTTACGGCATGTGGCTAGTACATTCAAATGCTTAACCACCGCTACCACACACTGCGGCCTTATCAAGTTCATCAACACAAACGGACTTCAACAAATCCGCCCATGATCCTTATAGTGATTGCAAGAAAGTAAACAATCAACTCCTATAAAGCTCACGAGTGATAGGCAATCACTCGACTTTTACCCGTCCTATTAGCATAGCATCTATTAGGACTCAAAGCTAGTGTTCAATCAATAGGAACCTAGAATTATGCATCTGAGGTTTTCATTCAACTCCAATAACTTAAATGCATAAGTAAAAATAATAACCATAAGTGGTATAATTTAAAATAATAGGATTATGCACCGGGGCTTGCCTGTAGAGGTGTCTAAAGAGTCAGTAGGTTGGGGTTCTTCCGAATCGGAGTTCGGGACTTCAGTTATTTCAACAGTGTTAACTTGAGCTTCAAAGAAATCCTCGTCTTGCTCCTGGATGAGCTCATATGTTTCGTCTGCTAACGATGTTGTTTCTATATGCAATGCAATGATTGGAAATTAGTGAAGTGCTTGAGTATAGCTTTCCTTCACTAAAAGTTGAAATTTAACCAATTAAACATTCCATAAAATGGTTTTAAATAGATTTGTAAGGGTACAAACAATATACAAAGAATTTTTTAAAAGTATGAGTTAAAGTTTGGTAAAGGGTTTACAAAAATTTATAAAGAGCTAGATGTACTATATATAGCACATGGCTCAAGGCTCACAAGAGAAATAATTTTGGAACATAGGATATAAGTAAAAAGGGTATTAAATGAATCCTATTTTTAGTATTTGATACACAAAGTTTCAGCAATACTTCACAACATCAAACTTGTAGAGCTATTTACAAGGAGCAAAACAAAATTAGTTTGGTATTTTTATGATTTTTCTACAATTTCCAAGGATTTTTCAAAGTCCACTGAAAAAAGAATAAAAGGGAAATGAGCTTTTTGCAGAAAGGACTCTGGAATGTTTTGAATCAAAGCAATTGGGTCCTTGGTCGGGTCAGAGCAGGGGAAGGGAAGTAACGGCCGGATTCTGGCGACGGCGATCACCGGCGGTGAGGGTCATGGGGCCAGGAAGCAAGAGGGGACTGAGGCGAACCTATTGGGGTGCTTGGGTGCTAGGGAAGGCGACCGGAGAAGCTCGACGGCGGTGGGGAAGGGCACGGCGGCGGAGGAAAAAGGCGACGGCGGTGCTCCGGCAGGAGATGGGCAGAATCAAGTGGTGGGTGAGCTTCACAGGGTCACGGTGAAGCTTTCAAGGGGGTCAGGGTGGCTGGGGAGGAGCTGTGGTGGCGGATCGGCGGTGGACCGAGCTCGTCGGCGTTGATGGAGTAGGGGTGACGGTGGCGTGATGGGGAAGAAGCCCGGTCGGGGCTTTTTATAGCCCAGAGAGGAAGGGATGAGCGAGAGGGAGGGTCCAGGGATGAGTTCGGTCGGAGATGAAGCGAAATTGGCGACGGCTGGGTGGAATCCGCGGCGCGCCGGCGAGGTGGTGGGGTGCAACGGTGTGGCGCGCATGCGCGGAGCCAACAGAGGTAGTTTGGGTGGCGGCGAGACCCTGTGCGCAACGTGTGGATGCGGCGAGGCGGTCCGGAAAGGCAATTCTGGTGGCGGCGCCATGGAATTGAGCTCGCCGGAGATGAACCAAGGGCGGCGAGGTCGGCGGCGCGGCGTGGCAAGGAAAGGAAGATGCCAGCGAGAGGTGGAGTGGGACCAGAGAGTGGGCAGGGAGGCCGGGTGGCACTCCAGAGGCGGCGAGTGGTAGGCGGGCGGGGCATACCGCCGCGGCGGTGGCCTGCCCTGTTTTCCCAGCCGGCGGGAGGTAGAAGAAGGTTTAGAGGACTTGGTTGTAAAACTTGAAAAGTTCAGGGGCATGGATGTAAACTAAAAGTTGCCACTGATCTAGGTCTCAAATGAAAAGGTGCCCAAAATGAAAGTTGTTCAGTTTTTCAAGACCTACAACTTTCATGTTGTGAAAATTTTCATTAGATCAAAGGGTTTTGAAATATTTTGAAAAGTTTGAATGAACTTGAATTAATAAAAAGAAAATACCTTTTTGATAGAAAAATTCAATAAATTTGGGACTTATTTGCAACAAAGCTGCCAAAGTAATGATTACTAGCATATTTGCAAGAAGGCCCTTCAAAAAGTTGAATTTGCTCCCTAAGCCAAAACTTTTGCAAAAAGGGGGCTAGTAATTTTGCATAATTACACATATGCCCTTAATTTACACTGAAAATTTTTAACTACCAAACAAAGATAAATCCATAAAATGCACATATTATCCTATGTTTCAATGGCCAGACACCTGAAGTGTCACAATTCTCCACCGGGAATCACAGTCACCGTCCATCTAGACAACAACCCGAAGATGATTCTCAAGACAGAGCATCATCAACAACTTGGCGATTTGTTCAACTTCTCCAACAGCGACTTAAAAAATGTTATCAACATTGGTCGCAATGCAAAATAGTTGTCATCAACTAAAGGGAAGATCATGAGGAAGTCGAAGCCTATAGTCCAACATCTAGTTACCGGATACCTGATATCTATGGGTACAACCCGCGAAAATGACGCCGCGACAAGGCAGCACCTCCTTCTCAACCAAAGCAGTCGACGATTGATTCTACTCAACAGAAAATCCATTCAAAATGCTTCCTGCATCCCAAAGGAAAGCACTCGAATTTCCAATGCAGCACTCTTCGCAAAGCACTCGGAGCACCTCCAACTTCTGCCAACAAAGACAACAATAAAGACAGCCAACACGAGCAAAATCCTTTCCAATAAGGAATCAAGCATGCCAGTTACTCAAACGAGTCATCTATTGGGCTTACCCCCGGTCTTACACCCGATAAAGACTAGGATGGGTTCGTCCGAGCTCTGACTCGAGTCATCTATTGGGCTTACCCCCGGTCTTACACCCAATAAAGGCTAGGATGGGGTCTTACACCAGATAAAGACTAGGATAGATTCGCCCGAGCTCTGACTCGAGTCATCTATTGGGCTTACCCCCGGTCTTACACCTAATAAAGGCTAGGATGGGTTCGCCCGAGCTCTGACTCAACCCCAAAATTACTCGCACTGGCAATCAAGTCATCTATTGGGCCTACCCCCGGTCTTACACCCAATAAAGTCTAGGATGGGTTCGCCCAAGCTCCGACTCAGTTCGCTACTCATGTTGACAGAAGGCAAATAATAAAATGAGTCATCTATCAAGCTTACCCCCAATCTTACACCCAATGAAGGCTAGGATGAGTTCGCTCGAGCTCTGACTCAAGTCATCTATTGGGCTTACCCCCGGTCTTACACCCAATAAAGGCTAGGATGGGTTCGCCCAAGCTCTGACTCAACCCCAAAATTACTCGCACAGGCAATCAAATCATCTATTGGGCCTACCCCCGGTCTTACACCCAATAAAGGCTAAGATGGGTTCGCCCAAGCTCTGACTCAGTTCGCTAATCGTGTTGACAGAAGGCAAATACTAAAATGAGTCATCTATCAGGCTTACCCCCGATCTTACACCCAATAAAGGCTAGGATGGGTTCGCTCGAGCTCTGACTCAAGTCATCTATTGGGCTTACCCCCGGTCTTACACCCAATAAAGGCTAGGATGGGTTCGCCCGAGCTCTGACTCAGTTCACCACTGTGTTGGCAGAAGACAAATATTCAAGTCGATCCTCGGTCTTACACCCAATAAAGGCCAAGATGGATCCACTCGAGTAAGATTCCAATATAAAGAAATCGAGTGCTTCAAAATTGGATGAAAGAGGAGACTTCATCGCCAGAGACATGAGCTCCCCCTTCTTAAGGGGTTATTGCTTCAGGAGTCGTCACTCCATCAGTTACTTCGAATACCAACCTTTCTTTGTTTACTCAAGGTAAAAGGCATGGCGAATCGAGTAACTGGGGCTAAGGGACATGTGCCTTACGGCCCTAGAGACAAGTTCTCTACCACCTTCAGGAGTAAAACCTAGAGACATGAGCTCCACCTCTTCAAGGGTGGTTACTCCTTAGGTTACCTTAAATACCAACCTTTTTTGTTTACTCAAAGTCAAAGGCACTCGAATCAAGTAATCGGGGCCAAGGGACACGAGCCTAACGGCCCTAGAGACAAGTTCTCTACACTCTCTTGTCCATGAGATGATGGCTATTTTGACTACTTTGGTACTCGACCTTCGGAGGGACATGCTCCCCATATCCCAAGAGGATTATCTCGTCCACGAGATGACAAATTTTGGACTACTTCGGTACTCGACCTTTGGAGTGACATGCTCCCCATATCCCAAGAGGATTATCTCATCCACGAGGCGACAAATTCTCGACTACTTCAGTACTCGACCTTCGGAGGGACATGCTCCCCATATCCCAAGAGGATTATCTGGTCCACGAGGCGACAAATCCTAGACTACTTCGGTACTCGACCTTCAAAGGGACATGCTCCCCATATTCCCAAAGGGATTATCTCGTCCACGAGGCGACAAATTATCGACTACTACGGTCATCGATCTTTGGATGGGACAAGTTCCCTATCTCCCTAGAGGATTTTTCTCATCCACAAAATGATGAATTATTCGACTACTTCGGTACTCAATCTCCGAACAGGACATGCTCCCTTTCTCCCAAAAGTATTTCTTCGTCCACGAGACGACAATTGATCAACTACTCCGGTACTCGATCCTCATAAGGGACAAGTTCCCTATCTCCAAGGACTTAATCATCCAAGAGATAACGATTCATCGACTGCTACGCACTCGATTTCGAGAACATACAAAGGAAGAGAATAATCTACTACTACAGTACTCGAAACAATCTCTCCACTTCCTACAAAGAAACAACTCATCCACGAGACGACTAGCAAATCGACTACTACGGTACTCGAAGAAATGATTCAAGACAGCCGATGACAAGCTTCATGAAAAGGCATCCAGCCAACCGGCCGTCAAATAAAAGGAAAGAAGTACTATACACCACAATGCTAAAAGTACTCAAGTGGACTCACATCCACACAAAGGCCAAGAGGATATTACAATTAATGTTCAAGACTCTGGCGCAAGCTCCAAGCCGCTGATAACCTTATCAGCGATGGGTTTCATCTTCACGACATACTCAGAGAATTGCTCCTCTGAGCAGCCAACAACAACCCCATCACCAATAGGGGACAAATCCGTGGAGGGGAGAAAAGACTTAACTAAACCTAAGGCATGGGCCAAGTAATCCCTAGAGGTGTCGGAGAAGAAGCTACTGAGTCACTGGGGGGCTTTCACGAAGATGATCCAGCAGACTCTTGCCACCAGCTTCCTCATCCTCAACCATGTTGGTGACTACTTGAGCCGCCGCCTGAAGATCAGCCAGCTGCTGGGCTTTTTGATCACGATCAGCTGCCAGTTCCCTGATCTGCTTTATATCGCTGACCATCTGCTTATCAGTGTCAGCCTTGAGCTTGGTCAGCTTCTCCACAGCATCTGCATGACGATACATAATATTGGTCAGATCAGTCATGTCATTTTCCTTTCGCAACAACAAGCTTTTAAACTCTGTCAAATCAAGGAAAACATGAGGACTGAAGAAAACTACTCGAAGGACACAAAAGAAAGAAAAAATACCTTTGTTCTCCTTGGCAGCAACCTTGGCTTTTATTGCAGCTTGGAGGCCTTATCCTTCAAAGTAGAATTGTCCTGCTCCAAAGTTTCAACCCCGGCCTCCAGAAGCCTGACCTTCTCTGACTGCTCCCGAGAAGACTTCTCAAGAGCAGCCATCTTCTCAAGCTGCAACACATTGCCAGTCGTCAACTGGAGACCCTCTCCAGTCCGCCGAAGGAACTCGGCCTGCTCAGCGACTTGTTTAGCCAGACTCCGTCAACAAAACAAAGTCAATAAGAAGTACTCGATGACTCAACAAAAGTACCCGAGCACAAGAAGCTACTTACAGCAAGAGCAGAATGACAGCCTGCTAGCATTTCTTATGCCCTAATAGAATATCAATTCCGCAAGCGCACAGAATCACCGCTGTAGTACTTCACCCTGGAGTATTCCAGGGTATCATATTTTTCCTCAGGGAAGCACTATGGTAAAGAGTATCGTAAATCGAATGATAACTGTACTAATTTGATCAACCAACTAATTTAGACGGGGGTAAGCTAGATACAAGGATAAGATAAATGGCTAGTCAATGATCGAGTGACACATAGAGACTCAATTCCTTAGAGTGGTAGAAGTTAGGATGACAACGAGCGAGATAAGACACCTGAAACACTTCTAAACTATCGAGCTATCCTCTCTAGATCAGACTAACTATCTTTCTAATCCTCGGGAGAGAAGAGCTTACTTCGGCGGCCTCAGGGAAGGACTCAGAATGGGATGAGAAGGGAGTCCAACGGCAGTCGGCACTACTGCTATGAAAACACCCGAACATGGTGGACTACAATGGACGGACAGGGTTGTCACCACCTGCCGCCTACCACAACGGTATCGCGGGGTGGAACACACTTTCTAGCTAACACTAAGCTCAAACACCACGTCTGCACTCGGTGTTAGGATTTCTCTCGAGGCCTTCAAGAGAAATCCCCCTCAACCTAGAGCACTAACTTGAGATACTCTAGTCCGAGCGAGAAAACCCGTAAGATAAATTCCCGAATATCAGAGAAATAACTAAGCCTAAGCTAAAGGATAAAACTTCCATGCTCGAGCTGAACACTCAGACTCGAGAAGATAAAAGAAAGCGGAAAGTAAAGCTGACTCAGAAAAGTAGAGAAGATAACTTATATTGATGACTTCGAAAGAAAGATACAAGAGCTTTACCAGACTTCTGAGAACTTCGGAATCCCGAGCAAGCTCGACTCGACTCTAACTCCCAAACTACTAATCCTACTCTAGAAAGTGAAGAGAGAAATGAGCTCCAAGGTGTGTGTTACAAGTGAGGGATGAGTGCTCTATTTATAGACCTTCCAAGGTCGGTTCTGAGTAGGTGAAGCACGTGGCGTCATTTGGAGGTGGTTGTGACAGTTGTGCTTAACCTTCACGCGAAGCCAGAGCTTGAGTGGCTGTAGAGTGGGGCCAGCCGACCTAGGATTTTGGCCATCTGGCCGCCGCCTTCGCATGGACGTCCCTGATTGTCTCCTGGAGTCGCTGTAGCTTCTATTGCCCGAAAGCAGACAAGTCCAAGCTGGCCGGCCTCCCTCTGGCTCCTCTCGGCCCTCTGTTGCAATGACGTTGCTAGTGGACGCTTGTGATCTTCCTGTGAGGTGGATTGCTGACTTGGACAGGTCTTTGCGCTGAATGGTGGGGCCTTTGATCCTTGTGCAAGCCTTTCGGTCCATTTGATCAAACCGACGTCCAATCCTTGGCTCAGATACACTTGAGTTCATGACAATGCCCCTGGATCGAAGATGTGGTAGGGTTGGTAGGGGTGCCAGGCCGGCCAGCCTAGGATATGCTGGTCGGCCTGGGTTTTGGCCCAAATTCGTCCCTTTTTGTCATGTATTCTCCTAAAATCAGAACTCATTCAAAACTCGTGGAACTTATTAGAATTAAACAAAATATGAATGGAACATAGTGTAAAGTTCATTTATTCCCGAGAAGTTGACGGCCAGAACGTGAAATAATGACCGTCAACACCCCCCCAAGCTTAAACTTTTGCTCGTGCTCGAGCAAAGCTCAAATTGAAGATCGGTGGATCAGGAGTTGCATCGATGTTCACACCCTGCAGGTACCTTGTGCACAGCATATTACTCGTCCCGTATGTACTATGAGTAAGTTGGCTCATACCTAAGGTTCTGGAAGATGGGGCGTATCTGTTTTCATCCCTTGGTCTTGAGCGGTTGAAGGACTGAACAACCTTCACTGGAATATTTTTTGCTTCTTGTTCAGGTTCCTAACTCAGAGTTTTTGCAAGATTTTTTTTTCAAACAAGCTCAGGTTTCCCAATGGTACTCTCGAGTCACTCAAGGTGTATGATCCTCACATGGGGTCGGAGTTTTTGACCTTCTTTTCCCTACTCCTAAGGCCGATATGTGGAGTTTGTAGGTAGGGAGAGTGTCGCATACCTTGGTTACCTATATTGCCAAGTCGAATGATGATCCGAGAAGGATTGGAACTTAACCAAATTCCAATCTTTGTGGGGTGTCAAAGGATGGAAAGAGATGGGCTCACACTAGGAAGGAAATTTGGTCTTTTTATTTGAACTCCTTATTTGCAACTCTTTGGGAGAGTGGGATTTTCTTCTCTCATTTTGCAACTTTTTTTTGTCGAAGATCCCCTCTCTGTTTGCTGAAATGATTCTAATAACTTTGGAGTTTCATGATGAGAAGACCTTATATGGGATGATCAGTTGTATGGTGGAGACTTTTGGTGTATGATTGCGGGGGAAGGATGTCTGGCAGTGGATGTTAATCCCGGAATGGGTGGTTAGCAGGCCATATATGTGAGGCTAGCAGACGATGGGTATATGGAGGAAATTGATCGGTAGATGGCAAGTTCTATTTCCTTGACGGACACATCGTTCGGCAAAGCTCATTTTGGTTTATATAGCATGTATGACTTTGGATGGGTCATTAAAATCATATGGGAGACCTTCACCAAATTTTAATTTTCAAAAGATTCCGAGAGGGTCTGTAACACCCTAATTTAAATTTCAGTATTTAATAATAAATTTAATTGGCTTTATTTATTTTTCTAAGGTTTTATATGCTTAGACTTGCATTTAAATTAATTTTCTCTCTCAAGTAATTAACAAATTTTCTAGGTTAAACTCGTTGTTGCACTCATGCTGGTGCATGGTTTTATTTTTCTTGTTTGCATAGGAGTTTGAATTCAAATTCTTTTGAATTCAATTAGTTTGAGTGATATTTGAAAAAGAAAAGAAGAGAAAACCCAGAAAAACAGAAAACCCATAACAACCCAACCCAGCTTGAGGCCCAGCCCGCAGCACTCTTCTCTTTCCCCGCATGGCCCACCCCCGCGGCCCAGCTTCCCCCGCGCTGGCCAGCCCGCGCTGCGCGCGCCCCTCCTCCCGCTTCGGCCCGCACGCCACGCTCAGCCCAGCCGTGCGCGTCGCCCCCTCCCCCTCACTGACTACGCTGGCCCACCGGGAAGTCTCGTCTCCCTCCTCCGCCCGTGTCTTCCGCCCGCGCTGCAACAACTGGCCGCGATCACCGCTGGCCTTCCATCCCAAGCCCAGGCGCCGAGATCCCCAGGCCCGCCCTTCTTAACCACAGCCGCACCTCTGGACTTCCCCATTCTCCACCCCGCACCAGCCTCCAACCCTAGCCGCCGCCTCCGCGCCACGGACCGGCCACGCCACGGCCTCCCAGCCCCGGCCAACCCCCGCTGGAGCTCCGCCCCTTGCCCAAGACCCACCCCGAGCTTGGTTGCCCCAGTCCGAGCCACGCCTATGCCAGATTTCAACCCGCGACCCGCCGCCGGTGAGTTACTCCGACGTGGCAATTTCAACACCGTCGGAGCACCCCGGACCGCCCTGACCGCCGTGGCTCTCTCGCAGGCACTCCACGAGTCGACCCGTGGAGTCCAGGAGCCCGGAGGCGCCTCGCAGCTATTGCTTCCCCGACTCCAACCGGACGCCACCGCGCGATCTTACCGCCGGTACAACTGCGCCACTTCCCCGTCCGATTCCACGCACGGTGAGCACCATCCCAAGACCCCGCTTCCTTTGCGCAAAGTTTTGTAGGCTGTAGCGCCCTTTAGGTGGCCACGCATCGCACGCCGGCGATGCCCTGCCGTGCAGAGCCGCCGCCGCCTTTGCTCTCGCCGCCACGGACCCCCACGAGCTCAGCCAAGGTCGCCAGTGGACTACGCATGCCATGGCAGTGCTCCACGGCCAAAACTCGGCCCGAATCAGCCACGGGAGCGCTGGATTGGCCTCCTCCGGCGAACTCTCGAGCCGCGCCGCCGCGTGGAAGAGTCTCCCGGCGATCCCCGCCGCCGCCGTAACCGCGATGGCCCTAAGCCGTCCGATTCAGAACCCGCGCCCAGGATTAGATCAAACATACCCCTTCGTCCAGAACCCTCCGATTGCGATCCAATGGCCGAAATGCGAAGATACCTCTTCAGCCCGGCTCTTTTGCTAAAGAGCCCCCCAGCTTCCTTGAAATAAACCCGCCGTCCTAGCCTGTTGAAAAATAATTCCAACCAGGCCTAGTTTTTAGCACGTAGACCCCTGAGCTTTATAGATTTTGAACCCGCAGTCCAGCCCCTGTCATTTTGCGAGTTAGACCCCAGATCTATAGTTTAATTATGTTTAGGCCCTCGGTTTTTGCAGAAAACCCCCAGAAACTCTGTTTTTCTTACAGTTAAGCCCCTAGAACTTGTTTTAGGCCTAGTTTTCGCGTTCTAGCTCCGTTTTAGGCGTTCTTTATGTCCACACGATCGTTGTAATGCGTAGAACAGTTCTAGGTTAGTTTTGTTTGCTGTTTTTATGTATTGCCGTACTGTTTCTTAGTGTTTGCATTTATGTGTATGTGCTGGACTTGTTTTGGCGTTGCGATCTTGAGTAGACGTTGATCCTTCGGAGGAGTACCAGTACCCGGAGCCATCTTTAGAGCAGTTTGAGCAATAGGAGAACTTTGAGGAAGGCAAGTATAACATGAACAACACCCATCACCTTTAAATACAATTTCATACTGCATTTTAATACTGTATGCCTATAAGGATTTTTCCTAGCCACTTTATATTCTTTATATATTTGCCTTGGGGTGCATTTTGGTTAGTTGTACTAGGTGCCGTGCTATAACACAATTGTTCCTTTTTTTTAATTAATTTGATTAATGGTATATGCAACTTAATTCTAGGAGTGGCCCATTTGAGGGGCTCACGTCTCGTTAAAAATTGGTTTTTTGTTAGAAACATGGTTTAGGGTGCCAGCACGGTGCTTAGTGCTGGGTTGGCCACTCTCCATAAGGACTGGTTCATAGAACGACAACCTGGGACAATAGCGCTACCACAAGACTGGAATGGGACGGTCTTGGCTTACTAATTAGGTCATTTTGGTTCGGGAGTAACTTACCGACGGGGCAAGAGGGGGGTCGAGCTTCAATGGTCCCTGTGCTACGAGGCTTGGTCTATGTACCCCCTCGAGGTGGGCACTATCGTTGCATTGCCTGAATCCTTAGCGGTTACACCTTACCAACGTGGTCCTTTGTAACGGCCTCGTAGTGAGTTTGCTAGTCATCTCACCTAAGGAAGTGTGATGAACAACTAGCATAGCTCACGACTTGTGGGTAAAGATGTGCAACCTCTGCAGAGTGTAAAACTGGTATACTAGCCGTGCTCACGGTCATGAGTGGCCCAGATCCTCCTTTTGATTAGTGGGGTTATCTTTCTTTGGTTAGGAGGGTTTCCCCGGGTGGTTTGGTTTGGTTTGGTTCTCAGTAGTATCATAATTAATTCTCATTAATTACTATGTAATTGGATATGGTAATTCATCAACTTGTAGTAAATAGCTGTAATAAAACTTTGCCAAGATTAAAAGCTAATGCAGTTGAGTCAGCCAACCTTAGAGCCTCATAGTTTGTGTTATACTTGTTGAGTACAAGTTGTGTACTCACTCTTGCCTACTCTAGTCTTTTTCCTCTTGGGGATACTCTACTGCTGCTCAGTTCCTGCCGACGCGAGGGAGTTCACTCAGAGCAACCAGGAGTACGAGGACTTCTAGGCTTTCGTCTCCCAGTCGACGTCCCTGTGGTGCCCAGCTTCCGAGAGGCTTCATTTATGTTTTACGGTTCCGCATACTCTGTATCAGACATTTTGTCATTAATGTAATAAATAACATTCGTACTCGCTTTATTATCTCTTTTTACGTGATATGTGTTGTGACATATTGTTCATTCTGTTGTATATACGTGTGACTTGATCCTGGCACGTATATGATTGCTCAGTTTATGTCCTTTTATAAATCGGGTGTTACAGGTTCCCTACTAGAGCAAGCAGTTTTAAATCCGGTTTGGGCTATCTCAAATCCCGCAACAACTTAGACTTCGGAAATTAAACTCATGCCTCCACCTAACCATTTTTCAGTGGAACTAAAATGTGCCATGTACTAGGAGAGTAAAATGATGTAAACGAAGCACATACGAGGCATGAACATAGCAACTATTCATTATTTCCAAGGCAAGAGCTTACACGGATTTCCACTCATATGAGATTATTTATTATTATTATTATTATTATTTTTTTATATATGCGTAACTATCATGGCATAGCTGCTTGAAAGACGGTCGGGATGTGGTGACTTACTTGACGGTATGACCCCCCCAGCTTCGAAGAAGCTCAGTCCTCCTCATCGGAGACCTGATCCTCCTCGTCCTCTTCCTCATCCTCATCGCCGTTGTCCTCTTGTTCAGGCTGCTGGTATTGCTGGGGCTGATAGTACGGCTGGGACGGTTGATGGTCCAGCCCCATGTGGAGGAAGATGTTGGAGACGTCGTACTACATTGCTGAAGTCAGCCCCCAGTTCTGTTGAGTCAATTGGGGGTTGTGTGCGATGGTGTCCTGCATCTGCTGATGCTGTGTGCTGAGTGTGGTGATCTGGCTCGAGAGGTCGGACATGCTTCGCATAATCGGGTCTTCATAGTTGAAGCGTGCTGATGCCGAAGGACCCACCTGTGGACCATAAGGCGGATGCATACCTGTGGCGTAGTACGGTCCCTGATCACTAGTGTACCCACTACTGCCAGCCTGGAACATGTTCGGGTCGCCATGGGCATAGTACCCATAGGCTTCATCGAAGTTCATGTTCTGGGTGGATGGTCTAGGCTGCGTAGTAGTGGAAACTGGGGGCACTTGGCATGATGAACCTGCTCCGGCTTGTTGGTCCAGCCAGGTTCTGCTTCTCGTTTGAGGACCTGTAACACTCCGTCGTGCGCGCTCCTTCTTCTCCATCTGCAAGGTTAGGCTCTTCACCGCGTAGAGAGAGAGTCTCGAGCATGGGAGCTCAATCTCTCTATCGTACCCGGGGTAACACATAAAGATGGAATTTCCGGGCCCTTCGCGCATCATGTGTCCCTGCACGAAGTGCTCGAGGCCAACCTCATACCTGAAAGCCTCGGTTTCTGGCATGAAGATGACCTCGGCATTGTCCAACACACCGACGTACCTCGCAATATGAGTGACCAGGGAGGTCATATAGATGGGGCTTCTGCCGGAGATCATCTTCTGCCAGTGGGCGAGCATGGTTCTGACTGGAGAGCGGCGAATTTGCTTCGCCATGGCGTACAAGTACTGCAGCTCGGGCAAGCTGCAAAGGCGAAGGTCTGCACGAGGGTGCACGACCATGGCGAGCCACATGGCTAGGAACCTCAAAGTAGGATTACGGATGGAGACTATGCCATTTTTACTACTCACAGGTTCATTTGATATAGCACTCCACCATGAATTTCAGTCGTAACGATGTTTCTTAGCAAGCTCATTGGGGTCAAGGGTGCATCTTTTATGAAAACCCAACGCGATGCTAAAGTCTTTTAATTTCATTTCAAATTGTTCATTGAAGAGACGGAAATAAACTTTAGTTTTAGCACTGGTTTCTTCAATGGCAAGGGAAATCAGAAATTCCATGCTTAAGAGTTGCGAACCTGGTTCGACGATGTCGACAAAGTTCTCCCATCCGACAGTGGTGAAGGCATTATTCATGTCCTGCTTGAGTCCCGTCTTCATGAGGAAGCGTGACTCGAACCGCTTGGCATGGTCAATAATGGGGACGTGGGTTCCCGATCTTCCGTCAGGTTCTGGATAACTCTCGTTGTAGGCGGAGCAAGACACACCGATCCGGCTTTAGATCCTAAAACCCGAATCCAGCAATCTTAGCACCACAACTCCTCTGGTTATCAACCGTGTCACAACCCGGTTGATCTCGCCAAGAAGGCTAATCCCTGCAAGCGCAACGAAGAACACAAGCAAGAACTCGAAAGAAACACAGCTCAAATAGAGTGACTCTGCAGATGAATGATTAATCTCACAAGTTGGGGTTTCACAAACCGATGAACGGCGACAACTGTTCTTGACAGAATGAATCTAAGCAAAACCCAAGTCTCACGATGGCGGCGGCGGCTATTAATAAGGGTTTAGGTCGCGCAAGACCTCCTGGACGCGCCCCTATTAGGCTCCAACACGATACACGAGCCATCGGCCCAAAAACAGTGACGCAGCACCGGGACAGATTCTGGACACCAACTTCCACAGACGATTCCCGTCGACTCCGGATGAATTTGAGCCTGGGCGTCCGTTTTAGTGCGGCCTGTTCCTGGAGTCCGAAACTGAAACGAAGTCGAATCGATTTGGGCCTCCATCTTGATCCGGACGTCCTTGCTGGTCCTCCACGCCTCCAAGGCCTTCTCCACACCCTTGCTGGTCCTCTCCTTTGTTCCTAAGTACAATTAAGTCATTAGGTAGCAATCTATTCTCAGATTCACAATAAACATTACTTAGGAACGAACTCACCTGTAAGTTCAATTGTCGAGCACGTGCGCGAGTAATAGGACCTTGTATATCATCTTGAGGAGTGTCGTTTGTATCCGTAGAAGTGATGTCCTCATCATCCTCCCCATCTTGAATTGGAGTCGTCCTCGACTCAAGCTCATCTTCTTCTCCAAAATATGGCTTCAAATCTGAAATGTTAAAAGTGGGACTAACCCCAAACTCTGGGGGCGACTCAAGTTTATATGCATTATCATTAATCTTTTCCAAAATTTTATATGGTCCAGCAGCACGTGGCATCAATTTAGACTTTCTCAAATCTGGAAATCTTTCTTTTCTCAAATGCAACCAAACTAAATCACCCGGTTCAAGTTTAACTTCCTTTCTACCTCGACTACCAGCAATTCTATATTTCTCAGTCATCTTTTCAATGTTCTCTTTGGTTGAAGCATGCAATTTTAAAATAAAATCAGCACGCTCTTTAGCATCACTATGTACATGCTCAGTAGTAGATAGAGGCAAAAGATCAATGGGAGCACGAGGGTTAAAACCATACACTACCTGAAAAGGACTTACCTTGGTGGTGGAGTGTTCTGCCCGATTATATGCAAACTCCACATGCGGCAAACACTCTTCCCACATCTTCAAATTTTGCTTCAATATTGCTCGCAGCATCGTAGACAATGTTCTATTCACCACCTCTGTTTGTCCATCAGTTTGGGGATGACATGTTGTAGAAAACAGCAACTTTGTCCCCAATTTGTTCCATAGCGTGCGCCAAAAATGACTCAAGAATTTTGCATCACGATCTGAAACAATAGTAGAAGGCATACCGTGCAAGCGAACAATCTCTTTGAAAAAGAGGTTAGCAATATGAATGGCATCATCTGTTTTATGACAAGGTATAAAATGTGCCATCTTGGAAAAACGATCGACCACAACAAAAATGCTATCACTCCCCCTCTTCGTCCGAGGCAATCCCAAAACAAAGTCCATAGAAATATCCGCCCACGGAACCGAAGGAATAGGAAGAGGCATATACAAACCATGTGGGTTCAAGCGCGACTTAGCTTTTTGACATGTAGTACAGCGAGCCACGAACCGCTCAACGTCTCTCCTCATCCTTGGCCAAAAGAAGTGTGTGGCCAGAACATCCTCTGTCTTCTTCACACCAAAATGTCCCATCAAACCTCCACCATGCGCTTCCTGCATCAACAAAAGACGAACAGAACCAACTGGAATGCATATGCGGTTAGCTCTAAACACAAATCCATCATTTATCACAAACTTGTTCCATGTACGTCCCTCTTTACAATTCAGCAAGACCTCATTAAAATCAGGGTCTAGCGCATATTGTTCTTTAATCGATTCAAGCCCAAAAATCCGACAATCAAGTTGGGACAGCATAGTATAACGTCTAGACAAAGCATCGGCAATCACATTATCCTTCCCTTTCTTGTGTTTGATAATATAAGGAAAAGATTCAATGAATTCAACCCACTTAGCATGTCTACGATTCAGATTATTTTGAGAACGAAGATACTTAAGCGATTCATGATCGGAGTGAATAACAAATTCCTTAGGCCATAAATAATGACGCCACGTCTCTAAAGAACGTACAAGTGCATAAAATTCTTTATCATACGTAGAGTAATTCAAAACAGGGCCATGCAATTTCTCGCTAAAGTAAGCAATGGGTTTACCTTCTTGCATCAAGACACCTCCAATGCCAACTCCACTAGCATCGCATTCAAGCTCAAAAGTCTTACCGAAATTTGGAAGTTGCAGCAAAGGAGCATGTGTAAGCTTGTCCTTCAAAGTGCAAAAGGACTCCTCATGTGCCTTTCCCCAACGGAACACCACACCCTTCTTTGTCAACTCATGCAGTGGCGCAGCAATGGTGCTGAAATCTTTGACAAAGCGGCGATAAAATCCTGCAAGACCAAGAAAACTCCTCAACCGGCCAACTCTTTATGGCTTCAATTTTAGTCTCATCCACCTCAATTCCCTGTGGAGTAACAACATAGCCAAGAAAAGAGACTCGATCCGTGCAAAAGGTGCACTTGTCAAGGTTACCAAATAAACGTGCATCACGTAAAGCATTAAAAACAGCACGTAAGTGATCCATATGTTCATCCAAAGACTTGCTGTAAATCAAGATATCATCAAAGTAAACCACCACAAATCGTCCAATAAAAGCTCTTAAAACTTCATTCATTAATCGCATGAAAGTACTTGGTGCATTAGTCAAACCAAAAGGCATTACTAACCACTCATACAAGCCGAATTTAGTCTTAAAAGCTGTTTTCCATTCATCTCCAAGTTTCATTCTAATTTGGTGGTAACCACTACGCAAGTCAATCTTTGTAAAAATTATAGCGCCACACAACTCATCAAGCATATCATCAAGTCTAGGAATAGGATGGCGATATCGAATGGTAATGTTATTTATGGCTCTACAATCAACACACATACGCCAAGTACCATCTTTCTTAGGAACCAAAAGCACAGGAACGGCACAAGGACTAAGGCTTTTACGTACATACCCGCGGTTCAAAAGCTCTTGGACTTGGCGCTGAATTTCCTTAGTCTCGTCGGGGTTGGTTCGATAAGCAGCTCGGTTAGGCAAAGTCACTCCTGGAATCAAGTCGATTTGATGCTCAATTCCCCTCATAGGTGGCAGTTCGGGAGGTATGTCAGCTGGAAAAATGTCCTCAAACTCCTGCAAAAGGTTAGCGACAACAGGAGGTATCGAGCTAACATCATTATCAAGGGAAAACAGTGTTTGTTTGCACACCAAAGTGTAACAAACATCATCATCAGAGATTTCAGCAAGGTCGCATTTTCTAGCAAGTAAAACTCCACCCTTCAATTTAATCCCATCAGTCTTGGAAATAGGTGCAGACTTATCATTTTTAGGTGGGTAAACAGAATTAGTAACTTGCTGATTTTCAGATTTAGTTTCATGCAAAGTAGCAGCTCGTTCTTTTTCAGCTTGTACAATTTCAGCAGGGGTCATAGGAAGTAAAGTAATTTTCTTTCCCTTATGCATGAAGGTGTAAGTATTACTTCTACCATGGTGTAAAGCATCATTATCAAATTCCCAAGGTCGACCCAACAAAAGCGAACATGCCTCCATAGGTACAACATCACAATCTACGGAATCAGCATATGAACCAATGGAAAAAGAAACTCTGCAAGATTGTGTTACCTTAGCTTTCCCCGCATCATTAAACCACTGAATATAATATGGATGGGGGTGTGGACGTGTGGCCAAGCCAAGCTTCTTGACCAAATCTGAACTCACCAAATTATTGCAACTACCTCCATCAATGATGACACGCGCTCGCCGATTGTTGATGACGAAGAAAATCTGGAACAAATTATGGCGCTGAAACTTCTCTGGTTGTTGTGCCTGTACGCTGAGCCCTCGCTTCACAATGATGCTCCTGAAGGCTGCTGTGTTCTCGCTACCCAGAACATGCCCGGCCTCTGCAGCCTCTTCTGGTTCTTCTTCATCATCATCTTCAATGTCGGAGGCACTAATGTAGCCGTCTTCGGTAGCAATGTATGCCCGCTGACTTGGGCAATCCTTCCGCACATGTCCAAATCCATGGCAGCGGTGGCACTGAACGGTCGTGCCTCCCGTCGAGGACACGGAGGACGAACTCTTGGCTGGCTCCTGCAAAAACTTTTTACCTGAGTCGGAAGTACACGCAGGAGATGGTTTTGGCGTTGTGGCAGCTTCCGAAGCTGCTGGTCGCTTGTTGCTCGCAGGTGGGGGCGATCGAAAAGAGGCAGGCTTGGTCAGCCCCGAAGATGGCGCCAAGCGTGGGGTGTAGGTGGCCTTGCTCCTGCTCTGCAAATCACGTCCCTGCAATTCCTTCTCTGCAAGCATGGCAAACTGAAACAACTGGTTGACAGTGTGAAATTCTTTGTAATCAACAATGTCCTGAATGTCACGCCTCAAGCCCGAGTAAAATCTACATATAGCATCCTCAGTTCCCTCAACTATGGCACAACGCATCAAACCCTTTTGAAGTTCACCATAATAATCCTGCACGGTTTTATCTCCCTGTTCTAAGCGCATCAATTTCTTACGCAAATCTCTATGGTACGATGGGGGAACAAATCTATCACGCATAGCAGACTTAAGATCATTCCAAGTAGTAGGTGCAGCTTCCTCAGCAATTAGACCGGTCCACCAAACGATAGCAAAATCTTTAAACTCACTAGTGGCTTGTCTAACTCTATGTTGCTCAGGTACAAGGTGTGCACTAAATTTCTGCTCTACTGTCATCTCCCAATCAAGGTACCCGTCAGCATCATAATATCCCGAAAAGGAAGGTATTGTAAACTTAACCTTAGCATAAGGATCATCGGGTACACGATTCTGATTACCTTGCTGGTGATTGTGGTTGTGGTTGTGAGTACCACCCATACCTTGTGTGTTGCGGCGAAGACGACGGCGTAGCCGTGCTTCCCGTGTGGCCGCTTCATCTATATTACCTTGGTCATCATACACCATGTCCTCATCTTGATTGTGCTGTTGACGAGTCTCCAATGCATCGATCCTGTCAGTAACCGTGGATATGATTTCACCAAGCTTGAGGCCTATGATCGCCTCGGTGA
This sequence comes from Panicum virgatum, assembly GCF_016808335.1. Lineage (NCBI taxonomy): Eukaryota > Viridiplantae > Streptophyta > Magnoliopsida > Poales > Poaceae > Panicum > Panicum virgatum. Next base: position 32,788,488 of record NC_053144.1, on the reverse strand, counting down.
CTGCCTTGGTGACGACCTCGTGCATCTCTGTCTTGGCATCATCCAGCTGTTCTTGGCTAACACACTCGTTGAAGTCCTTGGGAGTATGACCCCCACTTCCATCATCACCTGCCATGGTAGACATAAAAACAGGAACAAACAATGAAGGTTATCCCTAATAATCTAACTACTCAGGTGGTGGTGCCTCTCAAGGTCACTACTAAAGAGAGCGTCTTACCAAGCCCTTACAAGGTTCTTACCAACACGAGCAGTGGACGGTACAACCGGTGGCCGGTTCGTGATACCTGTGAGGAAGTGGTACCAAGATTGCAAGATCCTCTGGGTGTAATGATCTGAAGATAATATGTGTAGCTATGGGAGGCTCAAAAGTATAAGTATGTGGAACACAATTCAAAATCAGATAGCAATGCTGAATAATGGTCCAAAAGCACACTTGTCCTAGTTGCTGGCCTATACATGTCCTAGAACAGTTATGGTAACAAGCAGGATCAAGATCAAGTATGGATACGATAAACAGCACTGAATCGGGCTCAACGGAGCTCGTCGTGAGGTGGAGGCACTAGTAGAAATCAACTTTTCTTTTTTTTCTTTTCTTTTTTTGATATTTTTTTTCTCAATCTGCCTCACTAGAATAGGCTTCTCACAAAATTTCAGCTCGAACGGCTATAAGATGTGGCCTATGGAAATTCTGCAAAAACTTTAAAAAACGTGCAGAAACTTCCGAGCTCCGACAGACAATTTTCTGATGCGAATTTTGCAATTATGAAATCACCCAACCCGGCATAGCCGGGGGACAGACGGATGCGAAATTTTTTTCTCTTGTCTGAAAAGTTAAATTTCACCTGATTCCGAATCCCTATGCGAGAGTTATGGCCGTTTGAAGTTCGGAGGTCCGATTAGGGTTTCTGTGGAGAGCAAAACCCAAATCGGGTGGTAAGCGATGGCGGATCTGATGGCAGCGGGGATGGAAAAACACTACTGGACCAAAACACGAACTAACCAGCAACAAGACGATGAACTAGGACACAAAACTCAACACGACGGACTCTGAAAAAGAATTATGCAAAAGGCTAAACACGGCTATGGGACGGGAAAACTAAACCCTAATTTTTGTTTTGGCTTTTTCGTGGACTATGGGACGAAAGACAACAAAAAAAAACACTCGAACTAAAGATAGATGTAAAACCTGACAGTAAACCTGAGTCTCTGATTACCAAATAATGGGGACGTGGGTTCCCGATCTTCCGTCAGGTTCTGGATAACTCTCGTTGTAGGCGGAGCGAGACACACCGATCCGGCTTCAGATCCTAAAACCCGAATCCAGCAATCTTAGCACCACAACTCCTCTGGTTATCAACCGTGTCACAACCCGGTTGACCTCGCCAAGAAGGCTAATCCCTGCAAGTGCAACGAAGAACACAAGCAAGAACTCGAAAGAAACGCAGCTCAAATAGAGTGACTCTGCAGATGAATGATTAATCTCACAAGTTGGGGTTTCACAAACCGATGAACGGCGACAACTGTTCTTGACAGAATGAATCTAAGCAAAACCCAAGTCTCACGATGGCGGCGGCGGCTATTAATAACGGTTTAGGTCGCGCAAAACCTCCTGGACGCGCCCCTATTGGGCTCCAACACGATACACGGGCCATCGGCCCAAAAACAGTGACGCAGCACCGGGACAGATTCTGGACGCCAACTTCCACAGACGATTCCCATCGACTCCGGATGAATTTGAGCCTGGGCGTCCGTTTTAGTGCGGCCTGTTCCTGGAGTCCGAAACTAAAACGAAGTCGAATCGGTTTGGGCCTCCATCTTGATCCGGACGTCCTTGCTGGTCCTCCACGCCTCCAAGGCCTTCTCCACACCCTTGCTGGTCCTCTCCTTTGTTCCTAAGTACAATTAAGTCATTAGGTAGCAATCTATTCTCAGATTCACAATAAACATTACTTAGGAACGAACTCACCTGTAAGTTCAATTGTCGAGCACGTGCGCGAGTAATAGGACCTTGTATATCATCTTGAGGAGTGTCGTTTGTATCCGTAGAAGTGATGTCCTCATCAGCCAAAGTTTTGCCTCTTCAGTAGCTCCAGGGCCTCCCATTCGTAGTCATTCTTAACGACGATTTGCTCAACCATCGTCAGGACCCTGATGCGGAGACGGTGCCTCGGTACTATTTGAGACTCCTCTTCCTCATGGGACACATTTGTATGGCGACCGGAGTCGACCGACATATTATCCCACGAGGAAGACGAACTTCGTCAACTTCACGAGCTCTTCGAGAATGTCTTCTTGATCTTTTATTTTGCTTTCTCGAACATGGTTCCTGCAAAATGTTAGCACACAATACCCGAAGGATATGACAATTAATAGAGAGGTTAGTCGTTCTTGCGAGGCGTTAAACCACCACAACCGTTTGTCATTCAGTGTGCCATAACTTTATTCAAGGGAAATATTTTTGGGATTTTCAGATTTAAAGAACTTCACTAAATGCTGAAGGGTTTATTTTTGGTTGAGCTAGCACTTGAGTTCTTTACTTAATCAACTCAAAAGAGCTCAATTAAGCAAAGGAACTCAGGATGGGAGAGGAGATGGACGAGCTCGGGCTGGAACACGCAAACCTGAGCTTCTGGTGCACTGAGGATCGTCGCCATCGTTGGGTTTTAAAGCGTCACACAGAGGCCAGGCTGGCCGGCCTAGGCTAGGCCGGCCGGCCTCCAACGGAGGCAAGCGTGCTACGGCTGGGGTCTAGAGCGTAGTTCTGCTGGTGGTGGTGCTCCCTGTCGGTGGTGAGGGGACGTGAACGGTGCAGGGAGGCCGGCCGGCCTGTATGGGGCCGAACGGCCTGACCTTGGCACGTTCAGTGCTCGTCCTTTTTCCTTTGCTCCATATGCACGCAATACTCCTTATCCCTTGCTGTTCCTGGCCAAAGCAAAATAGTGTGGGGCCGGCCAGCCTAGGTGGGGCCGGCCGGCCTAACAAATGGCCGAATTTTTTTGAAACTTTTTTGTGAAGTTCTTTTGAATGTAGTGTTTCGAAATTCAAACATGCTTATGCAGAGATGAAGTAAAATTTATGTAAGAATAAATAAACTAACCTATATGCAATGCGATGATGGATACGTACTATGAATAAATTTATGTAAGAATAAATAAACTAACCTATATGCAATGCGATGATGCAGAGATGAAGTAAAATTTATGTAAGAATAAATAAATTTATCCAGAGCTGGACTCTCCTTCCCTTTGGTTCGTTTGTCGTCGCTGGGTGGAGTTTCTGATGACGACCCTTTCTTCCGCCACACCTTCTTGGGTGTGGGTTTTGATTCAACCTCTTTCTTCTCCGATTCCAGAAATTTCTTATGTTGGATTCTTTGTCTCGCATTTCTGTAGTTGTGAAGCTTGATTTGCTTCGCCTCCTCTTGAATCCGTAGACTTTCTTCGTACTCAATGAGGGCTTCAATAGGTGGGATGGATGGCTTCTCCGGCTCTTTCTCAGACTTCTTTTTCCGGTTGATTGCCTTGACTTGAGAACATTGTTCGACCTTCGGTTTGAAGGCGAACGTCTCCTTCTGACCATTGATGTTGAGCAGAATTTCTCCAGCTCCCACATCGATACTTGCGTTTGCGGTACTCAAGAACGTCCTCCCAAGGATGAGAGGTGTCTTGGTGTCAACTTCCATGTCGAGGATGACGAAGTCTACGGGGATGAGGAAATTCCGGATTTTCATCGGAATGTTTTCCGCTACTCCCGCGGGGTAGCGAACTAATTGGTTTGCTAGCTGCAAACACATGGTAGTAGGGGCAAGCGCATGATGATTAAGGTAGTCATAGACTACCTTGGGCATGACGCTGACGCTTGCTCCCAAGTCGCATAAAGCGTTTGAGAAATGTTGAGTCCCGATAGACCATGTGAAGGTTGGGCAGCCTGGGTCCTTCTTTTTCACCAGGAGAGGATTGAGTATAGCAGTGCTACACTCTTCTGTTAACTGCACGACCTCGGTGGTGGGCAGCGCTCTCTTGTTTCCAAGAATATCTTTGATATACTTGGCATACGTAGGTACCTGCATAGCATCAAGAAGCGTTATATTGACATAGAGCTTCATTATTACCTCGACGAACTTGCCGAATTGTTCGTCGGCCACCGGCTTCCTTATCCGTTCCGGAAACGGTAAGGCAGTTGTGTCGTGGTAGTCCCATGAAGTTCCAGGGGGTTCCACGGGGTCTTCCTGGGCTGCAATAGTATTGGAGTCGACAGCCTCCTCCTGCTCTTCTTCTTCAGCTTCGGTATGGCTGGCGGATACGGCTTTCCGCTGGGTTCCTGCATCCTGTGGGAGGGGTGGCTCCTGTGTGGACTTACCGCCATGCGTAGTCACCGCATTAATGTTTTCTTTCGAGGGAACTTCCGGTTGCCCGGGCAGTTTCCCCGTGTTAGCGTTAGGACAGGATGAGGCTAGCTGAGCTACCTGGGTTTCTATCATTTTATTGAAGCTCAACTGGTTTTTAATAACAGAGCTAAAGCCCTCTAGTTGTGAGGCCAAGGATTCCAAGACTTTGTCATTAGCAAGAAACTTCTTGCTGATGTTGTCATTTATTTCCTTTTGGCCATAAACTAGGTCTTTTAAAGAAGGCTAAAAATTGTTATTAAAGTTCATACCTTGCTGATTTCCGAAGGGGAGGTTGGGCTTTGAGTTCCAACCTTGCTGAGGACGGAATCCCGAGTTGGGATTATTGTTGTTGGTGCCAACGAAGTTCGCGTCCTCTTGAGTAAGGGGGCATGACGTGCCCGAGTGCCCAGTCTCGCCACATGTTTCACATGTCATCCGAGACTCCGAGACCTGGTTAGCCTCCATATGCGGAGACTCTAGTTTCTTCATGAGAAGATCCATCTTGGCAGCCAGCATTCGACGCTGTCGATCTAATGCATGCCCCTCGGACAGGCTGGCTGCTTGTCACCTCTCCAACTCTGTTTGGAGGCTATCTTGTCAATAAGCATCTTCGCTCCCGCAACATCAAGAGAGAGGAAGGAACCACCCGCTGCTGCATCTACGTGGTCCTTGGCTTGCTGATTCAGGCCATGGAAGAAGTTCTGGATAATCAGCCACTCCTCCATGCCGTGGTGTGGGCATGCCTGAATGTATTCCTACAGACGCTCCCAGGCCTCTGGGATGGTCTCATCCGGTAGTTGCTGAATACCGGAGATTCTGTTCCGGAGGGCGTTGGTCTTGCCCACCGGGAAGTACATGGCCAGGAATGCATTTGAACAAGCTTCCCATGTGTTGAAAGCCTCTTTGTTGGAGTAAAACCACGTCTTGGCCTTCCTGAGCAGTGAGAACGGGAATAACCGAAGGCAGACAATATCCATCGTAGTACCTTTGGGGTTGATGGTGTTACTCACCTCCAGAAAATTCTGGAGATGGGCATTGGTATCCTCGGATGCCTTTCCACAGAACGGACTAGCTTGAACCATGTTCACCAGTACAGTCTTCAGCTCAAAGCCGTCATTGCCGGCTTGGTCTTAGTTCAGTCCAGAGGGAAAGTGGCTACTGGACGGGGCCGAGAACTGACGAAGAGACTTCTGGGCCATGGATGATGCGACTGAAGTAGATGGTAAACTAATGGGCAAGGTAAGTCTTTTCTGAGGTGGGACGACGCGGCGTCTCACGATTCTCCCAATTCTTTCAGGGTTCGGATTGAAGTTACTTGGTAAGTCGAAACCAGTCATGCACTGCTCTGCAACAATCAAGAAGATAGAGAGAGCAATGGTAAGCTCGCTAAGATTAGCGGTGACAAACTAGTAAAGTCTATCAGACTATTTACGATATCTTTAGCCAATTGCTTCCCCGGCAACAGTGCTAGAAATGCTTGTTGGCATTTCTTATGCCCCAATAGAATATCAATTCCGCAAGCGCACAGAATCACCGCTGTAGCACTTCACCATGGAGTATTCCAGGGTATCGTATTTTTCCTTAGGGAAGCACTATGGTAAAGAGTATCGTAAATCGAATGATAACTGTACTAGTTTGATCAACCAACTAATTTAGACGGGGGAAGCCAGATACAAGGATAAGATAAATGGCCAGTCTATGACCAAGTGACACACGAAGACTCAATTCCTTAGAGAGGTAGCAGTTGGGAGGACAACGAGCGAGATAAGACACCTGAAACACTTCTGAACTATCGAGCTATAGATCAGACTAACTATCTATCTAATCCTCGGGAAAGAAGAGCTTACTTCGGCGGCCTCAGGGAAGGACTCAGAATGGGATGAGAAGAGAGTCCAATGGCAGTCGGCACTTCAACCTCAAAAAACAAAGAAAGCAAAAACAAAGCAGTCGATCAATAGTCACACTTCCTAAGACGAGTGCTTAAGCACGAATTTCTTCGGCTTGACAAACTTCGGGACCATGCTCTGTCCCGAAGCGCCCTGCCCCTTGGTAGAAACACTCCCGCCGGACTCACTCGGCGCAGCAGGAGTCGCGACAATAGGGCTCACAACAGATCTCACCGCCTGCCTCTTGGAAGGAGAAGGAGGCCTAAGGAGGAGGAAAGCCATCAAAGACAAATGCAAGGCTTCAGAAAACAATAAATCAAACTCACTTGTCAGTGGTACCAGCAGAGGCAGCCCTCCGCTTCCGGGTCCTCCCCGAATCGATGGCCGGCTCGTCCACCGCCCAGTCCTGGACATCCGACACCGTTCAACTTGCCGACGGACCTACAAACAAGATACAACTGATCAATCAAAGATTCAATAGTCAATCTGAACCAAAGTGCAAGACAAAAGAAGTCAGATCCACACTTGAGTCAGTATGTGCCAATGGCACATCTTCGGGAAGCGGAGGCCTACTCTGATAGTTTTCGAGATTAATCTGCATGAAAGATACAAAATCAACTCGACTACTAGACAAAAGTACTCGGTTTGAACTATGGTAGACTACTCGAAGCAGTACCTCCCGAGGATGCCTGTTAGCTCTGAATGCCCTAGAGAAACTGGGCCTCCAGTTTATGTTTATCGAGTGGGATCCCCCTCACCCGTATACTGATAGGCAAGATGAACTCGCCGTTATAGAGGCTGAACCCTCCGAAGAGACCAATGCGCTACCACAAAACACCAGTAATCTGATGATCCGCCTTCACCCTCTCGATCTGCCCAAGGAGAAAATTGACCTGGTCCACCCTACCTCCCCTGGAATTCCAACTCGGTCTCTTCACAGGGGGACCACGAGTACGCAAGGGAAGAGAAGAAGAGAGATTCCTAACGTAAAACCACATCTCCTTCCAGTCGATGACCTTGTCACTCAACTCATAGGAGATGTATTGGGGTTTCTTCCCCTGACAAAACTGCAACCCAGTACCCCAACCACATCTATCTTCGATTCGCTAGGCTGGGGTTTCAGATGAAAGAAATACTGGAAAAGATCAAAGTGGGGCTCAATCCCCAAAAAAGCTTCACACAGATGAACAAAGATCAAGATGTGAAGAATAGAGTTAGGGGTCAGATGATGCACCTGAACCCCCCAATGATGAAGAAGGCCTCGGATGAAATCAGAAATGGGAAAACCGAGGCCCCGAAGAACATGAGGAAGGAAAATGACAGATTTGTTTCCTCCCACATGAGGAAAAGACTCCCCATTCGAACATCTCCAATGGATCACGTTCTGGGGCTGAAGAAAGTGACTCTCTACCAGATTCAAAAGATGGGAGTCGGTACACTTACTCGACTTCCACCCCGGGACCTCCACACCGTCCCCGGCGGCGCCGCTCGCCTTCCCTTTCGCAGTGCATTTCTTCGGCACCATGGGAACAGAGAAAAACATATTCTCTCTTGCTTCACGCTCGGGGGCTAGCGGTGGCTAGTTTCCCGTGGCACTTGGAGGCGAAGAGCAGGTGAGTTTTTTGGCAGCGGCGGGAGAGGTTAAGGAAGCGTGCTAAACCTAGATCTACTGAAACAGTTAAATAAGCATACCCTGTGGTAGTACGGTAAATAACAAGAAGTTCAAAGGTCATGCGCCAGTTCCAGAATTATTTCATCAACCAAATTCCTGACCTCCTCACAGAAGAAGTGGAATCTATGCAAAAAAAAATGGAAATTTCCTTTCATGGATTACATTCCAAAACAAGAAAATACAAGGATCTCAACGGTTTCACCACTCAAAACCACTCAATCTCAACTACAAAGGGGACAGCCCAAGGGCTGATACAAAGATACAAAGCTTGTTACTCCCAAAGGGGGAGTAACCCAGATATATTCAGGGAGGAAAAGGCTTGTTGTAAGATGATACGGATGGTCCAGAACATCGCAAATCCTCTTCTTGCATCTGCTCTTCTCCCTGATATGTTTTACAACAAAAACAATGCCATCTCTCCAGAGGCCATCGGGGGGAGACAACCACAGTTCCCACCCGAAAAAGCTTTTGACACAGCTTCCACCAGCTCTCCATCAAGACAACCAGGATGGCTGCGATGTGAGAAGCAAAAGTGGTGGCCTGAGAGATAACAAGTGTTTGTGCTGCTCGCAAACACTCTTCTAGCACCTACAAGGATGAATCAAGTACTCTCATCAGGAGGTCGAGTGCTCTCTAACGAAGAACTTCACTTGGAACCCATGGCTACAACTGCAAGAATGAATATCCAAGCGCAACAGACCCCGCTTAAATAGAAGAAGCAGCAGAACCGCAGCTTAGCCCAAGACAACCAAGGGCAGGGAGGCTCACGGACGAAATAGAAAAGATTCTACAAGCAGTACTCACCACGTGAACCCACGGGCAAACAGTACACCGTACTGCCACCTTTTCAGAAGATTCGCTGTAGCCAGGATGATATCAGAAAGATCGCAGAGGACATGATACGATCTCCTAGACCCTTAACCCCAAATCACATATTCGAATTCAAGGCTCGGGGGCTGTGGGACACGTATCATAAAAAGGCAACTTTTTCAAAAATTGCAAGCACTAGAAGAACCCAGAAGACTGAACTGATCCCCAGCCCGATCCATCGAATCAAACTAAGGCTCGGGGGCTACTCCATATGGAGCGCGAGTACATCGCGCACCATATACCAAGATCGATTTGGGGCTTGAGCACCTCATAGCCTCGATGCAGCTGAAGAAGCACTCGGAAGTCTACTCGAAGCACTCGACGGACTCCGAGGAAGGAGGACTTGCTCCAGAAACACTCAAGGAACTCGATTTCGCAAACAAAAGTCCAGGAACTCTCGAAGTACCCGACGGACGTCTTCAGAAGAACTCGATGCCTGCATGACTCGACTACAAAGAGCTCGGGGGCTTGTCAGACCTGGGGCAATAGGACTTCTCATCATGAAGGAATATTCTAGAGTAGGGAGCAGTACATGGTTATGCCCTACCTCTTTTGAATCTACCCGAATAGGAGTAGAACTAGTCGACGGTCTCGGGAACTAGCCAAACCTCTTGGGCTAGAATCCTAATAGAACTCGACTAGGACTTCCATGTAATCCTGTTCCCCTAGACTATATAAGGGCGAATAGGGACCTGAAAGGATCGGGTGCTCTAGCATAAGAGGGGGAGGGGGTGAATTAGGCACTAATAAAAACTTAGACCTATGGCTCCAACTAGTTTGCACAAAACTTAAACTAAAACAAGCTATCTAGATGTGCAACTAGGTTGTTTTAGTGTGAAACCCCTATCCCAAAAGAGTTATGCACCCTATAGCCTTTCCTAACAAGAAACTACTCTATGAAAGTAAAGGCACAAAGGTTGCAAGTAATAAATGCGGAAGCTTAAAGAACGGGATAGGAGATAGCAAACTCTTGACGCGGGTGTTTATCCCGTGGTTCGGTTAGCCACAAAGGCACACCTACATCCTAGTTGTTGTAGAACTCACTAAGAGTATTGCTACTCGGCCACCAAGTCTCTTCCGTGAATACAATCACGATCACCTTGGCCCCAGGTTCCACTAAGGAGCTTCTCCACAAAGGATGGGGGTCTCCACGTCCCCTGCACAAAGATGTCATCGCCGCTCCACACCAAGTCGGAGGGTCAATGACGTTGCCGGCGAGCGTCACGCTCCAAGGTGCCGGCGCACCAAGCTCTTGTTTTGGTTCACTAGAGAACCACAGCACAAAGGCTCAAGGCCTTGCAATCACACTCACTAAGAGCTAACCCTTACACAACACTCTCAAAGTGTGCTAAGGGCTAAGGATATGATCTTGATGCTTTTGTATGGCTTGGAGATGTTCTTGGGTGTGTGTGGGATGTCCAGCAACTCTAGCAATCTTCAAATGGCCGAGGTGAGGCGTATATATAGGCCACCAAGTCTTGTAGCCGTTGCTCCAACGGTCAGCTGAAAATCTGTGTATCACCGGAAGAACCGATGCCTCTGGCTGAGGTAGCGTCGGTTCTTCCGGTCACTCATAACCCGAAGTAGCCGTTGAACTCCTGACAGCTGACGCAGTGATCACCGATTGAACCGATGCTTTGTACCGATGCATCACCGGTTCATCCGGTGCTTAAGAGTCTTCTCCTGGGCGCTGACATCATTGCACCGACGCAATACTCCGATGCACCGTCGGTTGAACCGGTGCTGAAGAAACTTCTCCTGGGCACTTGACATCGTCTCTGGTACACAGTACGCCCAATGCACCGATGCCTTTTCTTGGACCATCGGCTCAATCGGTGCCTATAGGCTGACTTGGCTTCGATTCCCTTCTGCACCAAAATTCCATAGCGTCGGTTCTTCCGACTACCATCGGATGCACCGACGACTTTGGCGTCGGTTCTTCCGGTGCTACTGACTGAAGAGCTTGCGGAACCCCCGTAGGGGCGGCCCTTCGGGCCTTGCTACGCCTTTCTTCTCTTTCTCTTTGTCATCACTTGGACCTAAATGCCTGAGAATGTCATCTTAGCAATCATATTAGTCCAAGTGTTGTGTTGTCAATCGATCACCAAAATCACTTGAAATGGCATAAATGGTGCCATGTTCCTTACAGGACCCCTCAAAAACATTGAAAAATACCTGAGGGAATACAAACCACCACACAAGACGTAGGGTATTACGCTCCGGTGGCCCGAACCTGTCTAAATCCTTGTGTTAATTGCACCATCGCGTTCTGATCTCGGCGAGTCCCTACTCATAACCACTCTCCTCGGGATACCCCTCGAAGAATCCGATGGTAAAACACCGACAGGGTTTGTGAAGACATCGGCAACAACCTCAGAATTGCATGTTGGCAGTCCTTAGTGCAATCACTAGAAATGAGGGTGCCAACCCATCCTAGCAACTGCACCCAAGGGGTGCCACTCTCGTGGTATAATCAATACGATTACAGATGGGTCTGCAAGCGCACGGATATAACGTTGTAGCATTTCACCCAGAGAGTAAGGGTATCGTTATTTATTTATTTCCCAAAGGATGGCGGTGGCAAAGGTATTGTACTTAACATTAACCATGACATTGTGCCTCAAGCAATAGGTAAAACTCTAACAGGGGTAAGTCCAGGTAAAGAAATAAGCAAGGGTAATGCGACACAGCACACAACCACACTCCAAGAGGAAGGAATAAAAGAGAGAAATAACAAAACAAAGGACTAATCTATCCTACATTAAGTCAGCTGGAGCTTAGGCTAGGTTAGATGTCCTAATGCTTCTATCCTAAGCTGGGGTCATGTTAGGACATGGTTAGGACTATAGGTGCTAGGAAAATGGGATAGCAGAGAGAAGGTCCCGCACTGGAGAACATCCAGTTCCGTTACCTCTTTGCATGAACTGCAACACTGAACCTGAACGTCGGGGAATACGCTAAGTGCAACACAGCTGTTACACCGGATGGACAGGGCTGTCACCACATGCCGTCTACCCCAGTCACACAGTGGAGCACGGTCATATCAGATGGATCCCGCATACCCGAGCACCACGCTCGCGCATGAAGTCACTACCCTAGCGTCCCCGGGTCTCCCACCCTTTGGATGGACAAGTAAAACACTAGAGCAAGCCCGAAAGCACAACGAACCTCTATCCATACCCGAATCATCTGGCCTAACCAAGACCTTAGCATAACTCATGAACAAACTAAGCATGGATTGATAAACTATCAAGATAGTAAAGCAACCATGGCATATCTCTATAACATGAATAGAAGTCTGACAAGTCGAATACAAAGCCATACCGGGAGCCGAGGATTGCTCAACGACCCCGAGGATGACTTGCTCGCTAAAGAAGAACAAGCCTAGCTCCACTACCTAGCTAAGAGAGCAAGAGGGAGGAGAACCTTCTTGGAATGGTGGAATGAAGTGTGTGTGTGTGTGTTGAGAGGGGTGGAGGGGAGGTCTATTTATACTAGTGGAGGTCGGTTTCCCGCCAACGCACGTATGGAAGGCGATCAGGTGCCTTGGCCATGACTCCTCCTCGAAATGCACCTGGATGGGAGGCAGGGCAGGTTCGGCTGAACCTGGGGTTCAGCCGACCCCCTTGGCGACCCTCATCCTTATCCTCCTCTAGCAGGCTGATAGGTGGGCCCTTCTATCTTTCCTTGTGTGCATTTTGCATGGCATGCCCATTTGCTCTGCCAAATCGGCCCTCTTTGTAAGTGGGTGATGCCGGATGCGATCTTCTATGTAGTTGTGTGGCGTCTACTGCATGTTTTCTTCTTATTTCGCTCCTGCACATTTGAAATGTACAAAACTCAAAAACAACTATGGAGCAAGGTTAGTGATACATATATGTGAGTAAAGCACATAGTTTTCCTTTATTATTGAGTCTAGTTAACGGTCGGATTTGGCACTTAAGGACCGTCAACAGAGACCGGGGGTTGACCCTGAGTTGGTTTGACCCAACCGACTATTTATAACTACAGACGTTTCATAACCCAACCAAATATCTTTGGGGGGTAGTGAAATTCGTCGCAGGATTTCAGTAGATATTACTAGTCGTCAATAGAAGCTTGAGATAATCCAGGAACATTTGTCCCTCTCTTCATTTCTTGTCGTGGTCAGTAGGTGGTGGGGTGCTCTGAGAGCTTTGAGGAGGTGGATGCATTGGAAACTCAAGTGCTTTGCTTTGGGATGCAGGAAACATCAGACATGGAGTCTTTGATGAACGGTGTTGCTCTTCGATTGCTTAGATGGTCAAGAGAGAACTGGACTGTTGTGGCGTCGTTTACGTGAGTTGCACTCGCAATCGTCGGGTAGTCGATAATTGGATGTTGGACTGTAAGCTTCAGTTTCCTCAAGTTCCTTCCTTCTATTGATGATAACTATGTGTGCATAACGCTCGATGTTGATGACGTTGTGTAGGTCACTGTTGGAATAGTCAAAGGAGTCGCCAAGTTGTAACGGCGTTCTATTGCGATGTGGCGGCTCACGTTCCTCTTTTGATTATGCGTCTTCGTCAATGCATTATGCTTATCATCTAGGTGCATAGTGACTCTGACTCTCAGCGGTGGAGGAGGAATCTCATAATTGATTGCTGTTGTTTTAGTTGCTTCTGCATCAGACAGAAATTCCTCATAGTTGTTGGTATTGTAGTCGTCGAGGTCTACTCGGTCCACAGGGTTGTGTTTGCAGTCTTCTATCTGTGAAAGTATAGCCATGAAAATTTCTTGATCAGGGTTGAAGATCTTTGAAGTGTCATCTTCTGGTAGTGGAGTTCCTCATTGAAATGAAAGTTCTTCGTCTTCTAAAGGTTCTCGCTTGGTCTAACTCTGGTTCTTGGTTAGGCGGTCATTATTTATAGGACTAGTAATGATCGAATCTTGGTCGGGTTATGTCTTCTTGTCTGAAACGGACCTTTGAGTGATTCGACTTCTCTTGGAAACTTGATCCAAATTTGGGTAGAATTCAACATCTGATTTCACTTGAGGAGATAATACGAGGGTGTGTCGAAAAAGATCTTCACCATATGGAAATCTATCTAGCAGGAGCCATCCTCCTTCAACTCGAGTGGAGAATTCATTCATGAACCTATTATATTTGCTCAAATTTTCGAGCACTTCTGAAGAAAATAGTGGTGGCATGCGTTGATTGACTTCTGGTGTTGGTGAACGTGGAATTTGAATATCGGGCGTGGGATGGTTGATTCACAATTGGCCCATGTAGTCTTCAATTGGAATAGAATCATGTTTGGAGTGAGAATCGGATAGATATTTGTCCAGTTGGTTTGGTGATCTGGACTGAGTTTCATCCCACAACATCTTGGCTTTAGATTGTACCCACAATGCTTCAAGATTGTCTGGATTTTGACATTCCCTCCATGATTAATCAATGTCATCTGACCACTCAATGAGCTCATCTTCAGAAATTGGCCCGTCGAGTTTGTCGAGGTACTCAATGACTTCTTGGTCTTGTTCTGGATCCGATTGACTTGAAGCCTAGGGATTGACAAATTCTGGATACTCTTGATCATCGAATCCTATTGTGTTGAGCTTGTCTTCTACCAGTTTTATACATTGAGTAATTTTATCATGAATGTGACTAAGACTTGAGAAGATGTCTCTTGTACGTTCTGTCTCGGGATTAGTTTTCTTGTGATTAATGCTTGGTTTTCTCTTTTTGAGGGCTGACTATGCGAGAATGATGCAATCTGTGATGATGTTAGAGACACGGTCAATCCTATCGAGTAGATCAGAATTATCCACTCGAGAGCGTTGAATTACAATCAGATCTTTGAGATAGTCTTCTATTGTTGTTGTTGAGACCGTGTTGGTTGACTGCTCTGTTTGAACAATGTCTTGCTGAAGTACAAACAGGGGAGCCTTTTGATTCACAATGGTTTCCTTCTGGTGACTTCTAGGAGTTTGTCCAGATCTTCTTCCATCTTGGAGAGAGTTTTTGGTGTAAATCTGTCAAAATTGAGTTGATTTCGGACTTTATTGACATGAACCGGGAGTTCGACTTCTTAGAGTTGATCAATGAAATCGTCGATTTCTCGGCGTCTCGCGGCTTCCGAGGTTTCTAGTGCACTAGGGTCGATCAGACGACTTTCGAAGCCACTCGAACCGTTAGCGACGAAATCCCAGGATCCCACGTAAAAGGTGGTGCCTTCGGTGGGCCTTGCATTGTCGTCGAGAGGTGCCATCGAATTCTCTTGACGATCGTTGGCAAAGCCCCCTACCTGGCGCGGCAGCTGTCGGTGTTTAACCGCCAAGCTCTCCGAGGTATACACCGAGGAGATTGATTTTAGGCAGAGACTCGACAGGATTAGAACGCGATGGAGCAAGGAACACAAAGATTTAGACAGGTTCAGGCCGCCGGAGTGTAATACCATACGTCTTGTGATGTGGTTTGTATTGCCTTAGGTGTTGTTCGATGTGTGTCGTCCCATTTGGAGCGGTCCCTGCCCGCCCTTATATAATCTGGGGGGACAGGGTTACATGGAAACTCCTAGTCGAGTACTATCAGAGCCCTAATCCGATGAGGTCAGGTAGTTTCCTTGTAAATGAATATTCCCTACTCTAGAATATTCCACGCCCATAAGCAGTCCCGCTGCCCCGAGTCTAACAGGTTGAGAAAAGTAGTCGAAGTATTTGACGACGCATTGGCGAGTAGTCGATGGTGCACTGACGAGTAGTCGTAGTAGTCGATCGTGTGTCGGTGAGTAGTCGAAGCAGTCGTAACTGTGTGACGACGAGCTAAGTCAAAGTCGATGCAGACACAGCGCAGGCTGAAGTCATGATGTCGTGGCTAGGCCTGACGATGGGCCATGAAAATCCAAGGGCTATGAGGGCCTCCAAGCTCATGGGCTAAGAATTTAGGATTTATTATGGGTTTTTCAGATTACAGATAGGATTGGATCGGGCTTTAATTCAAAAAGATTGGCACATGCTGGATTTTGGATTTAGCCCAAGTCAGTCCATGGACTGAAAGTAAGGGCTTGGCCCATGGATAATAGCAAAGGGCTTACCTGTGCACACCTCTAGGGTTGGAAGAAGGGCGACCCGCGGGAGCGCCGCCAGGCGGCCGCGACCCTCTACAAGCTCCGCATCTGCCGGAGAACCGCGGCCCTGCCGTGCGCGAAGGCGCGGCGCCCGCGCTCGCCGACTTTGCCGCCATCGGCTCTGCCTGCGCCGTCGAGGTGCTCGGCCTCCTCGCAAGTGCCGCGAGGTGCGCCAGCAGCTGTGCCAGATTCGCCGCCGCCGCTGCCGCTCATCTCCAAGATCCGCGTTCGCTGAAGGTGGAAGCTAGATACCGGCCAGTCCAGCTGCAAGGTGACGCAGCATAAGACCCCGGCCACCCCAACGTCTCCAAGGTCAGGGATCTCCGCAGCTCCAAGTTACTTGTCACCACGCTTCTTGTTTGTCTCCGCCCTTCTGGTTAGTTTATGCTGCTACGGTTTTCTTCTTCACCCCGCCTCTTGTTTGTCTCCGCCCTTTTGAGGCTCTCAAGGTCCTTTCTTGTAGGCGCTGTAGCAGATCTGAAGCCGACACAAGAGCGGCCGGCCCCTGCTTTCCCCCAATCAAAGCGTCCGACCGACCCGATTCGCCCCGCAGGGTGAGTAAGCATTATCACGTGTTTTTCCCTCCCCGAAATACTATTTTCCTCAGATCTACGGTTACACGTCTTGCTGCAAAGATTGATCTATTCATCAAAAGAAGAAATAATAGCAGTGACAGTCTTTTTTGCTTTGCCATATCACTTCTGCTAGGATCAAAATTATTCTGAATTTATAATGGTAACTGCATTATTTTGGGTTCTAAATTATACTAGTTTAGGTTTTTTTACTTAATTAATGCAAGTTTAATATTTCAGCATTTTATTTAGATCTATTATCCATTGGTACCATAAGGTACTGAAAAGGTAGCTAGTCTGAATTTCTGAATTAGAATGGTATCTGCATCATTTTTATTATCTGATTGCACTAGGTATAACTGGAAGGCGTTTATTCTGATTGCATTATTTTTATTTTCATCACCTTTGTTAGTGTTCCATACTTAAAAAAAGTTTATTCTGATTGCACTAGATACAAATGGAAGGGGTTTCAGCAAATCCAGAACTTGATGGAGAGAGTCATGAGTCTATGTCAACTGATCAGTCAAGTCGTTCATCCAAAAAAGAGCTAAAGTTTGGGAACACATAGAGTCAGAAGTAGTAGATGGAATAGAAAAGACAATATGCAAATATTGTAGGACTCAGTTATCTTTGGTCGCTGGGAAAGGGACATCTCACCTAAATAGGCACATCGGATACCACTGCCCTCAGATTACACAAGAAGATAGGGATAGGTTCTTAGCAACCTTGAAGTCGAAGCCTAGTGATGGAGACCAGGTCATCTTCGATCCTGTAGTCTTCCGAGGTCTAATAGCAAAGTACTTCATTAGTGCAGAGATTGCGTTTCGCAAAGCTGAAGATCCCGCTTGGAAATAAATGATAAATTATTACCAGCCATCGTTCAGAGTAGTTGGTCGGCAAAGTGTTCGGGCAGATTGCCTTCTGTTGTATGAAGAGGAGAAGCTTATGTTGAGTGACCAGTTCTCAAAGTTGAAATCCCATGTTAGTTTGACAGCTGATTTATGGTCCTCCAATTAGAACTTGGGCTACCTAGGTGTTACGGCACACTTTGTTGATGAGGAGTTTGAGTTGCAGAAAAAAATCATATCATTCAAGCAGATTTCTTTCCCACATACATCATATGCGATACAGGATGGGATTACCTCATGCTTGGTAGAGTGGGAATTAGTTGGCCAGCTGTTTACTTTGATATTAGATAATGCTAGTGTGAATAACAGAGCAGTAAAGGACATGCGTGATGCTTTAGGTTCTGAGATGTTCTTCAGAGGTGAACACCTACATGTGAGATGTGCTGCCCATGTTCTGAATATTATGGTCCAGGCAGGTTTAAAGGTCATTCCTCATTCAGTTCTTAGAGTGAGGGATATCATCAAGGTTGTCACATCCACACCATCTCGGATGCAAATTTTCAACACAATTGTACAAACATTAGGCCTCAAAGTGAAGTCAGGACTGGTTCTGGATGTTCCACACCGATGGAACTCCACCTATGACATGCTAAACGAAGCATTGAAGTACAAGGTGGCTCTAAACAGATATGCAACTGAGCAACATCATGAAGCTCCAAGTGAATATGAATGGGCAAATGTGGAAGCTCTTCATGGCTTTCTTCAAGAGTTCAGTGAGGCAACTAAAGCATTTTCTGTGGATAGGCATCCTACAGCCCATCTTTTCTTGAAGATGCTGCTAGCCATCCGAGATGTTTTGCTTGATGAGACATGGAACACTAATGAGCTCCTCAATGAATTGGCTGACAGGATGCATACCAAATTCCAGAAATATTGGACAAATCCTAATATTGCTCTTCTTATAGCTGCTGTGCTAGATCCTAATATGAAAACTGACTTCATCAAGTTCTACTTCCACACAATTGGTGAACATGTTGATCTGAAAATGAGAGAATTAAAGTGGTACTTGAAGAAGTATTACCAAGAATATGAAAAAATTGTGAGGATCAACAATTTACCTACGGTCAATGTATCTGATGAGCAGGCCATGAGCGAGTCTGTTGAGTCTGGTACTAGTTCCTTAGGTCTGGTATGTGGTAAAAGACGCATGGAATTTGCATTTACCCAATTTGCATCACAAAATTCAGATGCTCGTTCAGAACGATCAGAATTGGATATTTATTTGGAGGACCCAAGGATCTTTGTGAGGTCAGATGAGAACTTCAATGTTCTAGCATGGTGGAAGAAGAATTCAGATGCATATCCAGTCTTGTCTTTGATGGCTAGAGATTTCCTCGCTATCCCTGTGAGCACAGTGTCCTCAGAGTCTGCATTTAGTGCTGCTGGAAGAATCCTTGGTAAAGATAGGACTTCACTCTCCCCTGAAACTCTTGAAGCCCTAATTTGTACTAAAGATTGGTTGATTGGGTTCAATGATGAAGAGGAAGGCGAACCAATGGGTGAAAAAAGGATGTTCGGTTCAGATGATGAGTGAAGGTAAATAGGCTTTACAATTGTAATCAATTCACATTTCACTGTCTTAATTCTAATGCAAATTCTTGCTTGGTATGCTTAACTTTGGATTTATGTCATCATTTACATTTGCAAAGTTCTTATTCTGAATTCATAACAGGAGAAACTTTTATTACATATTGAGAATTTAAGAAAGAACAGAGTTAAGTAGATGCTTATGTTTAACTAGGCACAAGATTCATTGGTCGAGTCAGAAATTTGATGAAGCTTGTCAGCATGAACGTCAATGTAAATCAGCAGGGTTGTCTTATATGTTGCGCTTACAATAGATATGAGGCATGCTGTCATACACCAAAGTTTAGCATGGAAGATGTCACTGTTCTTTTTCTTGATGTTTTTGCATGACTGCATCATGGAATTAGCTTTCTTATGTCAATACTGAGAAACATCAACACAAAATAATTTCAAGTAAACTTGTGCCCCCTGCTTGTTTGATTAATAAATTTCCATTTCAATGTCATTATAGGTTATTCCCGATGCTATCATCTTTCTTTGATTTCTCTTTGTGATACCATTGGACTGTTATCCAATCTGAAGGTTCTGAATGTGTCAAGTAATAGGCTCAGAGCACTGCCAGATAGCATCTCCAGGTAGGTAACACTCTGGTCCTTTTCTTTGGCTCGTAATACTATCCAACTGATTGGTGTTGATACTCCAGGTCACTGGTCACATGAACAAGTTGCGATCTCTTCCATCATCTGTTTGCGAGATGACACTGCTCTACCTCCTGGATGCCCATTTCAATGAACTATGTGGTCTGCCATCTGCCCATTATAGGTTCTTGTTGCTTGTTAGACGCTCTTGTTGCTCTGATCAGGACAGGCAACTTTTTTGTAGATGCTTGACAAATTTGTACACTTGTGATCTGTGACTGAGGCTGTATGGCTGAAGTGCACGACCAGCTCCTAAAAGAACAGTGCACGACCAGCTCCTAAAAGAACATCCGTGTTTCAGTTGCAGTCATGTTGCTTTCGTTTGTTAAGGAAACTTGCTGCTGCACAGGCTAACATACGTGCATTTGAAATTGTGCTGGCTTACAGTGCCTGCGTGAAACAGCCCTAAGGGCCAACGTGCATATATATTAAAAGGATCGGCCCGAGAGCTCAAAATGGGTAGGATTGGACCAGGATTTTAAAATTGAAAGGGTAGGGCTGGATAGGGTAATATATATATAGCAATGGGTTGGACAAGGATTAGGGTTGATTCCTAGAGTAAGAGGGCCGGAGTGGGGTTAGGAGAGGATCGCGGCCCATTGTCAGGGATAGTCGTGGCACATCTTGACAAATAAACTCCGACCTGTGTATTCATGCCGTGCATTAACACACGTATTAGTAATCAGTAGCCATAGGAAGGGAAGAATTAGAAATAATAAAGGAAAGAATACCCTTCCCCTGCATATAGGCTTCCCGTGTATGCATGTAACGATTTCTTGTTGATTTTGCCTAGCGTGTAGAGTAGTCGAAAGCTCACGGCAGATTAGCCGTCCCAACTCACGCGACTAATTATGGCACGGGTCCCGCAGTCCGCATGCATATCCATGTCTCATCGGACTCAGCTTTGCCTTGATCCACGAGCGGCGTGCAGCACAATTTCCAAATCAGACTTGACCTGGAGTCGGACTCGAGTTGGCGTCCCGCTGCAATTTTATGTCGCTGTCTCATTTCAAACACGATCTTCAACTAGAGCGTGGAGCGTATTGACTTTGTCTTGGCGTAGACTCGTCAACTCAGAACCCCTACTCGGCGACATTCTTTTCGTCGAGTAAATTGATTATCATAACAAGGTCCATCAAGCTCACCCAATGATCGTGACCATCCCTCTACCTGGTGTTGACGCCAATCTAGGGCCAACACACGAGCGCGCACGGTCATGTGGTGCGAGGAGGAGTTCGATGCAGTGCCTCCTGCGTGAGGCGGTCAGACCGGTCAGTGGGACCGGTCAGACCGGTCGCCTGGGTGAAACGGCGAAGTCCGACGAACGCTAGCCCGGGAGGGACCCTGTTAGGGCAGGCGCATGTAGGGTTGTTCTAGGATTGGCAAGACACCTAAAACACCTTCAGACATTGCGGAGACGTAGGAAGAACAGCAGATAGGAGGTTCGAAAAGCTAGGGTTGAGAGATAAAAGTAAAGGCAATGAAATAGTAGATTTGTTTTGTATTTTGATCGATTGGATGTCTTAATAGGCCGTGGCCCTTTATATTTATAGGGTGGGTGGACTTGCCCCGCAAGAAATTCTATTACAAGATCTAAATCTATGAAGAACTCCAGTTGTACTCGGACTCTGCTTGGACCGGTCAGACTGGTCGGCTCCTGCCAGATCGGCTACAGCGTCACAGACCGGTCAGACAGCCTGGGGTGACCGGTCAGACCGGTTGGTCTAGTCTGCTGCCAATTTTGGTCATCAATATTGTTGGCGCCTAGCAGCATCACCACCGGGAAACAGCGATGACGCCCGCAGACACCAATTGGGGTGGCAGGTATTTCATGAACCACGAATAAATCCACAAGCGCACGGAATACCGCTGTAGCATTTTACCCGAGAGTATACCGGGGTGTCATTTATATTTCCGCAGGGAAGGCGGTGAATGAAGAGATATAGACTAGTTGATCAACTTTATCTAGATTGGATATTCGAATGCATAAATAGGGGTAAGATATATAACATGGTTGGAGGTAGTGTGACACACACAAATACCCTAAAGGTAAATGAAAGAAAAGAAGATGCTATAGGCCGGGAGCAAGGTAGAAGTTAGAGCTCGAGTCAACTGTGTTAGGCTAGCTATATCTATGCTATCTTATGGTTTGATCGTCAGAGATTAAACTACACAACAAGGAGACCACTATCGAAGTAACGAGTGAAGCCCGTACACCCCGGCGGCTTTATGCACCTCCTACCCCCCATACCGAACGTGGAGGGCTGTCACCACCTGCCGGCTACCTCTACAAATTGTGGGTATAGTTGACGTCTAGCAACTCTTAGCTAATCTAGACACCATGTCTACACTAGTAAGCGATACTCTAGCATCCCGCGTGGAGCCCCCACCCTCCAGATGGATAGACATCATCACACAAGAGCAAACATACGAATACTGGAGCAGTTGATAGAGTTCTAAGGCCGATATGTTAACCATCGCAGCACAGTGCTATCACGCAATGTAAACATCGAATGATAACGCAACCAGATCAAGAAGTATACTCGATGACTACTAAACTTCTCCTAAACTCCACTAAGCCTATAGACTACACAAGATAAGCAAGAGAAGATAGGTGAGTCTGGGGTGTGTGTGTGTGTGTTCTCATTCTCTATCCCCCTTATAATTATAGCAGGGAGCCACGGGGTTTCTGCAGCTGATCCTCGTTGAACCGCCATTGGGAGCCAATGCCAAGCCTCCACATGGCTGGTTGAGGCTGTGGGGCCCACGGGCCTGGTCGGCCGACCAGGGCATGGCGCCAACCGCCCCCAACCGCCGGGGGCTGGGCTGTCCTGGGCCTCCTCTTGTCTGATCACTGGGGCTTGCCTTGTCTTGACTAGACTAGAAGTGGTTCTTGGGCTACACTTGTCCATTTGAGCCTGAATCTGTGCTCTGATATTTTCTGTGATTTTATGTCGGGCCAAAGTTATTAGCTCAAAAACACAACTTGCATTTTCTAGAAAGTGAAGTATGGTTTAGGGACTTTATTGGATAAAGATGCATGTAACAAATGCAAACTCTAATGATTTTCTGATCAAGTTGACGCCTGGAAATGGTCGTTAGTGAGCGTCAACAAACATATCCCCCCCTGTTCTTTGGCAAAGCTTGCGTGCCAAAGAACACTCCTTTGGAACAAAATTGTGTAAGGGCGATGATCACTAATATGTCGGCCATTTTTGTGCTAAGGGCGATAAAAACTATTGTCCATGTCTTGCTTTACCTCAAGTTGATGATGAAACAAATTGCTTTGGCCTCCAAACCTTCTTCATGGCTATTGGCTTTGTTGGCTCGACCTCCACTTGTTGCTCCATCGACTCTTGTTTGCCCAAACGTTGCAACCTTCTCTTTTGAGTGTGAGATAAGCCTGAGGGACACCACCTCGACTGTAAGTACTTTGAACTTTCCTTCACATCTTTCTCACCCTCCCTGCTGCAACTAAGATCCTTTCCGAACAGATTATTGCTAATCGGTCTTTGTGGAATACAACTTGGATATATAGAAGGATATTGAATATAATATGGTAGCATATACATCTTACTATAATCCAAAGGTGTATAATAACAAGGATACGACCAAAACGATGAAGCAATCGGCCCCAAATTTGGCAAAACAACATAATTATTTTGATGTAGGTGAAGATTCGATTGCTCATTAGAAGTTGATGTTGATTTAGTACCTTTGGCTTCATCTGGCGATCCCTTCTGCTTCTGGACTGCTCTCTCCTTCTGATACTTGGCCAAGAGCTCCTTGAAGCTTGGCCTTGTTCTAAATTTGATCATGGAGGAATTTTCAGAATTGCTGGATGCACCAGTCAGACTAGTTTGGACACCGGTAGGACCACCTGAGTGACCGGTCAGACCGCTCGATGAACTGGTCTGACCGGTCAGATTGCTACCAGTCTTTTTTCCTTTGCCTTGCCCCCCCCCTTAGTGTTGATTTCTTTGTTGCAACTCGACGAGTCTTGCTCTGCAACACTTTTCTCTCTTCTCCAATGATCACATTTTTCCCTTTAGTTGATTCGGCTTGACTCGGTCGAATTAAAACTTTGGGATTCTTCAATTCAAGCACATGTGCATGCATTGGAAAAGGATTCTGGTCAACTTGCATTGCAGATATAACTAATCGTCCTTCATTTACGGTCAATTGTATTTGTCTATGAAGAACATTGCAATCATTGGTAGCATGAGAAAAAGTATTATGTAATTTACAATAAGCACGCCTTTCAACTCATCTACCGACGGAATTGTGTGAGAGAACTTAATCTTGCCAAGTCTTGCTAACTCATCCAATATTCTATCACACTTTGACACATCAAAAGTATATTTAACCTCATCATGCCAATTTTTAGGAATCGGTTTTAAAGAAGCACAAGTACTTGGTTTATCATTGGGCGATCACACAAATTCAGCAGCATAAATTTTTTTAGACCCATCGTCCGAAGAATCTGAATGATACTCAAGAGCACGAGTATTGGGATGATGATGCCTATGACTTTCTTGTAACTCTTTGCTTCGGCTTTCTGCAGCCAAAGCTCTTTGATGCACTTGATTAACAACAAAAAAGTCATTGCCTTCTAGTTTCTCTTTAATGTGTGACCGCAAGTCATTACAAGCTAAATCCGCTAAATCTTTCTCAGCGAGATTCACATTAAAGCATCGGTTTTTTGTATCGCAGAATCTTCTAATATAATCATTAATAGACTCATCGTGCATTTGCATAACCGATGTTAAATGGGACAATTTAAGCTCATGACTTCCGGAAAAGAAGTGATCATGAAACTTTTGCTCTAATTGTTCCCATGAAGTAATGGAGTTAGGAGCCAAAGAACTAAACCAAGAAAAAGATATTCCGGTTAAAGATAAAGAAAACAAATGAACTTTAAATTCATTTATAGAACTAGCTTCTCCTAATTGTGCAAGATATTGGCTAACATGCTCAAAAGTGCTTTTAATATCATCTTCATTAAACTTCACAAATTCAGGCAATCTAAAACCAGCAGGATAAGTAACCGTATCAAAAGACATAGGATACGACTTTTAGTAAGATAGAGTTTTTCCTTTAATATCTACTCCAAGATTTTCTTCGATCATCTTAGCCAAATCATTCTTACATTCAGCAAAAAAATTCTCAAGATTAATTGATGAATTTGGCTGTGTGGAGGTAGACACAATCTGCTGGTTTGATATCGCATGACCGGGGGAACTGGTCTGACCGGTCGATACGACCGGTCTGACCAGTTGATGGGGTCGGTCTGACCGGTTGCTACTTGTGCTGCCATCGCTGCACGTATCGGTCAAACATCTTATCTATGATAGGACTGATATGTGGCAGGGTATTTCTAGGGAGTACTGATGGCATGTTATAAGTATGAGTAGAATATGGTGGCGTAGAATTTTCCAACTCATATGTTCGGCGGAAGTTAGCCGATCCATGGATGCTTGTGAGCGGATCTGAATATGTTTTCTGAGCTGCCAACGCGTTCGTTGGCATTACCATTTGACCACTGAAATAATGCATCGGCATTCCATACGGTGGTTGACTCGCCGGAAAATTTACCAATGGTTGAGAGACAGGGATTTCAGTAGATTCAACAGTAGACACAGGCTATGTGTCATCGATTACCAGTTGCTAACCGGTTAATATCAAAAACTTTTCACTAAATAGATCAACTAATTGCACATCTCGCTCAGCGAATAAATTTTCAACTTGTTCCATAGTAACACCAGTAGATGTGGCACTTACAGGAGGTGTTACCTCAGATGCATCCATAGAGGTAGAGGTGAAGTCGATCTCCTTGATCTTGGTGACCTTGCCACATCGATCAACCTTCATGCTTGCAAGCGCCGCTCTCAGATCTTATTCATCATGCTTCTTCTTGCTCTCCTCCAGCAATTGGTGAACATCTTCAGGAAGATGCTCCTCAGTTGCCAGGATGATGTTGTGCTTGTCGATGTTGGCAGTTGATCCCATCTTCTTGAGATAGATTAGATCAGTTTTTGTTAACCAAGATCTTTCTTCCCCAGCAGAGTTGCCAAAATATGTTGGCGCCAATCTAGGGCCAACACACGAGCGTGCATGGTCACACGACGCGAGGAGGGGCTCGATGCAGCACCTCTTAGGTGAGGCGGTCAGACCGGTCAGAGGGACAGGTGTTGACGGCTCTTAAGTACCAAATCTAGACCGTCAACTCATGCATAAATACATAAAATGTAAACATTAACATAGTGATAGGGGTTTATTACTGACCATTTCCATGAGTGTTGGTAATTATTTGTATGCAGGTGAAATAAGAGTGAAAACACACTTCATGAACAGGGAAACACACTCCACAGATCAAGACAAAATGCGCAACCAATCAGAGAACACGAGTCAGGCTCAATTGGATCAAAACAAGCCCATGCACCCAAGCAAACCAGCTTAGGACAGGCCATGTGACACCTCAGGTGTCAGTACACTTAAATACAGATCACTATACCCCATTTAAACTTAAAAGGAAAATGTGGGAAATTAAGTCAAAGAGGAGAGGTCAAATAAAAGTCAAAGTATATAAGAGAAATGAAAGGAGAAAGAAAAAGGAGTGAAAAGCTACACAAATTTCAATTCAAAAATATGCACAAAATTTTAGTTGGCTCATGAGAGGTACTTCAATTGACATGTGCTCAATTGAACTTCAGCCAAAAACCAACCAAAAACTGAATAAAACCAAAGCCCTTTTGTGCAAGTTTGAAAATTTACCAATAGTCCAAAATGTGAGTTTCAAATGAAAATTTGCATAACACAAAAGTTGTAGATCTTAAAAAGTTATGCAAAATTGGTATTCAACACTTTTTCATTTGAGCCCTCTAAGGAGACATTTTTAGTTTACCGAGAGGTCCCTGAATTTTTAGAAATCACAAAAAGGCCCTCACCTCCATCTCTCTCCTTTCGGCTGCTCTGTTTCGCTCGCCGCCCGCCGTACGCCGTCGGTGGACCTCGTCCACGGCGCGTCCGCGGCCAAGTGGACCCAGGGGAGAGCTCCAGCGCCACCTGGCCTGTCCCTTGGCACATCTCCAAGAGGACACGCGCCCCTGAGGCCCTCCCGAGCCGCCACGCCGCCCCGCCATGCAGCTCGCCGCCTGCTAGCTCCGCCCGCTCGCCGTCGAGTCGCCCCGGACCAAATCGACCTCCCCCAGACACCAATAGCCTCGCCCAGGTGCTCTCCGGCCTATAAAGAGGACCCAAGGCCCGCAGTCGCGCGACTTCCTCTCCTTCTCCCTCCTTCCGCCGTCCGCCATGGCCGGCGAGATCTAGCTCGCGCAGACCGGCCACCACAGCCCCGCATTGCTCCATCCAACCACTCCAGTAGCTTCGCCACACCCCAGTTAAGCTCCACGCGCGAGGAATCGAGCCCAAACCTATTCCCGTCGCCGTTCCCCTTCCACGCCGCCATCGGCGAGCTCGGGCTCACCGCGGACCGGCCAACCCAGAGGGAGACTGTGCACGAGAGCTACCCTAGGAGCTTCCTCATGCTCTCGCAGTGCCCGTGAGCGTGATGTTCCTCTACCCCAAGCCCTCCTTCGCCTACACCACCGGCGACCCGGCCTTCACCTCCGCCATTGACGCCGACGAGCTTGTTTCCGGTCACCGTGCACTCGAACGCCGACCTGGGTAGGTGTTCCTCGACCTTCTCTCTCTCACACGCCTCCCCGTTGCAGCCCCGGTAAGCCCTGCCTAGCAGAACACCACCGGCAAGATGCAACGGCGGAGAAGGCCGGTGAAGGACCCGGTTGTAATTTATTTTTTTCGCTCAAGGGTGTGTTTGCAAGATTTCCAATGTTTGTCAGTGAACTTCTAAAATGCTAAACAAATCACAGAAAAATCGTAAAAATGCAAACTCAACTTATCTGGAATCCTTGTAACAAGATCTACAATTTTTGTAACAGTGAAGTCTGCAGAAACTCTACCAAATTTAATCTAGCAAAAAGAATAAGAAAATCAACCCATGCATGTTCAGGAAGTTACACTCAACAAACGACCTTGATTTTTGAATATATTATCACTGATGGAATATTAAGCTCACAGTAAAAAGATGGCATCCAACCAAAACAGTAATCATGTTGGAACAATCAAGATTCTCTAATCTATTGTTGACTTTCAGGATTTAATACTAGAAAATATACACCTAAACTTGCTCTGGAATTTCTACTGCATGCATTTGTAACTGAAACCTTGTTAATCCATAAATTTCAGATTTATTAGAGTTCATTTGCTATATACCATGTGTAATGCTTGTTTAATCAACTTAATTCATCATATATAGTTTTTATGCTCAGAAAAATCTATATTTATTTCTGAAGTCTCACTTTAGTTCTGTAATCCTGCCTGAAAATTTTGAGCTACATTTACTGAGTTTTGCTTTAGTTAAAAATCATGCTTAGCATCTCATGGTTAGATTTAAAATTTTTGTTCTGAGTAAACTAGGACATATCTGATCAAGATTTTGTACATGTTCTTAGTTAGAGTTTATTCTTGCTATAATAAAAAGTTCACATGCAGTACTGATCAAATGAACTTTGAAAAATTTATGCTAACTCATGATAAGTTAACTACATAACTAATTTATCTTGATGATATAAAGCTTGATAATTTTTGTGGAATATTTTTAGCTTATGACTAGGCTCTGGTAAAAATTTGACTACCATATCCCTAGTATAACTCTCTGTAGAATTAATCTTAGTTAATGGCTTGCTAAATTTGTTCATTTTGTCACCACTGCTGTATAAATGAATAAAATCTAGAAACATTACATTACTGAGTAGATGCTTTGTAGATGCTCCCGTAAAATTTGTAGCACCAGAAACCATGTCAAACGTTCTGTGCAAAAAGGTGAAGTAACTAGAGTAATCTACTTACATGTTCTGTTATGGTTAATTGCTTTATGGTTAGATGCTGAAATTTATGCCATATATGCTAAAGTATCTAATCTGTGTTACTTTAATTTTTCATCACTAGCTCATGAGTAGATTGTTGTTATGAAATAGTAAAAGTATGCTATGTCTAAATGATAACAATGAAAACCAAACCCCCCCACTCATTCATGAAAAAACATAGTTATGTTTACTACTCCATAAATGACTGCCCGTGAAATGAAATATTGAGATCATCACTTAATTAACTTTTGTTGAACTACAACTTGATCGTGAAGGAAAGAAATCGTTATCCATGAGTAACTCATAATCTTGCATTGCATATAAAAGCGGTTAATCTTGCTGACGGAGAATACGAGCTGGTGCCCGCGGACTCTCGTGTTGATCAGGAAGTTAATTTGAACTGTGCTAGCGTAGCTCAAGACCTAGGCCAAGCCCCAGAGGTTTTTCTACCTGACAGTGCCCAAGAAGGCAAGCCCCGGTGCATAATGCCTTTATTTTCTGAGTTATTATTCATCTATCTATTTATAATGTGTTGTAAAAATTTTATTTCTGCATTTAAGTTTTCTAGGCGTTGATCGAAAACTTTAGATGCATGATCCCTAGGTACCTATGTTTGATATCCGGATCTTTTTCTCGACTAGTTGCCCCACTAACTAGGTACGGTACAAGTCGAGAGGTTTCCTGCCTTTTGCGAGATTATAGGAGTTGACTGGCTTTAATTCTGGCTGAAATATAAGGATAACGGGTGGGGTTGTGTAGTTGTGATACCCCGCTGGTGTAGGCAAAATGGCTAAGGTCGCGGTGTGTGGCTCATTTCGTTAAGCGTTTGAAAGTACTAGCCACATACCGAGAAATATGGTAATCGGTAAGCTTAAGTACCTGATTGGACTAGTGAGTGGAACGATCTCGCACCCTCTTAGTAGAAGTAGGTTTATTTTTGTTTGGACGTACGGGTGCAGAGTGTTCTGACTCTGTAGTCGGGGAGGGTGTTCCGGATCCACGGACTGGAAAGAAAGGGGAACAGTAGCGTGGGCGGGAGCGAAGTCGATCCCGATGCGTGTGGTCTAGGTTCCCCTAGCCAGGTTGAAATTCAATTCAGAATCGTCCGCCTCTCACGGCATGAGATTGCTTAATGTTTTCGCTCACACAGAGTAACAAGTGAAATATGATGATGATAATACTGCTGGTTGATTAAATGGTTGCTCTACCATATTTGTGTAGAGTTAGATGCAAACTTAGAACGGTTAATCTAACTAGAAGATGGCTAGATAAAATCTGCAAATAAGGACCAACTCTTAGTGGCATGTTTTTGGCAAAACAAACCCCGCCAACCAAAAAAAAGCCTTGCATGTCTAGTTATCGGACTATGTTATATCCGGTGACGGGTCAGTCTTGCTGAGTATTAGTATACTCAGCCTTGCTTGTAGCACTATTTTTCAGGTACTAACTTCGAAGATCTGTTTGCAAGTCTTACTTGGCCGTGTACCTTGCCTCCGGGCTGGTCTGTTGAGTGGGATGGCCCTTCAGCTGGTGCTGACCACCCTCCCGCTGAGTGACGCTTTTCGTATGGGCTTTATCAATGCGTCACACTTTTCGCTAGTAGTCGTTTACTCATTCCGCTGAAATAATGAGACTTGAATAATTTGTGTAGTTCGGACTTCTATAGTACTTTGCTACTCTGAACATGGTTTGTAATAAATTTCCTTTCCGCTGCAAACTCTGAGTTGTATGAGATGATCTGTGTTGTAATCTCTGGGCTCACCTTCGTGTGAGTGTTGTCTGCTAATCCTGGAATAGCGTGGCTTTTATCGAGGCTTCACTCGGGGAACTACCGGTGAGTGCCAAATTGGGTCAGAGTTGCTTAGCAACAAAGATCAGTGCACCCGGGCCCAGTAGTTTTGGGTGGTTCCGCCACAGGCCAAGACCCATGGGGTTAGGACAAGGAGGCCCAAGACAGCCTGCTGGACGAAGCTGGGGGCGGTTGGAGCCTCGGGCAGGCCGACCGACCTACAGGTCGGCCGACCTGGCCCGTGGGCCCCACTGCCTCATCCAAGTCACGTGTCACCTCCTCATAGGTCCCCTAGGTCGGTTCTGGGAGGATCACCTGCTGAAACCGACCTTGTTGGCCGTGGCTCCCTCCTATATATATGAGGGGAGGGGTTCCATTTGAGACACACCACCAAGTTGGAGTTCACATCCATCCAAGTGCTCTCTCAAGCCTTCTCTTGGTTTAGAGTTGTCTTAGAGTAGGGAGAGGGTAGAGGTACTCAGGAGGGGCGCCGGTCTTCGGCATTCTGCTTCCAGCTTGTACCTCTACGGATGCTGCTACATTCTTCGGTATTTAGTAAGTATTCGTGGTTCCTATCTCTAGTATTTTACTTGGTATAGTAGATGCTAGTAGTGCTTGTAGTTTAGTGAGATCAGTTCTCTTACTCGTGGGTTCGTCGCTCTGTATTCATATAGAGTGATGTAGTTTGCTACGGGACGTCATACGTAGTTAGACTACAGTAGTAATCAGTAGCGTAGGCGTGGTGTCTAGGCTAAAGATTATTCTTCGTTTGCCTTATATCCCACGGTTTGTTAGAGGTAGGCCGTAGGTTGTGACAACCCTATTGGTTCTTTGTAATCCTCCATGTTCGGATATAGCGTAGAGCTATTGGCCGGAATCGACTGGCAGACCAGTTGTAAGCCGGTGCCCGAAGCGAGTATTGTGCCCGAGAGATCGCCCTTTAACTCAGTAGTAGTGCTATCTTAGGAATCATCTCTTCCCTTCTACCTATCTTGGTGTGTCCTTGGATCGATTAGAACAGAGGAGAGTGCACACACATTCCTTGTTGATTCGATAACCCTTGGAATATTCTGAGGTGAAAGCTACAACGGTATCCGCGTGCATGCGGATTTATTCGTGACGCTAAAATACCAACAACAGGTCAGACCGGTCGCTGGTGTGAAATGGCGAAGTCCGACGAACGCTAGCTCGGGAGGGACCCCGTTAGGGTAGGCGCACGTAGGGTTGTTTTAGGATCGGCAGGCCACCTAGAACGCCTTCAGACATCGCGGAGACGAAGGAAGAACCGCAAATTGGAGGTTGGAAAAGCTAGGATTGAGAGATAAAAGTAAAGGCAATGAAATAGTAGATTTGTTTTGTATTTTGATCGATTGGATGTCTCAATCGGCCATGGCCCTTTATATTTATAGGGTGGGTACTTGCCCCGCAAGAAATTCTATTAAAAGATCTAAATCTATAAAAAAACTCTAGTTGTACTCGGACTCTGCTTGGACCGGTCAGACCAGTCGGACCCACCGGTCAGACCGGTCGGCTCCTGCCGGATCAGCTACAGCCTCACAGACTAGTCAGACCGCCTAGGTTGACCGGTCAGACCGGTTGGTCTAGTCTGCTGTCAATTTTGTCCGTCAACACCTGTCGCACCAGCTGTCGGTGTTTTACCGCCAAGCCTACCAAGGGTGTGCCCAAGGTAGTTGATTACAGGCAGGGAGTCGCCGAGATTTGGAACTCGAAGGTAAACAGAAGGACACAAGATACAAATTTAGACCGGTTCGGGCCGCCAGAATAGCATAATACCCTACGTCATGTGTGGTGGTTTGGTATATTACGCCCTGCACTGGTATGTTTGGCTCTGTTGAGCTTATACGATCTAGGTAACCCGCCTTCTTTTATATAGTTCAGGGGGTGGGATACTAGTCGGCTTACAAGGTAGAGTTCTAGAAGGATTACAAAGTAGAGTCCTAGTAAGATTACAAAGGAGTTTAGTTGGAGTCTGATTCTTTCCTTCTTTACTCAGATCTATGCGGTGTGCACAATCCCGTGGGCCCGGGTCTGACATATACCCCTCATGCTTGACCCACCTGTCAGGGCCGAGAGATGTAAGAGGAGAGTAGACCCATAAAAATAACATATTGGAGAGCATTTCTGCCAAAATCGATTTATTTTTCTCACTAATCGGTACCCTACCCGCCGGCCCACCACGCCCCTCTCTCTCGGATGCTTCCGCAGGTGGACGGCGCCACGCCCAAGATCGTCCTCCACTCCCTAAAAAAAGGGTAATTTTGCTGATGGACATTATTTAATGTTGATATTTGATTATGGACACTACTTAATTTTATTTTTGCTAATAGACATTCTTCATATTTATATATTTGCTGTAAGACACTACAAGTATTATAATATTCATTTTGTGGTAAAAGAAGTAAGAGAATTAAAAGAAAGACCAAAATGCCCTTGACATCATATCCTCTCCATCTAATTCCAAGCCACGTCCGTTCCCATCCTCTCGTTCACCACCAGTGACAGGCAGGAGGTGCCGCCGGCCACCATCTGCAGCCCAAGCAGCGGCGCCGCCAGCCCCAAATCCCACCAAAATTACCCTGCTCGTGTAGCTCCGCCCCAACCCCACACAAATCATTGCCGCGCTCCACCCCAGCCCATGAATCGGGCGTCGTCGACCCCCTGAACCACTGGCGCAAGGCGATGCTCCGGGGGCAGCGTCATCCGCCACATGCTCAAGATGATAAGGCCTGCAGCGCGGGGGGGGGGGGGGGTACGGCGACATGGGCGACGACGGTGTCCCCGCCGGCTCCGGCTCCTTCGACACCCTCCGTGGCTGGTGGAAGAACGACGGCGGCCGTCTCCGCGGTGGCGGCGCTGCTCGACTCCGCCGGCGGCGACCTCCTTCCGTCCTCCCGCGAGCGGGCCGTCGCCGTGCTGGCCGCCTTCGCGTCCTCGGGCGCCGCGTGCCGGTTCCTGGCGGAGGAGGCCGGCGCCGTGGTGCCCCACCTCTGCCGCGCGCTGGAGTCCGGCGGCGCGGGCGTGGAGCACGCGTGCGCGGCGCTGCTCCCGCTGACGGCGGCCTCGCGCGACGCGTCGGCCGCCGTGGCCGCGCGCGGTGGGGTGGCCGCCGTGGCCACGCGCGGTCGGCTGCCACCGCGCGCGCGCCGCGAGGACCGTGGCCGGGCAGCAGCCGAAGGTGCCGTTGTTGACGCGGGCCACGGCGCCGTCGTGGTGCGCGAACTCGGCGCGGATCTCGGCCTCCGTGATCGGCGCGCGGGGGCGCTGCACCCCGGCACAGGAGACGACGTCGCCGCCGCCTACAGGCTACAGAAGGCCCCCGACCGGCACCGCCTCCCGCAGGCCAGAAGACCCCGCGACCGCCGCCGCCAGGAGACCGCCGCGGTGCGTGGCATGCGGGTGCTGGGCGAGCGCTGGCGTGCAGGGGAGGAGGAGCACGGCGCAGCGCGCCCTGTCGGCGAGCTCTGCTGCGGGGAAAAAGAAACAGGGGAGAGTGAGGAGAGAGAGAGTGAGGGAAGTCAAATAGCACTGCAGGGGTATTTTGGTCATTTTACTTGTTTTCTCTCTGCTCTAAACCATGAAATCATTATTTTATTGACTAAAGTGTCTCATAGCAAATATACATATTTAAAAAGTGTCCATAAGCAAAGACAAAATTAAGTAGTGTCCACCAGCAAAAATCAATATTGTAGAGTGTCCAGGAGCAAAATTACCCCTAAAAAAAAGATCGTCCTCCACAGCCGCGGCGTCCGAGCTCCATCTCCTGGTCTACTACACCATGCTTCTGGTGCTACTGCCGTCCAAGGAGCTGCGGGAGTATATCCGTGCCCGGCCACGGCGTCGCAGGTGCTCAAGGACGCCTCCAGCGATGGTGGATGGTTCCTGTGCTATGCGGATCGGGTGAGATTCGAGGATTGCTGGGGTCGCCGCGTCCGAGGAGGGCCAATCTACTTTGTGCTCCCCACTGGGGCGCACCACCACGAGGGGGTCGCCGCGTAGCCGTCAAGGCCTCTGCCGCAGTCTCAAGCGTCGCCACCGCGGCCGGGTCGGGCATCACAGTCGCGCTCCTCATTTTTGCATCGCCGGGGGCTAGGCGGACCCTGTCCTACAAGGCAGCGGCGCAGCGGAAGAGGCGGCCGGCATCGGCCCGCCCCGGGAGGCAGCTCGAGCGGTTCTCCACAGAACTCACAGCGATCTCCGAGTGCGAGCGTGATCCAATCGCTGGTCGAACCGAGACGAGACTGCCCTACCAACTGCCTTGCCGGGCTCCGATCAACTGTTGCGAATTGAATGCTCTGGAAGCAGAGGACGATGGAAGAAAGACCCATGCCCAAATGGGCTCCACACGGCAGTGCCAGTGTGAGCTGAACCATCGGTTGGGCCTTGAGATGTAGGAATTTAGGGGTTGTATGGTTTGATGGGCTAAATTTTAGTTCATGTCACATCAATAGGGGTGGTAAAGGACTCAACATTTTGAACTAGAAAATGTAAGGGCCAGATCCTAAAAGGGCCGGGCTCTAATCTTATATAATTTTGAACTAAATAATTTAAGGGTTTTTTTATGCTGTGAAGAGGCCACTAGGGCCATGGCCTATTACCACCCCACACATCAAAGAGAATCTTAGTATTTAGAAGTAATAAATAAATATTGATTAATCCACGTTTAGCGGATGGTTACTGTAGTATCACTGTATCAAATTATGAATTAATTAGGCTCATTAGATTCATCTCGCGAATTGGCACTCAGCTATCAAAAAATATTAATAAATAGATTTTATTTGATACTCCAAAATAGTAAAAATCCTTTTGATGTGATAGGGACTAAAAGAAGTCTCTTGGAAAGAAACAAGCCCTCAGGATGCGGCTTCATGGCCACTAGAAAGCACTCTATATCATGATTGCAATAATAAAATAAAAAAATGAATATTCTTTCAAAAAAATATGGCCAAAATAAGATATAACTATGTGACTTTAAATTTAAGAAGAGGGGAGAAAATGATGTAGATACATCCTATTCCACTTCGGTACTAAGGTCTGGCTTGGTCTTTTAAGTTGTTGTCACATCAAATATTTGGATGTCAATTCGAATGTTCAGATGCCAACTTAATATAAAACTTAATGTTTAGTACTCCTAATTGCTGTATAAATATGCGATGTGGCGGGACTTATGACTTAGACTGAAAAAAACCAAAGAGTACATTCTACCTCGTAGCATGATGCATCAACCAACACTCCAATTATTATTAATTTATTTAATAATAAACATTTTCCATTCACCAAAATTGAAGCCCCACTGGTTGTCCATCCTATTTTTGTATTTTTCCATAAATATGAAAGTAAGTGGGACAAATATAGAAATACAAGCATGAGTTTTCCGTTTGTTTTCATCCGTATCTATAAAACCCATCACACATGTGTCAGTTGCATATCGCAAAAATAGAATGCTAAACTTAGTGCTTAATATTGATTTTTGCAATATATCACCGTCAATATATCGTAAATATGGATTATTAAATTAGTGATTATATTATTTGCCGAAATGGTTCCTTTCAAGTACATGAGCATGCTTCGCGTTTAATTTATTAACACTCGAGCTTCATACTATTTTGAGATAAGTTACTGAGTTTTACTCTACACTACGTGTACCCGTGCACTTGATTAATTTTGATCTTGATCTTGACCTTTTTTTTTCTTTTCTCTATGAAGGAGAATGGAGGTGAGATCTTTTCTTTTTCTATGTTTGGAAAATTTAATTCCATGGAGAGAAATAACACATATAATTTATTTCTAATTATCTGTTGTAGTCCGATTCTGTTATATTAGATTTGTGTCGACCTAACCTATGAGATAGCAATGAAGTTTATTATAATACATGGTTTTAGAAATTTATTTTGAATATTAATTTAATTAATACTGAATTATATACACTTTTGAATTAAAATATAATTAGATTTCTCAAATCACGTGCGTGTCGCACGTGAGTATATGCTAGTTAGAATAAAAGAAGAAGCATTAAGTCGCTTGATGATAACACAATTCCTACTGTCCTACAAACTAATCGAAGCTCATCAACTGGTAAGATTCCTTATGATGGAATCTGTCCATTCGGATTCGAAAATAATTTTTTGAATTTATTTAGAGTTTAACTGGTGTCGTTACATTGGCTGACAAGGCCAAGCCAATCTCCAACCATGTCTTTAAGAAAAAGGGCTAATTTTGGGCACTAAGTAATCCACTTAAATTTGTTTGACCCATGCCTCAATATTGGCTGAGCGTACAATATAAAATGGATTGTTAAGAGATACAAGAAATAGACAATTGTTTCCGAGGTCAGAAAATTATCTGACTTGAAAACTTTCCAAACGACATTGTTATTTCTCAGTTTCGCTGCGCTTTGTCAAAATTAAGGAGAAACTGCGTTTGCTGGCTTTTGACGCAAGGTAATATTTGCACGGATTTGTTTTAGAAACCTGATACAAATTCACTGCTAGAAATAAAAATTGCCGAAATAGAATATATTCACCCCGAGAACATTTGACCGAATAGCAAAAGTCAGCATTGTTATAAGAAAAGAAGTGCCACGTGTTCAGGAGACGTTGCTGCGAAGCAAACGGCTTCCTTCCTTTCCCCGCACTCCTTCCTTATTCCTTCCTTTCCTCCTTGTCCCTCGGCTCCGCTTCCCCTCCCACTCTCACACTCAGTCCACTGTCATCTCCCTCCCTCTCTCTTTCTACTTTTCTAGGTAGGATCTCTCCTCACTGTCACCAATGTCTCAATTACTGATGCTCACCCCACTCCTCGTCCTCGTCCTCGTCCTCATCCTCCCGGCCGGCGCTAGTTCCTGGGGCGACGCCAGGAGGGCGCTGCACGAGCCGCTCTTCCCCATCGAATGGACCCCGCCGCCGTCCACCACGGCGCCCCCAGCACCGGGCTTCGCCGCCGACCCTTCCACGTCGGTCCCGCCCGTCGACAACGGCGGGCCCGCACTGCTCCCCTCACCGCCGCCGCCGGACACCGTCACCGCAGACGCCTCCTCTTCCCGCACGGGCCCGGCCCCGCGCTCCCGGGGTGGCGGCGGCGGGACACCCAAGGCCGCCATCGTCGTCGCCTCCGCTGCGCCGGCAGCCGTCCTCGCGCTGCTCGCCTTCGCCGCCGCGTTCCTCCTCACGGGCCGCCTCGCCCGCCAGCCCGCGCATACGCACAAGCCCCCCGCCCTCGCCGCCGCCGCGCTCCCTGGGCCTGCCTCCGCCGTTGTGCTACACGCCGACGCCGTGGGCACCTCTACGGCGGGATCGTCGTCGGGCGCCACCCCATACCAGAAGGTCCGCTCGGGGCGCGCGCGGAGGGGCATGTGCCGCGACGTCGACACCGTCCCGAGCCCAGAGCTACGGCCGCTCCCGCCGCTGCGGCGCGCGGGGTCGTCCGACGAGGACGCCGGGTACTATACGCCTGGCCAGCGCTCGGTGGCGTCCGCCGGTGGCGAGGGCGTCGGGACGTGGAGCGAGGCGAGCGCATCAAGCCCGCGCACCACCACCCCGTCCCGTCGCAGCCTCCCCAGCCTTACCAGCGACTTCTTCGCCCCGACGCCCACCGCTGCGTCCATGGCGCCACCACCTCCCGCCCCTCCTGTTCCGCGCTCCCGCCGCACTCTGCCGCGCACCCGCTTCAACGCCGGCTGTGCCTCTGACATGATCAAACAAATGGTCTCGCCACCCCCCAACCCATCACCGCCACCCCATCCGCCTCCCCCACCTCCATCGGCGCCAATATGCAACAATGCAGCTCCTAAACCTCCGCCGGCACCGCCGGGGCCACGTGCTGGCCAATTATCAGCAAACCGGCTGCTGAAACCAGAGCAAACAGAGGGGCCAAGTGTCACCGTGCCGAGAACGCCTTTCATGTCTATGAAGAGGGACAATGACGGCATGCCAATTCGGACGCAGGATGATGCTTCCGTTGATGATGAAGCCCGGCCGAAGCTGAAGCCGCTGCACTGGGACAAGGTCCGGGCGTGCTCCGACCGTGAGATGGTCTGGGACCGGCTCAAGTCCAACTCATTCCAGTTAAGACAGGATTTTCGGAACATGCGTGGAATTATTGGATGTTTGTTACGTATCGACTCATTAGAAATTATGATGTTGACATGAGTTACTTGCAGGTTGGATGAGGACTTGATCGAGGTGCTTTTCACGAACAATGCGGCAAATGCACCTCCTAGGGACACACTGAAGAAAGCTTGTGTGCCACAATGTAGGTCTGAAGAGAAGGTCCTTGACCCCAAGAAGGCACAGAACATTGCCATCCTTCTGCGTGCACTGAATGCGACGCTGGAGGAGGTCTCTGATGCACTGCTTAATGGTGAGCAATTCTTTGGTTACTGAATATTTTATTAAGCAGAAATATCTACAAAATATAATAAGGTGACCTCATCTAATACGGAGGGTTAATTGGATTTGTGCCATTACTTCTCGAGAAACTATGCCACTGCAATTACAATTCATCTGCTGTTCGGAATACGCCATTCTTATGCCTGACACCGTCTTGGCCCAGTTGCAGGTGCACCCATACGCCCCACTCCGTATTTTTGTATGGACCAAAGTGCCCTCGTTACTATCATCTCACTCCACTCACTGACATGTGGACCCCACATGTCATCCCCTTCCTTCTCCCCTCCACCAACAACGGTGACGGCTGCCACCACTGCGAGTGATCCGTTGTCCCTCGGAGGGCTCCGCCACCGCGAGGTCTTTGTCGGAGAGGAGCTTTCACAATGATGAAGGCCGATTCCTTCTGCAGAAAACCGGCTAGTGATGCCTCGGCAGAGGAGGCCTTCTGCGGCGTTGAGTCTTGTGTTGGCGCGAGTGCCAGCGTCATGCTCCCCAACTCGCCAGCCGATTCCACAGCCTCCTACACCGACTTGGCGTCTGAGGACGCCGGCGCTGAAGGAGGTGGTGACACTGGAGCTGCAGTGGGGTGGGGGCAGAGAGCGCGGCCACAATGTTTGGTTCTCACGTGGGAGGGGAGGAAAAGCATCGGCGCTGGGTGGAAGCAAAGGCGACAGCGGCGGCGGTGGTGGCAGCGGGGGGCGCGAAGGTGAGGATGGAGAGGAATTGCTTGGAGGAGGCGGAGTCAGGGTAGGACCAGCCGAGGGAGGAGGAGGTGGTCATGGTGGAGCGGGTGCTGGTGCTAGGTTCTCCGACGAGATGATTCCATCACGGGAGGGACGCTGTGAAGGGGGAAAAGAAAGCGTAATGGGATCGGCCGCCGGTGAGGGCGGCGGCGGACGGATTGGTGAGGCCATCAAGTTGGGGCTGGTGGTGGTTGGGGCTAGGGCAAATGAGGAGAGGAGAAAAAGGGGGATGACTTGTTGTTCACGCCTACCAATGTCACCACTGGGAATTGTTATGTTGTGATCCAAATTCATTGCACAAGAAAAGGCCGACTTCTGATGGAGTGAAGCGGAGGTCTGTCGCCGGAGGTTTTGCTCCTTGTTTGATAATTCCTCTTGTAAGCCGCCGCTAGGCATTGTATACACACACACCCGATATAGTGAAGATTTGCTGGCTGGCGCCCGTGGTTTTTGCCTTCCGCATTGGGAGAGTTTTCCACGTTAAATCCTCGTGTCCCCTGCAATTGATCTTGTTGTTCTTCGTCGTTGATTTGCCGTAGCTTCTAACAGGAATCAGCGATGACGCCCGCAGACGTCAATGGGGTGGCAGGTATTTCATGGGCTACGAATAAATCCGCAAGCGCACGGAGTACCGCCGTAGTATTTTACTCGAGAATAACCCGGGGTGTCATTTATATTTTCGCAGGGAAGGCGGCAGTGTGAAGAATATAATTAAACTAGGGGAATCACTATGGATTAATGTCAATGATCTGAGCAGGGGAATAATGTTCATGATAGAAAGGGGATAGTGTAATATACAAGCGAACCAGATAACTCCATCTCAGGATATCGGAGAGGTGAGAGCAAGATGAAGGGTAGCTAGAGCCATAATCTATTCTACACTCGTGAGCAAACTGGTTTGAGTCGTTCATACACATAGAAAAGCCTGCGAACATGGACTAGGGAGACTGCATCCAGATGAGCAGGGCAAGCCTGAACATCCGACGACTTTATGTACCTCCTACCCCTCTAACCGAACGTGGAGGATTACTAGGGCTCAAACAGGGCTATCACCACCTGCCGGCTACCTCTACAAACCGTGGGATAAAGTTGCATCCAAACACGGTTATCAACCCAGGCACCACGCCTGCGCTAACAAGCACCACTCTAGCCTTGCGCAAGAACACCCTTGTCTATCCGGGGCCTTAGTTCTAGAGAGCCCAATTAAGGAAAATGTAACAAAGCCATGAAACAAGAATTAGTCTATGCTTATGAATCTCACAAAGCAAACATAGCTCACAAAAAGGATCATATACACAAACATGAGCATATGTACCAAAGTACTGAATTAAAAAATAGACTCTAGTACAAACTCAGAACATTACATAAAGAGAAGATAAAAGACATACCGGACTACGACTCGTACCCGAACTCCTCCTGACCTAAGACCTCTACAAGTGAAGATGAACTACATCTTGAGAGATTGGCTAGTGTAGCTTGTAGTGATGATGGAGATCTTCCATCTCCTCCATGTCTTGAAATGGAGCCCCTCCCCTCATCATATATATATATATATATATATATATATATATAGGGGAGCCACCCTCTCCTCGGCCAGGAAATAAGCACGAGACCCCTTGAACCGACCTAAGGAACCAATAAGGAGACGCCACGTCAAAGCCTGAAGGCGGTGGGGCCCATGGGCCGGTCAGCCGACCAGGGTGGTCGGCCGACCACCCAGTGGGCCCACCAACCTTCCCTTTTTGTTCTGTGGACTGTTCTTTGGGCCTACTAGTCATTGGCTTGTATCTTGACTTTTGTCACATTGGTCTCCTTCTCTGGTGGGCCCTCCAATCCATGTATACTTGTGTAGCGGCATTTGATTGGATGGCGTCTTGCTCCTTAGTTGAAAAGGGTATGATTGCCCTTCATTTCCAGCTAAAATCTGCACTGAAAGAAATCTAGAGAGACATGTGGAATTCGGTGATTTATTAGTGGCACGAGTATAAGAAATGCAAGTTCATCTATTTATTGTGACTATATTGACGCTCAGAAATGGTCGTTAATGAGCGTCAACACATGTGGGGCCACATGTCAATGAGTGGAGGGAGATGATAGTAGCAGGGGCATTTTGGTCCATACAAAAATTGGGGGGGGGGGGGCGTATAGGTACGCCTGCAACTAGGCCCGACAAGGCGTTAGACGTACATAATGGCGTATTCCCAACAACGTATGGGTACGCCTGCAACTAGGCCTAACAAGGCGTTAGACGTACATAATGCCGTATTCCCAACAGCAGGTGAATTGTAATGGCACTGGCATAGTTTCTCTAGATGTAATGGCGCGCTTCAAATATGGTATAGTTATAATGGCACAGATCCAATTAACCCTAATATCTAATATCTTGGCTGAGCATTAGGTACTAGGTTGTCGGTCCAATATGTCAAGTAGTTATCAAGGGACGGAGTACCTTTTAATTAGTTATGATGTGGACATTTCTAGGACTATAATCAGATAAAAGGATTCTTTAATTTCAAAATTATACTGTCTTGCATTAGTTTCCAGGAGAACCCTTTGAGCTTTCAGAATGTTTTATTACTGTAGGATCTCAACAATACCATCTGCAGATATCTATGACTGTACAGGCAGACCTTAACCAAATATATGTGATGGTGACATGGTGTCACAGCATTAGCCCAAACTCAGATACTTAACA
This sequence comes from Panicum virgatum, assembly GCF_016808335.1. Lineage (NCBI taxonomy): Eukaryota > Viridiplantae > Streptophyta > Magnoliopsida > Poales > Poaceae > Panicum > Panicum virgatum. Next base: position 32,746,300 of record NC_053144.1, on the reverse strand, counting down.
GCAGATAGTTTTATTATGTATGCTGTTTGAATTTTCATTTTGAACAGTCTTAGTAAACTTTGCAGGCCACTCTACAATGAGCATTATATACATTCTTCATATTATGTCTGCAGTAGCGCAGAGATGTTATATTGCGCTACTGGAGTTTAGGACTTCTCAATATTTTTACACAAAGCATGTTTGGAAGTTTAGTATCTTATAATGCTTATAGCAATGCGTATTGAAGTATATATGAGAAATTTTTCGTTCAAATTTAGGCAAAAATGCAATACATGCTGCTCCAGAATATTCAATCAGATACATCGTCGTATTCAAAGCTACCCTTTCTAGTTCTACTCACAGTGGTAATTATTACTGACATTTTAAATAGGCAATGCTGAATGTCTGGGGGCTGATCTGTTGGAAACCATAGTAAAGATGGCTCCTACTAAAGAGGAAGAACTGAAACTTCGAAACTTTACTGGGGACTTATCAAAGCTGGGTTCAGCAGATCGGTTTCTTAAGGCTGTGCTAGATATACCTTTTTCCTTCAAAAGAGTTGACACTATGCTCTATCGAGCCAATTTTGAGAGTGAAATAAATTATCTCAATAAATCTTTTGGAACATTAGAGGTATGCCTGTGCACTTTTCATTGTAACTTCTGTCACAACTATCTACCTTAACTTGTATGTCATTATTTCTTATGTTTTGCCTGGAAACAATTCTTTAGAAATTAAGTCATTTTCCTAGCTTACACATTTTTGTAGATAGCTCGGAGCTACTCTGGATTATGGTGGAATCAACTTTTCAAAATTGACAATTTTTCAATAGCACATCCCGAGTTTTTCCTTCTTGTTTAGGGATTTTTCCATGTATGGGTTTGCAGGCCGCTTCTGATGATTTGAAAGGCAGTAGATTATTCCTGAAGCTACTTGAAGCTGTTCTGAGAACTGGCAATAGAATGAATGTTGGCACAAACTGGGGTCAGGCAAAAGCCTTCAAGCTCGATTCCCTCCTAAAACTCGCAGACGTCAAAGGTACTGATGGTAAAACTACCCTGCTACACTTCGTTGTTCAAGAAATTGTCCGTTCTGAAGATGCAAAATCTGAGAAAGATCCAGAAAGTCAAAGCAGAAATATCGTCAAAGATGAACAGTTCCGTAAGCAAGGACTAAAAGTTGTATCTGAGCTGAGCACTGAGCTAGGGAATGTCAAGAAAGCAGCTAGCATGGAGTTCGATGTACTGCACGGCTATGTATCCAATCTTGAAGCTGATCTTGGAAAGATCAAGTCAGTCCTCCTGCTCGAGAAGCAGTGCACCCAAGGCCAGAATTTCTTTGCAACGATGCATGATTTTCTCAAGGAAGCTGAGATGGAGATCGAACATGTCAGGAGCGAGGAGAATAGGGCTCTGAGAAGAGTGAAAGAGATCACCGAGTACTTCCATGGGGATGCAGGTAAGGAGGAAGCTCACCCTCTGAGGATATTCATGGTGGTGAGGGACTTCCTGTCCATGTTGGACCACGTCTGCAGGGAGGTAAGCCAGCAAGACAGGACGGTTGTTGGATCAGCAAGGTCATTCCGAATGTCAGCTGCCACAACGGCGATGCTGAATTTACATAGCCAACATGGAAGGGATAGCAACTCGGACAATGAGAGTTCCTCGCTGTAGGAAATGTGGATCAGGGAGGAAACACGATGAATTTTTGAAACAAACAACCACAAGAATTCTGTATAGATGAATACTGTTACATTTTGTCATAGCAACCCAAGCACATATGTAATATTTTGTTAAGTATAAAGATAGGCGAAGTCATGTTGTATAATTATCGATGGAGGGAATTATTTTCCGTACAAAATAAATAAGTCATCGGGTAGTACACCTTTGTCCTTGTTTCAAAACCGTTAGGACAGAAATCAAGTTTACTTTTAAGTCAGATCAAGAGAACAACCAGCAAATAGAAATCAGTGATAATTCATTCTGCAAGACTATCAAGATTTGGAGAGATGTTCTCAAATTCCACTAGAGATTTGGACTGCATTGACTTTCATTAAGATATTGTGTTATTGCCATTAATTTGTCAATGCTTCAGCTACGTTCAGCTTGTGGATGTCTCACATAAAAGGAAGAGCGTGCAGGGGGCAAATTGAAGGTACCAGCCGTTGACGACCAAAATTGGTGCGACTAGGCGTATCGGTCTGATCGGTATGCATAGACCCGTCAGATCGCTCTAGGTGATTCTGTCAAAATGCAAATTTGACTTCACCATTGCGTAGCGCTCATCGAGTTGATCAAATGCATATATAGAACGTCTGATTTGGAGTTCAGATGTGAGAGTTATGACCTCGGAAAGATATGACCAGACTCGGACTAGTCCAACCAGTGGCTAGGGCAGTCAGACCAGCTGTTTAGACAGCCCAATTCGAATTAGAAGTTGTATTTTGATTCAAAGTTAATTAGGGTTTCGACTTTTATGACCAGCTAAATGAGGATATCCAATCCAATCTATCAAATACATTTACCCATTTATGCTTTTTCTTTGCCCTAATCTTTTCTATCCTTGTATTTTATTTTTCTCTCATCTCCATGGCATGAGGGGGCATCCTAGCTAGCCTACTGAGACTAGACTAGGGTAAACCACCATGCGCATGCCGCGACGGGATCCCTCCCCTGCAAACATATTAAACATATCTATCGACGGACCTAGTCTGGTCTCTAAAACCGGAAGTTTTGTCTTCCAAAGTAATGCAGCAAGAAGTGCTGCTGCGGGTGCATGTTCAGTGCTAAGTATTTAAAGTGACACGTTTTCACGTCAACACCAGCCTTGGAAATTTATGCAAAAGAGCAGCGAACTGAGAAGGGGGTGGTGATAAGGAACGAGGAATAACTCCCAGCGACGTAACGCAATCATCACCTCCTGCTCGGTTGCGCTGGCTGGACTTAATCATTCTCGCATTTCCTTCTTTATCTGCGAAAGCGATCTCTGTTACCCATCCTTGCGTATAGAGATAACAGATAAAGGAACCAGATCATGATCACGGACAGAGTATGCGTCGATGGCTTTATTTCTACAGAAAACCTTCATTGCATCTTTCCTTTTATCCTAAAGATACATATATCATAGCACCGTCCATGGGACTGGGATGAACTTGATGTCAAGCATCCTAGAAGGCGAACAAATTTATAAACAGCAGTCGAGAGGAAGTGGCATGTGCTCCACGGAAATTTGGATTGCTGCAAAATCATCTGAAATATCGTGGCCCAAGAAAGGGGATGAATGGGTTCCTTTTTGATTTCCATAAGTTCTTAACCTAACACTAGTATCGCCCATTCTACAAATTCCCAACCTATCACCTGGAGCACTAGTGTTGCCCAAACTACTAACTCGAGAATCCCCTTAATATTTCGGTCACCGTAAACTATAAAACCTGAACTAAATCAAATATTGTTCACCTCCTTGTGACACTTTTTGGCAGCCAAACTTGGCAAGGCGCCGAGGCCGAGTCGACCGGTCTGGACCTATGTAATCCGAATTGGTTTAGATCTAAATTTTAGAATCCTTTTGTAAACCAATTTGGAAGGGGTACGATCTCTCCGGCCTATAAATATAAAGGCTACGGCCGATTGAGGGTTTTTTTAACCACAATCGAATCAATACATCTATTTTACCCTTTTTCTCAAACCCTAGCTTTCCAACCCCTTTATTTGTTGTTCTTCTTGCATTTTTACGGCGTCTTAGGGCATTCTGGGTGGCCCGCCGACTATTGGACAACCCTAGATCTTCGAGCTCCGACTGGGTTGCTCGTGAACTTGAGGTTCTAGGTCTTCGCTGATTCTCTGCATCCAACCGGTCTGACCGGTTGGTGTGACTGGTCTGACCGGTTGCCGTCTAATCTCGCTGGTGATTTGATCATTGCGATTCACGCGTTCTAGCGCTTGGGTGTTGATCAGATTTGCGTCAATATACTTTTTGGCGACTCTGCTGGGGAAGAATAAATCTCCATTGGCTGCTATGGCCAGTGAAAAAGGAGATGCTTCCAAGGTAGATCCATCTAATGTCATCAGCGTCAAGTACGATGACATACCTATGGACGATCGTCAGAAGTTTGAGGCTAAGCTCAAACAGCAAGAGGAGGAAGCAAGGAAGAATCTGCTCTCATGCTCGGGAAACACGGAACGAGGTGATCAAGAAGGCTGAATTCGTCATGCCGCTGTTCCAATCTACTTCCTCTACAACCAATGTAAGCGCTTCTCCCCCCCCCCCCCACAACTTTTTGATCTACTCATGTCCGAGCTTGGGAAGAAGATTGAGGATTCTCAAAAGTTTACGCAAGAAACACTTCTGACTCTCTTTGATTGGGTTGACAAACTCGATAAGGGTAAAGGTGTAAGTCATGCTTATTCCACCAAAGACCTTAACCCTAATCCTTCAGTAGCACCTGCATCTACAACTGACGTAGTATATGGTATGACACCGAATTATTTCGCTGGGCAGACACCACCGCTAGGCACAGTTCGCCCGTCCAGGGCCGAACCGATTCAACAGGATGCACCAGCCGGTTAGACTGGTGCCTCAGCGTCTGGAGCGGTCAGACCGGTGCCTCAGCATCTGGAACATTCAGAACGGTCCAACAGATCGGACAGACCGGTGCCATGGTGCTGGCCTCGGTGACAACACCACCGCTCGCACCAAATTCAAGTTTGGCGACCCCTGGCTGAACAGATGAATTGGTAGATTTTGTGCCGCCATATACCACTAAATCATATGGCGAACCACCTTTCCCACTAGTATTTCCACACAGATGATGAGCACTACAGATCCAGCAACACAACATCTAAATTTTAATGCTCAAACATCAACTAGTGGTAACTATGAGGCCGATCTTGCCAAGATCAAGGCAGATCTGGCCACATTACTGTGACACCCCAGCCCAGGGCTTAATAGGATTAATAGGATACTCATATCAGCAATTTGCAACTTCTTTTCTGGAAGCCGGTCTTGAAAGAACTCCGAAGTAAAGCGTGCTTGGCCCAGAATAATTTTAGGATGGATGACCGACCGGGAAATACTTCCCGGGTGCGCACGAGTGAGGACAAAGTGTGCGAAAAAGACATGTGTTGGTCTGTGAGGATAGTCTGTGTCCTAGTTAAGCTGCCAGATTTAAGCGGGCCCTGCCTCGGGGAGACGGGATGTTACAATTACTTAAAATTGAACTTGGGCAAGTTGGTTTTATGAGCACTAGTATAGGAGCCGTTTATATCAATGTCCATATTCTGATGCATTTGATTTGGTTCCTTATCCTACTAGCTAGCGTGTTCCTGATTTTGTTAAGTGTAGTGGTGATGATAATAAATCAACTTGGGAACACATTAGCCAATATATTGCCCAACTTGGTGAGGCTAGTTCCAGCAATGCTTTGTGTATTCGCTTATTTTCTTTATCTTTGACTGAAACTACTTTTTCTTGGTTTCCATTGTTGCCCCCAAATTCAATCCGCTCATGGAATGAATTTGAACAAAAATTCTATGATCACTTTTATAGTGGGGACAAAGAAGCTAAATTGACAGATTTAACATCAGTTAGACAAGGGAGAGATGAATCCATCTCTAATTATTGCAAAAGATTTAGGGAATATAAAAACCAGTGCTTTAATTTATCAATTTCTAATAAAGATTTAGTTGATGTGGCTACTGGTGGTTTGTGCTCACACTTTAAAGAGAAGCTTGATGGGTTTGATTACTATTCACTTAGTCAATTGCAACTTTGGGATTTAAACCAAGATTATAGATTTTAAAATGCTAAGGATACCTATAAAAGCCATCGTTCTAATACTCATGTTGTTGAATATGATTATGATTCATCGGGATAAGGATAAAAAGGTATACACTATTGAATTTGTTTGGCCATCGGAGGCCAAACATTTTTCTTGTGCATCACCTAAGCCGATGTAAAAGAATCAGAAAGAAGATCTGAAATTTACTCTTGGTGTCTCTAAATGCGATCGAATATTTGATGAACTGTTGCGTTTAGGACATATTAAGATTTCTCATGTCATACCGCCGCTTGAGGAATTAAAGCGGCAAGCTTATTGTATTCATAACTCTCATTCTCATGCGACTAATAATTGTAATGTCTTCCGTCGCCAGGTACAATCGGCTGTTGATGGCCCTTAAGTCCTAGAATCAGCCGTCAACTCCTGTAGCTTTTCATAACATTTTGTCACCAAACTTAGTTGTAGGGCTTTTATCTAATCAAGTTCCACGAGTTTTGGTGAATCAAGGTCTGCAGGCACCCACAAGTGAACAAAAAAAGAAATACACAGAAAATCCCATCCTTTATCACTTACAAGAAGGGCCCACCTAGCAGAGCAAATGGGCGCGCCACGCAAGATGCACATCATGATCAACATCAGGGCCCACCTGTCAGCCTGCCAGAGGAAGGTGCACCTAGGGGAAGCTCACCAGGGGGCGGCTGACCCCTTGGGTCGGCCTCCCGTCTAGATGCATTTTTAGGTGGAGTGGCGCCTACTCAACCTCCTTCCCATGGATAAGGTTTCCTTGTATATGGATAGGTGGAGTGGCCCCTACTCCTCCTCCACCACTATATAAAGGGCCTCCCTCTCACCCCTCATTGAACACACCATCCAAGAGATTAGAGTAGTGCCACATTGCAAAGGTAACGTACTAGTTCTCTAGTGCTTAGAATAAAGGAGGAGAGTGAGGAGGAGTTCAGGGAAGCACTGGGCCTGTCGATGTTCTTCTCCAAGCTTGTAACTCTACAGATACTAATCTTTCATGTTCTTGCATAGTACTAATCTTTGAGTGAGATCAGTTCTCTTACTCGCGGGTTCATCGCTCTATTTTATACAAAGTGTTGTAGTTTGCTATAGGGTACCAAATGTAGTTAGACTACGGTAGTAATCAATACCATAGACGTGGTGTCTAGGCTAAGGATTACCTTCATTTGCCTTATATCCTACGGTCTATGAGGTAGTCCACAGGTTGTGACAGCCCTGTTGGTCCTTAGTAGTCCTCCATGTTCGGATATAGCATAGAGCCGTTGGCCGGAGTCTCCTGACCCTTTCAGGGATAAGCCGGTGCCTGAAGCGAGTATCTAGCCCGAGAGATCGACCTTAACTCATCCCTAGTACTACCTCAAGAATCCTCTCTATCCTCACCACATATCTTGGTGTCCTTGGACCGACTTAGTAAGAAGTTAGCACACACACATTCCCTGTGGGTACGATACCCTTGAATACTCACGGGTGAAAGCTACAATAGTATCCGTACACTTGCGGATTTCTTCGCAGTCATTAAACTACCCAACATCAGCCATGAATGAAGGACGATTGATATTTCCTGAAATGAAAGTTGATAGAGCTCCATTTCCTGTCCACACCATTAATCTGCACAATGCCAAGGTGCTACTTTGGCCATAACAAGCTGAAGCTGCAAAAGGAAAAAATGTGATCATTAGTGAAGAAAGACCAAAGAACGCCGATGTCAAAATTTTGGACAAGGAAGTGGTGCTGGAAAGACTCTTGATGGCAAGGAGTTAATAAACATTACTATCAAAGCTCGTACACCGGGGGGTGGGGGTCGGGGCTGTCAGGCCCGGGAAGCGGGACTGCTCACAGGCGTGGAATATTCTAGAGTAAGGGATAATACATGAAATATACCTTACCTCTTTGTAACTACTCGTACAACAGTAGGACTCTAACAGTATTCGGCTAGGACTTTCCATGTAAACCTATCCCCCAGAATATATAAGGGCAGGCAGGGACCCCTCCAAACATCGAACAACACCTAAGGCAATACAAACAACCACACAGGACGTACGGTATTATGCTCCGGTGGCCTAAACTTGTCTAAATTTTTGTGTTCCTTGCACCTTCTCGTTCTGATCCCGGTGAGTCCCTGCCTACAATCAATCTTCTCGGGGTATACCTCGGAGAGCTTGGTGGCTAAACACCGACAGCTAGCGCGCCACGTAGGGGCCTTCGCCAAATATCGCAAAGAGAATTCGATGACATCCTTCGACTTCGACTTCCTGGCTATCTGCGCCGGAACCACTCTCGTCTTCGGCTCGTGGGTCTGCACTGCCAATGGATCGGGAGGTTTATCTAGCCACCTGATCAATGCCACGAACACGGAGGCACCTCGGCAGGAGCAACTAGGCGAGATCACTTCCGCCGAGATCCTTCTTCCTCAACTAGCGGATGAGATCGAGAAGATGTCCCTCTTGGACACGGCTCCAACTCGCCCTCCTTTGACTCACTTTCCACTCGCACGGAGGAACTCGGCCGTGTCGTACTCTACGTTCAATCACCGCAAACTCCACCAAGGGGGCACTATCCAGGAAGCCACCACCTGCTGGATGGCTCCTCTTTTCGACTCTTATCCAGAATCGGATGAGGACTCCAACTCGGATAGCTATCCAGGTTTGACTATCATAGCAACACCACAAAGTTGAGTCGTATACTGGAAGGACTCTGAACCCGTCGATCTACTCGACAATGCTCGGCTGGTGGCTTGTCTTCGTGACCTACCTTTTCAATCGGGCAGACCACTCACTCCAATCGGAGAGGAGGGAGTTAGCTACATCGCTCTGGTCGACTACAACACAACTCATTCAACACCGGATCAACAGGTGTATGAATCAATCCATGGAGACAATAGCGCCCTTGGATCTCAGGTCAATCGATACACCAACGAAAACTTGAATGAGATCTCCGATGATGAGTTATCGATAAATGCTCTGCAAGATGAATCTCAACAAGACAAAGACAATCGGTAACAAAGAAATCGCCGCCGCGCTGTCTGCATAAGAAATGCGACTACTCGGGCTCAACACACTATTGGTATTTCTTAACTCTTACAGAGAAGTCCGTAAGCGCACGGAAATACCGTTGTAGCACTTCACCCGGGAGTATTCGGGGTATCGTATTTTCCACGAGGAAAGGAGGTGTAACAGTCTTTGAGCTAGTTCACCCATGAGAACAAGAGATAGGTTAGCCTAGGCAGCATGGTTTATCTAAGGGAAAGGATTAAGGTAGGCTACACTCTGCTTCTATTCGTTTACTTCGAGCACCAGTCTGACCTTGGTCTGCCAAGGACCTCCAACTACTAGCTCTACTCTAAACCCAGGCGGGGGGGGGGGAGTACACTAACCACGCAGACTGTCTCCATAGCTGACGGACAGGGCTGTCACCACCTACCGTCTACCCCACAATGCCAGCTGAGCTCGAGGCAAATAAAGGTAATCTAGGGCCTAGACACCATGTCTAATCCTTCGACTACTACTCTAGCGGCGATCATGGTTTACCCGTCTTTATCAGGGGGCCTCTACTTGAGTATCCGTCACAAGAACGGACGATGAACCTGCAAACGAATAACAACAGGGAATAACTTTACCAAGAACATAACCAAAAGATAAACTCAGGTACTTACTCAAATGTTTCGTACCTGCCAAGGTACAAGCAGAAGAAGGATGCCGACAATCCCGGCACTCCTCCACACTTCTCCTCACACACTCCCTATCCTAATCTACATCTTTTCCCCACCAAAGTGTATCTTGTGTTGTGTTGTTGTGCTGTGTGGGGGACTCTCCTCCTCCTTATGTAGCATCTCCAAGGGTGGATCTGCGGTTAGACTCGCGAGGTGGTACTATGCACATCCGGGATGGATGTAGGGGAGCCGTGGGAGACTGCTGGAGAAAGCTGGGCCTGAACGGGCCCAGAAGGGGGTCGGCCGAACCAAGGGTTCGGCCACACCCTTGCTGAGGCTGTTTGGGCTCATCTTCGGCCGACACACTCCTTGTGGGCTCCTTATGTAGATTTCTGGGTGCATTCCTGGAGATATGTTGGTTTAGTATGTCATTTAGGCCCTAGGATCCATGTGTGTGTCGTTGTGTTTGTCGGGAGTGTCTTTTCTCTTGGGCTTGGGCTAATTTTCTTCAGGATGTGGGCACTCTAATTCTCGTGCTCACATAGAATGCCCTGATGTTTACTTTTCCCTTTGTTTGAGCACGGTTTTTACCCGTATGCAGACATGGCTTCCTTTAAACAGAGATTCACCAAAACTTGTGGAAATGATTAGTATCAAAGTCCTAATTCTAGTTTGGTGTTTGTTTTGGCCCAGATCTTTGCAAGAGTTGACGGTCCATTTTAGCACTTCAGGACCGTCAACAAGACCCCCACACTTAGCCCTTTGCTCGTCCTCGAGTAAAGGTTGAAGGACTAAGGTGGATGCAACTCCTTTGAATGCAACCTGCATACAAGTTATTCCAAACTTCTTCCAATCCTTGTGAAACTTTTGAGTGGCTACCATGATATCTTGGGTAATTGAAGAATGGAACAACATAAAATTCAGGTTCCTAGGTCTTCCTGCTTAGAAACTTGTTTTTTTATTTTTGAAAAGAAAGAATAGTCTTGCTCCTCAAATTATTCTCTCGAATCAGTCTTTTTGTTTCAAATCCTCACCAAGGCAATGTTGTTGCCTTCTTTTCCCCTATCATTTAAACATGCTTATGTGGAGATCAGAATAGGAGTAAAGAGGCATGCTTGCTTTGCTTGTGTTGCTAAGTCAAAGTCTAGATCCAAAAAAAACAAGTCATAAACCTTGATCAAGATGTGCAAGTGTGTGGTGATATATATATACATATATATATACATATATATATATACATATATATATACATATATATTCTTTTTGGGTAGATGGTGTATGAACTCCTTTTCATGAACCATATCTCTTTCCTTGATTTCTTTTGGATGTGAGCTATCTCTTTTTTTCTTTTTTTTTTGACATGCCTTGTAGGCATGTGGCATACCTTCTTTGGGTATGCATCTTTTTTTTTCTTCTTCTTTTTTTGGACATGTTTTGTGGGCATGTGGCATACCTTCTTTGGTATACATCTTTTATTTCTTTTTTATAGCCCACATCATTAATGGTAACTTTAGACAGAGGGAGTCATTGTGTGACTTGGAGTTTTATTTTGTGGTGGATGGGAATGCTTTCTATCTTCCAATCTGGAAGTATAGCATATGAGTGGGCGTGTATGTGATCTTGATCATGGGAGTATGAAAAGTTTCTAACATGGGTCGTAGAATTTGACAAAGCTCAAAGCAAAAGGCAAGCTGCAAAAGGTTTTCATGATGCTCAAACTTTGGCTCTGGTAAGATTTTATATTAATTTGAGGAGACAAGCTATTGCTGATTTTTTTTGAAAATAAATCCCAAGTTCTTTGCAAGGAAAAACATGGTTCCCTTCATCCAATCATATCACATTAATCAATTACTTAGATAGCATGGTTCCCTAAGATAGCATGGTTCCCTATGAAGATATTTGCTCACAAGAACTAGAAGGAAAGCGAGGAAAAAAGAGTATGCAAGATTATACACAAAAGTGCATGGAGTGTATAGGGAGGATTAGCAAGGTGTTGACGCAAAAATCAACACACTGGAATCCGAAGGCAACTGTTCGCCAAGCTTCGGAAAGTAAACAAAGCGTGTCAGTCAATCTGACCTGTTGATTGACAAGGAGACAAGGTAAACGTTAAATTCGAGGGAATATCGGCTGGAGTTCCGAAGATCCCTCACAGGCCGTATCGGCAGGCGCTGCCGATACAGAAAGCGACAAAATCAGCTCGGTCAGCCGATTTGAAATAGACGATCGGCTAGGTCAGCCGATGTGTGCGGGGAGCAGTGTAAAAACTACGAATGTGTAACCTAAACAACGCTATCAGACAATCACTTTGAATAGATCTAATCGGCTATATGATGTTTTGAATAAAATAACACGATAAGTGGCCGATCAAATGTATTCCAAGCTCGATAGATATTAATAAAAGCTAAAACAACAGGTAAAACTTATAGAGCTAGCAGATATCGATAAATTGTGAATTAATCTAGATGAGACAACAGCGATACGCCCGGAAGTCAAAGCCTAATATAATTCGATAACTTTTGAATAGATCTGAACGAAGCAACAGCGATGCGCCCGGAAGTTAAAAGCTCAGATTTACTCAGGAAATGAAAACTTACCAGCAGATCAAGTCGCTCGAATGTGAGGCGTCCTCGATCAACTCGAAAGAACTCGCAAAAAAAGAAAATAGTGAACCCGCCGATAGTAAAGTAAATTGCAGGTAAAAAGTAGGATTTGTTGATTGATCGTGTGATAAAAATTTTCACAATGGACATGGGTGCATAATTATAGTCTAAACAATCTAGCCGATTACAGCACATCAAACTTGCTAATGAAGCAATATCTAAATAAAAGGAAATAATAAGATACATAGACTCTAATTCCCGAATCCTTCTCAATTAAGCATTGTTCTGATCCATCCGCACGGAGCCCAATCTTCATGCATGCTTGATATATCTTCATTATTTCCCCCTTGCACGTGGACTCATTCCAGCCACAAGGCTTCACGTTTCCTTGCATGTACATGCTAATCATCTCGTCATATTTTATTTTTGGCCCCACCTTGTCCTTCCTTTTCATGTTAATCTTTCTTTCTCGGAAACAATCGGCCTTGACATCTTTTGTCAGCCACAATAAATAGTCTGGCCAAGATGTTAACCACACTGGATTAACGAGATCTCTTCACGTGACATGACCACATATGTGCATGCAAGTCTTATTAGCTTTCTTCTCTTGCTTTCACGTGTAAACTCCATATGCTTGCATGCTCCTGATTCTATCAGCAACTTTCAAAAGCATATCGGCTTCCAGATCGGAACTCTGCCCAAGTTCATCAACAACCGATTGCTTCATGATTCAGATTACATCGGATTTACCAAAATCCGGTATCAACACAGGCCCCCCAGTTTTGGAGTATGAAGGATTTATGCTTCAAAACTCTATAAATACAACGCGTCAATCTGCTCAATCACTTCATTGACAAGAGACCTCGGCTGTTCTGATGTAGCTCTTTCTTAGCCGACGTCTTCCATCAAGTTCCTTACCAAAATTTAGCTGATTGCCCCCAGTATGAAAACTTTGAGACTTCAATAACTAACAGATGAATCTAGACGAAACGACAGCGATGCGCCCGGAAGTTAAAGTCTAGAACACCTGATAGATGAAGACAGTGGTGAACTGGAAACCACGATAAACTCTTCTAGCATATCACCCTTTTTTTATATATAGCCGATGACCTTCTCCAAGCTTCTTTATCATAACTTTCAACGCCAACGTGAAGAATCAAGTCACCCATACTCTTCCTGCTAAATAACTTGAGTTTTTGAAAGATTTTTAAAATCAAAATAAAATTTTGCTCCTCAAATGACTTTCTCAGATCGCTTAATGTGTATGATTCCTCACCAAGGCATTGGTTCCCCTCTTTCCTCTCCCTTTTTCTAATAAGGTTTTTTCGTGGAGCTCAGGGTAGGGGATAAAGAGGAAGCATACTTGTACTGCATATATTGCAAAGTCAAAAATCGGATTCAATAGAAAAAATAGGTCATACAATCAGATCAAGATGTGCATGTGTGTGGAATTTTTATGGATGGAACTCACGCCCCTTTCTACATGACTATCTTTTATTTTGAGATATGGGCTATCTTTCTTTTCTCTTCTTTTCTTTTTCTTTTTCCCATGCTACTGGGCACGGATATTCTTTCTTTCGCTTTTGTTTAGCATAGCCCATATTCCTTTTGAAATATGAAGAGTCATGTTTGTGGCGGAACCACCCAAAACTACTGGGCCCGGGTGCACTGATCTTTGTTGCTAAGCAACTCTGACCCAAATTGGCACTCACCGGTAGTTCCTCGAGTGAAGCCTCGATAAAAGCCACGCTATTCCAGGATCAGCAGACAACACTCACACGAAGGTGAGCCCAGAGATTACAACACAGATCATTTCATACATCTCAGAGTAATTGCAGCGGAAAAGAAATTTATTACAAACCATGTTCAGAATAGTAAAGTACTACATAGTTCCATCTACTCAATTATTCAAGTCTCAATGTTCAGCAGAAGCATTAAAAGATAACTAGCGAAATAACGTGACGCATCGATAAAGCCCGTACGAATGCGTCACTCAGCGGGAGGGTGATTAGCACCAGCTGAAGGGCCATCCCACTCAACAGACCAACCCGGAGGCAAGGTACACGGCCAAGTAAGAATTGCAAACAGATCCTCAAAGTTAGTACCTGAAAACAATGCCACAAGCAAGGCTGAGTATACTAATACTCAGCAAGACTGACCCGTCACCGGATATAACATGGTCCGATAACTAGACATGTAAGGCTTTTGCTTGGTGGGGTTTGTTTTGCCAAAAACACCACTAAATGTTGATCCTTATTTTCATATTTTATTTAGCCATATTCCAGTGGGATTAACCATTCTAAGTTTGCATCTAACTCTACACAAACATGGTAGAACAACCATTTAATCAACCAGCAGTATTATCATCATTAGATTCCACTTGTTACTCTATGTGACCGAAATCATTAAGCAATCTCATGCCGTGAGAGGCGGACGATTCCGAATCGAATTTCAACCTGGCCAGGGAAACCTAGACCACACACATGGGGATCGACTTCGCTCCCGCCCACGCTACTCTTCCCCTTTCTGTCCAGTCCGTGGATCCGGAACACCCTCCCCGACTATAGAGTCCGACCAGTCTGCACCCGTACGTCGCGACAACAAATATAAACCCTACTTCTATCAGGAGGGTGCGAGATCGTTCCACTCGCCGGTCCAATCAGGTACTTAAGCTTACCGATTACCATATTCCTCGGAATGTGGCTAATACTTTCAAACGCTTAACGAAATGAGCCACACACCGCGACCTTAGCCATTTTTGACTACACCAGCGGGGTATCACAACTACACAACCCCGCCCGTTGTCCTTATATTTCAGCAGGAATTAAAGCCAGTACAAATCCTATTTGCTCGCGAGAGGCAGGAAACCACTCGACTTCTATCGTACCTGTTTAGCATGGCAACTAGTCGATAAAAAGATCCGGTAGCATACATAGGTTCCTAGGGATCATGCATCTAAGGTTTTCGATCAACTCCTAGAAAACTTAAATGCAGAAAACCAAATATTACAATACATTAATAAATAGATAGCTGAAAGATAATTCGGAAAATATTGGGATTATGCTCCGGGGCTTGCCTTCTTGGGCACTGTCAGGCAGAAAAGCTTCTGGGGCTTGGCCCAGGTCTTGAGACAAGTTAGCACAATTCAGATTGACCTCCTGATCCACACGAGAGTCCGCGGGCACCAGCTCGTAGTCACCGTCCGCGAGATTAACCGTTTCTATATGCAATGCAAGATTATGAGTTACTCATGGATAACGATTTCTTTCCTTCACGATAAAGTTGTGTTTCAACAAGTTAAATTTAGTGATGATTTCACTTTTTATTTCATGGGCAGTCGTTTATAGAGTAGTCAACATGACTACGTTTCTTCATGAATGAGTGGGGGTTTTGGTTTCCATTTTTAATTTCAACACATCGCATGCTTTCATTATTTCTTAACAACACATCTACTAAAGAGCTAGTGATGAAACACTAAAGTAACTCAGATCCAAGCTTGAACATTCATGGTAGAAATTCAGCATCTATCATAAAGCACAAACTATGACTATTCATGCAAAAGGCAAAAGGATTACTCTAGTGGCTTCATCTTTTTGTACAGAATGTTCAACATGGGTTCTGGTGCTACCAATTTTATGGGAGCAACTTAAAAGCATATACTCAGTACTGAAATTTTTCCAGATTTTATACGCTTATACAGCAGAGGTGATAAAAAGAATAAAAACAGCAAGCCATTAACAAAGATTAATTCTACAGAAAGTTTTACTAAGGATTTGGTTCTCAAATTTTTACAAGGGACTATTCATGAGCTGAGAATACTCCAGAAAAATTTTCAAGATTTAATTCATTATGATAAATTAGTTATGCAGTTAACTTAGCATGAGTTAGCATAAATTTCGCAAGGTGCATTTGATCAGAACTGCATATGAACTTTTTATTACAGATAGAACATACTCTAAACAAGATCATACCCAAAAATCATGATCAGAAACATTGTGGATTACTCAGAACAAAAATAGTAATCCTAGCCCTAAGATGCTAAGCATGATTATTCAGCAAAGAAAAACTCAGTAACTGCAGCTCAAAATTTTTAGACAGGAACACAGGGCTAAAAAGAGACTCCATAAATAAATATAGATTTTTTTGAGCATAAGAACTATATATGAAGAATTAAGTTGATTAAACAATCATAAATCATGGTATATTGAAATTGAACTATAATAAATCTGAAGTTTAGGGATTAGCATGGATTCAGTGGCACATACATGCAGTAAAAATTTCAGAGCAAGTTCATGTGCATATTTTCCAGAATTAAATTGAGAAAGTTAACAACAGATTAGAGAATCTTGATTGTTCCAATATGATAACTGTTTTGGTTGGGTGCCGTCTTTTTACTGTGACCTTAAAATTCAATTAGTGATAACATATCCAAAAATCAAGATTATTTGATGAGCAGAACTTCATGAACAAGCATAAGGTGGTTTTCTTATTCTTTTTCCCAGATTAAAATCGGTTGAATTTTTGCAGATGTGACTGTTACAAAATTTGTAGATCTTGTTACCAGGATTCCAAATCCGTTGAGTTTGCATTTTTACGATTTTTCTATGATTTTTTCTGCATTTTAGAAGTTCACTGATATACTCTGGAAAACTTGCAGAAACACCCTTGAATGAAAAAAAGAAATTACAACCGGGTCCTTCACCGGCCTTCTCCGCCGTGGCATCTTGCCGGTGGTGTTCTGCGACGCAGGGCTTACCGAGGCTGCCACGGGGAGGCGCGTGGGAGAGAAGGGATCGAGGAACACCTACCCTGGTCGGCGTTCGAGGGTGGGATGCACGGATTCGAGCTCGTCGGCGTCGATGGCGGGTCGGTTGTTCGGTTCGCCGGCGCTGGAGGTGAAGGAGGGCTCGGGGTAGGGGAACAGGGAGCGCACGAGCACGGCGGGAGCTTGTGGATTCTCTTGGGGTAGCTGTCGGGCTCGGTCTCCTTCGGAGCTGGCCGGTCCGCGGTGAGCCTGAGCTCGCCGGCGGCGGCGCAAAAAGGGGAACGGCGTCGGGAGGAGGTTTGGGTTCAATTCCGCGCGCGTGGAGCTTAACTAGGAGGTGGCGAAGCTACTGCGGTGGTCGGAGGGGGCAATGTAGGGCTGGATCAGCCCGTCCGCGCGAGCTGGATCTCGGCGGCCATGGCGGAGTGGCGGGAGGAGGAAGAAGGAGGAGAAGGGGCGCGACGGCGGGGCTCTGGGGGTTCTTATAGGCCAAGAAGCTCCTGGGCGAGGGGAGTAGCGACTGGGGGCGGTAGATTTGGCCCTGGGCGAGTCGACGGCGAGCGGGCGGAGTGGCAGCGGCGCGGCGCATGGCGGGAGTTGTCGTGGCGGCTCGGGGAGCGGCCTGGGACGCGTGTGGGCGTGGGAGGGCGCCAAGGGGCGGGCCAGGTGGCGCTGGGGTTTTCCCCGGGTCCATTTGGCCGCGGGCGCGCGGTGGACGAAGTCCACCGGCGGCGTACGGCGGGCGGCGCGAACAGAGCAGGCCGGGGGAGAGAGATGGAGATAAGGGCATATTTGTGATTTTTGAAAATCCAGGGACCCCTCGGTAAACTAAAATTATCTCCTATTTAGAGGGCTCAAATGAAAAAGTGTTGAATACCACTTTTGCATAACTTTTCAAGATCTACAACTTTTGTGTTATGCAAATTTTCATTTGAAACTCACATTTTGAACTATTTGTACATTTGCAAATTTGCACAAAAGGACTTTGGTTTTATTCAGTTTTTGACTTGATTTTGGCTGAAGTTCAATTGAGCACATGTCAATTGAAGTACCTCTCATGAGCCAACTAAAATTTTGTGCACATTTTTGAATTAAATTTTGAGTAGCTTTTCACTCCTTTTTCTTTCTCCTTTAATTTCTTTTGTGTGATTTGTCTTTTATTTGACCCTTTCTCTTGGAATTAATTTCCTAAATTTTTCTTTTTAGTTTAACTAAGGTACATTGATTGTATTTAAAAGCACTGACACATGAAGTGTCACAATGTTAAAGTGATGGAGTATTTTTGCGTAGATGGGAGGCATATTTTCGCAAACTTCCAATGTAGAAGTCAGCATATGGGTAACTGGGTAAATGAATCTAGACAAAACAACAGCGATCTGGCCGGAAGTTAATATCTAGAATACCCAGCAATGAAAATAATATGTGGAGTGTATGTGATCTTGACCTTAAAAGTATGAAAAGAATCTCGCAAGGGTCACAAACAATTTGACAATGCTCAATGCAAAGACAAGTAGCATATGTATAAGGTTTGCACAACATTATGGTTTTGGTAGGAATTTATCACATCATCGAAGAGCTAAGCTATTTTTAATTTTTTTTGCAAAATAAAATTCTCCAAGTATTTTTGTAGTAAGAAGTAAGGTTCTTCAATCATACCAGCATCGGTAGCGAGGCGGCAGCATCATAGTCTTGTGATTGTCAATCCTTGCCGCACAACAATCATCGGCTGTAGAATAACTAGACTATTATCTGATCACTGGCTTCTGATCACTGGCTTCACTGTAATGTATTCATCGGCCTCTTGTATTTGCATTAGCCGATGCCTGAATCCTGGGCACCTTCTCAAGTGATAGTCATCAACATTAATCTCGTGGAATACGACGGTCAATCAGGTAATGACTTAGACCTGTGTTGCATTGGACTTGTAGTCGTGACAATAGATCATTGTCGGTACCCTGCAACAGGGATACCCACTCTTACTGCAGCAAAGCAGGACCCGCGTAGTTATCCGTAGCTGCGCGGGAGAGACGGAGTAGCCAGGCCCCACAGGCCAGGCTTTTTCCCTCACCAGGCCAACGGCCCCGGACCGTTCCCCGCCTGAGGATGGGTCCGGTGGCGCCACGTGTCTCCATGGAAGGGAAGCTCCAAGCTGACCGCCGAAGCCTCGGACCCCCAGAGGGGTCCGGGACCTCCTACGCCCGTCCGGACTCCCCTCACCGTGTAGGGGTCCGAAGCCGCCACGTGTCCCGGAGGCGTGGGATCGTGCGCGAGCCTTCCGGAGGAAGACTCGCCCACCTACCGCATTTAATGCGATAGACAAGGCGTGCTCTGCCGCCGTGGTACACAAGACAGCCTTTTGTCAGGCCCCGCTGCGCGCCGCGTATTACCAAGGAGCACAGTGCAGCCGCCTGAGCCGCGCCCGCGCAGAGCCCGCCTGTAGCATTAAACGGATACGACAGCACGGCACTTTTCCATCATGCCGCCTACGCCGCAAGCTACACCGCCCGCTTAAGCAATGTGACGGGCGGTGTCACTAGCTGCGACCGGCCCGACCTGACAAGACGACGCTAGGACATGATGGACGAAGGGCTCCGGGAGCAGGCGAGGGAATCCAAGAGAAAGATCTCCTTTGCCTGCGACGCCATAATGCATGAACAGTGCGTTAGGTTATACTACATCGTTGGACCCACCTGTCGGGGATCCAACGACTGTGTACGCGCCCCCTTGAGATATAAAAGGGAGGCGCTCGGTGTGCACAGGACACATCCATACAGACTCAAGCTCTCGCACCTCCTCACGCTTGTGGGAAGGCAATACAACACACAGTGGATGTAGGGTATTACGCTCCGGCGGCCCGAACCACTCTAAATCCTGCTGTGTTTCTTGTGTTCTGGAGGGAGATCGATCTAAGACTAGCTACCCCCTGAGTACACACCCTCTGGGCTAGGGCGGGTGCCTTCCGCCACCCGGCCGTGGTTTGCAACTCCACGACATTTGGCGCGCCAGGTAGGGGAAGCTAGCTGGTCGCATTTCATCATCCTCTTCGTCCCCATGGTTCGTGTGGACGACGTGGAGATGACGGAGGGGGGTGGCGTCCTCCACGCCACACGCCCCTCGCGTTCCTGCTCCAGGGGCAACCGTGCCTGTGGAGCAGCCACCGTTGGCGGTGGCGCGAGCCGCCCGCCGGCAAGAGTCAGGGCGCCCATCAAGGGCCCCCTCACAGACTGCGAGCGGCGGAGCTCTAGCCGCGGCTAGGGAGTTGCTTCGCAACCCTCCGGCTGAGGCAGCCTCGCCAGACGCCCTGAGGCAGTGGCGAGACGACGTCGACCGTCTCCTCCACCTGGCTCAGGCCTCCCCCAGTTCTGCAAAGACTGGGCAACGACCTCCGCCTGGCAACGCAGTGGTACCTTACCACCAGCGTCAGGGCGGTGCGTCGGCATCTGTGCGCTCCCCCACCGTGAGGGGTGCACGAACAGAAGACTTGCGGGCGGAGCTCAACCGCCGGCGCGCGGGGGAGGATGCCCGCATCGCTGTCGAGAGGGCGCGAGAGCGCCGTCTCAACATTGAGGGACGCAACCTCAATGTCGATCTGGACGCGGCGGCACCCAGGCCTCCGGTGAACGCCCGGATTCAGCCAGGGGCACCGGTGACCGGGGTGGGCTGTGCTGCGCTTGCGGAGCACCTCCGCGCCGTGGCGTGGCCACCCAAGTTCCGCCCCCACTTGCCGGAAAAGTACGACGGTACTACTAACCCGTCGGAATTCCTGCAGGTGTACGTTACCGCCATCACAGCAGCTGGTGGCAACGGCGCCGTCATGGCAAGCTACTTTCATGTAGCCTTGTCTGGGCCAGCCCGGACCTGGCTCATGAACCTCACACCTGGGACGATCCAGTCCTGGGAAGAGCTCTGTGCAAGGTTCACAGCGAACTTCGCCAGCGCCTACCAGCAGCATGGTGTGGAGGCACACCTTCACGCCGTGAGGCAAAAACCCGGGGAAACGCTTCGGGCTTTCATCTCGCGCTTCACTAAGGTACGGGGTACCATTCCTCGTATCTCAGATGCATCTATTATTACTGCTTTCCGTCAGGGGGTGCGTGATGAGAAGATGCTCGAGAAGCTGGCGACGCACGAGGTGGAAAGCGTCACTACGCTTTTCTCCCTGGCAGACAAGTGTGCCAGGGCCGCCGAGGGCCGTGCATGGCACTCAGCTCCCCAAGACGGAGACACCAAGGCTGGTGGCTCCAGCGCTACCGCTCAGGGCGGTGGCAAGAAGAAGAAGAAGAACCGGGGTCGTGGGGAGCCGCATTCTAGCGGACCAGTCGTTGCAAGCAGCAGCGCCACCAGCGGCGCCGGCAGCGGCGGCAGCGGCTGGGGGCCAGAATACACACGGCAAACGCCCTCGCCCGCAAGGTGGAAGCGGAGGTTCATGCCCAGTGCATCCCACCGCTCGCCACAGCGCTGCTGACTGCCGCGAGATCCAAAAGCTCGCGAAGCGGGTCAGTGGGCGGCGGGAGCAGTCCTCTAAGGATGACTCACCCCCTCCTCGCCAGCGGGCCGGCAAGGAGAAGGCCTCTGACAGCAGAGCCGCAGCCGGGGAGAAGGAGCTGGGGTACCAATCCCCCGCTCGAGAGCTGAAGGGCGTCTATCACAACGACGACTCCGATTCCGACAACGGCGACCGCCGCAAGAAGCTGTACGTGATGTATGGCGGGAGCTGGGAGCTTGTCTCCCGGCGGGACGTGAAGACCCTTCGCCGGGAGGTCCTTTCGGTGAAGCCGGGGGTCCCCAGGGCGGCGCCGCACCAGAGGTGGATGAACACCACCATCTCTTTCGGGCCGTCCGACTGCCCGGAGAATATGGCTGGAGCTGGTGTGCTACCTTTAGTCACTGCTCCTGTCATATCCAACGTGAGGCTCTACCACGTGCTGATTGACGGTGGGGCTGGCCTCAACGTCATCAGTTATGCAGCATTTAAGCAGCTGCAGATCCCAGAGTCCAAGCTGACTCCCTCTCGCCCATTCTCCGGAGTGGGCCCACATCCGGTGTTCCCCCTGGGGAGCATCACATTGCCGGTTACGTTCGGGACCGAGGAAAACTTCCGCACAGAAAGCGTCATGTTTGATGTTGCGGAGGTGAACCTCCCGTTCAACGCTATCATTGGCCGACCGGCACTCTACCGCTTCATGGCCATTGCCCACTATGGGTATTTGGTCTTGAAGATGCCTTCCCCTGCTGGAGTCCTCACCGTGCAGGGCGACCGCACTGCTGCCGTTGCTGCAGTTGAGAGACTGCACACTCTGGCGGCAGAGGCTGCACGCTCCGAGGAGGATCCGTCCACCTCGCAACCCAGGGCGCCTGCAAAGACTCCCAAGGTCCAACCATCTGATCCGGACCAAGTTCCCGTGAAGTCGGTACAGATTGGGGCAGACTCCACCAGGACCACCCGCATCGCGGGGAACCTGGAG
The DNA here is from genome assembly GCF_016808335.1 of Panicum virgatum. Lineage (NCBI taxonomy): Eukaryota > Viridiplantae > Streptophyta > Magnoliopsida > Poales > Poaceae > Panicum > Panicum virgatum. The sequence continues at coordinate 32,724,039 of NC_053144.1, read as the reverse complement.
GAGAAATAGGAAGACGCGCTCATCGCTTTCCTCCGGGCAAATGTCGACGTGTTCGCCTGGGAACCGTCGCAGATGCCCGGGATCCCCAGGGAAGTGATCGAGCACAATCTGAGGATCTACCCCGACGCCACGCCGGTGCGCCAAAAACCTCGGAAGCAGTCTGTGGAGCGGCAGAACTTCATCCGCGAAGAAGTCCACAAGCTCCTACACGCTGGCTTCATCGAGGAGGTCCACCATCCCGAGTGGTTGGCCAATCCGGTCGTCGTCCCAAAAGCCAACGGGAAGCTCCGGATGTGCATCGACTACACCAGCCTCAACAAGGCATGTCCAAGAGACCCCTACCCTCTTCCGCGTATCGATCAGATCGTGGACTCCACCTCCGGGTGTGATCTTTTGTCTTTCCTAGATGCATACTCTGGTTTCCACCAGATTCAGATGTCTAGAGAGGATAGGAAGCATACTGCCTTTGTAACAGTAGATGGGCTTTATTGCTACATTGTCATGCCGTATGGTCTAAGGAATGCCTTACCCACGTTTGTGCGAGCCATGAACAAAACCTTCTGTAATCTAATTAGAGATATTGTTGAGGTTTATGTCGATGACATTGTGGTCAAGACTAGGGTAGGATCAACACTAGTGGAGGACCTGTCCCTCGTCTTCGACCGTCTTCGCGCCACCCGCACGAAGCTGAACCCGGAGAAGTGCATCTTCGGCGTCTCAGCAGGGAAGCTGCTGGGTTTCCTGGTCTCGCATCGAGGCATCGAGGCAAACCCAGCCAAGATCAAGGCGATCGAAGCAATGAGGCCTCCTGGCCGCATCAAGGACGTCCAGAAGCTTACTGGATCTCTCGCTGCTCTTAGCCGCTTCATATCGAGGCTGGCTGAGAGGGCCCTTCCCTTCTTCAAGCTGTTGAGGAGGTCCGGTCCATTTTCATGGACCGAAGAGGCTGAACAGGCCTTCCAGGAGCTGAAGCAGCACCTCACCTCGCTGCCAGTATTGGTGGCACCAGAACCCGGTGAGCCGTTGTTTCTGTATCTTGCTGCATCTGCGGAGGCGGTCAGCATGGTCCTGGTCGCCGAAAGGATGGAGCAAACCCGCCAGGGGAGCACTAAGGTCCTCTTGGCCAAGGATGGTGAGCCGGACCCCGGACACGGGGGCCCGTCAGCCTCACCCCAGCTTGAAGGTCCGGGCCCCGCACAGGCAGGCCCGGAGGAGCCTCATCCCATTGGGAGCCCAGAACCACTGGGGGCCCAAGGGACAGATGCGGTGGACAAGGGCGAACCGGACCCAGGAACTAGGATCCGGACCGTCCAAAAGCCAGTCTACTACGTCAGTGAAGTCCTCCACGAGGCAAAGGCCAGGTATCTTGAGACGCATAAGCTTATCTATGCAATACTTATTGCGTCCAGGAAACTGCGCCACTACTTTCAAGCACACCGAGTTGTTGTAGTGACCTCTTACCCATTAAGAGCGATCCTACACAATTCCAACGCCACAGGCAATATCGCCAAGTGGGCAGCAGAGCTGGCAGAGTTCCAACTGGAATTCCAGCCACGCCATGCGGTCAAAAGCCAGATCCTGGCTGATTTCATAGCGGAGTGGACTCCTTCCCCAAGCAACCCTGGAGGTCCGGCCATAAATGTTGGACCCCCGGAGCCGGAAATCAGGACACCAGCCTTCACCGAGCCTCACTGGACACTCTTCTTTGATGGGTCCGCCCGCGAGAAGTGGGCCGGAGCTGGTGTGGTCCTCATCGACCCAAACGAAGATCAGCTGAAGTACATGGTGCACCTTGAGTTCAAGGCCACCAACAACATGGCGGAATACGAGGCTCTGATCTTCGGCCTGACCCAAGCCCTCTCATTGGGGGTCCGGCAGCTTCTGGTGAAGGGGGACTCCCAGCTAATCATTAAGCAGGTCCGAGGGGATTGCAACTGCAATAATCCCCAGCTCGCGGCATACCTCATACACGTGAGGAAGCTCGAGAAGGACTTCGACGCTTTGGAACTACAACACGTTCCCCGCGAGCACAACTCAGCAGCAGATGATCTCTCTGCGAGAGCATCTACCTGGGCTTCTGTGCCTGAGGGTGTCTTTGAAAGACGGCTGCTGAAACCTACCGCCCAGCCTGCCGAGCCGGGTGACGGGGATCAAGCTGGCACCTCGAAGCTAGCGGTCCCGGCAGTATTCCACCTATGGTGCCCAACTAGGGCTGTGTGTTCTGTTGAGGAGCCTGTTGTCCTCACAGAACCACCCCTATCTGCTTTGGGAGCTCCCGATGCATGGATCTCCGAGATCCGGGACTACCTGAAGGATAACATCCTCCCTGATGACGATGTGTCCGCTGAGCGCATAGTCCGATTGGCTAAACGCTACGCGGTGGTAGAAGGGGATCTCTACCGCCGTGGCGCCAACGGAGTCCTCATGCGATGCATTTCCCAGGGAGAGGGCCGCGAACTGCTTGCGGAGATCCATGGAGGCGAGTGCGGAAGTCATTCCTCCTCTCGCACGCTTGTTGGCAAGGCCTTTCGGCACGGCTTCTACTGGCCAACAGCACTCCAGGATGCGGCTGAGCTGGTAAGGTCCTGCAAAGCATGCCAGTTCCATGCAAAGCAAATACACACCCCAGCTCAAGCTCTACAGATGATCCCGCCCTCATGGCCATTTGCTGTGTGGGGTGTGGATATCCTGGGGCCTTTCCCCCGGGCTGTCGGCGGGTACCGGTTCCTCTATGTTGCCATCGACAAGTTCACTAAGTGGCCGGAGGTTACTCCTGTGGTGAATATTACTAAGAAATCAGCAGTCGCATTCCTCAGGTCCATTGTGTGCAGATTTGGCGTCCCAAACCGCATCATCGCGGACAACGGGACCCAATTCAAAAGCAGACTTTTCCAGCTCCGGCGCCTCCGCTGCCGCCGAGTCGGGCGCGTCCGGGCCCAGCCCCGGCGCCGCCGCTGCCGCCGAGTCGGGCGCGGCCGGGCCCAGCTCCGGCGCCGCCGCTGCCGCCGAGTCGGGCGCGCCGGGCCCAGCTCCGGCGCCTCCGCTACCGCCGAGTCGGGCGCGTCCGGGCCCAGCCCCGGCGCCGCCGCTGCCGCCGAGTCAGGCGCGGCCGGGCCCAGCTCTGGCGCCTTCGCTGCCGCCGAGTCGGGCGCCGTCGGACCCAGCTCCGGCACCTCCGCTGCCGCCGAGTCGGGCGCGGCCGGACCCAGCTCTGGTGCCCCCGCTGCCGACAAGTCGGGCGCGGCCGAGCCTAACTTCGGTGCTCCCGCTGCCGCCGTGGCAGACGCGGCCGCATCGAGTGCCCCCGCCACCAATACGTCAGGAGCGGCTGCACCCAGCACCGGCGCCACCGCCGCTGCCGCTGCTGCACTGAGCCCTGCAGAGTCTGGAAATGGCATGACAGTCAGCATCGCATCATGTGTCACGGAGTTAGCAACAGGACGCCGTACCTGAGGGTCCCGCACCTACTGCCACCGTCGCTGTCGATGCCGAGGTCGCTGCCGCCCGGGCACCTGCTGATGTGCCAACGGTGGTAGAAGAACCGCTGGGGCGGGAAGCCCTGGTAGCAAAGCAGAAAAGCCGTCAACACAAAAAAAATAGAACACCGGCGCAAGGGAGGAGAGCAAGATGACACTAACCCAGCAGAACCGGGGACCCAGCGTCCCCGGAGCCCGGGCCTCTTCTCTTGCGGCTGCTGCTGTTGCTGTTGCTGTTGTTGTCCCTGCGGCTGCGGCATGGGTGCAACCCGGGGTCGCTCCTGTTGCTGCTGCTGCCGTCCGCGAGCCTGCTGCCGCTGCTCCTGCGGCTGCTCCTGCTGATGCTGCTCTTGCTGCCGGCGCGATGAATTCCTCGGCGGCGATGGTGGTGGTCCAGTTACGCCAGAGGACCCGTGGGGGCCAGCAGCCCGGGAGCTACCCTGGCCTGCGTCCTCGGAAGACCTCTGGCGCTTCGCGGCGGGCTCCGACACCAGGGTCCCGTCGCCCCGGAGTAGCCTCCGCCGGCCTACGTCCCCTGACGACGCACCGGAGCTGCTCTGAGCCCGGCTGGAGCCGGCCGCAGCCGCGCCGCTAGCCGCGGCCTGTTTCCCCTTCGTAGTGGCACCGGACCCCGCAGCGCTTAGCGTAGCCTGATCCCCGGACGAGCCAGGGATCCGGAGCCCACGGTTCGGGTCACCCCCGGTCTGCCGCGGGGCCAGTCCCCCGTCGTCCAGGGTTGGCAGGGTGGCCAGCACCGCCACCCTCGCTGGGTCCTCGCAGAGGGGGACTATGCTCTGCGGGAGGATCAGATTCTCTGCGATGAAGGTGTCTCCCGTCACGTTCCGCACCAGGACCTCCAAGGCCTCCTGGGTCAGGTCGCTTCCCTCCCCGCGATGGGTCCTGCTGCAATCGTTGAGGCCGGTGAAGCTCCACGCCGGTCGCGGCCGCTGCTTCAGGGGGGCGATCCGGCGCTTCACGAAGTCGCCGAGCACGTGCCACGAGGTGAGGCCGCTCCCTGCCAGTGACCTGATCTTATCCAGCACGGAGTCGAACTCCGGCTGCAGCGATGGCTTGGCCCTCCAGGATGCTTTGTCGGAGGCGGGCCCCGCGGTCGGCAGGACAAGGCGCTCGTTGGCTTCGGTGGTGGCAACCACCCAATCCCTGCGCCACTCCTCCCACCTTCCGCCAGCAAGGCCCGGAATGTAAGGAGTCGGCAGGTCGCTCCTTATCTGGAAATAGTACCCTCCCACTTCGTCCTTGCTCCTTCCGGACCTCACCAGGATGAAGAAGTAGCGGAAGAGGATGACGCAGGGACGCACTCCCACGAACATCTCGCATAAATGCACAAAGATGGACGCCAGGAGGAGGGAGTGGGGCGTCAGATGCTGAAGCTGGAGGCCGAAGTCTTCCAGCAGCAGCAGCAAGAATGAAGAAATCGGCAGCCCCACGCCGGCGGAGACGTGCGAGGTAAATAGCACGAACTCCCCGGCGCGGAGGTTGCCAAGAGGAACCGAGCCTGCTCGCACCCCCCAGCCGGTCTCCTGAGCGCTCCACCCAAGCAGGCGGCGCACTGTGTTCAGCTCTCCCTCGGTCTGGAAGCGACGGGGATGAACAAGGGATGCCATCTCCTGACGGGCGAGGAAGGGGCCTGTGTAGGGGGGAGAGAAGGTCAAGGAAGGCTCGGAGGCAAAGGGGCGCAAAGGCTGGAGGAAGAAGACGAATGCGGGAAAGCAACCGTAGGATACGGTATGCCCCGTTATAAAGCCTGTCTCAACCGGCGCGCCCCGGAACCGTCGCCGGAACTCAAGCGACGCTCGCACCAGGAGTTAGCCGCCCAGTCCATGACGTGGGGGGCCCAGGCCCACCTGTCAGGGAGGGTGGGTAATCAACGGGGGTGCGAAAAGGCGGGATCCGAACCGTCGCCCGCGCGCGTGAAGCAAGGCGGAAGCCGAGCTGACGTGCGCGCATTAATCATAGGCGTGGCCGAGCTTTTCGGGAGCGGCGCCAGTGGTAAATGATCCGTTTACTCCGGCCGCAACAATGCCGAACGTCGCGCGTGTGACTAAGTGAACCGCTTATCGTGGGGCCCTTAGTCAGTAATCCGTTGCGACGTGATGAGGCAGCAACCAACCCAATGGGTAGTCAAAGCCGGTCAAGACCTGCAGAAAGGAGCTTCAAGCTATATAGTGCCAAATCGCAGGAGTGGCCCCACCTGTGGGCTCGTACCTCCCCCAAGGTGGGCCCGGGGGCCACTGTCGGTACCCTGCAACAGGGATACCCACTCTTACTGCAGCAAAGCAGGACCCGCGTAGTTATCCATAGCTGCGCGGGAGAGACGGAGTAGCCAGGCCCCACAGGCCAGGCTTTTTCCCTCACCAGGCCAACGGCCCCGGACCGTTCCCCGCCTGAGGATGGGTCCGGTGGCGCCACGTGTCTCCATGGAAGGGAAGCTCCAAGCTGACCGCCGAAGCCTCGGACCCCCAGAGGGGTCCGGGACCTCCTACGCCCGTCCGGACTCCCCTCACCGTGTAGGGGTCCGAAGCCGCCACGTGTCCCGGAGGCGTGGGATCGTGCGCGAGCCTTCCGGAGGAAGACTCGCCCACCTACCGCATTTAATGCGATAGACAAGGCGTGCTCTGCCGCCGTGGTACACAAGACAGCCTTTTGTCAGGCCCCGCTGCGCGCCGCGTATTACCAAGGAGCACAGTGCAGCCGCCTGAGCCGCGCCCGCGCAGAGCCCGCCTGTAGCATTAAACGGATACGACAGCACGGCACTTTTCCATCATGCCGCCTACGCCGCAAGCTACACCGCCCGCTTAAGCAATGTGACGGGCGGTGTCACTAGCTGCGACCGGCCCGACCTGACAAGACGACGCTAGGACATGATGGACGAAGGGCTCCGGGAGCAGGCGAGGGAATCCAAGAGAAAGATCTCCTTTGCCTGCGACGCCATAATGCATGAACAGTGCGTTAGGTTATACTACATCGTTGGACCCACCTGTCGGGGATCCAACGACTGTGTACGCGCCCCCTTGAGATATAAAAGGGAGGCGCTCGCTGTGCACAGGACACATCCATACAGACTCAAGCTCTCGCACCTCCTCACGCTTGTGGGAAGGCAATACAACACACAGTGGATGTAGGGTATTACGCTCCGGCGGCCCGAACCACTCTAAATCCTGCTGTGTTTCTTGTGTTCTGGAGGGAGATCGATCTAAGACTAGCTACCCCCTGAGTACACACCCTCTGGGCTAGGGCGGGTGCCTTCCGCCACCCGGCCGTGGTTTGCAACTCCACGACAATCATCTTTGTCAATCATTATAATAAGTGTCAGCCTTCTTTTGCGATGTCCTACCATCATCGCAAGCGTCGTCTTGTCGGCCACGCATATAATCATCTCCAGCCATCTGCGTGAAGGGAACGCACATGCCACTTCACCATCATCCTCCCGTCATATTCTTCGCTCTTCATTTTCGGCCTAACATCGATGCAATTGGCGACACGACATGCGAATACCTTCTCAAGCAGATTGTGTGCATGCACGTACTCGCCGAACCGGCGAAAATGAGACTTGAAGTCATTGGGTTGGAGAATAGCGAGCAGACCTTCGGTACCTTGATCTTAGAGGCAATTAGTTTGGACATTGGCTTCCTTCTTTGCTATCGGCTATCAGTCTTTCCTGCATGTAACATAGCCGATACAGACAGACACCCTGGTATCGCATAATATTGATGCTCCGTTTGCTTCTTTTGACCGTCCTGTAAGACTTTGGCATCAGCCGGTCTACGCCATAAATAAATCAATGACTCTTGCAGCCAATGTACACAGGTACTCTCGGTTGTAGTCATCCGCTCCATCAACTATACTAGTAGTGCAGGCTCCAACCACTGACCGGTTTTCCTCTAGTGACTATCATTGCATAAACAATCTGATTCGTCAAATAAATTAGCTTCAATAAACCAGCCTTTTTCCGTTCAATGCACAGCTACGGGAGATGATTGGCCATTTAAATAACTTGCATGATCAATCAGATCTCAGCATCAAAGATCGGCTGATGTTAGCACTTCATTGGTTGTGCGGGCTGATACTTTTCAAATGCCGCCGCCCAACGACTTTATCGGCTATTAAAATATCCTGTATCATGATATGAATAATCAAGCCGATAATACCCAAGCCATGTATATATAACCCAGCCAGGATCTTCAATAGTCATTAAGGCCTTGTTTGGCTCCAGGATTTTTTTCAAATGTCCCTATCACATCAAAAGGAATCTTACTATTTTATAGTATTAAATAAAATCTGTTTATAAATGTTTTTTGACAGCTGAGTGCTTTTTCGCGAGACGAATCTAATGAGCCTAATTAATCGATGATTGACTACAGTGATGCTATAGTAACCATTCGCTAATCATAGATTAAGATACCTCATTAGATTCGTCTCGCAGTTTAGCCCCATGATTCTGCAGTTAGTTTTATAATTAACATTTATTTAATACTTTTAAATACTAAAAAGTTCCAGGGACTAAAAAAAAGTCCCTGGAACCAAACAACCCCTAAAGAAATCAATCTGTCTCTATTCTCACTGACAATTATGCCACCTGATGTCAGAAGTACAACCACTCGCTCTTTCACTTTTACCGAGACCATCGCCTCCATTAGTGACCATCTTGACTTTTTATGATAACATCGGTATCAATCAGCCGATATTCTTAGGACATGTACAATGGTGTAGACGGTTGCTGTCTGTAAATGCCTAGAACATTGCATATAGACAATAAAATAGACAATCTATATAGTGAGGGTGTCAATTAAACTGTCTGCAAGTCATTTAACCCATGCATGGGCACATTAAATATGATGATCAAGTATATAATGAATCTTTGTATACTATTGTGTTGCATATATGCAACTAGAATACATGATAGTATACTTTAACTTAAAAATATTTTATTTGACATGCCTCTTGAATATTTGAAGGCTGTCTTTTATCTTTGGCGAGGAATATATTGTAAATTACCAAGGATTAAAATGTAAAAATTGCAAATATCTATCCCCTTCTCATCTGCGCAGTCTCTCGGAGTCTCTCATCTCATCCTCTCAATCTCTTATCTCATATGGTTCTCTCTCCCTCGCTGACTTGATGGAGACCAGCGCCAGGGTGGGGTTGGGCTGCGCGACGCGGTGGCTGACGCGGGATGCGAGATGCAGCGGGCGGCGCGAAGCTCCGGCCAGGGCGGGGCTGCAAGAATGCGGCAGCCGGCGAGCGGCCGGAGAAGGCAGAGGCAGGTAGCTAGGTACTTCGTTCCTCTGATTTCTCCGGAGAGAAGATCAGTGCGGGACACAGGTAGGCTGATTTCTTCGATTGGTGTTGTGAGCGTGGCAATGGGGATCGTGTTTTTAGGTGGGAAATGTCGCACTCGTTTTTGCCTTCTTCGACCAAATCTCACGCCAATATGCGTCCGCCTACCCACATTCGATCCGTCCTCACCGTCGTCGACTGGCAACAAAGAGCACAACCAGTGATTTGCCGTCGGTGAGGCCTGGGAGCACGAGCCGGTGCCATCTTCTCGCGAGACGACGGCACCATGCGGTTCGGTCATTAAGTGCCTCGCAAATCACAATTAACCAGATAAAGACGACGTATTAATTGGTGTTGTACATGCCCTTAAGACTCCAATGGATTAATTCTCAGCCGGCAGAAACACCTTGTCAGCTTCCAGTACTACCAGCTCTTAATGTAAAAACTGATCATCAACTGCATATCATCGACCAGGAAAAATACTATATGCCTTTCGTTGCCGATCAATCTCTTTCTTGTCTTCTGATTACACCTAGGCAGCCCACGCGCACATTCACACTGCTTGATCATTTCATAGGTGTGAGACCTCGGCTTCTCTGATATTGTTCTTCCATAGCCGATGTCATACTCAAAACCTCTTACCAGAATTCAGCTGGTGCCTCCGGTATGATAATCTTGAAACTTCAATAACTGACAAATGAGTCTAGGCAAAACGACAACGATGTGCCCGAAAGTGAAAGTTAAAGTCTAGACCACCTGACAGATGAAGACCGAAGCGAATTGGAGACCGCAATAACCTTTTCTGGTATAGCCCTTTTCATAGCCGATGTTTCTCTTCAAAAATAGTACCGGCTTCAATTACCATTTGCCTCCATATGGTCACTGTTATATAGCAGACTATCTCAGGAAGTAGCTTAAAATATTTTGCCACTGGTCCTTGGTTATCTTCTCCTTCATTCTTTGGTTACCGGGCTCAAAGGAATATACAATCGATGCGGACGTGACCTTTCGGACTTCTCTAAAAAATTAGAAACAAGCCGATGAGAATAGTTTCTTAGACCCAATATCTGAATAAAGTGACTTCATTGGCTGAACAAAAATGACCTCATCGACTAAATATAATAGTCTGAGCAATCATGCTCAAGCCGAAGAGCACACTTTGGAGCAGACAAACTCTAGTTGTCGAACTGAACATTGGTAGTCAATAAACCAATATTTATCTATCCACCTTTTCTTATTCAGTTAGCCGATATGTGAATTCCCATTGCCGATTCAGATCCAATCCTCAGTCAATTGTGCCTTACGCATGTGCACGGGCACGGCTGTCTAACTGGTTCCTCTAAGGGCGTCCGCAATGGTAATAACTAGTACTAGCTATATAGTCCGCTGATGTGGAGGTGAGAGATAAAAGAAAAGACTATTTTATACAATTGGATCAACACATTTCTCTCACATGTTTTTGGGCTACGTGAAATAGATTAGCTATTTGCTCGTCGCTAGTGACTATTCTCTCTCTTACTTTTTCATTGACACATCAGATCTAGCTAGCTAAATAGATAGCCATTGCGGAGACCCTAATCGCTCCATTAAATAATCCAGTGTAAGTGCTGTATGGCCCACCCCGTAATCATTCGCCTTCAATGCATTCATCGGCTGTGTCATATAAAAGAAATTGACAGCCGAAAGTCCAATACATTCTTCAGGTTGACAATACTGTCTTGCCGATAACTGGAGAAGACTCAACCGGTGCCTTAGTGCTTCACATATGTACGTGCCTTCTTGATCCATATCAAAACCACATATTGGCTCTTAGCCGATTAGTTTCCAGCTACCGGCTATTTTCTGAATTAAGAATCCGACATGCCCTGTCTGGAGTGAGTCTGTCCTCGTCTCACATGCCAATATATATGCGCGATATGTGTTCTCGTGATTCATGTGCATATCATAGGAGTATATCGGCTATTAACTAACTGATTAGTTCCCCATCGGCTGCTTGCATTGCAAAGTGAACATTTGCACCAACGAAGTAATGTCCTGACAGCCGATGAAATCAATCAGTTCCCGAGGAGCCGATTAGTGCTACTCCCATTGATGAGAGAAACGTGGCGGAGCATTACACATCTTCCTCCTCGATATTAAATGCCTCTTGTGTATAGCATGCAACTCCTCTAAGCTAGCGACTTGGACATCAAGGAGTTGATAAAATCCCAGCAAAGATCAAAAGCGTGAAACTGATAGAGATGTATCGATTATCTCATTATTAGCACATCATTCCTAATATCTGACATTAGGAAGCACGGGGCATTTTTCTTTTAAAATGCAAGCACATATCGGCTTTGCAACTGCTGGGGCAGATTGCCGATGTATTATACTTTTGTTTCTGTTGTCTGCTGCCTAGCCAATTTCTGTCGCCTTCCCGACATGACACCTGGGTATCGTGCCGTTGTCTTCCATCGGCCGATTAGCTCCTGAGCTGAATGTATCGGCCATAGAGTAATTAGAGGCGCATGCGCTGGCCTCCAACACTAGCGACACGCCGATGCGTGGCCTTGCCGACGCACGGTCTCAACAATGCTGACCTACGCCACGCATTTGTGCACAATGCCGACTCTGGCGTGATGGTACCGACGAACTGACGCACGGTGTTTTGTCCAGTAGCTAAATTTCCAATCAATTAATTACTTCTGACTTCCGATACCTTCCAAGATGCATATCCAGATTTGGCTATCTGGAGGCCGTAAGCACGGACATCGGCTTCTTCCTCTATTCCTTCCATCGGCTATCCATGTGCTTATATCAAGAGTGTATGGCCGATGAAAGACTGAATAAACAATGTCGGCATCCAACTATAGGACCAGGCAATCTAGGGGGTGTTTAGATTGAGGGACTTCAAAAAAGTCCTAGGGACTTTTTAGTATTTAGAAGTATTAAATAAATATTAATTATAAAACTAACTGCAGAACCCTGGGGCTAAACTGCGAGACGAATCTAATGATGTATCTTAATCTATGATTAGCGAATGGTTACTGTAGCATCACTGTAGCCAATCATCGATTAATTAGGCTCATTAGATTCGTCTCGCGAAAAAGCACTCAGCTGTCAAAAAACATTTATAAACAGATTTTATTTAATAATATAAAATAGTAAGATTCCTTTTGATGTGATAGGGACTTTTGGAAAAAGTCCTGGAGCCAAACAGGCCTATTAGTATCGGCCTGAACCTTTTTGTTGTCAATCAATTCTCTATAGCTGAAAATACAGTAGCCGACAAACTTGTCCAACAACTCCAGCTGTTCCGTCCTTTTTCTATGGTCAGAGCTTCCATGGATTAATGATGTCCTGAGATCTTGTGGACTCCCTGACGCATACTGCTTCGCGATCTAGCCCTTTTCAACCCTGCTGCGACTTACAGTGCGACTTCGGTGATGCGTCAGCATATGTGAAGCGTCCTGGTCAAGATCATATTATCGGCCATCCCCACAATTGATTCTCCTATCGGCTGTTTGCATTGTCCTCCCTCGGTCCCAAAATAATGCAAATCTTGTTCCCCGAAAAGTCAAACACTTTTAATTTTGATTAAATTTATACAAAAAATTATAAACATTTGTGTCTTCGAATTGATGTAGTATAAAAATATATTGCATGATTAATCTAAATATACTCGTGTTGTAATATATATTAGTACTATTTTATATAAATTCGGACAAAATTAGAATTATTTGACTCCTCGAAAAACGAGATTTATATTTTTTGTGGACGGAGGGAGTATAAACAAAAAATCAATAAAATAACATCTTGTCAGCCGATAAAACCAATCAGCTTTCCAGGAGCCGATTAGTAGTAGTAACGCATACAAAAATTGTCTTCATGCTCCGATTCAGCAGCCCACTGGCCGATACGCTTTATCTGGCTCTTTGCGAAGTGAGCCGATAAAATTCATCAACAGCTTCTAGTGTCTACGCCGTTGACTCTCAATCCATCGCTCCAATTATTTCTTCCTTTGTGATTTGATTTATTCTTTGAAGACAACAGTGAACACTTCTGCAACATTGCATCGGCTATTCTTATAGAATATTATATTGATTTTGAATTAATACCAACAAGCCGATGCTCCACTCCCTTGGCTAACGAATCTTGAGATGGCCGTCGTAGACGTATGTTCATCGGAAAAAAATATGAGCCTTATGTCTCATGTCCCACCGAGTATGCCAAAAGATGTATTGACGCAAAAATCAACGCACTGAAATTCGAAGGCAACTGTTCGCCAAGCTTCGGAAAGTAAACCAAGCGTGCAGTCAATCTGACCTGTTGATTGACAAGAAGACAAGGTAAATGTTAAATTCGAGGAAATATCGGCTGGAGTTCCGAAGATCCCTCACAGGCCGTATCGGCAGCCTGCCGATACAGAAAGCGACAAAATCAGCTCTGTCAGCCGATTTGAAATAGACGATCAGCTAGGTCAGCCGATATGTGCGGGGAGCAGTGTAAAGTCTACGAATGTGTAATCTAAACAACACTATCAGACAATCACCTGGAATAGATCTGTAATGAACATGACACCATTTATATCATTTCGAGTGATTTTGGTGATCGTATGGCAATGCAATCAATGGGACTAATATGATTGTTAAGATGACCATTCTCAGGCTTTTAGGTTCAAGTGATGACAAAGAGAAGATAGGCGTAGCTAGACCCGAATGACCAGAATTGAAGAGACCGTGAAGAAAACCAACTCAAAGAAAAGCTGAATTGAACGAGTTCTACTGAAATCAGTAGCACCGGAAGAACCGATGCTATAGGCATCGGTGCATCCGATTATTGTCGGAAGATCCGACGCCCTATTGAGTGGCACAAGTCTGTGCGCCTCTGGACATCAAGTGAAGCACCGGATAAACCCATGGTGTCAAGAGAGACATCGGTGCATTGGATGTACTATGTTTCAGAGACGATGCAAGTCGCGCAAGAGCCAAGTCTTCAGCACCGGTTAAACCGGTGAAGCATCGGTGCATATCATTGGTGTAATGACGTCAGCTGTCAGGAGTTCAATGGCTACTTCGAGTTATGAGTGATCGGATGAACCGACGCTACCCCAGCCAGAGGCATCGGTTCATCCGATGATACACAGATTTTCTGCTGACCGTTGGAGCAACGGTTATAAGACTTGGTGGCCTATATATACTCCTTACCCCTGCCATTTGAGGCTTGCTGGAGTTGCTAGACTTCCCACACATATTCAAGAACACCTCCAAGCCATACAAGAGCATAGTGATCATATCCTTAGCCCTTAGCATACTTTGAGAGTGTTGTGTAAAGGATAGCTCTTAGTGAGTGAGTTTGCAAGACCTAGAGCCTTTGTGCTGTGGTTCTTAACTGAACCAAATGAAGTTTTCGGTGCGCCAGCACCTTGGAGCTTTGAAGGCTCGCCGGCAACGTCATCGACCCTCCGACTTGGTATGGAGCGGCGACGATATCTTTGTGCGGGGGACGTGGAGACCCCCATCCTTTGTGGAGAAGCTCCTTAGTGGAACCCGGGGCCAAGGTGACCGTGATTGTGTTCACGGAAGAGACTTGGTGGCCGAGTAGCAATACTCTTAGTGAGTGCTACAGCAACGTGGATGTTCGTGTGCCTTTGTGGCTAACCGAACCACGGGATAAACACCCGCGTCAAGAGTTTGCTATCTCCTATCCCGCTCTTTAAGCTTCCGTATTTCATACTAGCAACTTGTATGCTTTTACTTTCATAGTGTAATTTCTTGATAGGAAAGACTATAGGTTGCTAAACTCTTTTGGGATAGGGGTTTCACACTAAAACAACCACAGTTGCACATCTAGATAGCTTGTTTTAGTTTAATTTTGTGCAAACTAGTTGGAGCCATAGGTCTAAGTTTTGAGTTGACTAATTCACCCCCTCCCCCTTTTAGGCTAGAGCGCGCTACCGGTCTATTTAAGATCTAATCGGCTATATGAAGTTTTGAATAAAATAACACGATAAGTGGCCGATCAAACGTATTCCAAGCTGGATAGATATCAATAAAAACTAAAACAACAGGTAAAACCTATAGAGCTAGCAGATATCGATAAATTGTGAATTAATCTAGACGAGACAACAGCGATACGCCCGGAAGTAAAAGCCTAATATAATTCGATAACTTTTGAATAGATCTGAACGAAGCAACAGCGATGCGTCCGGAAGCTAAAACTCAGATTTACTCGGTAAATGAAAACTTACCAGCAGATCAAGTCGCTCGAATGTGAGGCGCCCTTGATCAACTCGAAAGAACTCGTAGAAAAAGAAAATAGCGAAGCCGCCGACAGTAAAGTAAATTGCAGGTAAAAAGTAGGGTTTGTTGATTGATCGTGTGATAAAAATTTTCACAATGGACGGGGGTACATAATTATAGTCTAAACAATCTAGCCGATTATGGCACATCAAACTTGCTAATGAAGCAATATCTAAATAAAAGGAAATAATAAGATACATAGACTCTAATTCCTGAATCCTTCTCAATTAAGCATTGTTCTGATCCATCCGCACGGAGCCCAATCTTCATGCATGCTTGATATATCTTCATTATTTCTCCCTTTCACGTGGACTCATTCCAGCCACAAGGCTTCACGTTTCCTTGCATGTAAATGCTAATCATCTCGTCATATTTTATTTTTGGCCCCACCTTGTCCTTCCTTTTCATGTTAATCTTCTTTTCTCGGAAACCATCGGCCTTGACATCTTTTGTCAGCCACAATAAATAGTCCGGCCAAGATGTTAACCACACTGGATTAACGAGATCTCTTCACGTGACATGACCACATATGTGAATGCGAGTCTTATTAGCTTTCTCCTCTTGCTTTCACGTGTAAACTCCATATGCTTGCATGCTCCTGATTCTATCAGCAACTTTCAAAAGCATATCGGCTTCGAGATTGGAACTCTGCCCAAGTTCATCAATAACCGATTGCTTCATGATTCAGATTACATCGGATTTACCAAAATCCGGTATCAACACAAGGTTCATTGAGTTTAGTTTTCATGATCAGCAAAGAAATTATTTAAACTCAAGAACTTAGGGAGGTTAAGGGAGTTTGTGAAAGGTGATTTGCACATACCATCGTTGGAGGAAGAAGCGCGAAACGAAGGGAGTCAGTGGTGGCTTGGTCGAACCAAGGGTTCAGCCATCCCTCCTTGGATTCCTTCCGTCCTGTTCTTCGGCGTGTTGGGTCGTTGATGTTGTGCACCGTAATTGGGGGAGAGATCTCGAACTGGTTTGCAATTGGTGATTTGGAGAGATCTCCCCCACACTTATTCTTGTACCTGGCTTTATTCAAAAGAAAAACAAAAGTGGAAATAAGGGACTCTGCCGGTTTTGAACATCGGGGAATCTAAACTTTATTGAATAAAAGAATGATTTCATTGGGAATACTAAGGGTTTTTTTATTTCAAATCTATTTTTTATTTTAATATGTATATGTTTTTTTTCATGGCAAGCTAAACATGATTGGGTAACCTGGCAGGGTGGATACATGAGGCATTGATGCACGAGGTGTGTGGGATACTTACCTGGAAGAACTCGCCGAGCAATGAACAAAGATGTAAGAGTGAAGCTTTATTTACATGAAGCAAAGCTTTGCATTTGTTCAGCTTGGTTCCTTGTGCATTTGCCTCCCCATTGGACCAAGGAGCGTTGTGTTGGAGTTATGTACGTTGCTTCTTGTGTTTTTTTTCATTCCTGCAAAAAGGTTAGTGGACAACAAATACTCGAGAGATGCATAAAGGACATTGTTTTTGGATTTGTTCACATCCATGCTTTAACGGAAATTCAAATTTAAAAGTTTTAATTGGCATGGATCCCAAAGTGCTTGTCATCATTTTATTATTATTTTCTTTGTCGAGAGAGAAACTTTGGAAGAGAGATTTTTTTTATTTTTACTGTTAACCATTTTTTTTTGAAAAGCTCAAACAAGGCTAAGTTAAAGTTGCATAGAGATGACAAAAGACCATTTTGACAAAATAATCACTCTGATCTGTACATCCTTTGCATGTTGTGCAACCTCTTTTGTTTCGAAGTGCATCCCGGGCCTTGTTTTATCTCTAGTATGAATTTAGCTTGAAGACTTACCCATTCGATTTGAAATCTTTCTGCAGGGGTTAGTCCGCAAAAGATATACCTCCAAAGTCTATGATCGTATTAACTCTGACGATTCATTAATCAAACTCGACACCATGTCTTATTTGATCAAAGAAGACTATTTTAACCTAAGCACCATGCTTAATTTAAAAAGCCTATGGATGCCTCACATGCAGATACATCCAAACCAGAGCATACAAAAATGAACAAAGGAAGCATGCACTTAGAAGACCAAGCTAAGCTCATAAAGAGATAAACATGAGTAAATAACAGGTGAACATTTTCTTACCTTTGCACATACCTGAGTGTTCTTACCGGCAAGCATATGTGATGGAAGAACTGAAATTGCTGCAGCGGTGGTGTGGTCACAAATGGTTGTTAATTATTCCTCCATGTTGATGCAGGCTGAATCGGAGGAAGGCACGTAGACCATGCCGACTCAGGTGGACAACAAGGCCAGATCTTACGCATGGGAAGTTTGTAGCGAATCATGGGGACGCATAGTATACCAGCAAGTGCCGATTGGAATGGAGCAGCGAAGGCCTAGAAGCGCAAGAGGAGCAATTCCTCTTGCTTGAATGCACGCAGGAGCTGCTAAAGAGAGGCTATGCAAAGCTTGAACTAGACGAGAATTATGGGCAGGCTATGCAAGCATGAGCGAGAGCTAGGTGGCGGGATGATATCTATTAGCGTGCAATGTAATGGTTTGGAGGCACGCATATAATGCAGCCTCTGTCCATGTGGAGTCTGCTAGCTCACTCTCACTCCCTTTCTCTCTCTCTCTCTCTCTCTTTTCTCTCTTACTATTCTTTTTTTCTTTTATTTTCACTCATATATTTTCTCTTTTTTTTTCATCATTTTTTTGTTCTTCTCTCTCTTTTTGTTTAGCAAGGCAGAACCAGCAGCATCCTTGGTATGGAATGAACCTGTTGCGGGGTGCTCACCGATCTCCCCCACACTTGGACTTTTGTGCCTTACGACACCAAAAGCCAAGTGTGTGATGTCGGTATCTCCAAGTGTATTCCGCCAACTGGAGGTACTAAGTGTGCAGTTGGTGCAGTTCTCATGTCCTCGTGCATTGCATGCCCCTTGTCCTGAAAATGGTTAGTGACAAAGAATACCCGAGGGTGCATACAAACTGACAACATGTTCTTGCTTTTATTTGTTTAGTAGAAATATTTTTTTGAAAGATCCGGGCTACCTCCCGGCAGTGCTTGTTTATGGTCACAAGCTCGACCATGGGGATTTTCTTGTTGCAGCCATGACAGGTGATGTAAACCCCAGTTACACCACGAATTATTGTTCCATCAATTCTAGCTGCATGGTTAGTGCCAAAGTGCAACAAGATGTGCAAAATTTTTGATAACCATGAGCATTTACATCCAACCATAAGAACATAGATTTCTAAAATGGATGTAAAACTTGTTGCACTTCCCTAGCACAAAGGGGGGTGATGAATCTGGAGATTCATAAGAGTGACCTTGGGTTTTTTAGAAAAGAGGAACTCTCATGCTTATGAAAAAGGGTCTCGTCTTTATGGGACTCCAGATTCGATCACGAAGATTTTTCATGGCCCTTGAGTTCTTTAAATAACATCAAGATGGGAGTTTGAGGGCCAGAGGAACAATGTTTAGGCTTTGACGAGGGAGGTGATGGCTGTTTGGAAGAGAAAGGGCAACAATGGTCGGTGCAAGGGCATCACCTCCTCGAGGTGTCACCATTGGGAATTTTTGGTTGGGATTGTGTGACACCTTTCTGTAAGATCTCAACTCCTTCTGGGATTGCCAATGAAGGTTTTGTTGGTGCTAAAGGCTTATCACCATAAAAAGATGACCACAAAATTGGCACCAACAAAGAGATCGCTCAAAACATCCACTTCAGTTCCTTGGATGCGGCGTTGAGTGGTTTAAGAGTGGGTGCAAATCTGAATTTCTTCAGAAGAAAACCCCACATCTTTTGACCACTCTTTGCACAAAATGGTCGTTAAACCCCTCGAGGTTTCTTTCTGGAAGCACTAAGGTCAGGAGGGATTTCTAGAAATGGTGGCTTGTTTTGGCAAGGATAATTCGATGCATTTTCTAAATTCTCAGAAAACTTTACCTCGAATGTAGAAGGGAACTCCGAACAAAGCAACAAGAATGTTTATGGCCCCAAAATGAAATAGGATGTGTAACTCTGTGGGCCATATGAATGATTTTGAGTTCAGGTCCCGAGGGAAATGAGTTTCAACTCATCCCTTCATTAGGAGAGAAACTTCGCATGGCAAAGCAATCCATCCTAAGCTTCCAATACAAGTACAAATGATATGAAGAGTGATTGTAACTTCTATCGGGCATCAATCAAAACCAAGGAGTAAGATGTGAATTTTGAACCACTTGATTTTGATTGGCATTGATCGGTAATCGAGGACAATAAAGTGAGTTTGTTTCACTCGATTCGATCGGCATGGCCCCTATGATCCCTTGACCAAAAGATGAGTCCTACAGACTAAGATATGGTGGTCAACATCGAGGCATATTCCTTAGTGAAAACACCTCAGATGTACCTTGACATGGGAGCTGATGGGCTTCTTTCTCTCTTCTTTCTTCTTTTTTTTGGGTGTAGTTCAGGAGAGGTACCTTCATTAGATTTTTTGATATAAGAGAGATGAAAGCTCGAATTCTACTGATGATAGTCCTCGGTTGCTCTATGCACTCTCCTCCTGATGGGGCTTCGTCATGCAGATCGACGAGGGAGTAGTTTCTCGGATGAGATCCAAGATTTCCTTCCCTCGAGTCGGATCAAAAGAAAAAATGAGCCTTCGGAGAGAGCATCAAGCTGTAGGCAAGCATGACCAAGCTCATGCTATGCCTAACGATTCCTCCTCGTGAGGGTTCTCATAGCTTTACCCTAAGAAGGAATTTTTCTGAACTATCGCTATGAGAGTGGGATGAATCTCGTAGCCGGATGAGGAATGAGTTCCTGAAATGATGGCTCTAAAGAATCACCCCGAAGGGTCGAAAGGTTTGTACAAGGATAACCTTTCTGGGGTAGTAGGGGTAAAGGTAGAGACAAGAAAATAAAAAGGAGACGAGGGTAATTTGGTAGCGTGGCTGATGGTAGAAGAAAGAAAAAGAAAAGATTTTTTATGATACAAGGGCGAACTAGGTTCGAAGACAACTACAACAACCGTTCCCCGGCAACGGCACCAAAAATGCTTGTTGGTATTTCTTAACTCATATAGAGAAGTCCGCAAGTGCACGGAAATACTGTTGTAGCACATCACCCGGGAGTATTTGGGGTATCGTATTTTTCACGAGGAACGGAGGTGTAATGGTCTTTGAGCTAGTTCACCCAGGAGAACAAGAGATAGGTTAGCCTAGGCAGCATGGTTTATCTAAGGGAAAGGATCAAGTTAGGCTACACTTTGCTGCTATTCGTTTACTTCGGGCACCGGTCTAACCTTGGTCTGCCCAGGACCTCCGGCTACTAGCTCTACGCCGAACCCAGGCGGGGGAGGGGGGAGTACACTAACTACGCAGACTGTCTCCATAGCGGACGGACATGGCTGTCACCACCTGCCGTCTACCCCACAATGCCAGCTGAGCTCAAGGCAAACAATGGTAATATAGGGCCTAGACAACACGTCTAATCCTTCGACTACTACTCTAGCGGTGATCAGGGTTTACCTGTCTTTATCAGGGGCCCTCTACTAGAGTATCCATCACAAGAACGGACGATGAACCCGCAAACGAATAACAATAGGGAATAACTTTACCAAGAACATAACCAAAAGATAAACTCAGGTACTTACTTAAATGTTTCGTACCTGTCGAGGTACAAGCAGAAGAAGGATACCGACAAGCCCAGCACTCCTCCACACTTCTCACACACTCCCTATCCTAATCTACATGTTTCCCCACCAAAGTGTATCTTGTGTTGTGTTGTTGTGTTGTGTGGGGGGCTCTCCTCCTCCTTATGTAGCCTCTCCAAGGGTGTTTCCGTGGTTAGACTCGTGAGGTGGTACTATGCACATCCGGGATGAATGTAGGGGAGCCGTGGGAGACTGCTGGAGAAACTGGGCCTGAATGGGCCCAGAAGGGGTCGGCCGAACCAAGGGTTCGGCCACACTCTTGCTGTGGCTGTTTGGGCTCATCTTCGGCCGACACACTCCTTGTGGGCTCCTTATGTAGATTTCTGGGTTCATTCCTGGAGATATGTTGGTTTAGCATGTCATTTGGGCCCTAGGATCCATGTGTGCGCCGTTGTGTTTGTCGGGAGTGTCATTTCTCTTGGGCTTGGGCTAATTTGCTTCAGGATGTGGGCCCTCTAATTCTCGTGCTTGCATAGAATGCCCTGATGTGTACTTTTCCCTTTGTTTGAGCACAGTTTTTACCCGTATGCAGACATGGCTTCCTGTAAATAGAAATTCACCAAAACTTGTGGAAATGATTAGTATCAAAGTCCTAATTCTAGTTTGGTGTTTGTTTTGGCCCGGATCTTTGCAAGAGTTGACGGTCAATTTTAGCACTTAAGGACCGTCAACACGCACCCCTGTGCCCCATGGACCGCGCAATTTGCGAAGAGACTTTGATGAGCCAGCCGAGCCTACATTTGGCAGTCCAGTGATCAACCTAGCTGAAGCGGCCATACTAATGCAAGGCTTACCAGACACCCAGAGGTCCACCAGGTACAATGTCTGACTAGAGAAGCCTTGCACTAGATTGATAGACAGAATCCAGCTCCTTCTGGTTCTTGCAACAGCCATACCTTAGCACGACAGTAAGAGAATGAGGAAGCAAATCAACAACGCCCACATAATCGACAGCAGCCAAGATACCAAGACGAGAGTCATCATGCTCTTCTGTCAAGAAGTCGCGATCGTAGTCGTGTCAATTTCAACGATGCACGAGAAATCATCAATGCCAAATGTTATGGACGCCCAGCAGACGAAACTGACTACTTTCCAGCGTTCAGCCAAAACATAAACTATGCCGAGTACCCGGTCGGCTTCAACTCCGTCAACATGCAGAACCTGAAGAAATATGACGGTAAGTAGGACCCTCGTCAGTGGCTTCGTATCTACTCGACCACTATTGAAGCTGCAGGAGGGACAAACTCTACCAAAGTCATATACTCATGGGAGGATCTGAAGCAGCTCTTCATCAACAACTTTCAAGGCTCCATCCATCAGCCTGCCACTCGCCATGACTTGCGCTTGTGCAAACAAGAGCGTGGAAAAACCCTGAGGTCATACATCAAGAGATTCTTCGACACGCGCTCCACCATTGCCAACATTGCGGATGACGATGTCATCAACTGCTTCCACAACGGCCTCGCCACTCAGCAATTACATCGTATTTCTTCCGCGATCGGTTATGTCCCTCCGCGACATGATGCTAGGTTGGGCTGACTAAGAAGAACAAGAGCGTGATCCTTTCCCTCGTTGTGATGACAACAATAAAAAGCGCAATGGTGACTCGCACCCTGACAAGAACCAGCGCAACTTTGACAAGAAACGCAAGCCAGATGATACTGTAGCAACAGTGGATCGAGGCCAATGTGGCAAAAAGGGGAATCAACAGGATGACTTCTAGAAGCTCCTTCCCAAGCCTTTCTCTCTTCACCCTAAAGCGAAGCACACGATTCTCGAGTGCATAAACTTGCGCAAGTCCCTTCAGGAGCATCAACTTGGAGGGGACAGGAAAAGAAGGACAAACAAGATGAAGAGGACAATGATAAAGAAGGGCAAGCGGGTTTCCAACTACCCGCCAACACAGTCAATGTCATATATGGAGGGGATTCAACTTTCAACAAACATGCCCAGAAGTTGGCTTGGCGCGAAATTCTGAATCTGGAACCCACCATTCAAAAGCCAATAAAGCACAGCGAGGTCCCTATCACCTTTTCCCGCAAAGATCAGTGGACCAGCTTCTCTGAGCCGAGAAAATTTCTGCTCGTCCTCGACCCAGTGGTAGCAGGATCCAGACTCACTCGAGTACTTATTGATGGAGGCAGCAGACTGAATCTCCTATTTACAAGTACCATCACCAAAATGGGGCTGGATATTTCTGATAAATTAACTCCAAGCAAAGCTCCATTCTACAGTATTGTCCTAGGAAATACTTCTACTCCAATTGGCACTGTCGTACTCCCAATCACTTTTGGCATGCCGGACAACTACCGAACGGAGCTCATTAAATTTGAAGTAGCCAGCTTTCAAATCCTCATATCATGCCATACACGGACGACCGGCCTTGGCCAAGTTCATGGTTGTTCCTCACTACATCTACCTACTGCTCAAGATGCTAGGACAGACGGGAGTCTCACATTTCATGGCGATCTTCAAAAATCATTCCAGTGTGAGAAGGAAGCTGTTGGTGTTTCTTATGCTCAATAGAATATAGATTTCGCAAGCGCACAGAATCACCGCTGTAGCACTTCACCTTGGAGTATTCCAAGGTATCGTAATTTTCCTCAGGGAAGCACTATAGTAAAGAGTATCGAAGAATCGAATGACAAACTTTACTAGAGATATCAACCGACTAACTTAGTGGGGGTAAGCCTGATAGATAAGATAAGATAATGGCCAAGCAATGACCGTCTGACAAAGGAGACTCTAATCCTTAGAGAGGTAAGCAGCTGGGAGGACAACGAGCGAGAAAGACTCCTAAAACACTTCTAAACTATCGAGCTAGCCTCTCTAGACTAAACCTTGCTTCTAACTAGTTATCGGGAACCTAGAGCTTACTTCAGCGGCCTCAGGGAAGGACTCAGACTGGGGTGAGAAGGGATTCCAATGGCAGTCGGCACTACTGCTATGAAAACACCCAAACGTGGTGGCCTACAAGGGACAGACAGGGCTGTCACCACCTGCCGCCTACCACAACGGTACCGTGGGGTGGAACACACTTTCTAGTTAACACTAAGCTCGGACACCACGTTCATTCTCGGTGTTAGGATTTCTCTTCTTGTAGGGAAGAGAAATCCCCCTCAACCTAGGGACCTAACTTGAGTTCCCTAGTCCGAGCGAGAAAACCCGTAAGGTAAGATCCTGATAAACAAGAAAGATACAAAGCCTAAGCTAGAGGAACTTACTTCCGCACACAAGCAAGATAACTTGAGAAGATAAATAATGCGGAAAGTAAAGCTGACTCGAAAAGATAAAGAAGATAACTATATTGATAAATGTCAAGGGAAAAGATACAAGAGCTTATGCCAACTTCCGATGACGACTCCGTAATCCCGAGACAAGCTCGACTCGACTCTAACTCCCAACTACCTAACCTACTCTAGAAAGTAAAAGTGAGAGAAGAGAGCTCCTTTGGTGTGTGTCTCAAAAGTGAGGGGTGGAGGCCTATTTATAGCACTCCAAGGTCGGCTCTTGGCCGGTAAAATAGGTAGCATCAATGGTAAGCAGTTGTAGTCGGTGTGCTTAACTTCCACGCCAAAGCTGAGCTCAAGACGCTATAAAGTGGGGCTAGCCGGCCTCCCATAGGCTGGCCGGCCTGGGATTCTCTCCATTTGGCGCCGACCTTCTCGTGGACGCTCCTGATCTTCTATAGATGACGGTGGAGGTTGCTTGTCTTCAATGCTGAAAGTTGTAGGCCGGCCGGCCTCCCCTAGGCTGGCCGGCCTGGAGTTGGCACATCTCGGCTGACCATTTCACGGGCTTGCTGATCAACATGTGTATGAAGTCCATAGTGGTGCTCCGGCCCAAAAGATCTCGGTAAGTGCTGAAAATGGGTCCTTTAATCCATGTGCTAGGCCTTTCGGTCATAACTTTTGTATTTGCTTGTATATCCAGTGCTTATGGGTCCATTGGAGGGTCCCTAATGGTCTTGTGGCAAGGCGAGATGTGTTTGGCAAAGGTGCCGGGCCAGCCGGCCAAGGTGATTTTTGTAACTTTTACGTCCGAACTCCGAATTGGGTGATCCAAGTGTCCAATTCGATCATCTTGATGAGCTCTTCAACATGGCAATGTCAAATTTGGCATTTGACAATGTTTATAATGGTGTCATATTATATCCATATTTCACCATCCTTGTAGATACTCCATTTAGTGTAGTTTCTTGCATATTCTGAGCATAATCCTGCAAAACATCTCAAACCACCAACACTTATGGAATTTGTTAGAAATAGGTAAAATATGTATGGAACATGGTGCAAAGCTCAATTTATTCCCGAGAAGTTGATGGTCAAAATGGGAAATAATGGCTGTCAACAAAAGCCATCACCTACGCTTCCACCAATCGCCTGCCGGACACTGCTAGAGAAGTACTCGCAGCTTCACAACAATTCTGAATCAGGGATGGAGATTCCTATGAAGAAGGCGAATCACTCCACTCCAAAACCACCCGACAATGTGGGTGTGAAGGCGATTTATCTCCAAGACGGTGATTCCTCCAAGACCACACTAATCGGGACAGGACTTACTGACAAATAGGAAAGCACGCTCATCAACTTCCTTTGGGCTAATCGAGAGGTGTTTGCTTGGAAACCAACAGACATGCTTGGTGTGCCCAAGGAGTTGATTGAGCATTCTCTAAGTGTCAAAGCAACAGCCGTCCCAAAGAAGCAACGACTATAGAGATTCTCAACTGAAAAGCGAGAAGCCATCAAGAAAGAACTAGCCAAACTACTCGTGGCTGGGTTCATCAAGGAAGTTTACCACCCCGAGTGGTTGGCAAATCCTGTCCTCGTCCTCAAGAAGAAAAACAATGAGTGGAGTATGTGTGTCGACTACACAGACCTCAACAAGCACTGCCCAAAGGATCCTTTTGGGCTCTCACGCATTGACCAAGTCATCGACTCTACGGCCTGGTGCGTCTTGCTATCCTTCCTCGACTGCTACTTTATAGTGAAATAGATAATGATTGTTACCATCACAACAACTCATGCTTGTGCATTTCATATAGATATGACTACTCTCGCCGACAGTACGTACGAGCTGGTGCCGGAGTCCGAGAGTGAGCCGCGTGAAGCTCAAGTAAATCTAACTGAAGCTGTAGAAGACCTGAACCAATGTTCGAAAGAGCCAAAGGCTAACTTTGCTCAGGAATGTAAGCCCCGGAGCATGACCTATTACTTTTAACTTTATGCAACTTATTGTTCCTATATACTTGTGCATTTATGTTTACAGGAGTTGATTGAAACTTTAGTTGCATGATCCTAGTTACCTAAAATATGAACACTAGCATATATAGGTTGCTAGATGGCTACACTAATGGTTTGGTAGAAGTCGAGTGATTCCTTGTCACTCGTGAGCTTATAGGAGTTGAATGTTTACTACATGCTGCAACTATAAGGTCCATGAGTGGGGCCATGGTACGATGTAGATGCCCCGTCTATGTATTGAAAAGATGCTAAGGTCGCAGTGTGTGGTAGTGGTGGTTAAGTGTTTGAATGTACTAGCCACATGCCGAGAATATGGTAATCGGTAAGCTTAAGTACCTGATGGAACTGGCCGTGGAACATACTCCCCACTGTCTGGTCTTTGTTCACGCACGGGTGCAGGGCACCCCGGGCGGTGGGCTTGTTCCAGGCCTGGAGAAAAAGGGGAAAAGTCGTGTAGGTGACTTTGTTCCCCTTGCGTGTGTGTTAGGTATGCCTTGCAAGGTTAACAAATTCAATTCGAATCGTCCGTTTCTCGCGGTTATTGAGACTGCTTAACCCTTGTGCCACATAGAGTAAGAAGTGGAATGTTGACGCTCACTAACGACCATTTCTGAGCGTCAATATAGCCACAATAAATGGATGAACTTGCATTTCTTACACTCATGCTACTAATAAATCACCGAATTCCACATGTCCCTCTAGATTTCTATGAGTGCAGGTTTTAGCTAGAAATGAAGGGCAATCATACCCTTTTTAGCTAAGGAGCAAGACGCCGTCCGATCAAATGCCGTCACACGGGCTTCACATGGATCAGATGGCCCACCAGAGAAGAAAACCAATGTTAACAGAGTCAAGACACACACCATTGACAAGTGGGCCCCGAGAGCAGCCCAACCGAAGAAGGGGAAGGTTGGTGGGCCCAGTGGGATGGCCGGCCGACCAGCCCATGGGCCCCACCGCCTTCAGGCTTTGATGTGGCAGCTCCGTATTGGATGATGAAGTCGGTTCAAGGGGTTCCATGCTCGTTTCCCGGCCAAGGAGAGGGTGGCTCCCCTCTATAAATATGAGGGGAGGGGCTCCATTTCAAGGCATGGAGGAGATGGAAGATATCCCTCATCACTACAAGCTACACTAGGAAATCTCTCAAGATGTAGTTCATCTTCACTTGTAGAGGTCTTAGGACTAGAGGAGTTCGAGTATGAGTCATAGTTCGAGGTCTTAGAGTCTTCGTGAAGAGTATGGTATGTCCTACCTTCTCTTTATGTAATGCTCTGAGTTTGTATTAAAGTCTATTTATTTATTTAGTACTTTGGTTCATATGCTCATGTCTATGTGTGTGATCCTTCTCGTGAGCTATGATTGCCTTGTGTGATTCATATGCGTAGACAAGTTCTTGTATCATGGCTTTGTTTCATCTTCCTTAATTGGATGCTCTAGAACTAAGGCCCAGGATAGATAAGGGTGTCCTTGCGCAAGGCTAGGTGGTGTTTGTTAGCATTGGCGTGGTGCCTAGGTTGATAACCACATTTGAATGCAACTTTATCCCACGGTTTGTAGAGGTAGCCGGTAGATGGTGATAGCCCTGTTCAAGCCCTAGTAATCCTCCACGTTCAGATAGAGGGGTAGGAGGTACATAAAGCCATCGGGTGTTCAGGCTTATCCTATTCATCTGGATACGGTCTCCCTGGTCCATGTTCGTAGGCTCTTCTATGTGTGTGAGTGACTCATTCCAGCTTGCTCATGAGAGTACGATAGATTATAGCTCTAGTTACCCTTGATCCTGCTCTTTCCTGTTCGATATCCTAGACAGAATTATCTAGTTTTGCTTGTGTGGTCACTACCTGTTATCGCCGTAAATTAACAGGATTAATTTATGGGCCGAAGCAAGATGGGCTTAAAGCAGAAGAATAAGAAGGCTTGTGAATCGGCTCCTGCGTGAGCATCTGGGCCACATGGGCCATGTATCCTTAGATTTAGATTAGAGATAGAGTCCGATCGAGGCAAGATTAGTTTAGATTGTTTCCCAAGTCTCCGGACTATAAATATGTACCCTATGTTATTCATGAAAAGAAGAACGTCATCACGTCTCGCAAACAACAATCTCGGCGCATCGCCATCCCTAATCCTAGGGTTTCATCCAAGTAAGCGCCATGCTGCTCTGATCGCTTCTCGCGATCAGGGCAGCGTTGTTCTTGCTTTTACCTTGGTATTACTCGTACTGAAGCATTTTTGATGGCGAGTAATGCTAGTTATCTTGATGTTCGTAGCATGGCTTTTAGTAGATCTATCGTGCCTTGTTGTTTGTCATCTACGAATATCATGTTGTCTCTGTGCAGTCACGTTTCAATCTTATGCTAGTTCTTGTCATATAGGATTAGTTGCACAGAGGCGACACCCTGTTTCTTTTATGTTTAGTAGATCTAATCTGTTATGGTTTGCTCTTATTCTTAAGAGTTGGCGTAATATCTGCTAGGTTAGGCCTTGCAAACGGGTTGGATGATCCGGTGGCATGTTAGATGCTTTATCTTAGTCTTAACATTATCTTAGTCTTAACAGAGAATTGATCCGGGAATCGGCTCTTGCTAGTTCTTAGGCCTCTGTTTTGGGTTATGGTTTAGTTATCTGTACGTTTATTAGGCTCAATCACGTGTAGGATGTTCCGGTCTAGCAGTGAAGCTTTTATCGTTGTGGATTAGATCAATTAGATTTAATTGTAGCAGCTTTATAGTTATTCGCTTTAATCATCAATATCCGGATGCAACAGATCCCATCTGACACCGGGACTCGATTGGCTCTTTAAAGCCGATGCAAGAGTGGTCCCGGGGAGCCGACTACGGCTCGGACTTACGTTTCCACGTGTTTGTGTATGCAGGTCAATCATCGCAAGCACGTCCGCACCTTCCTGATCGGGTATAGGTCAGGTGGCACGCCCTGCGTCTTCACAAGCTGCTGCACGTTGCTGGAATTGCGGGCCGACGACGAGGGAGCAGTGCCTGCCAGCGCCCCGGCGACCTCCCGGCTCTTCGTGTTGCCTGTCGCTGCTCGTCGGTGGGTTTCGACCGACAACACATTCTGGCACGCCCGGTGGGAGACTCATCAACAGCAACGCCCACCACAGAGATGACGGGAGTTCAAGATCAAGAATCCGCTCCCAAGCCCATCATGTATGAAGAGCTCCCTCCTGAACACAAGAAGAAGTATGATGAGATCAAAGCTCTGTTGGAAGCCGATCTCATCGGCTCTTTTGAGAGGACCCGCAACCATGGCATCAGGTGGAAGGGGTTCTCACCAGAAGGCGCTCTCGACAACGTAGATCTGTCTGTGCCATCAGAAGAGCGCACCAGAGCCCTGTGTCAGGAGATGAACTACATGGTGGCCCATACGCTTCATCGGCACTCTCAGAGCCTGATGAATGAGCTCGAGGGTGTGGCTCATCGTGTCATCCAAGAGATAATCAAGAACTAGTACTCTCCATCGGGACCAACCCTGGGGGGTCACGTAGAGGAAGCTGCACTGCATTCTAGGCCGCAATTGCCGTTCTCATTTGCGGCTCCAAAACCACAGAGCGCGCCGATCTACGTCGTCCACAAGATCGGCGGTGATCCTGGAGAAGGTCAGTTCCTCACTGAGCCACCCAAGGAGATCCCGCACGGCTACACATGCGCCTACATCCCTGACAGCGTTAGTCCAGCACGCTCGGTGCAGATGGTAAACCCAGGAGCTTCTGGAGCAGATGCGGATAAACAAGCATGGCTGGCAAAGTACGCTACTGGGCCGAGTGATGAGCCATCGGCCCCAGGAGTCCTTAGTGTGGAGCAGGTCAGTGCAATACTGAGAGACCAGTTTGGCATCCTACCTAAGAGGAAAGTGATCGTCTATTCAAAGCCGTATCCAAGTGACTACGATTTGATCCCATTGCCACCCAAGTATCGGCTCCCTGAGTTCACCAAGTTCAACGGGTCAGAAGGAGCCAGCTCCATAGAGCACGTGAGCCGATACTTAACGCAGCTTGGGATGATCTCAGTATCGGATCCGCTGAGGGTCCAGTTCTTCGGCCAATCTCTTACAGGCCCAGCTTTTGGATGGTACGCGTCGTTGGCTCCAGATTCGATTCGAACCTGGAGGCAGTTGGAAGATCAATTCCATACCCAGTATCACTCAGAGGCTGCTGAAGCTGGAATTGCCGACCTCGCCCAAGTCAGGCAAAAGTGAGGAGAGACTGTGTCGGAGTATATACATCGCTTCAGAGAGGTCAAGAACCGATGCTACTCATCGCGCATCACAGAGAAGGAGGCAGTCGACTTGGCTGTTCTGGGGCTCGCTAAGCCGATCAAGGATCTGGCTTTCCAGCTGGAGTTCACATCTCTGGCGCACCTGGTGCAGAAGCTTACAGCATATTAGCTTTATCATCCTGAGCTGTACCAGGACAAGTTTAAGCGCCATGTGAACATGGCCTAGGCGGATGAATCTGATGACTCCGGTGAGGAGCAAGAAGTGGCCGTGGCAGAGTGGACTCGGGGGGCAAACCCTGTCTCGTGCAAGTGGATCAAATAGCAGGGGCTTTTGAAGGGCTTCGACTTTGATGTGACCAAAGCAGAGCAGATATTTGATCTGCTCCTCAAAGAAAAACAGCTAAAGCTCCCAGAGAATCACAAGCTACCGACGGCACAAGAGTTGCAGGGGAGACTGTACTGTAAATGGCACCACTCGTTCACTCATGCCACGGGTGACTGTAAGGAGCTGCATCGTCAGATCCAATCGGCTATCGAGCAAGGCCGATTAATTTTGGCTCAACACACGATGAAGGTCGACACGAAGCCCTTCCCACAAGCCAACGTGGTAGAGTTGTCGGACTTCACTCCTACGGGCTAGAATTTTTCATTCCAGATCAACATGGCGGGGCCCGTACGCCGTCATGACGAGCAAAGGAGAGAGGCCGTTTCTGGCAAACGGCCCCAGGGTCAAGATGAACCAGGACGACAACATATTACTGAAGAGCGAGTGTGTCACATCCGTAACCAGCTTCCTGCTTCCGATCGGCTTTCGGAAAAGTATGAATATCAGCACAAGTTGCGTCGCCGATATCAATCGGAAGAAGAGGAGTACGAGTACCGCACAGGGAATACGCTGGGAAGGTGCCAGGCTGTACGCGACCACTGGCATTGCCCGTTCTTCAGGTACTGTTGGAATTCCGGCATGATCTGATTGCCTACCATAGATGATTGCTTGAAGTGCAGGCCTCGGACACGCCAGCCAGGCGAAACATTAGTGTTCCGGCGCTTGGGTTCCAAGGTGCGTCACGATGATCACGTCCAGCGGTCATCCAGGGGTGATTCCGAGCTGGAAGAAGAAGACATGTACCATCGCCCACGGTGGTGTCCTGACGGGCTTAATCGGTCACAGAAGCGCAGAGTGCAGCGCTTGCGTAATCTGGAAGAGGCAGAAGCAAAGTACCTCGACATCATGAGGAAGGCGCGTCCGGATCTCACGGAACAGGTCAAGTGACCGCGAAGGGAGGAGAGGCGCCCTCCAAGAAAAGAGTGGTGCCCCAAGGAGACGAAAGCCGATGAGAAGCCATCGGCTGATGTGAACATGGTGTTCGTGCTCCCGTCAGAATTCCGGGCACCCCAGCCGGAGGATTCGCCTATTGCACAGTTGGATCTGTGCCCACAGCCGATCATCTTCGAGAAGCCAAAGGAAAAAAAGCTACAAACATTTGAAAGGGTTGTATCTCAAGGGCTTCATCAACGGCAAACCCGTCAACAGGATGTTGGTCGACACCGGCGCTGCAGTCAACCTGATGCCATATTCAGTACTGCGCCGGTTGGGACGTTCCTCTGCCGACCTAATTAAGACCAATGCGATGCTCAACGACTTCAACGGACAACAACAGAGGCAATGGGGGTCCTTAATGTGGAGATGACAGTGGGTCGCAAGACTGTGCCAACTTCGTTCTTCATCGTCAACAGCAAGAGTACATACTCAGTACTGCTTGGGAGGGACTGGATTCATGCCAACTGCTGTATCCCTTCCACAATGCATCAGTATCTGGTCCAATGGGATGGCGATGAAGTAGAAGTGGTCCCTGCAGACGATTCCAGCGAAGTCTCGCTTGCAGATATGAATGCCTGAGACGCAGAAGGACAAGAGCCGATCTCAGGGATCGCCCTGGAAGATTGTGATTGGATCGAAGCGACAAAAAATGGACTGAGGCTGGTCTTATCCACTAGCCTCACAGAGTAAAAGCATCCTGGCATTCTACGGGGTGTAATAGAAATAGAGAGGCCGGTCCCAGCGATCGGCCCCGAAAAATAAAAAAATTCTATTCGGGGTTGGAATTGTTACATCATGTACATACGATGGCCTGCTCCAGCAGTTGGCCACTCATTGTTTATTTGGTTTTGGATGATAGTGGAGGTATAGAAGCGGCCAGCCCATGCGGTTGGCCAAATAATTTTTCTTGTCATCTCCCTGTGTTTGCCGCTGACCTTGTGGATAATGAAGACTCGCCTGCGTTCGCAGCTGGTTTTTCAGACGACGGCAAGCTAGGACACGGGTTCACGTCAGCTAATGATTTGGAAGAGGTTGACATCGGTCCTGGGGATAAGCCACGACCGACATTTATCAGCAAAAAGTTGGATCCGGTCTTGTGTGAGGAGATGATTGCACTACTGAAGGAGTACCGGGATTGTTTCGCGTGGGATTACACTGAGATGCCTGGTCTAGACAGAAGCATCGTCGAGCATCGGCTCCCGCTCAAGAAAGGGTTTCGGCCATTTCAGCAACGAGCCCGTCAGATGAAGGCCGAAGTCCTAGAAGAAGTCAAGAAAGAGGTGGAGAAGATGTTGGATGCTGGGTTCATCAGGCCATGCCGGTATGCAGAATGGATCTCTAGCATGGTACCGGTGCAAAAGAAGGATGGCCGATGGCGTGTCTGCGTCGATTTTAGAGATCTCAACAGAGCGACGCCAAAGGACGAGTACCCGATGCCTGTTGAAGAGACATTGATCAACGCAGCTGCCGGCCACAAGATGATGAGTTTTATGTACGGTAATGCCGGCTACAACCAGATCTTCATGGCCCCAGAAGACATGAACAAGACCGCGTTCAGAGTACCAGGCGTGGTCGGCTTGTTCGAATATTTGGTGATGACCTTTGGACTGAAAAATGCCGGTGCAACGTACCAACGTGCTATGAATTACATTTTTCATGATCTCATCGGCGAACTGGTAGAGATCTATATTGATGATGTCGTGGTCAAGTCCAAATCAGCTGGGGGGCATCTAGAAGATCTGCGTCAAGTTTTAGAGCGCACTCGAAGGTTTGGGCTTAAAATGAACCCAAAGAAGTGCGCCTTTGTAGTATTGGCCGGTCAATTTCTGGGATTCTTGGTGCATGAACGGGGAATCGAGATCGGCCTGAAAAGTCAAGAAGCTGTGAAGACGAAGCCACCAACTACGAAGAAAGAGTTGCAGAAGCTCATCGGTAAAATTAACTTTGTCAGACGATTTATTTCTAATCTGTCTGGGTGCATTGAACCGTTCATGGGTTTAGTAAAGATCAAATCCAATGATGAGTTTCACTGAGGGGTAGAACAGCAGCAAGCTTTCGATGAAATTAAAGAATATTTGTCCAAGCCTCCAGTGTTGGTTCCTCCTCAGCAAGATAGGCCATTCTACGTGTACCTATCCATGGGTGACGCTTCCATTGCTTCGGTGTTAGTCCAGAAGCACGACGGCCAGGAGATGGTGGTTTTCTACGTCAGCAGGCGCATGTTAGACACCGAGACCAGATACCCTGAAATTGAGAAGCTTATTCTTTACATGTACAAAGCTTCATCATATTTAGCTCTCGGCGGAAACAATTGTCATATGCAAATCGGATTTCAAAAAGCATATGCTGTCGGCTCCTGTCCTGAAAGGCCGGCTTGGAAAATAGATGTTTGCATTGTCAGAGTTCGATATTCGGTATCAGCCTACAAAAGAAGTTAAAGGACAGGCACTGGCGGATCTTGTTGCAGACATGATCAGCACGGATATTGCTGCACTATTTATTCGTGCTTGGGCTATGTTTTTCGACGGATCGGCTTGTGATGATGGATGCGGTGTGGGAATTCTGTTGGTGTCGCCTCGAGGGGCGACTTACTCCTTTTCCATCAGGATGACTGCCCCGTGCACCAATAATTTGGTGGAACATGAAGCCGTTCGCAAAGGGATGGAACTGCTCCTTGAAGCTGGTGCAGAAGCGGTGGAAATTTTTGGAGATTCAAAGCTGGTGATTTCTCAGCTCACGGAAGAATATAGATGTGAGAGCAAGGCTCTTTTTCCGATATGGATGCAGTGCCATGAGTAGATGTCACAATTCAGGTACATCAATTTCCACTGGATACGCAGAACTCTGAACAATGAAGACAATGATTTGGCTCAGATGGCTTCTGGCTACAAAGAAACAGACGATGGAGTCGACGTAGAGGTTCAGTTTCTGGAACCTGGAGACTGGAGAGCCTATATCTTCAATTACTTGAAGGATTCGGCTCGGGGGGCACCCAGAAGGATAAGACTCAAGGCCATGAAGTATGTTCTGATAGGGGATAACATGTTCTACAGGACCTTGGAAGGACTACTGCTTAAATGTCTGGGACCTTCAGAGTCAAATCGGCTCTTGCATGAGGTTCATGAAGGAGCCTGTAGTACTCATCAATCGGCTCATAAGATGAAGTGGCTGATTAGGTGATCGGGTTATTACTGGCCCACTATGCTTGAAGATTGCTTCAAATATTACAAAGGATGTCAGGCATGTCAGAGGTTTGGCAAAATTCAGATAGTGCCAGCATCAGTGATGAATCCTATCATCAAACCGTGGCCATTCAGAGGTTGAGCCATGGACATGATTGGTCAGATCAACCCGTCGTCTAGCAAGGGTCACCAATGGGTTTTATCTGCTACAGATTACTTCACAAAATGGGTAGAAGCAGTGCCCATGAGGTCAGTAGCGTCGAAAGATGTGATCGGCTTTGTCAAAGAGCATATCATTCACAGATTTGGGATTCCTCAAACCATTACGACCGATGGAGGGTCGGTTTTTATATCAGAGGAATTCAGGAAGTTTGCCGATGACATGGGAATTAAGCTGATCAGATCATCTCCATATTATGCCCAGGCCAATGGACAAGCTGAAGCATCCAACCAGAGCCTCATCAAGCTCATAAAGAGAAAGATCGATGAATATCCTAGGCGCTGGCATGAGGTTTTGTCAGAGGCTTTGTGGGCATATCATATTTCATGTCACGGGTCCACCAAGACATCACCGTACCATTTAGTCTACGGCCAAGACACTGTGCTACCATGGGAAATCACGGCTGGATCAAGGCGTTTCGAATTCCAGAACGATTTGACAACTGAACAATATGCAGCCTTGATGAACGATAATGTGGAGGACCTGACAGAGCTAAGGCTTTGGTCACTGGAGAAGATCCAGAAAAATAAGGCTAAAGTTGCTCGCGCATACAACAAGAAGGTCAAGCCAAAGAATTTCTAGGTTGGGGACTTGGTTTGGGAGGCAGTATTGCCGTTGGGAACTAAAGATAAAAAATATGGCAAGTGGTCTCCAACTTGTCACGAGCCGTACAAGATCGATCAGGTTTTGCCTAGGAATGCATACATGCTCGAGGAATTGGACGGTGTCAAGTTTCCTATTGCTGTTAATGGTCAACACCTCAAGAAGTATTTCCCGAGCATGTGGGAAAGCGAGTAACAAGAGCCGATGAGATCCATCTGGCTATACTAAGGATAGGCCAACATGTTGAGTTGGCCGGTAAAAAAAAAGATAGGCCAACACGTTGAGTTGGCCGGTAAAAAAAAAAGATAGGCCAACACGTTGAGTTGGCCGGTAAAACAAATGAATGAGAAGCCAACACGCTGAGTTGGCTAGTAAAAATACATATGAGAAGCAAGATAGCTGATGTGCGACCTTCGACTTAAGATGTTTTAAATGAGTACAAGTTTCAGGTTTAACAGGCCACATCAGATGTTTTCTGAACAGTTCTACTAGTTTAGGAATTTTTCTATGGCATGGATGGCGTCCGCACGTACAGCATCAGCTCTTGCAATGATTTCTTTGTCATCCTTATCATTGCCTGATATTATATGTCGACTCAAGGTGCTTATCTCTGCAAACTCTGCCTGTATTTGTTCAGTCATTTCTTGCGCTTCCTGCCTAGAGTTTGCGATCGAAGCCTGCTCCTCTTGGATTAGTCTTTGGGTAGTGCGGACCTTTTCTTCAAGTTCGATCAGTTCCTTTTCCAAGAGGTTGAGTCATCTTGTGTTCTCGGAGATATCAGCTTTAGCATCCAGAGTTGCTTTCTTTTGGTTGAGGGCTTTGCACTTTTGAGCTATGTCAGTTTTCAGAGAGACTTGAGAACGGCGTGCTTCTATTCTTTGTTGAGCTACCTTCACCTCTGCCCGAAAGAAAGGAAGGTTGCCGGCTGGCCAGAGTTTGACTCGAAGTAATTCTGGAAGTTAGGATTCTATCTGCCCAAGAATTTCTTTTATCTTGCTGGAATCATCAACCAGAGCAGTGATTGGAGCAGGTAGTAGATCCTTGATGAATTGAAGCTGATTTGCCAAGTTAGCCGATTGCTGCAAAGGTGGTGTTTCTGCTCTGGGGGCAGTCAGACCCATTGATACTGGGTCAAAGGAAAGCAAACCTGGAATATCAAAGCCCTATGGACATATTTGGAGTTAGAGCAAGATGCATTTATAAAGCTATCGGCTGAATCAGAATTGGTTCTCATGAAAGTTACCTGTTCTGAACAAGAGGTGATGATCGGCTCAGGTGTAGCTGATCCTGTTGGATTAGAGGTGACAACAAGGGCTTCGACTGTGTTAGCTTGTTTGCCATGCATATCCGTCAGAGTGTCTGAAGCTTCAGTTGTTCCAGTATCAACTTCATGAGCGATGATTTCGTGTTGTGTTGGGTTACTGGTTTCAAGGATGTCTTCAGTTGCGTCCTGAAAATAGAATTGCAGTCAACCAGAGTACATGTGTATGCAATAAAGAAGGAGTTTTTGAAAGATGAGATACCTGGTTGGTGTCGGACTCCGATGGACTCGGGGGAGCTGGTGCAGGTTTCTTGATGACTCGCCTCGTGATCATCTTCCTTTTCTTGGTCAAGACTCGGGGGGCAACGCTTGCAGGAGTTTGTCTTCGTTTGGAAGCCGACTGAAGTAAGTCTGGCTGAATAGTCATTATCACTTTCTTCATTGACGGTGATCCTTTGCATCAGAGTACATCAGGGGCAATTGGAAGAAAGTGGAATGGCTCCCCGCTGCTGGTCATAGGTTCTGGACCATCTTGTTGCTGACAGGGTAAGCAAAAATTAGACAAGAGGAAGGGTGGATGATCTAGAAAGAGTAGGGTGCATAAATTCAGTACCTCTTCCTCAGGGATTACATATTCAGGATCAATTTGCTGCAGTCGAGGACCTAGAGCTTTCCTGAATACATGTGTTTTCCACATTCCCCACCATGTGCTGAAGTCGATTGATGAGGGAGTGAATGTAACACCCGGTTTATAAAAGAACATAAACCGAGCAATCATATACGTGCCAGGATCAAGTCACACGTATATACAACAGAATGAACAGTATATCACAGCACATATCACGAATAAGACATAATAAATCGAAATACGAATGATATTTATTACATTAATGACAAAATGTCTGATACAGCGGAAGCGAAGTACAAATACGATAAAAGAACTCTCCGAAGCTGAGCAGGGCGCCACAGGGACGTCGACTGGGAGATGAACGCCTAGAAGTCCTCGTAGTCCTGGTAG
Source organism: Panicum virgatum (assembly GCF_016808335.1). Lineage (NCBI taxonomy): Eukaryota > Viridiplantae > Streptophyta > Magnoliopsida > Poales > Poaceae > Panicum > Panicum virgatum. Next base: position 32,686,209 of record NC_053144.1, on the reverse strand, counting down.
CGCTGGACGAACTCCCTCGTGTCGGCAGGAACTGAGCAGCAGTAGCGTATCCAAGAGGAAAAAGTAGAGAAGAGGCAAGAGTGAGTACACAACTTGTACTCAACAAGTATAACACAAACTATGAGGCTCTAAGGTTGGCTGACTGACTGCATTAGCTTTTATGTCTTGGCAAAATTTTATTAAAGCTGTTTACTAAGAGTTGATGAATTACCATTAAACCAGTTACATAGTAATTAATCAGAATTAATCATGTCACTACTGAGAACCAAACCAAAACCAAGCCACCAAGGTAACCCCGAGAGGCACCTCCCTCGTCGGAAGGAGACAACCCCACTAATCAAAAGGAGGATCTGGGCCGCTCATAACCGTGAGCACGGCTAGTATACCAGTTTTACACTCTGCAGAGGTTGCACATCTTTACCCACAAGTCGTGAGCTACGCTAGAGGTTCATCACACTTCCTTAGGTGAGATGACTAGCGACTCACTATGAGGCCGTTACGAAGAATCTCGTTGGTAAGGCGTAACCGCGAGAGTTAGGTCAGCGACGATGGGGCCCACCTCATGGGGGTACAAGCACAGGTACGCAAACCAAGCACAGACCAGCCGGAGGAGCAGGGACCATTGAAGCTTACTACTCTTGCCCCGCAGGTAAGTTACTCCAACCCAAAAAGACCTAATTAGTAAGCCAAGTCTATCCCATTCTAGCCTTGTGGTAGCGCTGTTGTCCCAGGTTGTCGCTCTATGAACCGGTCCTTATGGAGAGTGGCCAACCAAGCACTAAGCACCGTGCTGGCCCCCTAAACCATGTTTCTACAAAAACCATCTTTTAACGAGACGTGAGCCACTCAAGCCACACAGAGTGCCACTCTCAGAATTAAGTTCAAGTAAACCATTAATCAAATTAATTAAAAAGGAACAGAGTGTGTTATAGCATAGCAACCTAGCACAACTAACCAAAATGCGACCCAAAGGTATATATAAAGGATATAAAGTGGCTAGGAAAGTTCTTATAGGCATACAGTATTGAAATGCAGTATGAAATTGTATTTAAAGTGATAGGTGGTGTTCATGTTATACTTGCCTTCCTCGTACTGCTCTAGCTACTGCTCAAACTACTCCGAAGACGGCTGCTCCGGGTACTAGTACTGGGGCTCCTCAGATGGATCAACGTCTACTCACGAACACATGGCCAAAAACAAGGCACAACAATAAGCATACAAGCAAACACTAACAAAAAACTAAGAAACAGTACATCAATACATAAAAACATCAAGAAAAACTAAGCTAAAACTATTCTATGCGTTACAACGATCGCGTGGTTATAAAGAACGCCTAAAACGGAGCTAAAACGCTTATTCTAGGCTAAAAACAAGGTTCAGGGGCTAAACCGCAAGAAATCTATGGTTCCAAGGGCTTTTCTGCAAAAACCGAGGGCCTAAACGTAAATAACAGAAAGATCCGAGGTCTAACACACAAAAACGTCAAGCCTGGACTGCGGGTCCTATTTTAAAGAAACTCAGGGGGCTACGCGTTAAAAACAGGACTGAAATCTAATTATTTTTGAACTCAGGTGGACCGCGGGTCGATTTCAAGGAAGGTGGGGGTCTCTTATGCAAAAAGAGTGGGCCGAATCGGTACGTTTGGATCTCGGCCGCAGGATTAGGATCTGGCGGCTCAGATCTAAAGGATCCTAGATCTAATCGTAGCCGTAGACTCCGGATCGGACGGCGCAGGGGGTTTGGGCGCGCGGGCGGCGGCGGGACACCGCCGGCGGCGAATCCCGCGGCGGGGGATCGCCGGCGGGTGGCGTTTCTGGGGTTCCCGGGCTCAGCTCGGCCTGGGATTTGGTCGTGGATGTTGTCCGCGGCATGCGTAACACACTCATGCGCTCAGAGTAGCGGATTGGGGTTCGGGATGGCGTGTGTTGCGGCGGTGGCGGATGTACACGGCGGAGCATCGCCGGCGAACGGGGTTCTGGGGGTGCTGGGGCTTCGGATCCACAAAAACTAGCGCCAAAAGGTAGAACAGGCCGGGGCGTGGCTCACCGAGGGTGCAGGGCGGACGGATTCGTAGCGTAGAGGGGTCGGCGGCGGGTTTGGCGGCGGCGCAGAGGCGGCGCTTGTCCGGAGCTCGAGGAGAAGGCGCTGTATAGCTTGCTCCGGCCTTGGATCTCCTCAATAAGGCGCGGGGTCGTGCTGCGAACGAGAACCAAGGGTCAGTCGAACCGGAGAGCCACCGGCGGCGTGGAATCGGGGTGGCGGAGGGTTTACCGGCGGCGAGGTCGTGGGTGAAATCCGGCCGCTGCTCGGGTCGGGGTTGCGGTTGGAGACTTCGGGAAAGTTCCTGGCGTCGGGACGGAACCGCTACGGGGGCCTGGGCCGACGGCGGTTCGGCGGAGCAGTGCAGGTGCGGCGGGGCAGGGAGCTCTGCTCCCGCGGAGCGAGTGAAGGCGGCGGCTAGGGTTTGAGGGGCGGCGCGAGGGTGGATGGGGTGCAGGGGGGGCCGTGGGGAGCCAATTTAAGGGCCTGCGGGGATCTTGGTGAGGCGTGCCATGGGGGACGCGGGCGAGATCTCTGGCGGGGGAAACGGGTTCCGTTGGCGCGCTGGAGAAGGAAAGTGGGAGGAGGGCGATGACAGGTGGGTCCGTCCGGTCAGTGGGAGCGCGGGCGACGCGTGATAAGGACACGCCTACGCTGTCCAAAGATTTGCCCAATCTTTCACGGTGCAATAGATGACACAAGTAATAATCTGAATTATTCTCAAGCAAAGGATGCAGTTTTCGGATGGACAATAGTGTTAGCAACGGAAAACAAGGTCTGTTACAGAACCAAATTCAGCCGGCGTGGAAGCACACTTGAACATTAAAATTTATATGTCTCTGGTTGAAACTCCCAACAACACCGGATCAACAATTCCAATAATTAATAACTCCGTGGACTAATTTCCAACACCAGCATTAGGAGCTATGGACAAATGTCCGAATAAAATAATTGATCTCTCGAACAAACAGTTGTATCACCAATAAAATTAGAGCAGTAATTCCTCTCGAAGGTGACCAAAAATCAATGGCAAACAATATTAATGATAGGTAATGAGGGATCGGCTTACAATAACTGCAAACCAAACCCTAGATAATTCTTCCACCCGCGGCCACGACGAACCACGATCAGAAGATGGGGATCCACTGAAGAATCCGGAGCAGCGCACCCAGGAAACAATCTTGATCACGCTCCCAATCACGATCTAGAAGAATCGGCAAGATAGATAAGATCGGACGGCGTCTCGCTGTTCGTAGGAGAAACCCTAGACGAGAGACACAAATAAAATCCAATCTAATCTGTGTTTACATGGGCACTGCCCAATTTAAAGTGCACGCAGGCACTTGGACTTGAGTCCGACTCCAACCGAACCTGACTCAAATTGGCCTGGCGTGAGTGCACATGACAGGCACAACTCAACTCTGATTAGAGATAGGAAAGGATAAAATATTGATGGAAAAATCGCTAACTAGCATACTTAGCCTTCCTAATTAAAGCATGAAGACCCATCACGTATGAAGCATGACTCCAACTCTTGCACGTAGGGACCTTAATCCATAATCAATGGAAGGCCTAGCCAATAAATAATATAAAAATGTGGCAGCTGTGCTAATCCTCCAGCTTAAATAATAGCTTGAGAAACATATCCCTCGATGGCTCAAATGTATATATTATAATACTGCAGCAGCTGTGCTAATTCATCCCGCTAACTGATTAGCACTCGACTTGCATGGAACCAATTTGAATAAATTTTCTGGTATCTACCTCACACTTCGTCCTGTACATTACGCCAATAAAAGAGTGCTTCCTTGACATTGCAGCTGCCTTATATTCAGAATCTTCAGCATTAACCACTGAATTAATTTGATGAACCTTGGACTCATCAACGCGTTTGCGGGATGAGCGGCTGGCTTGGGCTCGGGCGAGCGGACTGGGCCGGGGGGGGGGGGGGGGGGTGGCACTGCTGGCTGGGCCTGCTCGGGCTGGACGAGGGAGAGGCTGGGCCAGGCCGGACTGGCGCACTGGGCCAGGGAGGGAAAAGGGCCGGTGGGAGAGGGAGAGCGGGCTGGGCCCGGTTGCTGAGTTTTGGGCTGGGTTAGTTTGAGTTGGGTTTCGATTTTGGGTTCCTTTCCTTTTCCATTTCTTTTTCCTTTCCTCTAAACTCAAAACTATTTGAATTCAAATGAATTTGATTTCAAACTCCTATACAAACAAACAAAACAAAACCATGCACCAGTATGAATGCAACAACAAAATTTAAACCTAGATAAATTTTAATCACTTGAGGAATAAAAATTTTAGATTAAATGCAAGTCTAACACAATAAACCTTAGAAAATTAAATAAGGCCAATTAAATTTATTAATAAATGCTGAAATTTAAATTAGGGTGTTACAGACCCTACCCCCTTAAAGAAATCTCGTCCCTGAGATTTAGCTGGGCTGGCTAGCAAAGAGATCTGGATATGTCTTCTTTAGCTCATCTTCTCGCTCCCAAGTAGCCTCAGCTTCACTGTGGTGACTCCACTGAACTCTACACATCTTGATGCGCTTGTTCCGAGTAACCCTCTCTGATGTCTCCAGAATCTTCACCGGATGCTCAGTATAAGTCAGGTCCTCCTGGACATCTACTCCATCCAGTGGTGCCTGCTCCTCGGGTACTCGCAAACACCTCTTCAGCTGAGATATATGGAAGACATCATGAACTCTTGAGAGGCTGAGAGGTAACTCCAGGCGGTAAGCAACTTCGCCTTTCCGCTCTAGCACCTTGAATGGCCCCACATACCGAGGTGCTAACTTCCCTTTGACATTGAATCTGCGGATTCCTCTCATCGGAGACACCTTCAGGTACACATAATCACCAACACTGAAAGTTAGGTCTCTCCGTTTGCCATCTACATAGCTCTTCTGTCTGCTCTGTGCAATCCCCAGATTTTCTCGCATAGCCTGAACCATCTGCTCTGCATCATCTATGATCTCAGGGCCAAAGAGCTGCTTCTCACCAATCTGATCCCAATAGAGACGAGTCCTGCACTTTCTGCCATACAATGCCTCGAAGGGGGACTTCTTCAGACTGGCCTGATAGCTGTTGTTATATGAGAACTCAGCATATGACAGGCACTTATCCCAACTAGTGCCATACTGAATGGCACAAGCTCTCAGCATATCCTCCAACACTTGGTTGGTTCTCTCTGTCTGCCCATCTGTCTGAGGGTGATAAGCCGTACTGAAACGCAGCTTCGTATCCAACGAATCATGGAGCTGCTCCCAGAATCGAGAAGTGAACTGAGACCCTCTATCGGATATGATCTTTTTGGGCACACCATGCAAGCAGACAATCCGAGAGATGTACAACTCTGCAAGTCTAGCACCGGAGTAAGTAGTGTTCATTGGAATGAAGTGAGCAACCTTCGTCAGTCGATCCACTACTACCCAAATGGAGTTGTACCCTTTCTGAGTACGAGGCAATCCAACAATGAAGTCCATCGTGATCTCCTCCCATTTCCACTTTGGAATCTTCAAAGGCTGTAACAGACCTGCTGGCCTCTGATGCTCAGCCTTGACACGCTGACAGGTGTCACAAATAGCCACGTACTCTGCCACTGAACGCTTCATTCCATACCACCAGAAACGTTCCTTCAGATCATAGTACATCTTCGTGCTGTCCGGATGAATAGAGTAAGCTGTATCATGGGCCTCACTCAGAATCAACTTCCAGAGATCCTTCACATCTGGCACACAGATCCGGTTCTTGTACCACAAGGTACCCTGATCATCATCTCTGAAATGAGGAGCCTTGCCCTTCTTGAGCAACTCACGAATCTCCTGCAGATTCTCATCTTCTTTCTAATGCTGCCTGATCTCTATCTCCAGAGTCGGTACTGCCTCAAACGCTGCACTCGAAGTATGATGCAAGAAGCCCAGACTCAACTGCTCGAACTCCTCGCATAACTCTGGAGGCATCTGGAAAGCCACGGCCATGTTGACATAACTTCTTCTGCTTAGAGCATCTGCTACAACATTGGCCTTGCCCGGATGATAGTGAATCTCCAGGTCATAATCCTTGACCAACTCTAGCCATCTTCTCTGCCGCATGTTCAGCTCATTCTGCGTGAAAATGTACTTGAGGCTCTTGTGATCCGTGTAGATATCACAACGCTGTCCATACAAGTAATGCCTCCAAATCTTCAGAGCATGCACAACTACGGCTAACTCAAGATCATGGGTGGGATAATTCAGCTCATGCCGACGTAACTGCCGTGAAGCATAAGCAATCACTCTGCCCTCCTGCATCAGAACACACCCAAGACCATCCTTCGAAGCATCACAATATACTGTGAACCTCTTCGTCTGGTCTGGCAGAGTCAGGACTGGCGCCGTAGTCAACCTCTTCTTCAGCTCATCAAAGGCCTTCTGATGCTCATCAGTCCATATGAATGCCACATTCTTCTCTAGCAAAGAAGTCAAAGGCTTCGCGATCTTGGAGAAATTCTCAATGAACCTCCGATAATACCCTGCTAAGCCCAAGAATGACCTGACTTCCTTTACTGTCTGCGGTGTCTCCCACTCTAGCACATCCTTCACCTTGCTCGGATCAACAGCAATGCCTCCCTGAGAGATAACATGACCGAGGAATGGAACCTCGTCAATCCAGAACTCGCACTTGCTGAACTTAGCATACAACTGATGCTCTCTCAATCTCTGCAATACGAGTCTCAGATGCTTCTCATGCTCTTCTTCTGTCTTGGAGAAGATCAGAATATCATCAATGAAGATCACCACGAAAACATCCAGATAGTCCATGAAAACCATGTTCATCAGATGCATGAAGAAAGCCGGGGCATTAGTCAAGCCGAAGGACATGACTGTATACTCATATAGCCCGTACTTGCATGTGAATGCCGTCTTCGGAATATCCCCAGGATGGATCCTCAGCTGAAAATAACCCGAACGAAGATCAATCTTCGAGAATATACGAGCACCTCGAAGCAAATCAAAGAGATCCTCAATACGGGGCAGTGGATGCTTGTTCTTGATAGTGACTGCATTCAGCTCCCGATAATCCACACACATCCTCTTCGAGCCATCCTTCTTATCTACCAGCAATAATGGAAAAGCACAAGGAGAGAAGCTGCGACGGATATAGCCCTTGGCTAGCAACTCATCAATAGTCTTCTTGACTTCTTCATGCTCTATAGGTGCCATACAGTAGGGCCGCTTTGCAATAGGAGCTGTGCCAGGCAAGAGATCAATACAAAACTCAATGGCGCGTTCAGGCGGCATACCTGGCAGATCATCCGGAAAGACATCTGGGAATTCAGACACCACGCGAATACTGTCCGTGGGTCAAGCCTTCATCTGGTGAAGAAATCCCGAAGGCTCTACTGCACTGATAACAACATCTTGGCCACTGGAAGCTGATAGCAAGACTGTCCTCTGAGCACAATCTATCCGGACTCCCCATTTGACCAGAGTCTCCATTCCCAGAATGACATCAATGCCCTTGGTGTCTAGCACCATCAGATCAGTACAGAACTCTACTCCCCTCAAGGAAACACTGACTCTCGGGCAGTAAGTGTGAGACCTCAACTGTCCTCCTGGTGAAGATACTAACAGGCACCTCTTTAATGTGCTAGTATGAATACCATGATGCTCGACAAAAGACTGAGTAATGAAGGAATGCGTAGCACCAGTATCGAAAAGCACTGTAGCTAGATATGAATTAACCATGAACGTACCAATAACCACGTTGGGAGCCTCGGCCGCTGACTCGGCCGTCACGTGGTTCACTCTGCCCTGAAGTGGCGCCCTGGGCTGAGCTGGGCGCCCCTGCTGTCCCGCCTGCGCCTTCCGGGGGCAAGCGTTGGCGTAGTGCCCCGGCTGGCTGCAGTGAAAGCAGGTACGAGGGGGTCCCTGAGCCTGCTGTCCGGTAGGAGCTGCCGGACGTGGAGCCTGCGGTGCCGGTGGAGCAGCACGAGCCGGAGGTGCCGGTAACCTCTGGCCCTGCCCCGCCTGCTGTTGTCGAGGTGGGTACTGCTGCGGTGACCTCTGCTGGTACTGCTGAGGAGGCCGGTACTGAGGCTGCTGGTACTGCTGGGGCTGCTGGAGGCGTGGACGAGTGTTGCTGCCGGAAGCAACAGGGACAATCTTCCTCTTCTTGTCCTCCATCTCCAGGTGCTTGCGCTCAGTGTTGAGCGCGCTGTCAACCAGATGGTTGAAGTCGTCGAAGCGGAAGTTGAGCAGCGCGTACTGGAGGTAGTCCTCAAGGCCCTCCATGAAGTGCTCCTGCATCTTGCGGTCATCCGCAACATCGGCAGGGGCGTAGCGAGCCAGCTGAAGAAAGCGATCACGATACTCCGTGACCGACATAGTCCCCTGAAGTGAAAAAGACAGACAGATATCGAAAGATTAACTCAAGATTCATAAGGATAGAACAAGGGGCATTAGCTCAAAAGAAACCGCTGAATGATTATATTTAAGATTACCTGCTTCAGTGCAAGGAACTCCTACTGCTTCATCTTCATAACGCCCGCGGGGTCGTTGTGGCTGCGGAAACGCTCCCTGAACTGGAGCCAAGTGAGAGACTCGCGGTCATGAACTGGGTGGGACTCCCACCAGTCCAAAGCTGCCCCTCGCAGCTGTCCTGCTGCGTACAGAACTCTCTCCCAATCATCGCACTGGGTGATGTCCAGCTGACGCTCCACTGCACGGAGCCAGTCATCAGCCTGAAGAGGGTCGGACGTGTGAGAGAACGTCGGCGGGTGACCCCTCAGGAACTCAGCACGCCTGTCGCGAGGCTGCGGCGGTGGAGGAGGCGGAGGCTGAGTGTGAGCCTGCTGAAGAGCCTGAACCGTGTTGTTCAGGGTAGCCATCATCTGCATCTGGAGCTGGAAGTACTGCTCCGGAGTCAAGGGCGGAGGCATCGGGATCCCGGTCCCCTGGGTGTTCTGACCCTGGTTGTTCTGCCCCTGCTGGTCAGAACCACGCCTGGTGTTCACCATCTGATTTTGGACAAAAGATTTCACGAGTAAGGATTTTGCAATAATAAATTCAGATGGATATGATAACTCTTTGCGGAAAAAGACTGAGCCATGATAAAGTAGACAGGATAGAGTGGACTGTTTTACCCCCAACGATCTAACTCATTTTATTAATTAGTTAACTTTAACATGAGAGTAATTTTCTCTAAACAAATTTAAACTGCTAAGCTATGCAATCATTCAAAAATCCAAATCAAACATATAGCATAATAACAAGCAGCCAATTTTCACAACTTAGCCGAGTTTAGCATACGACTCGACTAACACAACGCATCGCAGAACGTGCTATCGTATTATTATAAAAGGGTCACTAGCTAATACTCATGGTGGTCAGATGACTGATTCAGGCCAAAATCTACGAAAACTATTCTTCAGAGAGAAAAATCAAGGCAAGAAGGGTAAAAGTTATAGAATTCAAGGGGTATAATAGCGAAATAGTTTCAGCAGACAAGGATTGGAGAGAAGAAGTCCTAAAACTCGACCAGTTCTATCTAGGCTTCGTCCTACAGTAGATACGGCTTTGATACCATTCTGTAACACCCGGTTTATAAAAGAACATAAACCGAGCAATCATATATGTGCCAGGATCAAGTCACACGTATATACAACAGAATGAACAGTATATCACAGCACATATCACGAATAAGACATAATAAATCAAAATACAAATGTTATTTATTACATTAATGACAAAATGTCTGATACAGCGGAAGCGAAGTACAAATACAATAAAAGAACTCTCTGAAGCTGAGCAGGGCGCCACAGGGACGTCGACTGGGAGACGAACGCCTAGAAGTCCTCGTAGTCCTGGTAGCGCTGGACGAATTCCCTCGTGTCGGCAAGAACTGAGCAGCAGTAGCGTATCCAAGAGGAAAAAGTAGAGAAGAGGCAAGAGTGAGTACACAACTTGTACTCAACAAGTATAACACAAACTATGAGGCTCTAAGGTTGGCTGACTGAATGCATTAGCTTTTATGTCTTGGCAAAATTTTATTAAAACTGTTTACTAAGAGTTGATGAATTACCATTAACCTAGTTACATAGTAATTAATCAGAATTAATCATGTCACTACTGAGAACCAAACCAAAACCAAGCCACCAAGGTAACCCCTAGAGGCACCTCCCTCGTCGGAAGGAGACAACCCCACTAATCAAAAGGAGGATCTGGGCCGCTCATAACCGTGAGCACGGCTAGTATACCAGTTTTACACTCTGCAGAGGTTGCACATCTTTACCCACAAGTCGTGAGCTACGCTAGAGGTTCATCACACTTCCTTAGGTGAGATGACTAGCGACTCACTACGAGGCCGTTACAAAGAATCTCGTTGGTAAGGCGTAACCGCGAGAGTTAGGTTAGCGACGATGGGGCCCACCTCATGGGGGTACAAGCATAGGTACGCAAACCTAGCACAGACCAGCCGGAGGAGCAGGGACCATTGAAGCTTACTACTCTTGCCCCGCAGGTAAGTTACTCCAAACCAAAAAGACCTAATTAGTAAGCCAAGTCTATCCCATTCTAGCCTTGTGGTAGCGCTGTTGTCCTAGGTTATCGCTCTATGAACCGGTCCTTATGGAGAGTGGCCAACCAAGCAATAAGCACCGTGCTGGCCCCCTAAACCATGTTTCTACAAAAAACCATCTTTTAACGAGACGTGAGCCACTCAAGCCACACAGAGTGCCACTCTCAGAATTAAGTTCAAGTAAACCATTAATCAAATTAATTAAAAAGGAACAGAGTGTGTTATAGCACAGCAACCTAGCACAGCTAACCAAAATGCAACCCAAAGGTATATATAAAGGATATAAAGTGGCTAGGAAAGTTCTTATATGCATACAGTATTGAAATGCAGTATGAAATTGTATTTAAAGTGATAGGTAGTGTTCATGTTATACTTGCCTTCCTCGTACTGCTCTGGCTGCTGCTCAAACTGCTCCGAAGACGGCTGCTCCGGGTACTGGTACTGGGGCTCCTCAGATGGATCAACGTCTACTCACGAACACATGGCCAAAAACAAGGCACAACAATAAGCATACAAGCAAACACTAACCAAAAACTAAGAAACAGTACATCAATACATAAAAACAGCAAGAAAAACTAAGCTAAAACTATTCTACGCGTTACAACGATCGCGTGGATATAAAGAACGCCTAAAACGGAGCTAAAACGCATATTCTAGGCTAAAAACAAGTTTCACAGGCTAAACCGCAAGAAATCTAAGGTTCCAGGGGCTTTTCTGCAAAAACCGAGGGCCTAAACATAAATAACAGAAAGATCCGAGGTCTAACACGCAAAAACGTCAAGCCTGGACTACGGGTCCTATTTTAAAGAAACTCAGGGGGCTACGCGTTAAAAACAGGACTGAAATCTAATTATTTTTGAACTCAGGTGGACCGCAGGTTGATTTCAAGGAAGGTGGGGGTCTCTTATGCAAAAAGAGCGGGCCGAACTGGTACGTTTGGATCTCGGCCGCAGGATTAGGATCTGGCGGCTCAGATCTAAAGGATCCTAGATCTAATCGTAGCCGTAGACTCCGGATCGGACGGCGCAGGGGGTTTGGGCGCGCGGGCGGCGACGGGACACCGCCGGCGGCGAATCCCGCGGCGGGGGATTTCCGGCGGGTGGCTTTTCTGGGGTTCCCAGGCTCAGCTCGGCCTGGGATTTGGTCGTGGATGTTGTCCGCGGCATGCGTAACACACTCATGCGCTCAGAGTAGCGGATTGGGGTTCGGGATGGCGTGTGTTGCGGCGGTGGCGGATGTACACGGCGGAGCATCGCCGGCGAACGGGGTTCTGGGGGTGCTGGGGCTTCGGATCCACAAAAACTAGCGCCAAAAGGTAGAATAGACCGGGGCGTGGCTCACCGAGGGTGCGGGGCGGACGGATTCGTAGCATAGAGGGGTCGGCGGCGGGTTTGGCGGCGGCGCAGAGGCGGCGCTTGTCCGGAGCTCGAGGAAAAGGCGCTGCAGAGCTTGCTCCGGCCTTGGATCTCCTCAATATGGCGCGGGGTCGTGCTGCGAACGAGAACCGAGGGTCGGTTGAACCGGAGAGCCACCGGCGGCGTGGAATCGGGGTGGCGGAGGGTTTACCGGCGGCGAGGTCGTGGGTGAAATCCGGCCGCTGCTCGGGTCGGGGTTGCGGTTGGAGACTTCGGGAAAGTTCCTGGCGTCGGGACGGAACCGCTACGGGGGCCTGGGCCGACGGCGGTTCGGCGGATCAGCGCAGGCGCGGCGGGGCAGGGAGCTCTGCTCCCGCGGAGCGAGTGAAGGCGGCGGCTAGGTTTTGAGGGGCGGCGCGAGGGTGGATGGGGTGCAGGGGGGGCCGTGGGGAGCCAATTTAAGGGCCTGCGGGGATCTTGGGGAGGCGTGCCGTGGGGGACGCGGGCGAGATCTCCGGCAGGGGGAAACGGGTTCCGTTGGCGCGCTGGAGAAGGAAAGGGGGAGGAGGGCGATGACAGGTGGGTCCGTCCGGTCAGTGGGAGCGCGGGCGACGCGTTTGCGGGATGAGCGGCTGGCTTGGGCTCGGGCGAGCGGACTGGGCCGGGGGGGGTGGCACTGCTGGCTGGGCCTGCTCGGGCTGGACGAGGGAGAGCCTGGGCCAGGCCGGACTGGTGCACTGGGCCAGGGAGGGAAAAGGGCCGGTGGGAGAGGGAGAGCGGGCTGGGCCCGGTTGCTGAGTTTTAGGCTGGGTTAGTTTGAGTTGGGTTTGGATTTTGGGTTCCTTTCCTTTTCCATTTCTTTTTCCTTTCCTCTCAACTCAAAACTATTTGAATTCAAATGAATTTGATTTCAAACTCCTATACAAACAAACAAAACAAAACCATGCACCAGTATGAATGCAACAACAAAATTTAAACCTAGATAAATTTTAATCACTTGAGGAACAAAAATTTTAGATTAAATGCAAGTCTAACACAATAAACCTTAGAAAATTAAATAATGCCAATTAAATTTATTAATAAATGCTGAAATTTAAATTAGGGTGTTACAGTGAAGGACAAATCGGCTGGTATTGGAATATGGAGGTCATCGAACATGCCGTAGCATCTTGACCTGGTGAGACCATCAGGCAGATCGGCTCTGCTCTCCACCAAGTGGTGAATATGGAAGTAGGGAGGGACCTGTCCTAAGCCAAATTGCCGAGCTGCTATGACTGGTTGGTAAGATTCATAACCTGGCTTGATAATTCTGTTAGAAGTGCTAATGCCAAAAGGAAAAAAGCCAGTTCAGATCATTAAAGAGTATAAATGCCGAGTGCTTTCGTCATCGGCAAAGTTATGTAATCTGAAGGCAGTTGGGTTCTCAAAGGATTCAGATTCAGTAAATAGGAAATAGAGTGGATTATCTAGTCCTTTGTAGAAGATTCTGAACCAATTTACTGCATCTGCTGAATTCAGTTTACTGCCAGGAAGACTAAATAAAGCTTGGCCATAGCTGGTACATCTGATTGGTTTGCCACTTTCATCAGGAAAAGAGTTCTTGGTTAGGCCTTGGAAGTTTGGGATATGGTGCTGAAAGTACAATTGTGCCCACAACTGAATAAACCACCAAGGGCCTCCAGTTCTCAGTTTCTTTTGGTTAAGCAAGTTAGATGTCATCAAATGGAGATATCTGTAGGTTTCTCCAAGGAAAAGTTTACCTAGGCCGGTGCGATTGCCATGGGCCAGGTGATAGGCCAAGGGAAGATAATTCTTAGTTGGAACTAAAGAAGGACCACAGAAGATGAAGTGTTCTATCCAAAGATTTAAGAAGGCTGTGTGTTCCTTCTCAGTCACTGGACCTTTTGTTTTCATGTGCTGACTCATGTAAGTGCCCCAGTTTGTGCAGTTAACCTTGGATGAAAGTTTGAAGGGCACTTCTGCCATTTTGTGGGCAGCAGAATTAGGAGATCCAATGTCTAGGCCAGTTATCATGGTAACATCTAGCAGAGTAATGGACATGGGTCCATGGCCGAAGAGAAAACAGTTTAGGGCATCAGACCAAAAATAGCCGATGGTTTTCAGAAGGTTTTCATCTTTGTCAAGAGGTGATAATGATAAGCTAAGTGCATCGGCTATGTTCAAATCTTGCCATAAGGGCATATAAATTTTTGCTACTCTGCTGTACCATGTAATCCAACTTTCAGGGGGGTTAGGCCAGGCTCTTAGGCAGTCGGCCCAGAGGTTCAGATCGATGTTTTGACTCACAAAAGGAATCCTATTTGCTTCACAAGAGATTAAATCTATGGGATTTTCATAGGTTCGTGGGCCAAGACAGAAAGATTTTGGGTTGGAAGGATGCGGCAGAAGGATGTCTGACACCTGAAGTTCAGAAATTCAGAAGTTCATATATGGTGTAATGTTTCAGAGTTTAGTGTTTCGGAGGCTTAGTAAGCTGAAGAAAACTAAAGGATTAGGCCAAATATTACCTTCAGGCCGCAGATTGCCGCATCATCGATTGCAGAGCTTGTCGACTGAGCTGCAGAATCTGCCATGGTCAGGATCCGTTGACTTAGGGTTTGTTTGCTGTGGGTTCTGATTCGAATTCCGGGTGCTTGGAGAGTTCTTGCTCGAATTTGTAGAGCTTGGTTTTCGAATTACACTCGGATTTGAGAGCTTGTTTCGAGTTCGGTTCAAGGTGGAAGTGTTACTCTACTCTTATGCGGGTTGCTTCTAGTTTGAATTTCATCGGCTCTTGGATATTTATAGAAGCCTGATGCGTTGCCATCGGCTTTTTGGGAAGTAAGTGAATATACACGAAATTGAAGGAAATTTGATTTCATTAAAAGGAAAGCCGATTTTACAAAGGAATTAATCCTTCGGCTTTGTGATCCTACCCCTACGATGCTACCTACATCTAGCAGTCGTAGGTATCTGAATGCCTACGGCGCTTTGGGCTTCGCGACGGTGCATCTCCGCCGTCGTCGTCGTCGTCATCGCCATCGTCGCTGCTGCTGTTGTCGTCGTCCTCGGCACTGCTGCTGCTTAGCCCGCCGCTGCCGCTGCTTCCTTCTTCGCTTCCCTCCATGGGGGCTTTGAGGAATTGGTGGGGGTTTCCTCCTGCCGCCGTATCGTCGCTGGAGGAGGAGTCGATCTCTTCGACGGAGTCGGCTCCCTCCCAAGAGAAGACATTGTCTTCACTGCTCTCCAGTTCCTCTTGGAACAGGAACTGGAGGTCCTCCTCTCCTTTGGTTATCCCAATGCAGAGGAGCTAGCGCTTCGTACTCTGCTATCGGGTCCCATTCGAGGGTCGGCTCTCGGCTCTCTGGGATAGAGTCGATGGAGGAGGCGGAGAGGGAAGAAGAAGAAGGAGGCGGGGAGGAGGAAGAAGAGGAATCTCCAAAAGAGTTGGAGCCAGAAGAAGAAGAGATGGCCATGGCTGGTGAAGGATTGGGGTTTTCTGCGCTACTGGCTTTGGGAGGAAGGAGTTTTGCCGTGAAGAAGAGCCGATTCGGGGTGAGATTAAATAGTGAAAGATGGAAGACGGATCGGCAGTTTAACATTCTACGAGGAGCCAGTTGCAGAGACATGTTGCGTCTTCCTTGGTGGTTGCAGTGTGTTTAATGAACATTAACGGGAAGATCAAGCGACGGAGTGGTTTTGGAACTATCATTGCCAAAACCAGGGGGGCATGTGTTATCGCCGTAAATTAACAGGATTAATTTATGGGCCGAAGCAAGATGGGCTTAAAGCAGAAGAATAAGAAGGCTTGTGAATCGGCTCCTGCGTGAGCATCTGGGCCACATGGGCCATGTATCCTTAGATTTAGATTAGAGATAGAGTCCGATCGGGACAATATTAGTTTAGATTGTTTCCCAAGTCTCCGGACTATAAATATGTACCCTATGTTATTCATGAAAAGAAGAACGTCATCACGTCTTCGCAAACAACAATCTCAGCGCATCGCCATCCCTAATCCTAGGGTTTCATCCAAGTAAGCGCCATGCTGCTCTGATCGCTTCTCACGATCAGGGCAGCGTTGTTCTTGCTTTTACCTTGGTATTACTCATACTGAAGCGTTTTTTATGGCGAGTAATGCTAGTTATCTTGTTGTTCGTAGCATGGCATTTAATAGATCTATCATGCCTTGTTATTTATCATCTACGAATATCATGTTGTCTCTGTGCAATCACGTTTCAATCTTATGCTAGTTCTTGTCATATAGGATTAGTTGTACAGAGGCGACACCCTATTTCTTTTATGTTTAGTAGATCTGATCTGTTATGGTTTGCTCTTATTCTTAAGAGTTGGCATAATATCTGCTAGGTTAGGCCTTGCAAACGGGTTGGATGATCCGGTGGCGTGTTAGATGCTTTATCTTAGACTTAACAGAGAATTGATCCGGGAATCGGCTCTTGCTAGTTCTTAGGCCTCTGTTTTGGGTTATGGTTTAGTTATCTGTACGTTTATTAGGCTCAATCACGTGTAGGATGTTCCGGTCTAGCAGTGAAGCTTTTATCGTTGTGGATTAGATCAATTAGATTTAATTGAAGCAGCTTTATAGTTATTCGCTTTAATCATCAATATCCGGATGCAACAGATCCCATCTGACACCGGGACTCGATCGGCTCTTTAAAGCCGATGCAAGAGTCGTCCCGGGGAGCCGACTACAGGCTCGGACTTACGTTTCCACGTGTTTGTGTATGCAGGTCAATCATCGCAAGCACGTCCGCACCTTCCTGATCAGGGTATAGGTCAGGTGGCACGCCCTGCGTCTTCACAAGCCGCGGCGCGTTGCTGGAATTGCGGGCCGTCGACGAGGGAGCAGTGCCTGCCAGCGCCCCGGCGACCTCCCGGCTCTTTGTGTTGCCTGTCGCTGCTCGTCGGTGGGTTTCGACCGACAACACTACCCCCTTTATCATGAATATTATTCCCCTGTTCGGATCATTGACATTAATCCATAGCAGTTCCCCCTAACTTAATTAAATTCTACACACCGCCGCCTTCCCGGCGGAAATATAAATGACACCACGGGTTACTCTCGGATAAAATGCTACGGCGGTACTCCGTGCGCTTGCGGATTTTTTCGTGGCTCATGAAATACCTGCCACCCAATTGGCGTCTGCGGGCTCCATCGCTGTTTTCCAGTGGTGACATTGGTAGGCGTCAACAAGCATTTTTGACGCCGTTTCCGGGGAAGGCATAGGTCAAAGAATTTATTTATACTACTAGAAAATGCACTTTAGGCAACGCCCCAAAATTGTTGCAATAAGCCCATTTTCGTTGCTATATGCAGGAAATGCAACAATTTGGGGGTCGTTGGGAAAAGAATCTGGGCGTTGCATATAAGTGAGTTGCAATAGCCTATCGCATCAGTTTGTGTTTTGTTGGGATAATGTACGCGTATTGCAACGACGTTCTGTGTGGCAAAATGTTGTTGATGCAACAACCATGGTCGTTGCGCTTAGCGGATCGAGGGTTGCTATAGTTGTTTTTGCAACCACGTAGTTTAGATGCAATCAAGCACTATTGCAATGGACCCATAGTCCTTAGAACATTAAGTATATGAGCTGACCAAGAAGAGTAGTTTGAGCCATCTAGAGATAGTGGCTCAAACGGTACCTCACAAGTAGTCGACATCACGATTCTCCAAGCAGGTGAAGCTTCAATCCGGAGACTAAAGCTCTGATACCAATTGAAAGGACCTCGGATGTCGCCTAGAGGGGGGGGTGAATAGGCGTTTCAACCACTTCCCGATTCCACTATCTTGATCCTTTCCACCAAGGGGGCAAGATCACGCCCGCACAAACCTGTCGATGCGCACCACACAGTCGGGAGCTAGCTGGCAACACCTAGCCATATAGTAGACAATCCTCCAAGAGTAACAAATGCAATTTTGAAAGCTTTGACAGAATCAAGGGTGCTCAAGCTATGGTTGCTCACTTGCTGCTCAAATTGCAGCTCTCACAATGCTCAACAATCCCACACTAGCTCAATCTCTCAACCCAATCTAAAGATATGCAATCTAATGGGCTCAACTCACTAAGGAGTGTTGGGGAGAGCTAGCTGGTCAAGAAAATGCTTCTAGGAGCTCAAGGAAGGTCAGGGAACCAGCAGCACACGAAAGAGAGGGCTGAGGAGTATAAATACTCCACACACACACACAAAAACTAGTAGTTGTAACTGTTAGTGCAGACCGGTCTATTCAAGTAACTAGCAATTAGACCCCAGACTGGTCAGACCTATCCCCCAGACCGGTCAGACCGGTCTGGGCCAGAGAAGCCCAAACCCAAGTCTAGGTGCTCTACTTGGTCCACCAAGTCAACACTTGATCATCCAAGTACCACAAAGTTAGTTCTCAGGGATTTTCTCTTAGGATTCTCACTAAGGGTGACCTATGAGCACTTTTGACCATGTCAATTAATCAATGTTGCATACCTCTTGATAGTACGGCATACCTATACTCAATTAATCAATGTTGCATACCTCTTGATAGTACGGCATACCTATACTCAAGATTAAATATCAAACATATTTCAACCACTTGAGCCTTGAAATGTTTCAGCTTATTCATACTTTGATTTTCTTCAACTTTGGGATTTCAACATTGCATAACATTCTTTTGAGCAAATCCATACTTGAGCTAGTGACTTAGAGCTCCAAATCATTTTGCAAAACTGTCCTTGAATACTCAAGTCACTCCAATAAAATATTTGATGCATTGCATTGCTTCTCTCAATCAAGGCTTGGATATGATACTTCGAACACCCATGGATACTAGCACTTCACCTTAGCACTTGCACACATGGTAAGCCATCGCTTCACCAAAGCTTGCTTAGTCCCTCGCACTAGTCATCTCGGTTGGTTTCTTCATCACTTACCCTTACCATGTTGAGCTAAATGTTGCACATCAACAATGAATTCCATATTTCATCCTTATATATTCATTTTCTTTGTCTTGCTTTGTAATCATGAACTTTTGATTCTTTAGACAAAGCATACTTCACTTTGACAAGCCATATTTAGAAATCATCGAATAACATATGAGCACTTGTTTCTATCTTTCTTCATAATGTGCTTGTCTTACTTTGTAACTATGAATGATAATCATGTTTCAAGTGTTGCAAGCTTCCAAATGTAAGACCAATATATAGCACATAAGTGCATGTCTCTTCTTTTTTTATTAACTCCATGAAGCCTTGCAACAATACTTTTAACAATTTTATATATCAAATATTCTTCAAATATGTCAAGCCATGAATAGAAACCATATGTTGTCATTGCATGAATACGTGTTTCACATTTCTCATCACAACATGCTTGACTTTGTCCAACAAGCTCTCTTTTATTTGATTCCTTGATACATAAGTCAATACATGAATTGATATACAAATAAATCCCTACTCATGATATCTCAAATAAAGCATTAGTCCTTTAATCATGTTGTCATTCAATTTACCAAAACCCATTAGGGGCCTAGATACACTTTCAGATGAGTCATCCTCGCCGGAGGAAACATAGTCGCAGGAGGCCGGCCTCGAGCCCCCGGATACCACCTTCTTCGGTGGCCTGCCGCGGAGCCGTTTAGCCGGCGGCGAGGCCCTCATCGGAGCTCTGCTGGGTCGCTTTTTGGGCAACAAGGCCGTGCAGGGCACTAAGGCCAAGGAGGTCACCGCATCCTTCCACGTGCGCCCACGGGGGCACTTGTCCACCGGTGAGGCCGAGGAGGGTGACACAGCCTTTCGCGGGCACCCACAGGGGCACTTGATCACCGGCAAGGCCGAGGAGGGCGACACAGCCTTTTGCGGGTGCCCACGCGGGCACTTGACCACTGGCAAGGCCGAGGATGGCGACTTAGCCTTCCGCGGGCGACCGCGGGGGCGCTTGGCCACCGACCAGGCCGTGGAGATCACCTTCGATGTTGGTACAAGACCGTGGGCAGCTTGGCCAGCTCCAATATTTGCAAGGCCGCCGTCAGATCGGCCGCCGGCATGGGGAAACCCATGCTGGAATTAGAGCCAGAGTCACTATTTACCTCAATGAGAACCATACCGCTCGCTGGGCTGGTGGCTGGTGGCTGGTGCTGGATATAGATCCATTCAGGGAGGTTGGGGAAAAAAGGGGAAGAAAGGGGGAGATTGTGGCAGAACCGCCCAAATTAATCCCGGTCAAGTGCGCTAACCATCACCATAAAGGCCATATGAGTTAACACACACTTCAAACGGAGTAATCCGGCAGTGCTATTGGGTAAAATCCCGATAAAACCACTTATGCATCGATCAAACCCAAAGCTTGCAGAACACTCGCGTGAAGGCGAGTCTAGAGATTACAACATTCCAAAATTTATTACACCACAGAGTGCATCATAAATTTATTACAGACTGAGTTCAAGTTCAAAAAATGCTTTCGAACATAAAAGAGATCTTCAGAGTTCTTTATGGCAGCGGAAATAAAACAATAGTCTATCGTCGAAACAAGATGTCATGATGAAGCCCGTACATGACATCAACTATATCCTCAAAGATAACACCTAAAAACAAAGCCACAAGCAAGGCTGAGTATACTAATACTCAACAAGTGTTACCTGTCAACGGATATAACTTAGTCCACTTAACTAGACATGCAAGGCTTTTTGGATGGAGGAGTTTGTTTTGTCGAAAAGCGATTAATAGTAGGTCCTTACTTTCAAGTTTTAGCCTTTCAAGTTCTAGTTCAATTAACCATTCTAAATGAGCATCTATCTCTAATCAGTCATGTTGAAAACAATTAATCAACTATCCATCTTATCATCATCATCATATTACACTTGTTACTCTTTGTGGCAAAAGTGTTAAGAAGTCTCATTTTCTGTGAGCGACGAAACGATTCGAATCGAGTTTATTAACCTTGCAAGGCAAACCTAACACATGCGCATGGGGAGCAAAGTCACCCACACAACATTTCCCCTTTCTTCTCATGTCATGAGACAAGCCCAATGCCCTCAACTACAGAGTATGCAGACTCTGCACCCGCGCATTAGCTAGATGGAACCGAAGTAAAGACGATGGGGAGGTATGTCCCACGCCACGGTCCAATTAGGTAATTTGCTTACCGATTACCATATTTCTCGGCATGTGGTTAGTACATTCAAACGCTTAACAACCACTACCACACACTGCGGCCTTAGCATCTTTTCACTAAACAGTAAACAGACGGCTTCTCAACCACAAGTACCATCCCATGACCCCGCCCGTAATCCTTATAGTTGTAGTATGTGATAAACCAGTCACAACCTATTATCTCACGAGTAGCTGAAAACTACTCGACTTTTACTGGTCCTAATTAGCAGAGCATCTAATCGAGCTTAACTAAAAGTAAACCACACATGGGTACCTAGGATCATTCATCTAAGATTTCAACCAATGCCTGAAAACTTAAATGCACAAATAGATAATAGTACTACATAGATTGCATAGATTGAAAATAATAGGAATTAGATGCACCGGGGCTTGCCTTCCTAGGCAAAAATTAGCCTTGGACTCTTCCAAACATTGGTCCAGGTCTTCAGCAACTCAGTTAGATTAGCTTGTGTTTCATGTAGGTCATTCTCGGACTCTGGCACCAACTCGTTTGTTCTGTCGATGAGTGTCGTAGCATCTATATGAATGCAAAATATTCAAGTTACTTAAAGAACATTTTATTCTTTCCTTCACTATAATGTTGTAGTCCAATAAAGCACAAGTTTTATTATGAAGTTTCTTAATCACATTTTCTTGGACAATCGTTTATAGAGTAGTAATTAAGTTTACTTGACTCATAAAGCAAGGGTTTGCTGTTTATCTATTTTATGAATGTGCAGAAATTTCAATTTTCTTAATTAATCACTAGAGGAACAATGTGATACTTATAGCTGTAGTTACACATGGTTTCTGATGTTGAAATTTTTACACAAGGTACATCTCTGAGTATTCTGATTACCATATAAATTTAAGCTAATTTGACGCAACAGATTAAACCTGAAAAATAAAATAAACAGCTACTACTAGAATCAAGATTCATTTTTCTAGACCAAAGTAAGTTCTGGTTCTCAAATTCTTACCGAGTGTTTCTAAGATCATAGCCAATGTGCTGTAAAGTTTTCATATTTTTCCTATGCAAGTTCCAGAAGAAACAATTTATCTAAACTAAATCTACATTTATAAAGATCTAATTATACAAAGAGTTCCAGAACATTTTTGAGTCTCAAACTTTTACCAGAGCCTATTATAGAGATGATCATGCTTCAGTACAAATATCAGCATTTTTATCCTATAGAATATTTAGTATTGCATTTTCTTAACTTAGCATGTGCATAATTATTTGAGCTAGTTTTTATTATGTAATAACTCTCCAACTTTTTGTATAGCATCTATGCAGTGTTACAATAAAATTGAGAAAGTTTCATCTCAATAAATCATGTAGAACAGCCTAAACAAAATACACATTTTAGATCTAGGATCACAAAAGTATTTATGTATCTTTTGTTCTACAAAGGATTTGGTGCTCAAATTTTACCAGCAGGTTTATCTACTCAAATATAATAACTGGTAGAAATTTCATAATTTTCAAGTACTAGAACTATTTATCTTGAATTTGTGCTTTTAATATGGATTAAAATCAAAACCATAGCTAAACAGTTGTAATGGTTTTCAAATTTTTACCATCCTATTAATTTAGTATCTAAAGTATACTAGAAAAGTTGCATCCAAAAATATGCACTATAAAATCAAGAACACAAATGTGATATTTAATCGTAGATTCAAACAAGAGTCCATGTTTCCTATAGTTAAAATGGTGTTCCGGTCCTGAAGAATTTATGTTATTCTCTACACAGTGAGATGAGGCTGCCATCCAAAAATCATCCTTAGTTCATGTGTGGAACTCCTAGAACCAATATATGCTATTTATTTTAATCTTTATTCTTGATTAACAAGTAAATAAAATCTGAGCATGTGCCTATAAGAAAAGTTGTAGACTTCGATCCAAGGATTCCAGAACAGTTGAGTTTGCATTTTAAAGGTTTTTTTAATGAATTTTTATGCATTTTACAAATTCACTGCTCAGTGTTCATGTGTATTTTGAAAATTAAACCCTGGATTCTTTTGTCTTCTAGCCATCGGGTCCCTGGCCAGCCAGAAACAGAGGGCGGCGGCGGCGGCCGAATTCCGGCTACAGGGATCACTAGCGGCATGGGGAAAGTTGGGGAAAGCTAGAGGAGGTCAAGGCGAACCTGTAGAAGGTCTTGGTCAGGGTTGGGTGGCGGCGAGCTCCAAGTAGGGGATTTCGGGCTGGTAGGTTTAGTGAGAGGTGGTAAAGCTTGTGGGCTACTTGGATTGGGAAAAAGGGGGTGCGGTTTGGTAGTTCCCCGGCGAGGTCAGAGCTCAGGCGGCAATGACAAGGGCGGCCTACCTACGCGCGAGCAGGAAGGGCGATGGCCCTTTTATAAGCGGGTGAGGGAGGGGAGACGGCTAGGAGGGCCAACTCGGCACTAGCTGGGCTGGGGCGGGCAGCGCCCGACTGGCCGGCCGTTGCGGTGGTGGGCGGAGGACTGGCTGGGACGCGGGGCTTCCTCTCGAGGTGCTAGAGGGAGCGGTTTCGTAGCAAACTAGGGGCACGGAGGGTGGATTGACCGGCGGTGCGGCGCGTGGCCGGCCAGGTGGCCGGCGCCAGCGTATGGCGCTACCGTAGGCAAGGTGCAGGGAGAGGTGAGGTGAGGAAGATGGACTCAAGGGGCATTTTTATAATTAAATCGAAGTGCAGTGTGCCTTTGTAAACTCAATTTTTCTCCTATTTCCCGAGGTCAAATGAAAAACTTTTGAATACGAAACTTGTTTAGTTTTTTGAGATATACTACTTTTTTCAGGAACTTTTTTATTTGAGCATTAGTTTGAAAGTTATTTAATTATTTCAAAAAAACTACCATTTAAATGACTTATCATTTCATGAGAATTTTGTCCCTTTTACTCCTAGGTTTCAACTAGACTTTTGTTTAACATGACATGGTGAATATGTCTATACAATTTCATATGCATATTTGACTTGGTTTGCAAGTTATTTATTTATGACTACCGGCATTCAAACTCCTAGTTATTTAATTTGTTTAAATCCTGAATTTGCAAAAAGTCTTTTAATTAAAATCATCTGTCGCAAAAATATGACTGTGTCTTTATACTATATTTGTCATGATCATTTGGGCATGAAGTTGTTCAACCTTTAACCACTCAACATTTTTAGTTTTAAGCAAAACTTTATTTAAGTAAAGTTTTAATAATTATTTTCAAAGCATGTTTTCTATGATTCGAATTTATTCGTAATTTCATGTGACCTGATTTGAATTGAATGCAGTCATTCTTGAAAATTTATAAAACACCACCAAGGATGTATATTGACGCATTTTATTGGTCATGTTGTGGTGAGTGTGAAGAATATACTGGAATCCTATAGAAGATATATGTTACTCAAACGGTACATGCACATACACATACATGTACACATATATTTGCAAGAGCAAAACATGATATATTTATTTAAGTTTCCTTGGTCATTTTTGTAGGGTGTTTTATGCTAATTGTCTTGCTTTGGCTATTTTGACACCTGAGGTGTCACATAGATGCTTAGGGGCATGTAAGTAATTTACATCCATTCAGATTAGGCGTGACCATGCGTTCAAGACTAGATTGTGACGCGTCTCGCCACATCTCATGGTAAAGGACCCTTTTGTCCCTGCCTTATCCTTTAGGATAACCCGACGGACCCGAGCCAGACGTGCCTCACTGTCGCTACTCTGCTTGCTGCCAGCCATTGCCGCCGGAATCTGCCCCTACTCACCACCCGCAATTGCCGCTAGCGCAAAAGGATTTCGCGTGTTGTAGATTCCTCATCCGGATGGAGGCAAATGGTAGAGCTTCTTGGCAAGGAAACTGGGTTGCCCATGGTGATTTGCCTGAACTGTTCGAGGGCAAGGGTGCGTGAGGCCCGGTCAAAGAAGAAGAATTTGAACATCAGTCGAGTGTATATGAAATGCCGGTTAGTGAAATAAGATTTGATTTGGTTTTTGTGCTTTCAGATATCTGATAGGGTGTAACCAAGGGTTTCTTGTTCATGCAGTCCTGTGGTGACTTCAAATGGCGGAGGCGTTACTTGGACGATTTGATTAAAGCAAAGAAGGTCTAGCTATGTTTAGATAATCAAGATGGGATTCAAGAAGTCCAGTCTATGGAGCAGATCCATGCTGCTAGTAGCTCTGTTGCCATGGGACCCCTCGGTGACGGTTTCATGAAGAGCAACGAATTGGAAGCAAAGGTTGAGATATTAACCCAAGCTATGATTTTCTGCGGTGTGTTTGCTATAGCCCTTGTTGCCATGGGAGTTGGTTATTTGTTGAAGTAGAATGTAACGATTACGTGCAGGTTTCCATATTCCTAGCATCAACTTTTGCTTGACTAGAAGAACAATGGCAATTTCAAAGAAAAATAATAAAGTGCGTTTCCATAGTAAAAGACTTTGATTTTATATGCAGTTTACAAAAAGAATCAAGTAATTTCGAGGTTTTACGAGGGAGAAAGACTAATCCAAATTTCAAATCGGATATAATAAAGAGAAACAGTCATGTTCACAACAAATGGTCACAACATTCATAAAGGGATTCCACTAACACTGACGTGTGGGGTCCATTAACTACTAGATTTTCCCCCTAATACAATGCACAAAATGTGTTGCAATATGCCATATTTGGTTGCAATAGCCGCAATTGCAACCAATTTGTGTCGTAAGAAAACGCAGCTATATGTCTCGCTGCGTTAGCCTGTAGCGATGCATGTCTTTTTTATGTTGCATTAGTTTTGCTATTACAACACAATGAGGCATTGCAACTAGCATCTATGGGCTCGCTCGTGTTGGTTGCAAATTATCATATTGCGACACATCTGGTGTTGCCATAGGTACAATTCCATCGTACCCAACGCGTTGCAATTTGTAAAATCTTGCGTTGCAATGTATTGTATTGCTATACTCTAGTTGTGGTTGCTATAGGGGGAAGCACCTCTATTGCCACGAAATTGTTTTGGGTGCTATATGTGGTTCCCTCTATTACCACGAAGTTGATTTCGGTGCTATATGTGGTGTTATCTATTGCCACGAAAGTTGTTTGGTTGCTATATGTGGTTCCCTCTATTACCACGAAGTTGATTACGGTGCTGTAGGTGGTGGCCTCTATTGCCATGTAGCAGGGATGGTTGTTATAGGTGGAACATTCTATTACCACCAAATTATATGGGTTGCAGGCAATAGGTGGAGCATGCTAATGCCACCTAGTTTGATTGGTTGTAAGATGTTTCCTACGTTGTTGCTTCGAAAATGTTTTGGTTGCCAAAAGTTCATGTCTCTATTACCACCATAATACAGGGTTGCTACAGGTGGAACTTACTATTGCCACGAGCCTTTGTGACACCGAAAAATATGGGTTGCGATAGGATGAATTCTCTTTTGCAACAAAAGGTGTTGCTGCCATAGTTTTGTAGGTCGCCATATGTCTATTCTGCCATGCTCATTTATTTGTAGTAGCAATAATTTAAAACATTAAAATACAGGATCAATAATAATTATGTATTTATAATTCATGAAACAACATTCAACCATTCACTGATAAATTCCATTCAACAACATCATGTAGCAACACATAGCAACATTCAACCATTCACTGATAATACTAATAAGTTTTCAACAGGATATTGTTTCAACACATTATTGGGATGACTTCAAGGCGATCCCATCACTTGATCAGCAAAGAGTGACTTCAAGAAGGTCCCATCACCTGTTTGCTCCATTCGAAATGGCTTAGTTTCCTGAAAAGAATTAATAGCATTTGTAAGCATCAAATAATCTATAATAATGGAAAGGGTGCAACAACAGCATGTATCAAATCAAAGTTTCATTGCGAATCATAAAATTATCAGAATGATAGCAAATAATTAACACAACTATAAACACTTTGACAACTGAAACAAAAATATTCACAGCAGGTAGAGTACAAAAATTTCACCTCCTGTCTTCTTGGCGTTTTGTCGTCTCCTATTTGTAGCCTTTTCCTGTAGCTGTTGTGATGAAACGTATGCCGTGGGCGGGACCGAATGTGTTTCACCAGTTTTACTACTTCTTGTAGTGTGAATGCTAGCTGCCCTTGGTTTACCACTGACTTCAGATTGCTCTTGGTGGCTTTGAGGCTTCTCCTGGAACAAAAAATTTGGAATGAAAAAATTAGGTTTGATTTTGTTCTGTATCTGATGATAGAAGTAAAAAGTTGTCAATTCACGAACAACCTGACTAGAAGAGAGCACATTCGGTGAGTTTGTCTGTACTTCTTCAGTACTCATGTTTGATGCAACCGCCGCTACCTCTGCAGATGCAGCGACATTGTTGTTTGGCTGGACAGCTGTTGACTAGACAATCTATGAAAGGATACAGACATTTAGATATAGAACCTATGGAAAGAAAGTCATTCAATAACTAGCTTGACTAGTACCTGCTGAGATGGTGCCTATCCATTTGCTACTTGCATCATTGATAGGAAATCTCGCCTAAGCTCTTCTTTATCAGCCTCCCTAGCCTTGTTAATTTCTTCAATTTGTCATGCATGTTCTCTCCTTTCGGCTGCCCTGTCAGCTTCCCATGTTGACATTTGTTGTTATAGCTGCCCAAATGATTCCATGAGCTCGATGTGTTCCTGATGCTATTGCTCCTCTCCCTATGAATTTGTTCCTGGTGATCCGCATTCAACAACTGCCTTCTAGTTGGGTTTTTTGCCAGGTACCCATTACCATGCAACTTGGTTGATTTGCACTCTGTGACTTCCTTGTATGCCTTATGGAAAATCTCATTCTTTTCCTTTGGGTAATGAAGTTTTCCTCTGCATTTGATTCTGCCTCAGTAATAAGGCTGCTTGCTTTGTCCTAACATTTACAAGGCACAGATGGAGGAGTTAGTTGAACAAGAATTTGCTTGCATTCTATATTTGCATGGACTATATATAGTAATGTATGTACAAATTCAGTGAGAACTCACGTAGACATCCCTAGATTCTTGGTCTTTCTAGTGCCCATCCTTTGTGTGAGTTATAACCGAAAGTTCCATATCATTGGGCTCTTCAGCAGTTTCTGGGTCTCTCTGATATGCCAAGAACATAATAAATTAGTAATTCATCCTGCAAGAAAGCTTGTACATGTGCTTCTCCAGTTATTACCTTCTCATAGCTGCACTGAGCATAAGGCTTAGAGCCTGACAAATGTCTGGTCCTTTGTTGGGCTCGAATCCCATAATTTTGTATGCTCTTTTCCTTTAGAATGTCAAGATTTCAACAATAATCTTAATGACTCAGACATAGCCATTTGTATGAAATTGGTATTGTTCAGTAATAGTAACAATGTGGAACAAACCTGTAATTTTGCAGTCCTAAAATACTTCAACAGATAGTGCCATTCAACAATATCTAATTCTTTAGGCTTATGTAGCATTCTCTGGTGGTAGCTGTTGTATGCCTTGGCCGTAGCACTAAAAGTTGAACGCCATCCTTTGTAACGCTCCTTAGCAATGTCCCATATGATTCTCCTAGAATGATCATTATCCTCAATGTCCCACCTAGCCTGTTATATAATTACAAGAACATGCAAATACTATGTCAGTTGTTATGTTAGTTTAAAATTGAAATGTATACATAAGCAAAGATTTTGATTACCAATATATCAGATGCTATTGACTCTTATACATCTTCATGGACATGTTTCCACATTTTCACTCCAATGAGTGGCGCCCTTTTCCTTGTAAACATTACTATTTCATCAACGAATGAGTGGTAGTTATCACCTACCAGTCCTCCAAGTCTGGAGAAGTCAACTTTCATCTTCTGATTGCCCGCCTTGATTCTTTTGGAGATTGCCTTCAAGCCTTTTAGTGGACTGTTATCGCCATAAATTAACAAGGTTAATTAATGGGCCGCGAGTAAGTTGGGCTTAATGAAGAGATTGAAGAAGGCTTACGAATCGGCTTTTGTGTGAGCATTTGGGCCACATGGGCCATGTATCTTTAGTTTTAGTTAGAGAAGAGGTCCGATATGGACACATTAGTTTAGATTGTTTCCCAAGTCTCCGGACTATAAATATGTACCCTATGTTATTCGTAAAGAAGAGAACGTCATCACGTCTCGCAAACAACAACTCTCGGCACACCGCCACCCCTAATCTTAGGGTTTCATCCAAGTGTAACACCCTAATTTAAATTTCAGCATTTATTAATAAATTTAATTGGCTTTATTCAATTTTCTAAGGTTTAATGTGTTTAGCCTTGCAATTAATTTAATTTTGTTCCTTAATAATTAAAATTTTATCATAGGTTTAAAAATTTGTGTTGCATTCATGCTGCTGCATATTTTTATTTGAGTGAGGTTCGAATTCAAATTTGAATTTGAATTCAAACCCTGTTTGATTTAGGAATAGAGAGAGAGGAGTAGAAATAGAAATAGAAATAGAAAGGAAAATAAACCCAAAACCCAGCTAAAACCCCAGAACCCGGCCCAGGAAACCCAACGCAACCCAGCCGGCCCTTTCCTTCTCCCGCATGGGTCCAGCCCGAGCCGGCCCAGCCCGCAGTGCCACTCCCCCGGCCCAAAACCCAGCTTGGCCCAAGCGCCACGGTTTTTCCCATCTCAGCGTGACCTACTCCTCCCTCTCCCCGCGTGACCGCGGCCCAACGCGCACCGAGCCGCTGCAAACCGGCCCCACTAGCCAGCACCCGCGGCCTGCCTCCGCCCGCTCGCCTCGCGCCGCAGAGTGCTCGTCCCCTTTCGCTGACAGCCATGGCCCGCACGTCAGACCTTCCTTCTTCCTCGCGCCGCCGCCTCTGCTTCCTGGGCCTCCGCCGCTCCGCGCTCTCCCCTGCTGCTGGCCCCGCTCCACCCCACGCCCCAGCCTCGCAGACCCCACGCCAGCTCAGTCCACACCCCTCCTTCTAGAAGCCAGCCCGGGATCAGATAGGGCTCGATCCCGAGTCCTCTGCGCAATACCCGCGCCGCGATTACCGCGTGACCCGCATGCCGAGGCTGACCCGCCTCTTCTTAAGCGCCACGACGTGACCGCTGGATCCCATCTACGCCGCAGCCACCGCCCTAACCACGAGAGCAGCACCAGCGCCGTCGAATTTCCGCCAGGAGCGCCGCACAGGTGAGCTTGGAGCTCGCCGCAATTACTCGCCGCCGGTGCCACTCCGGTCCTGATAATCCCTCGGCCGGCTTTGCAGACTCGCCAGGAGTCGATCCGTAGCGCCCAGACGCCAGAGCTCCTCCTGCAACAGACTCCTCCCCGAGCTCCGCGCCGACCCGCCGCCCGGACCTCGCCGCCGACCTTCTGCACCACGCCTCCCTCCGTTTCAGGCCCGCGGTGAGCTTCACCTCAATCCCCTCTTCCTCCTAGCGTAGGTTCTATAGCTCTAGGGCTGTTCTCGAGGCCGGAACGCCAGGTCCGGCATGGCGCCGCCGTGCGCAGGGGACCGCCGCCGTGGGTGGAGGTCGCCGCTGTGCCGTAGTCCAGTGTTGAGGGCCTAGCTAAGATCTTTTGTGCTGCGCACATCCCCTGTCCGAGTCACACCCAGAGCCGCGCCCGAAATCGCGCCAGCATGAGCGCGCCGGCGAGCGTCGCCGCCCAGGACCGCCGCCGCAGCTGCTGGCACCGTCCAGAGTTTTCCCGTGCCCCGACAAGTGCCCAGGAGGTTCACGCGTGCCTCTGTCGTCCCTCCCGACCCAGACCTCATCCCTTTTAACCCCAGGAAGGCCGAGAATGGCCATCCCCGGCGCAGCGCCACCGCGGGAGCGTCGCCTCCGGCGACTCGCGCCGCCGCCCCGCGAGCCAAGGGATCAGATCCGCCCGATTCGATTTGGACGGCCACGATTAGATCCCGCGCCGATCTGTTCTTAGCCCTCAGATCTAGATCCAGCGGCCAGAAACCGCGCGTACCGGTTCGGCCCGCTCTTTTTGCATAAGAGACCCCCAACTTCCTTGAAATGAACCCGCGCTCCACACCAGTAGAAACATAATTCCAAACCCGCCCCTGCTTTTACGTTTTAGACCCTGGGTTTCTTTAAAATACAACCTGCCGTCCAGCCTGGTAGTTTTTGCGAGTTAGACCCTGGAGTTAATGTTTAATTACGTTTAGGCCCTCAGTTTTAGCAGAAAAGTCCCTGGAACCTTGTTTTTCTTACAAATAAGCCCCTGGACCTTGTTTGTAGCCTAGATTACTCGTTTTAGCTCCGATTTAAGCGTTCTTTATGTCCACGCGATCGTTGTAACGCGCAGAATAGTTTTAGACTAGTTTAGTGTGCTGTTTTTATGTATTGATGTACTATTTCTTAGTTTTTGTTAGTGTTTGCTTGTATGCTTATTACTATGCTTTGTTTTGGCCATGTGCTCGTGAGTAGACGTTGATCCATCTGAGGAGCCCCAGTACCAGTACCAGGAGCAGCCGTCTTCGGAGCAGTTTGAGCAGCAGCCAGAGCAGTACGAGGAAGGCAAGTATAACATGAACAACCCATCACTTTTAATTACATTTTCATACTGCATTTTAATACTGTATGCCTATAAGGATTTCTTAGCCACTTTATATCCTTTATATATATCCTTTGGGTTGCATTTTTGGTTAGTTGTGCTAGGTTGCTGCGCTATAACACATTCTGGTCCTTTTTAATTAAATTGATTAATGGATTACTTGAATTTAATTCTGAGAGTGGCACTCTGTGTGGCTTGAGTGGCTCACTTCTCGTTAAAATTGGTTTTGTTAGAAACATGGTTTAGGGGGCCAGCACGGTGCTTAGTGCTTGGTTGGCCACTCTCCATAAGGACCGGTTCATAGAGCGACAACCTGGGACAACAGCGCTACCACAAGGCTAGAATGGGATAGACTTGGCTTACTAATTAGGTCTTTTTGGTTTGGAGTAACTTACCTGCGGGGCAAGAGTAGTAAGCTTCAATGGTCCCTGCTCCTCCGGCTTGGTCTGTGCTTGGATTGCGCTCCTGTGCTTGTACCCCTGGAGGTGGGCCCCATCGTCGCCGACCTAACTCTCGCGGTTACGCCTTACCAACGAGATTCTTTGTAACGGCCTCGTAGTGAGTCGCTAGTCATCTCACCTAAGGAAGTGTGATGAACCTCTAGCGTAGCTCACGACTTGTGGGTAAAGATGTGCAACCTCTGCAGAGTGTAAAACTGGTATACTAGCCGTGCTCACGGTTATGAGCGGCCCAGATCCTCCTTTTGATTAGTGGAGTTATCTCCTTCCGACGAGGGAGGTGCTTCTCGGGGTTACCTTGGTGGCTTGGTTTTGGTTTGGTTTCTCAGTAGTTACATGATTAAACTTGATTAATAACTATGTAACTGGGTTAATGGTAAATCATCAACTCGTAGTAAATAGCTTAAATAAAATCTTGCCAACACTTAAAAGCTAATGCAGTTGAGTCAGCCAGCCTAGAGCCTCATAGTTTGTGTTATACTTGTTGAGTACAAGTTGTGTACTCACCCTTGCCTCTTCTCTACTTTTTCCTCTTGGCTACACTACTACTGCTCAGTTCCTGCCAACACGAGGGAGTTCGTCCAGCGCTACCAGGACTTCGAGGACTTCTAGGTGTTCGTCTCCCAGTGGACGTCCCTGTGGCGCCCTGCTCAGCTTCGGAGAGTTTTTACCGTATATGTACTTCGCTTCCGCTGTATCAGACATTTTGTCATTAATGTAATAAATATCATTCGTATTTCGTTTTATTATGTCTTATTCGTGATATGTGCTGTGATATACTGTTCATTCTGTTGTATATACGTGTGACTTGATCCTGGCACGTATATGATTGCTCGGTTTATGTTCTTTTATAAACCGGGTGTTACAGAGTGGTATCAGAGCTGTATCGACTGTAGGACGAAGCCTAGATAGAACTGGTCGAGTTTTAGGACTTCTTCTCACCAATCCTTGCCTGCTGAAATTATTTTACTATTATACCCCTTGACTTCTTGACTTTTTACCCTTCTTGTCTTGATTTTTCTCTCTGAAGAATAGTTTTCGTAGATTTGGCCTGAGTCAGTCATCTGACCACCATGAGTAAGCTAGGAGACCCTTTTATAATAATACGATAGCACATTCTGCGACGCGTTGTGTTAGTCGAGTCATATGCTAAACTCGGCTAAGTCGTGAAAATTGTCTACTTGTTATTATGCTACTTGTTTGATTTGGATTTTTGAATGATTGCATAGCTTAGTAGTTTCAATTTGTTTAAAGAAAATCACTCAGATGCTAAAGTTAACTAATTAATAAAATGAGTTAGATCGTTGGGGGTAAAACAGTCCACTCTATCCTGTCTACTTTATCATGGCTGAGTCTTTTACCGCAAAGAGTTATCATATCCATCTGAATTTATTCCTGCAATATCCTTACTCGTGAAATCTTTTGTCCAAATCAGATGGTGAACACCAGGCGTGGTTCTGACCAGCAGGGGCAGAACAACCAGGGTCAGAACACCCAGGGGACCGGGATCCCGATGCCGCCGCCTTTGACTCCGGAGCAGTACTTCCAGCTCTAGATGCAGATGATGGTTACCCTGAACAACACGGTTCAGGCTCTTCAGCAGGCTCACACTCAGCCTCCGCCTCCTCCACCGCCGCAGCCTCGCGACAGGCATGCTGAGTTCCTGAGGGGTCACCGCCGACGTTTTCTCACACGTCCGACCCTCTTCAGGCTGACGACTGGCTCCGTGCAGTGGAGCGTCAGCTGGACATCGCCCAGTGCGATGATCGGGAGAGAGTTCTGTACGCAGCAGGATAGCTGCGAGGGGCAGCTTTGGACTGGTGGGAGACCCACCCAGTTCATGACCGCAAGTCTCTTACTTGGCTCCAGTTCAGGGAGCGCTTCCGCAGCCACAACGTCCCCGCGGGCGTTATGAAGATGAAACAGAAGGAGTTCCTTGCACTGAAGCAGGTAATCTTAAGTATAATCATTCAGCGGTTTCTTTTGAGCTAATGCCCCTTGTTCTATCCTTATGAATCTTGAGTTAATCTTCCGATATCTA
This sequence comes from Panicum virgatum, assembly GCF_016808335.1. NCBI lineage: Eukaryota > Viridiplantae > Streptophyta > Magnoliopsida > Poales > Poaceae > Panicum > Panicum virgatum. The sequence goes on along the minus strand of NC_053144.1, from coordinate 32,652,114 downwards.
TCTGTCTTTGTGAATTCAGGGGACTATGTCGGTCACGGAGTATCGTGATCGCTTTCTTCAGCTGGCACGCTACGCCCCTGCCGATGTTGCGGATGACCGCAAGAAGCAGGAGCACTTCATGGAGGGTCTTGAGGACTACCTCCAGTACGCGCTGCTCAACCTCCGCTTCGACGACTTCAACCATCTGGTTGACAGCGCGCTCAACACTGAGCGCAAGCACCTGGATATGGAGGACAAGAAGAGGAAGGTTGTCCCCGTTGCTTCCGGCAGCAACACTCGTCCACGCCTCCAGCCGCCCCAGCAGTACCAGCAGCAGTATCGGCCTCCTCAGCAGTACCAGCAGAGGCCACCGCAGCAGTACCCGCCTCGACAGCAGCAGGTAGGTCAGGGCCTGAGGTTACCGGCACCTCCGGCTCGTACTGCTCTACCAGCTCCACCGGCACCGCAGGCTCCACGTCCGGCAGCTCCTACCGGACAGCAGGCTCAGGGACCTCCTCGCACCTGCTTTCACTGCGGCCAGCCGGGGCACTACGCCAACGCTTGCCCCCGGAAGGCGCAGGCGGGACAGCAGGGGCGCCCAGCTCAGCCCAGGGCGCCAGCACAGGGCAGGGTGAACCACGTGACGGCCGAGTCAGCGGCCGAGGCTCCCAACGTGGTTATTGGTACGTTCATGGTTAATTCATATCCAGCTACAGTGCTTTTTGATACTGGTGCTACGCATTCCTTCATTACTCAGTCTTTTGTCGAGCATCATGGTATTCATACTAGCACATTAAAGAGGTGCCTGTTAGTATCTTCACCGGGAGGACAGTTGAGGTCTCACACTTACTGCCCGAGAGTCAGTGTTTCTTTGAGGGGAGTAGAGTTCTGTACTGATCTGATGGTGCTAGACACCAAGGGCATTGATGTCATTCTGGGAATGGAGACTCTGGCCAAGTGGGGAGTCCGGATAGATTGTGCTCAGAGGACAGTCTTGTTATCAGCTTCCAGTGGCCAAGAGGTTGTTATCAGTGCAGTAGAGCCTTCTGGATTTCTTCATCAGATGGAGGCTAGACCCACGGACGGTATTCGCGTGGTGTCTGAATTCCCGGATGTCTTTTCGGATGATCTGCCAGGTATGCCGCCTGAATGCGCCATTGAGTTTTGTATTGATCTCTTGCCTGGCACAGCTCCTATTGCAAAGCGGCCCTACTGTATGGCACCTATAGAGCATGAAGAAGTTAAGAAGACTATTGATGAGTTGCTAGCCAAGGGCTATATCCGTCGCAGCTTCTCTCCTTGGGCTTTTCCATTATTGCTGGTAGATAAGAAGGATGGCTCGAAGAGGATGTGTGTGGATTATCGGGAGCTGAATGCAGTTACTATCAAGAACAAGCATCCACTGCCCCGTATTGAGGATCTCTTTGATTTGCTTCGAGGTGCTCGTATATTCTCGAAGATTGATCTTCGTTCGGGCTATTTTCAGCTGAGGATCCGTCCTGGGGATATTCCGAAGACGGCATTCACCTGCAAGTACGGGCTATATGAGTATACAGTCATGTCCTTCGGCTTGACTAATGCCCCGGCTTTCTTCATGCATCTGATGAACATGGTTTTCATGGACTATCTGGATGTCTTCGTGGTGATTTTCATTGATGATATTCTGATCTTCTCCAAGACAGAAGAAGAGCATGAGGAGCATCTGAGACTCGTATTGCAGAGATTGAGAGAGCATCAGTTGTATGCCAAGTTCAGCAAGTGCGAGTTCTGGATTGACGAGGTTCCATTCCTCGGTCATGTTATCTCTCAGGGAGGCATTGCTGTTGATCCGAGTAAGGTGAAGGATGTGCTAGAGTGGGAGACACCGCAGACAGTAAAGAAAGTCAGGTCTTTCTTGGGCTTAGCTGGATATTATCGGAGGTTCATTGAGAATTTCTCCAAGATCGCAAAGCCTTTGACTTCTTTGCTGGAGAAGAATGTGGCTTTTGTATGGACTGATGAGCGTCAGATGGCCTTTGATGAGCTGAAGAAGAGGTTGACTACGGCGCCAGTCCTGACTCTGCCAGACCAGACGAAGAGGTTCACGGTATATTGTGATGCTTCGAAGGATAGTCTTGGGTGTGTTCTGATGCAGGAAGGCAGAGTGATCGCTTATGCTTCACGGCAGTTACATCGGCATGAGCTGAACTATCCCACCCATGATCTTGAGTTAGCCGCAGTTGTGCATGCTCTGAAGATTTGGAGGCATTACTTGTATGGGCAGCGGTGTGATATCTACTCTGATCACAAGAGCCTCAAGTACATTTTCACGCAGAATGAGCTGAACATGCGGCAGAGGAGATGGTTAGAGTTGGTCAAGGACTATGACCTGGAGATTCACTATCATCCGGGCAAGGCCAAAGTTGTGGCAGATGCTTTGAGCAGGAGAAGTTATGTCAACATGGCCGTGGCTTTCCAGATGCCTCCAGAGTTATGCGAGGAGTTCGAGCAGTTGAGTCTGGGCTTCTTGCATCATACTTCCAGTGCAGCATTTGAGGCAGTACCGACTTTAGAGGCAGAGATCAGGCAGCATCAGAAAGATGATGAGAAGCTGCAGGAGATTCGTGAGTTGCTCAAGAAGGGCAAGGCTCCTCATTTCAGAGAGGATGATCAGGGTACTTTGTGGTACAAGAACCGGATCTGTGTGCCAGATGTGAAGGATCTCCGGAAGTTGATACTGAGTGAGGCCCATGATACAGCTTACTCTATTCATCCGGGCAGCACGAAGATGTACTATGATCTGAAGGAACGTTTCTGGTGGTATGGGATGAAGCGTTCAGTGGCAGAGTACGTGGCTATTTGTGACACTTGTCAGCGTGTCAAGGCTGAGCATCAGAGGCCAGCAGGTCTATTGCAGCCTTTGAAGATTCCTGAGTGGAAATGGGAGGAAATCACTATGGACTTCATTGTTGGATTGCCTCGTACTCAGAAAGGGTACAACTCCATTTGGGTAGTAGTGGATCGATTGACGAAGGTTGCTCACTTCATTCCAGTGAACACTACTTACTTCGGTGCTAGACTTGCAGAGTTGTACATCTCTCGGATTGTCTGCTTGCATGGTGTGCCCAAGAAGATCATATCTGATAGAGGGTCTCAGTTCACTTCTCGGTTCTGGGAGCAGCTCCATGACTCATTGGATACGAAGCTGCGTTTCAGTACGGCTTATCACCCTCAGACAGATGGGCAAACAGAGAGAACCAACCAAGTGTTGGAGGATATGCTGAGAGCTTGTGCCATTCAGTACGGTACTAGCTGGGATAAGTGCCTGTCATATGCTGAGTTCTCATATAACAACAGCTATCAGGCCAGTCTGAAGAAGTCCCCCTTTGAGGCATTATATGGCAGAAAATGCAGGACTCCTCTCTATTGGGATCAGATTGGTGAGAAGCAGCTCTTTGGCCCTGAGATCATAGATGATGCAGAGCAGATGGTTCAGGCTGTGCGAGAAAATCTGAGGATTGCACAGAGCAGACAGAAGAGCTATGCTGATGGCAAACGGAGAAACCTGACCTTCAGTGTCGGTGATTATGTGTATCTGAAGGTGTCTCCGATGAGAGGAATCCGCAGATTTAATGTCAAAGGGAAGTTAGCACCTCGGTATGTGGGGCCATTCAAGGTGCTAGAGCGGAAAGGCGAAGTTGCTTATCGCCTGGAGTTACCTCTCAGCCTCTCAGGAGTTCATGATGTCTTCCATATATCTCAGCTGAAGAGGTGTTTGCGAGTACCCGAGGAGCAGGCACCCCTGGATGGAGTCGATGTGCAGGAAGATCTGACTTATACTGAGCATCCGGTGAAGATTCTGGAGACATCAGAGAGGGTTACTCGGAACAAGCGCATCAAGATGTGCCGAGTTCAGTGGAGTCACCACAGTGAAGCTGAGGCTACATGGGAGCGAGAAGATGAGCTGATGAAGACATAGCCACATCTCTTTGCTAGCCAGCCCAGCTAAATCTCGGGGACGAGATTTCTTTAAGGGGGTAGGGTCTGTAACACCCAAATTTAAATTTCAGCATTTATTAATAAATTTAATTGGCTTTATTCAATTTTCTAAGGTTTAATGTGTTTAGCCTTGCAATTAATTTAATTTTGTTCCTTAATAATTAAAATTTTATCATAGGTTTAAAAATTTGTGTTGCATTCATGCTGCTGCATATTTTTATTTGAGTGAGGTTCGAATTCAAATTTGAATTTGAATTCAAACCCTGTTTGATTTAGGAATAGAGAGAGAGGAGTAGAAATAGAAATAGAAATAGAAAGGAAAATAAACCCAAAACCCAGCTAAAACCCCAGAACCCGGCCCAGGAAACCCAACGCAACCTAGCCGGCCCTTTCCTTCTCCCGCATGGGTCCAGCCCGAGCCGGCCCAGCCCGCAGTGCCACTCCCCCGGCCCAAAACCCAGCTTGGCCCAAGCGCCACGGTTTTTCCCATCTCAGCGTGACCCACTCCTCCCTCTCCCCGCGTGACCGCGGCCCAACGCGCACCGAGCCGCTGCAAACAGGCCCCACTAGCCAGCACCCGCGGCCTGCCTCCGCCCGCTCGCCTCGCACCGCAGAGTGCTCGTCCCCTTTCGCTGACAGCCATGGCCCGCACGTCAGACCTTCCTTCTTCCTCGCGCCGCCACCTCTGCTCCCTGGGCCTCCGCCGCTCCGCGCTCTCCCCTGCTGCTGGCCCCGCTCCACCCCACGCCCCAGCCTCGCAGACCCCACGCCAGCTCAGTCCACACCCCTCCTTCTAGAAGCCAGCCCGGGATCAGATAGGGCTCGATCCCGAGTCCTCTGCGCAATCCCCGCGCCGCGATTACCACGTGACCCGCACGCCGAGGCTGACCCGCCTCTTCTTAAGCGCCACGACGTGCCCGCTGGATCCCATCTATGCCGCAGCCACCGCCCTAACCACGAGAGCAGCACCAGCGCCGTCGAATTTCCGCCAGGAGCGCCGCGCAGGTGAGCTTGGAGCTCGCCGCAATTACTCGCCGCCGGTGCCACTCCGGTCCTGATAATCCCTCGGCCGGCTTTGCAGACTCGCCAGGAGTCGATCCGTAGCGCCCAGACGCCAGAGCTCCTCCTGCAACAGACTCCTCCCCGAGCTCCGCGCCGACCCGCCGCCCGGACCTCGCCGCCGACCTTCTGCACCACGCCTCCCTCCGTTTCAGGCCCGCGGTGAGCTTCACCTCAATCCCCTCTTCCTTCTAGCGTAGGTTCTATAGCTCTAGGGCTGTTCCCGAGGCCGGAACGCCAGGTCCGGCATGGCGCCGCCGTGCGCAGGGGACCGCCGCCGTGGGTGGAGGTCGCCGCTGTGCCGTAGTCCAGTGTTGAGGGCCTAGCTAAGATCTTTTGTGCTGCGCACATCCCCTGTCCGAGTCACACCCAGAGCCGCGCCCGAAATCGCGCCAGCACGAGCGCGCCGGCGAGCGTCACCGCCCAGGACCGCCGCCGCAGCTGCTGGCACCGTCCAGAGTTTTCCCGTGCCCCGACAAGTGCCCAGGAGGTTCACGCGTGCCTCTGTCGTCCCTCCCGACCCAGACCTCATCCCTTTTGACCCCAGGAAGGCCGAGAATGGCCATCCCCGGCGCAGCGCCGCCGCGGGAGCGTCGCCTCCGGCGACTCGCGCCGCCGCCCCGCGAGCCAAGGGATCAGATCCGCCCGATTCGATTTGGACGGCCACGATTAGATCCCGCGCCGATCTGTTCTTAGCCCTCAGATCTAGATCCAGCGGCCAGAAACCGCGCGTACCGGTTCGGCCCGCTCTTTTTGCATAAGAGACCCCCAACTTCCTTGAAATGAACCCGCGCTCCACACCAGTAGAAAAATAATTCCAAACCCGCCCCTGCTTTTACGTTTTAGACCCTGGGTTTCTTTAAAATACAACCTGCCGTCCAGCCTGGTAGTTTTTGCGAGTTAGACCCTGGAGTTAATGTTTAATTACATTTAGGCCCTCGGTTTTAGCAGAAAAGTCCCTGGAACCTTGTTTTTCTTACAAATAAGCCCCTGGACCTTGTTTGTAGCCTAGATTACTCGTTTTAGCTCCGATTTAAGCGTTCTTTATGTCCACGCGATCGTTGTAACGCGTAGAATAGTTTTAGACTAGTTTAGTGTGCTGTTTTTATGTATTGATGTACTATTTCTTAGTTTTTGTTAGTGTTTGCTTGTATGCTTATTACTGTGCTTTGTTTTGGCCATGTGCTCGTGAGTAGACGTTGATCCATCTGAGGAGCCCCAGTACCAGTACCAGGAGCAGCCGTCTTCGGAGCAGTTTGAGCAGCAGCCAGAGTAGTACGAGGAAGGCAAGTATAACATGAACAACCCATCACTTTTAATTACATTTTCATACTGCATTTTAATACTGTATGCCTATAAGGATTTCTTAGCCACTTTATATCCTTTATATATATCCTTTGGGTTGCATTTTTGGTTAGTTGTGCTAGGTTGCTGCGCTATAACACATTCTGGTCCTTTTTAATTAAATTGATTAATGGATTACTTGAATTTAATTCTGAGAGTGGCACTCTGTGTGGCTTGAGTGGCTCACTTCTCGTTAAAATTGGTTTTGTTAGAAACATGGTTTAGGGGGCCAGCACGGTGCTTAGTGCTTGGTTGGCCACTCTCCATAAGGACCGGTTCATAGAGTGACAACCTGGGACAACAGCGCTACCACAAGGCTAGAATGGGATAGACTTGGCTTACTAATTAGGTCTTTTTGGTTTGGAGTAACTTACCTGCGGGGCAAGAGTAGTAAGCTTCAATGGTCCCTGCTCCTCCGGCCTGGTCTGTGCTTGGATTGCGCTCCTGTGCTTGTACCCCTGGAGGTGGGCCCCATCGTCGCCGACCTAACTCTCGCGGTTATGCCTTACCAACGAGATTCTTTGTAACGGCCTCGTAGTGAGTCGCTAGTCATCTCACCTAAGGAAGTGTGATGAACCTCTAGCGTAGCTCACGACTTGTGGGTAAAGACGTGCAACCTCTGCAGAGTGTAAAACTGGTATACTAGCCGTGCTCACGGTTATGAGCGGCCCAGATCCTCCTTTTGATTAGTGGAGTTATCTCCTTCCGACGAGGGAGGTGCTTCTCGGGGTTACCTTGGTGGCTTGGTTTTGGTTTGGTTTCTCAGTAGTTACATGATTAAACTTGATTAATAACTATGTAACTGGGTTAATGGTAAATCATCAACTCGTAGTAAATAGCTTAAATAAAATCTTGCCAACACTTAAAAGCTAATGCAGTTGAGTCAGCCAGCCTAGAGCCTCATAGTTTGTGTTATACTTGTTGAGTACAAGTTGTGTACTCACCCTTGCCTCTTCTCTACTTTTTCCTCTTGGCTACGCTACTGCTGCTCAGTTCCTGCCGACACGAGGGAGTTCGTCCAGCGCTACCAGGACTTCGAGGACTTCTAGGTGTTCGTCTCCCAGTGGACGTCCCTGTGGCGCCCTGCTCAGCTTCGGAGAGTTTTTACCGTATATGTACTTCGCTTCCGCTGTATCAAACATTTTGTCATTAATGTAATAAATATAATTCGTATTTCGTTTTATTATGTCTTATTCGTGATATGTGCTGTGATATACTGTTCATTCTGTTGTATATACGTGTGACTTGATCCTGGCACGTATATGATTGCTCGGTTTATGTTCTTTTATAAACCGGGTGTTACACCAAGTAAGCGCCATGCTGCCCTGATCGATTCTTGCTATCAGGGCTGCGTTGTTCTTGCTTTTACCTTGGTATTACTCGTACTGAAGCATTTTGTATGGCGAGTAATGCTAGTTATCCTGATGTTTGTAGTATGGCTTTTAGTAGATCTTTTGTGCTTTGTTGCTTATCATTTACGAATATCATGTTGTTTTTTGTGCAGTCACGTTTCAATCCTATGCTAGTTCTTGTTGTATAGAATTAGTTGCTCAAAGACAACACCCTGTTTCTTTTCCATCTAGTAGATCCAATCTGTTACGGTTTGCTCTTGTACATGAGAGTTGGTGTGATATCTGCTAGGTTAGGCCTTGCAAACGAATTGGATGATCCGGTGATGTATTAGATGCTTTGCCTTAGTCTTTACAGGGAATTGATCCGGGAATCGGCTCTTGCTAGTTCTTAGGCCTCTGTTTTTGGTTATGGTTTAGTTATTTATTACGTTCATTAGGCCCAACCACGTGTAGGATGTTCCGATCTAGCAGTGAAGCTTTTACCGTTGTGGATTAGATTGGTTAGATTTAATTGAAGCAGCTTTACACTTATTTGCTTTATTTATCAATATCTGGATAAATGCAGATCCAATCTGACACTGGGACTCGATCGGCTCTTTAAAGCCGATGCAAGAGTCGTCCCAGGGAGCCGATCACGGCTCGGACTTACGTTTCCACGTGTTTGTGTATGCAGGCAAATCGTTGCAAGCACGTTCGCACCTTCCTGATCGGGTATAGGTCAGGTGGCACACCCTACATCTTTACAAGCCGCGGCGTGTGCTGGAATTGCGGGCCGTTGACGAGGGAGCAGTGCCTGCCAGCGCCCCGGCGACCTCCCGGCTCTTCGTGTTGCCTGTCGCTACTCGCCGGTGGGTTTCGACCGACAACACATTCTGGCACGCCTGGTGGGACACTCATCAACAACAACGCCCACTGCCGAGATGACAGGAGCACAGGACCAAGTACCGGTTCGGCCGGTCACCAAACCTGTCACATATGAAGAGCTGACTACAAAGCACAAGCAAAAATACGATGAGGTGAAAGCTCAGTTCGAAGCTGATCTCATTGGCTCTTTTGAGATGACCCGCAACCATGGCATCAGGTGGAAGGGGTTCTCACCAGAGGGCGTTCTCGACAACGTTGATCTATCCGTGCCTTCAGAGGAGCGCACCAGGGCCCTACGCCAGGAGATGAACTATATGGTAGCTCATGCGCTTCATCAGCACTCAGAGAACCTGGTGAACAAGCTTGAGCGCGTGGCACATCGCGTTGTCCAGGAGGTGATCAAGAACCAGTACTCCCTATCAGGACCAATTCTGGGGAGTCACAGGGGAGAGGCCTCGCTCTAGTCTAGGCCGCCATTGCCATATTCACTCGCAGCAGCAGGACAACAAAGTTTGCCGATCTATGTCGTCTACAAGATCGGCGGTGACCCTTGGAAAGGATAGTTCCTGAGCGAGATGCCTAAAGAGATCCCGCACGGCTACACGTGCGTGTACATACCTGACAACATCAGCGCAACACACACAGGGCAGCTGGCAGGTACAACAGCTTCAGGAGCAGACGTAGAGAAGCAGGCATGGCTGGCAAAGTATGCTACCGGGCCGAGTGCTGAACCCTCGGCCCTAGGAGTTCTTAGTGTGGAGCAGGTTAGTGCGATACTAAGGGACCAATTTGGCATCCTGCCCAAGAGAAAGGCGATCGGCTATTCCAAGCCATATCCAAGTGACTATGATCTGATCCCGTTGCCACCTAAGTATTGGCTTCCAGAGTTCACCAAGTTCAGCGGAGCAGAGGGGGCCAGCTCTATTGAGCACGTGAGCCGATACCTGATGCAGCTGGGGATGATCTCAGTATCGGATCCTCTGAGGGTCCGTTTCTTCTCCCAGTCTCTCACGGGTTCTGCCTTCGGATGGTATACATCACTGCCCCCAGATTCGATCCGGACTTGGAGGCAGCTGGAAGATCAGTTCCACACCCAGTATCATTCAGAGGCTGCCGAAGCCGGGATTGCTGATCTCGCCCAAGTCAAGCAGAAACGAGGGGAAACTGTCTCAGAGTATGTGCAGCGCTTCAGAGAAGTCAAGGACCGATGCTACTCATCGCGCATCACAGAGAAGGAGGTAGTTGATTTGGCTGTTCTGGAACTCGCTAAGCCGATCAAGGATCTGGCTTTTCAGTTGGAATTTTCCTCGCTGGCACACATGGTGCAGAAGCTCACGGCATATGAACACTATCACCCGGACCTGTACCAAGAGAAATTCAAGCGCCATGTACACATGGCCCAAGCAGATGGTTCCAATGATTCTGGCAAGGAACAAGAAGTGGCTGTCACAGAGTGGACCCGGGGGGCAAACCCCGTCCCATGCAAATGGGTCAAACAGAAGGGACTTGTGAAGGGCTTTGACTTTGACGTGGCCAAGGCATAGCAAATATTCGACTTACTGCTCAAAGAGAAACAGTTGAAGCTCCCGGAGAGTCACAAGCTGCCGACGGCACAAGAGCTGCAGGGAAGGTTGTACTGCAAGTGGCACCACTCGTTCACCCATGCCATGAATGACTGTAAAGAGCTACGTCGGCAAATCCAATCGGCTATCGAGCAAGGCCGATTAATTTTAGCCCAACACACGATGAAAGTGGACAGCTAACCATTCCCGCAGGCTAACGTGGTGGAGCTGTCGGATCTTGGAGCTGAGGGCCAGAATTTGGCATTCCAGATCAACATGGCGGAACCCATGCGCCGCCGTGACGAGCAGAGGAAAGAGGCTGTTTCTGGCAAACGGCCCCAGGATGACGACAAGCTAGAGCAGCAGCATGTGACTGAAGAGCAAGTGCATCACATCCGCAATCAGCTCCCAGCTTTAATCGGCTTCTGGAAAAATACCAGTATCAGTACAAGTTGCGCCGCCGATATGAATCGGAAGAAGATGAGTATGAGCACCGCACAAGGAGGACGCTGGGGAGACGCCAGGCTATACGCGACCACTGGCATTGCCCGTTCTTCAGGTACTGTTGGAACTCCGGCATGAGCCGATTGCCTACTATAGATGATTGCTTGGAGTGCAGGCCTCGGGGGCGCCAACAAGATGAAGCATCGGTGTTCCAGCGCTTAGGGCCCAGGACATGTCACGATGACCGTGCGAGGCGACCATCCAAGGATGATCTCGAGCCAGAAGAAGAAGATAAGTATCATCGTCCATGATGGTGCCTGACGGGCTTAGCTGGTCACATAAGCGCAGAGTGCAGCGCTTGCGCAATCTCGAGGAAGCGGAAGCAAAGTACCTTGACGTGCTAAGGAAAGCACGTCCGGATCTCGCAGAGCAAGTCAGGCGACCGTGAAGGGAGGAGAGGCGTCCTCCAAGGAGAGAGTGGCGCCCCAAGCAGCCGAGAGCCGATGAGAAGCCACCGGCTGATGTGAACATGGTGTTCGTGCTCCCGTCGGAGTTTCGGGCACCCCAACCGGAGGAATTGGCCATCACGCAGCTGGATCTCGGCCCACAGCCGATCATCTTCGAGAAGCCCAAGGAAAAAAGTTACAAGCACCTAAAGGGATTGTATCTCAAGGGCTTCATCGATGGCAAGCCTGTGAACAGGATGTTGGTCGACACTGGCGCCGCAGTCAACCTAATGTCGTACTCAGTGCTGTGCCGATTGGGTCGTTCTACGGCTGATCTCATCAAGACCAATGTCAAGCTCAATGATTTCAATGGTCAACCGTCAGAGGCGCAGGGTGTCCTCAATGTGGAGTTGACAGTTGGCCGCAAGACAGTCCCAACCTCGTTCTTCATTGTCAACAGTAAGAGTACATACACAGTGCTGCTTGGGAGGGACTGGATTCATGCAAACTGTTGTGTTCCTTCCACGATGCACCAGTGTTTGGTCCAGTGGGATGGTGATGAAGTGGAGGTTGTCCGTGCAGATGATTCCAGCGAGGTTTCGCTCACGGACATGAACGCCTGGGATGCGGAAGGGCAAGTGCTGATCTCAGGGATCGTGCTGGAAGATTGTGATCGGATCGAAGCGACAAAAAATGCACTGAGGCTGGTCTTATCCACTGGCCTCACCGAGTAAACACATCCTGGCAAGCTACGGAATCCAGCAAGGTTAGAGAGGCCGGTCCCAGTGACCGGCCCCAAAAAATGAGTAATATGTACTTGGGGTTACAATTGTCACGTAATGTACAAACAATGGACTTTGCTGAGCATTCAATTCTGAATAATAACGGGAATGTGGGAATGGCCAGCCCGTGCGGTTGGTCGGAAAATTTTTCTTGTCATCTCCCTGTGTTTGCTGTCGATGTCAATCTTTCAGACGGTGGCAAGTTAGGTTACGGGTTTACGTCTACTGACGATTTGGAGGAAGTCGATATCGGTCCCGGGGATAAGCCGCGACCGACATTTATCAGCAAAAGGTTAGACCCGATCTTGCGTGGACAAATGATAGCACTGTTGTAGGAGTACTGGGATTGTTTCGCATGGGATTATACTGAGATGCCCGGTCTGGATAGAAACATCGTCGAGCATCGGCTCCTGCTTAAGAGAGGATTTTGGCCGTTTCAACAACCAGCGCGTCAGATGAAGGCCGAAGTCCTAGAAGAAGTTAAGAAAGAGGTGGAAAAGATGCTCGATGCAGGATTCATCAGGCCATGTCGGTATGCGGAGTGGATCTCCAGCGTGGTCCCTGTACAAAAGAAAGATGGCCGATGGCGAGTCTGCGTGGATTTGAGAGACCTCAACAGAGCAACGCCAAAAGATGAGTATCCGATGCCTGTTGCAGAAACATTGATCAACGCAGCTGCCGGCCACAAGATGATGAGTTTTATGGATGGTAATGCCGGCTACAACCGGATCTTTATGGCCCCAGAGGATGTACACAAGACCGCGTTCAGAGTACCAGGTGCAGTCGGGTTGTTCGAATACTTGGCCATGACCTTTGGGTTGAAAAATGCCGGTGCAACGTATCAACATGCCATGAATTACATTTTTCATGATCTCATCAGCAAGTTGGTAGAAATCTACATTGATGATGTCGTGGTCAAGTCCAAATCAGCTGGGGGGCATCTAGAAGATCAGTGTCAAGTCTTGGAGAGAACTCGGAAATTTGGGCTCAAAATGAACCCAAAGAAGTGCGCTTTTGGCGTATCGGCTGGTCAATTTTTGGGATTCGTGGTGCATGAACGGGGAATCGAGATCGGCCCGAAGAGTCAAGAAGTTGTGAAGATGATGAAGCCACCTAATATGAAGAAAGAGTTGCAAAAGCTCATAGGGAAAATTAACTTTGTCAGACGATTTATTTCGAATCTGTCTGGGCGCATCAAACCGTTCATGGGTTTAGAGAAGATCAAATCCGATGATGAGTTTCGCTGGGGGCAGAACAGCAGCAAGCCTTCGATGAGATCAAATAATATTTATCAAAGCCTCCAGTGTTGGTTCCTCCTCAGCAAGATAGGCCGTTCTATGTGTACCTATCCGTGGGTGACACTTCCATTGCTTTAGTATTGGTTCAGAAGCATGATGGCCGGGAGAGGGTGGTTTTCTACCTCAGCAGGCGCATGTTAGACGCCGAGACCAAGTATCCTGGAATCGAGAAGCTTTGCCTTTGCTTATTATTTACATGTACAAATCTTTGTCATATTTTGCTCTCGGCGGAAACAATTGTCATATGCAAATCGGATGTCATAAAGCACATGTTGTCGGCTCCTGTTCTGAAAGGCCGGCTTGGAAAATGGATGTTTGCATTGTCAGAGTTTGATATTCGATATCAGCCTGCGAAAGCAGTCAAAGGACAGGCACTGGCGGATCTTGTTGCAGACAGGATCAGCACTGATATTGCTGCACTATTTATTCGTGCTTGGGCTATGTTTTTTGACGGATCGGCTTGTGATGATGGGTGCGGTGTGGGAATTCTGTTGGTGTCGCCTCGAGGGGCGACTTACTCCTTTTCCATCAGGATGACTGCCCCATGCACCAATAATTTGGTGGAATATGAAGCCGTTCGCAAAGGGATGGAACTGCTCCTCGAAGCTGGTGCAGAAGCGGTGGAAATATTTGGAGATTCGAAGCTGGCGATTTCTCAGCTCACGGAAGAATATAGATGTGAGAGCGAGGCTCTTTTTCCAATATGGATGCAGTGCCGTGAGTTGATGTCACAATTCAGGTACATCAATTTCCACTGGATACGCAGGACTCTGAACAATGAAGCCAATGATTTGGCACAGATGGCTTCCGGGTACAAAGAGACGGCCGATGGGGTCGACATAGAGGTCCAGTTTCTAGAACCTGGAGACTGGAGAGCCGATATCTTCAATTACTTGAAGGATTCGGCTCGGGGGGCACCTAGGAGGATAAGACTCAAGGCTATGAAGTATGTTCTGATAGGGGACGACATGTTCTACAGGACTTTGGAAGGATTGCTGCTTAAATGTTTGGGGCCTTCGGAGTTGAATCGGCTCTTGCATGAGGTTCATGAAGGAGCTTGCGGTACCCATCAATCAGCTCATAAGATGAAGTGGCTAATTAGGCGATCGGGATATTACTGGCCTACCATGCTTGAGGATTGTTTTAAATATTACAAGGGATGTCACGCATGTCAGAAATTCGGCAAGATTCAGATGGTGCCGGCTTTAGTAATGAATCCTATTATTAAGCGATGGCCGTTCAGGGGTTGGGCCATGGATATGATTGTCCAGATTAACCCACCATCTAGCAAAGGTCACCAATGGGTGCTAGCTGTTACGGATTATTTCACAAAATGGGTGGAGGCAGTACCCATGAGGTCGGTGGCATCAAAAGATGTGATCAATTTCGTTAAAGAGCACATCATTCATAGGTTTGGGATCTCTCAGACCATTACGACCGATGGAGGATCGGTCTTTATATCGGAGGAATTCAGAAACTTCGTTGATGACACGGGATTCAAGTTGATCAGATCATCTCCATATTATGCCCAGGCTAATGGACAAGCTGAAGCATCCAACCAGAACCTGATCAAGCTGATCAAAAGAAAGATCGATGAATATCCTAGGCGCTGGCATAAGGTGTTGTCAGAGGCTTTGTGGGCATATCGTATTTCGTGTCACGGATCCATCAAGACGTCACCATACCATTTGGTCTACGGCCAAGATGCTGTGTTACCATGGGAGATTACGGTCGGATCGAGACGTGTTGAGTTTCAGAATGATCTATCGGCTTAACAGTATGCAGCCTTGATGACCGATAATGTGGAGGATCTTACAGTGCTAAGACTTTGGTCACTGGAAAAGATTAAGGAAAATAAGGCTAAAGTTGCTAGTGCATATAATAAAAAGGTCAGGCCGAAAGAATTCCAGGTTGGGGACCTAGTTTGGGAGGCAGTTTTGCCATTAGGAACTAAAGATAGAAAATATGGCAAGTGGTCTCCAACTTGGCACGGGCCGTAAAAAGTTGATCAGGTTTTGCCTGGAAATGCCTACATGCTTGAAGAGTTGGATGGTGTCAAGTTTCCTGTGGCTGTCAATGGCCAGCACCTCAAGAAATATTTCCCGAGCATGTGGGAGGGTGAATGACAAAAGCCGATGAAGTCTATCTGGCTGCAGTATAATAGGCCAACATGTTGAGTTGGCCAGCAAAAAAAATCATCACGAGAGTCCAACACGTTGAGTTGGCCAGTAAAAAGAAATCATGATAGGCCAACACGTTGAGTTGGCCAGTAAAAAAAATCATGAGAGGCCAACACGTTGAGTTGGCCAGTAAGAAAAAAGATAATGTCTGAGACAGCCGATGTGCGACCATCGACTTAAGATGTTTTAAAACAGTTACAAGTTTCAGGTTAACAGGCAATACTAAATGTTTCTTGAACCTATCTATTAGTTCAGGAATTCTTCTATGGCATGGATGGCTTCTGTGCGGACGGCGTCTGCTCGTGCTATGATTGCTTCGTCATCCTTGTCATCGCCTGTTACTATCTGCCGACTCAAGGTGCTTATCTCAGCAAACTCTGTTTGTATCTGCTCGGCTATTTCCTGGGCTTGTTGTTTGGAGTTTGCAATAGAAGCTTCCTCGGCCTGGATGAGTTTCTTGGTGGTACAAACCTTTTCTTCGAGTTCTACCAATTCTTTCTTCAGGAGTTTGAGTTGGTTCATGTTGGCAGACACATCAGCTTTGATATCTAGAGTTGCCTTCTTCTGGTTGAGGGCCTTGCACTTTTGAGCAATGTCAACTTTCAGAGAAACTTGAGAACGACGTGCTTCTATTCTTTGTTGTGCTCTATTCACTTCTACCCGGAAGAATGGAAGATTGCTGGCTGGCCAGAGTTTGATTTGCAATGGCTCCGGGAGTTGGGATTCTATTTGCTCGAAGATGTTCTTTATCTCACTGGAATCACCAACTAGAGCAGTAATTGGAGCAGAGAGCAGGTCCTTGATATTCTAAAGCTGATTTGTAATTGTAATCGGCTGCTGTTGTGGCTGCACTTCTTCATTCAGTGCATTCAGACCCATTGATGCTGGATCAAAGGAGAGTAGGTCAGAAATATTGAAGCCCTGCCAATACGATGAAGATTAATTGGGAATGAAGTGCATTAATGGGGTGAATAGCTGATTTAAATCGGCTCATAAAGTTACCTGTGCTGAACAAGAAGTGATGATCGGTTCAAGTGTAGCCGATCCAGTTGGATTGGAGGTGACAATAGGGCCTTCGACTATGTCAGCCTGTTCGTCATGTATGTCTGTCAGAGCATTTGAAGTTTCAGTTGCTCCAGTGTCAACTTCATGAACGATGACTTCATGTTGTACTGGGCTACTAGTTTCAAGGATGTCTTCAGTTGCGTCCTGGAAATAAAATTACAGTCAACTAGAGTACATGTGTACGCAATAAAGAAGAGGTTTTAGAAAGATGAGTTACCTGGTTGGTGTTAGACTCTGATGGACTCGGGGAAGCTTGTGCTGATTTCTTGATGACTCGCCTCGTGATCATCTTCCTTTTCTTAGTTGGCACTCGGGGGGCAGCACTTGCAGAAGTTTGTCTTCATTTAGAAGCCGACTAGAGTAAGTCTGGCTGAACAGCCATTATTACTTTCTTCATTGATGGTGATCCCTTGCAAAAGAGGACATCAGGGGCAGTTGGAAGAAAGTGGAATGGTTCCCCGTTACTAGTCATAGGTGCTGGACCATCTTGTTGCTATAAGAGAGGTGAGCAAGGATTAGACAAGTAAAAGGATAGAGGACTCAGAAGGGATTAAGTGTACAAATTCAGTACCTCTTCCTCAGGGATTGCATATTCAAGATCAATTTGCTGCAGTAGAGGGCCTAAAGCTCTTCTGAAAATGTGAGTTTTCCACACTCCCCACCACGTGCTAAAATCGATTGATGAAGGATCAAAGGACAGATCGGCTGGTATTGGAATGTGGAGACCATCGAATATGCTGTAGCATCTTGAGCTGGTGAGACCATCAGGCAGATCGGCTCTACTCTCCACCAAGTGGTGAATATGGAAGTGGGGAGAGACTTGTCCTAAGCCAAATTGCCGAGCTGCTATGACTGGTTGATAGGTTTCATAGCCTGGTTTGATGATTCTATTGGAAGTACTCATGCCAATAGGAAGAAAGCCAGGTCGAATCATTAGGGAGTATAGATGCCGAGTGCTGTCGTCATCGGCAAAACTATCCAGTCTAAAGGCAGTTGGGTTCTCAAAGGATTTAGATTCAGTGAATGGAAAGTAGAGTGGATTGTCTAGACCTTTGTAGAAGATTCTGAACCATTTTGCTGCGTCTGTCGGGTTCAATTTACTGCCAGGAAGACTAAATAAAGCTTGGCCGTAACTAGTACATCTAATTGGTTTGCCACTCTCATCAGGAATGGAATTCTTGGTCAGGCCTTGGAAGTTTGGGATCTGGTGCTGAAAGTACAGTTGTACCCACAACTGAATAAACCACCAAGGGCCTCCAGTTCTCAGTTTCTTTTGGTTAAGCAAGTTAGATGTCATCAAATGGAGATATCTGTAGGCTTCTCCAAGGAAAAGTTTACCTAGGCCAGTGCGGTTTCCATGGGCCAGATGGTAGGCCAAGGGAAGATAATTCTTAGTTGGAGCTAGAGAAGGACCACAGAAAATAAAATGTTCTAACCAAAGATTTAAGAAGGTTGTGTGTTCTTTTTCAGTCACTGAACCTTTTGTTTTCATGTGCTGGTTCATGAAAGTGCCCCAGTTTGTGCAATTTGCCTTGGATGAAAGTTTAAAGGGGACTTCTGCCATTTTGTGGGCAGCTGGATTAGGGGATCCAATGTCTAGGCCAGTGATCATGGTGACATCTTGCAGAGTAGGGGTCATGGGACTGTGGCCAAAGAGGAAACCGTTCAGAGCATCAGACCAAAAATAGCTTATGGTTTTAAGAAGGTTCTCATCTTTGTCAAGGGGTGATAATGATAAACTAAGTGCATCGGTTATGTTTAATTCTTGCCACAAGGGCATATAAGCTTTTGCTACTCTGCTGTACCATGTAGTTCAGCTCTCAGGAGGGTTAGGCCAGGCTCTTAAGCAGTCGGCCCAGAGGTTCAAATCAATGTTTTGACTCACGAAAGGAATCCTATTTGCTTAACAAGAGATTAAATCTGTGGGATTTTCGTAAGCTCGTGGGCCAAGACAGAAAGATTTTGGATTGGAAGGATGCGGCAGAAGGATGTCTGACACCTGAAGTTCAGAGATTCAGAAATTTACATGTGATGTCATGTTTCAGAGTTTGGTTTGTTCAGAGGCTTAATAAGCTGAAGAAAGTTAAAAGGATTGGGCTGGATGTTACCTTCAGGCCGCAGATTGCCGCATCATTGATTGCAGAATTTGTTGTCTGAGCTGCAGAGTCTACCATGGTTCAGATCTGTTGAATTAGGGTTTGGTTGCTGTGGGCTCTGATTCGAATCCCGGATGCTTGAAGAAGTTCTTGCTTGAATTTGTAGAGCTGGGTTTTCGAATTACGCTCGGATTTGAGAGTCTGTTTCGAGTTCAGTTCAAGATGGAAGTGATACTCTACACTTGTCCGGGTTGCTTCTAGTTTGAATTTCGTCGGCTCTTGGATATTTATAGAAGCCTGATGCGTTGCCATCGGCTTTTTGGGAAACAAATCAAACATGTAGAATTGAAGGAAATTGAGTTCATTAAAAGGAAAGGTTTTTACAGAGGAAAGCCGATTTGACAAAGGAATTAATCCTTCGGCTTTACAATCCTACTCCTACAGTACTACGTCTACTGCTCGTAGGTACCTAGTACCTACGGCATTTGGGGCTCCGGGCCGGCGCATCTCCGCCGTCGTCGTCATCGCTGTCAAAGGCGCTGCTGCCGCCTTCAGACCCGAAGTCGCTGCTCTGACCGCCGCCGCCGCTGCTCTCTTCCTCGCTGTCCTCCTCGGAGGACCCGAGGAACCGGAAAGGCTTTCCGCCCATCGGTTCGTCACTGGAGGAGGAGCCGAATTCCTCTTCCGAGGAAGAATCGGCTCCCTCCGAGGAGTCTTCTTCGTCGCTCTCCAACTCCTCCTGGAACAGGAGTTGGTGGTCTTCTCCCTCGGTCTCGGGCTCGTCCTCTTCGGAGATGGTCCCGAAGTCAAACTCCTCTGCATCCCAGTGCAGAGGAGCCAGCGCCTCGTACGCTGCTGTCGGGTCCCACTCTAGCGTCGGCTCCCGACTCTCTGGGATAGAGTCGATGGAAGAAGCGGATAGGGAAGAAGAAGAAGGAGAAGAGGAGGAGGAAGAATCTCCGAAGGAGTTAGAACCGGAGGAGGAAGAGATCGCCATGGCTACTGGTTGCTGGAGGATTGGGGTTTTTCTGTGCTACTTGGCTTGGGAAGAAGATGAGTTTGCTGTGAAGAGAGCCGATTCGGGGTGAGATTAAATAGCAAAAAGGGGGAAGATGGATCGGCAGTTTCACATTCTACGAGGAGCCAGTTGCAGAGACGTTGCGTCTTCCTTGGTGGTTGTAGCAGTTTTAATGAGCATTAACGGAAGATGAAGTGACGGAGTGGTTTTGGAAGTATCATTGCCAAAACCAGGGGGGCATGTGTTATCACCATAAATTAACAGGGTTAATTAATGGGCCGCGAGTAAGTTGGGCTTAATGAAGAGATTGAAGAAGGCTTACGAATCGGCTTTTGTGTGAGCATTTGGGCCACATGGGCCATGTATCTTTAGGTTTAGTTAGAGATAAGGTCCGATATGGACACATTAGTTTAGATTGTTTCCCAAGTCTCCGGACTATAAATATGTACCCTATGTTATTCGTAAAGAAGAGAACGTCATCACATCTCGCAAACAACAACTCTCGGCTCACCGCCACCCCTAATCTTAGGGTTTCATCCAAGTAAGCGCTATGCTGCCCTGATCACTTCTTGCGATCAGGGCAGCATTGTTCTTGCTTTTACCTTGGTATTACTCGTACTGAAGCATTATTGATGGCGAGTAATGCTAGTTATCCTGATGTTTGTAGTATGGCTTTTAGTAGATCTATTGTGCTTTGTTGCTTATCATTTACGAATATCATGTTGTTTTTTGTGCAGTCACGTTTCAATCCTATGCTAGTTCTTGTTGTATAGAATTAGTTGCTCGATGACAACACCCTGTTTCTTTTCCGTCTAGTAGATCAAATCTGTTACGGTTTGCTCTTGTACATGAGAGTTGGTGTGATATCTGCTAGGTTAGGCCTTGCAAACGAATTGGATGATCCGGTGATGTATTAGATGCTTTGCCTTAGTCTTTATAGGGAATTGATCCGGGAATCGGCTCTTGCTAGTTCTTAGGCCTCTGTTTTTGGTTATGGTTTAGTTATTTATTACGTTCATTAGGCCCAACCACGTGTAGGATGTTCCGATCTAGCAGTGAAGCTTTTACCGTTGTGGATTAGATTGGTTAGATTTAATTGAAGCAGCTTTACACTTATTTGCTTTATTTATCAATATCTGGATAAATGCAGATCCAATCTGACACTGGGACTCGATCGGCTCTTTAAAGCCGATGCAAGAGTCATCCCAGGGAGCCGATCACGGCTCGGACTTACGTTTCCACATGTTTGTGTATGCAGGCAAATCGTTGCAAGCACGTTCGCACCTTCCTGATTGGGTATAGGTCAGGTGGCACGCCCTGCGTCTTCACAAGTCGCGGCGTGTGCTGGAATTGCGGGCCGTTGACGAGGGAGCAGTGCTTGCTAGCGCCCCGGCGACCTCCCGGCTCTTCGTGTTGCCTGTCGCTACTCGCCGGTGGGTTTCGACCGACAACAGGGACCACGTCCCCTTTTCTGCCCATTTTCTGAGCCTATTCCATGGGAACAAAATGTAATAATAGACACTAAACGACATAATATGCATACACAATTAATTCCTAATAAACACAAGTTACCATTCCCTTGCCCCTGTGTCCAACGCTGAGCATGAGATGGTGGCTGCACTGGAGGTGTTGGGTTGCTGTCTTGACTGGAATGTATATGAATGGTAGGGTTCAAATACGCATCTGCAGACAATTTTGTCACATGATGAGCTAGCATAATTTGAAGTCTGACAAAGAATGGTAATTTGTTTGACAATTAGGAGAGGGATATTACTGATGTCATCAAGTTTCCTTCAACCCCCAACCATTCTTGGTATGTCTTGATTGTATCCTCCTTGTATATTTCTTGAAACTCTAAAAAAGGATCCATAATATCTGTCATGAGTGAATTGCAAAATCCATGTGTATATATATATATAGGGCTTTACCATAACTCACCCATGGCTTGGTTCCTTGTATGCATATAAGCTAGCCAATCTTTGTATGCATCTAATTCAGATTCTTGCACTTCTTTTTCTTCGTCATGATCTGAGGAAACTCTATTGGATTTTACTGGTGTTATGGATGCAGACGGGTTTGCTATTGGATTCTTTGACAAAACTATTCTGACCTCCCTCTCTTCTTCGTTACTCTTTATCATTGTATCTACATCAAAATCGAACTCGATCTCATTAAGTGTTGCTTCCGCAGGAGCTTTAGCACTTCTCTTCTTGTAGTACATGTAGTCCCTGGACCGAAACCCCAATTTTGATTTCATTGATGTTAAGTTACCAATCGTGATTTGACCCAAGTAAGCTCTATAGGTCTTAACACGTTCTTCTCCCTCCTCACTACCCTTGCAAACGACATGCATGATTCATCTATCATCTGTTCTACGTATTCATCGGTGGCATTTCAATTATTTGCAGTAATTTGCAGTAAATCACGTGCACAAATAATGCATGAAATTTAAGGTAGCAGTGCCTGCACAAATGCATGAAATCTAGGGTGGCAGTAGCAGGGTATGATCGAAAGGGGAAATAGCGTACCTGGTCTCAATCTCGTCCTGAGACGAAGGTAGCAAATATTCTGGATCTTGGCCGTCGTCGAGTGCATCTTCGTCAGCCGAACGCTGTGATGCTCTTTGGGACGAAGCTGACCCAAAGAGCAAAGTCGTCGCCCTAGGCCTGTTGGAGATGGGAGCTCCATCAGTCACCGTGCCAGAGGTTGGTGTGAACATTGGAGGTAGCATCGCCGATGCTGATGCAGGTGTGTGCAGCGTTTCTGACGAGGAAGGGGTCCTCCTTGCCGCCTCGCTCGACGTCGACATCCTCTTCGCCTGTGTGGTGGAAGGCGAGAACCAACTTGGCGGCGCCTGTCGTCGACTAACCCTAACTGACCGATCTAGATTGGTTTTGCGAGGGGATTAGGGAGGGAAAGATGCACGAGTAGTAGTCAAATAACGTGGTGTTTCGCAACAACGTGGGCTCAGTGATGGTAGCGCGGTAGTTTGGCGTTTTCTTAAAAATTTCGGATGGAAAAACTAGCGCCACTTTCCAAATTGCTGGCTACAAAATTTTCGGAACGCTTGGCGTATTTGAGGAGTGTGTTTTCATGTGTCCCGCTAATGTGCGGGTCCCAATCTGTTTAATTTATATTTGTAAAGACGAATGATTGAACTTTATCGAGTTTTATTAATAACGTTTCTATATAAATTAAACTAGTTAACTATTTAACTATTTAACTGAACCCAGATCACACAAGATCATCCAGAATAACATTCTTCTAGATCACACAAGATCATCCAGATAGACAGTACCAGCATAACATGCATCACAAAAATTTATTACCAGAGTAACATGCATCACACAAATTAAGTAACCAACTAAGGATAGGCAACCAGTGCATACGATATATGAGGACTGAATTTACACATAGGCTTCCCGAGCCATGAGGACACCACACTAATTAAGGATCACAAACATGATCCACATCGACACAAGTTCAGAGACACATCAACCAAAGACACAACTTTAGAGACATGCTTCAAGTTTATTTGCTGAACTTCTTGAAGTTCCGACCGAGAGCACGCCGAACTACTTCAAGTGAAGGACCATCACGTGATAGGATCTAGGAACCTCTTGTCTTCGTCATCCCTCTCACTGAATTCCTGATATTAACTAAAATCATGTTAACTGAAATAAAGAAAGTAGTCAACTGAACTATCAGAACAATTGAATTCCTGATGTTAACTGAATTCTTGATGAGTAGCAATTAAGAAAGAAAGCAAACATGTTAACTGAAATATAATCTTAAATGTCGTTCTGGTGCATCTAGTCTGCAAGATATTCTGCAAAATATATAACCAATCACAAAGTTGCATATAAACTAAGATTGTACCAGTCCAACTAAAGTGTTGTCCGCAATGCCATTTGCTACTTTATAAAGCAAACATGTTAACTAAATTCCTGAATGTCTTTTCTGGTGCATCTAGTCTGCAAGATGTTCAGCAAAATATATCACCACACACAGATAACCAACCTGCATTTCTACCTTAGCTACAATAATCAAGGCCATACTGAATTGAAGTAAGCTGCGCTCTCTGATCTAATCCTACACTCCTTACTGCAAAAGAGTTGGCGTCCTTCCCAGGCGGCATTCGAACCACACATGGGCCGGCTGGCGCACCGATCGTCGCTGTGAACGCGAGACACCGGCTTCTGCAAGGGAACCCTACGAGGAGTTAGGGGCACCACGTTCGCCGACACCAGCAGGGCCTGCTGGCGTAATCGCGCACAAGCCGTGTTCGCCCATGTCGCCAGTGATCCCGCCCCTGTGTCGTCGCCCTCAATCTTCCTAAACAGCTCCATGGCACTAGCATCTTCTTCGGCACCGCTATTGGGCCTATACCTGTACACGGCGAGGACGTACATGGCAACTTGATGCCCAGCCTTGGCGGTGCACTCGAGCATGTCGAGGCTAGGCCGGAGATCGCCGCGCGCTTCCACCAAGACCACGCGCATCCCCGCGAAGAAGCACACCACCGGGTTGCCGACCTTGGATAGATTGATGATGAGGTTCTGGCAGAAGATGTTGTCGTAGTACAAATCCCACGACCCAATCGGTAGTAGGGTATGCACTGCAAGGTGCCGCCTGACCTCTGGCATGCAGCAAACCTGCCGCATTTTCTTGCAGGTCGCCCTCAGGGAGCCGACCTCGGCCACCACGAAGTTTGAAGACTCAGCGAGGCGGGCGGCGATCTCAACTGCAATCTCAGTCGGGAGATTCTCCATCAAATGTGAGGAAGACGAGGGATGCAGAGGGCACGTGCTGGGAGGCTGTGAGGAGGGGATGCTGATCGATTGGATGCGAGGAATAGATGAGAAAACCCCAATTTGATGGTGGGGGAAGGGGAAGGGCGTGTTCTTGATGGTTCTGCTGCGTCTCCTCGGTTTCTGAGCGTGGGAACAGTAGTAGCAGCGTTGACTTGTGGGACCCACCACATTAACTAGATTGGAATATACGAAGGCGAAGATGGAAGTGGGGAATTCAGATTAGAGTCCCAAAAAAAGCACTTCAAATTTAAGTATTCACGAAACAGCACTCGTTTAACACAATGGAAAAAACTAAAGAAATTAAACTTCATACGATTCTATCATCAACAAAAATAGTACAATTTTTTGTGCCTCATACTACACTAGTACACATAAAATTTGGTCTACTGTAGCTTAAGATAGGAGAAGTTGCGACACTGGGAAGTTGGTCTTTTGCATTTGGTAGTCATGGGGATTTTTACCTGGCAAAGTTTTTTTCATTCAACATTTCCATGATTGTGTAGAAAAACCAATCACACTCATTGCGGATCCGACACTCCGCGTTGTAGAACCTACACCACGAGTACCAAGCATACCATCATGCGTGCTCGCCACAGCCGCCTCCCGCACACTGATGTTCGTCCTGGTGATGCACGGGCGTCGGCACACCAACCGCCGACGGCGCCAAGTCCCACAGCGACGAAATGATCTGGTAGCAGCGTTTCGTACAAGTCTTGTTGTTCCAAGGAAGCGCCAGCGCGCCCGGTTCGGGTCCCTCGACCATGCGCAGGAGCCGCCGGGCCTCATCGTCGTCGCCATCGCCGCTGTTGGGCCTGTAGAGCAAGAGGGCGAGAGCGTAAATCGCTACCTTGTGGCCCGCCTCCGCGGCGCGCCTAAGCGGGTCGAGGCACGACATGATTGCGCCGCACTACTTCCCGAAGACGAGGCACATCCCGCTCCGGAAGAAGGCCTCCGGGTTGCCGACGGTGGCCAGTCCGGTGATGAGCGTCACGCGATATTCCGGTCCCAGGTAGAATCGACGCCGCAGCACACGCCGCAGGGCTAGGCGTCGACCGACCTTGGCGGTGCCGCACACCACGCACATTGCCTTGCAGGTTGCACAGATTGCTGAGATCCGCCATGGCGTCCTCTGACTGAGCAGCGACGCGGGAGGCAATCTCAATCGTCAGCTCCGTCGGGAGTTGCACCAGCCTCGACGCCTCATAGCGCGTTGCAGCGACCTTCTCCATGGAGCGATTGCAGTTCGTCATGCGTGCAGGAGGAGTCGATATGTGAGGCAGTGCACCCCTACAAAGATCAGGTAGCAGATGAAGGCGAGAAGCCAGGGGAGAAGGAGAAGAACCGCCGCTGGGCCATGCGCAGGATTAGGGGTGGGAAATTTAGACTTGAGATGAAATTATTGGACGAAGATGGAGGGAAAATATTGGATCCATGAAAAATTAGATTTAGGGGGTCGCACGGTACTGGCTTTAAGAAGATTGCGCTTTTATAGGGCGGACACGTAATCACACTGCCGTGGGTCCCGCCTATCGGTGACAAACAAAATTACGCTTCCATATTGAGAACACGTAAAGCAGCCATTATTATCAATTTCAAATGTTTTCCACAGCTTTAATTTTGAACAAGTGTTGTTATAAATTAATTATGTTGTTTGCATCATGCTCCTTAACAAATCCAACCTTATACAACTTAAAACAATTGTTGAGTCCATATTTTCCATGAATGTGTTAGGAAGGATGAGTACATCCTTATAGCTCTTGTGGTGTTGTGGTACGATACTTGACCATGTATCCAAGTCTTGCTTCTTTGACAAGGTTAATGACAACTAAAATGAGTAGTGGGGTATAAGATGTCCATACTCCCAAAAGGTACTTGTCAATTTTCATCTCTATTGGAGACTATGGTGAGCAAATATCATGTTTGTCAAAGAATGTTAGAAATTAAACTCATATTCTACTATAAAAATTAGTGCACTGTTGGGTATTTTAACGATGCGAATTAGATCCGCAAGCGGACGGATACCGTCGTAGCTTTCACCCGTGAGTATTCAAGGGTATCGTATCCACAGGGAACATGTGTGCACTAACTCCTAACTCAGTCGGTCCAAGGACACACAAAGATTAAGTGGCAAGGTTGGAAAGGATTCCTGTGGTAGCACTAAAGATGAGTTAAAGGTCGATCTCTCAGGTAAGACTCGCTTCGGGCACCAGCTTACCCCTGAAATGGTCAGGAGACTCCGGCCAACGGCTCTACACTATATCCGAACGTGGAGGACTACTAAGGACCAACAGGGCTGCTACCACCTGCGGCCTACCTCACAGACCGTGGGATATAAGGCAAATGAAGGTAACCCTTAGCATAGACACCACGCCTACGCTACTGATTACTACTACAGTCTAACTACATCTAATATCCCGTAGCAAACTACAACACTCCATATAAATATGGAGCGACGAACCCGCGAGTACGAGAACTGATCTCACCCATACGAAAGTACTATGCAATACATGAATCATAGATACTAACTTACTCATTCCAGAGGAAAGCCAGCATCCGTAGAGGTACAAGTTGGAGAAGAGCGCCGACAGGCCGGCGCCCCTCCAAACTACTCCTCACCCTTCTGCTACTCTAAGCACTGGCCTAGGCAGCGCCTCGCCTTTGTAATGGAGCTCTATATCTTCTATTGTGTGGTGTGTTGAATGGGATGCTCTCCTCCTCCTTATGTAGCCTCTCCAAAGGTGGATCCGCGGTTAGACTTGCGAGGTGGTACTATGCACATCCGGAATAGATGTAGGGGAGCCGTGGGAATTTGCAAGAGAAAGATGGGCCTGATTTGGCCCACTCGTGGGTCGGGCGAACTAGGGGGTCGGCCGAGCCCAAGTGGCGCTCCCCTGGGCCTACTTTCCTCTGGTCAACTGATAGGTGGGCCCTGGTCTTGATCCTTGGGTGCATCTTGCTTGGCACGCCGATTTCGTCTGGTTTGTGGGCCCTTCTTCTAAGTGAAACACAGGTGCAAGATATTCTGTGCATTTGTTCTGTGTTCACTTGTGTTTTCCTCGTTTTACAGATGTGGGTGCCTGCAAATGATAATTCACCAAAACTCGTGGAATTCGATTAGTCATAATCCCCATAACTAAGTTTGGTGATTATTAAACATGAAACGCTGCAGGAGTTGACGGCTGATTTTAGGACTTAACAGCCATCAACATGCACCTGGTGGATAATGTAATTCTACGAAGTTAGAAAAAAAACACATGATTTTGGCCTACATATGGGAAATCTATACTTGTTTAAAGTTTTTGCTTTGGATTCAATCCAAAATATAATAAGGGCCATTAAGAACCAACAAAGAACAGGTGAATAACCGGCGCCGACAGGTGGGACCTGCGTTTCAGTCACAAACACAATATAGATTTGTGTCACCGATAGGTAGGACCCACATTTGTGTGCAGAATGTGTATTTTTAATACACATTAAATTAAAATAAATTTAAAAACTTGGTGGAGACACGGTTCGAACCTATATCTCCAAAATGAGAATGTATTGCGCAAACTATTGTGCCACTCGTTGTTTTGATAACAAGGTCCTGTTTTTATCTTTTTATTTGTTGCTTTGTTGATTTGTACTAAAAAAACACGTCTATATTCTGCAATTCTTGACATAAGTGACACAATGGAAATTCGCAAATGGAGAAAGACACTGGTCCACTGTGGTATAATTCCATTTTCACTCAAAAACTATTGACAACAATACTTGTATAATTATGACACTCAAGAACACAACCATTCACCAGCGACAAATAGTTAAAAGATATATATTATAATGACAAAAGGAACGTAAATTTCATAAGGTGCAACAATAGTGCCAATACAATAGTTGTCCATCAGGCAGAACCACATTTCTAAAATGATGTCTAGATCTCCTAGGTATAGAACATAATTATGGACAGTCCATGCACCATCTCGCTTCAAAAGGAGTGGGAGGATGGCGGCGACCCGAAATATTTGCGCTTGAGGAGGACGCGAAGACTCTCGGCATCTCGCCTGATCTGTAAATTAACAAAGGGGCAAGTTATCATATATATAATTGGAATGAAGGGTTTTGTGGTAGGGGCGCTATATCTCACCTATCTGTTCGACGACTTCGGCCTTTCGCCAGTCTCCTCATCGCTGTCATGAGAAAATGAGCAATGGATAGTGATCTTTTCATTGAACAGGAAGACATGTTCGTGGTCAGGAATCTTCATTAACAAAATCAGAGTCAGTATTAGAATCTCAAACATAGGAGTAATGCAAATGCTTGTTTAATCTCAAACAGTTCAAAATAGATTTAGAATCCATTTCATGCTACATATAGTCAATATTCAAATAATTTAACATTAAAATGAATGCAAGAGCTAAATTTAACTCGAACAAATCAAAATAGATTTTGAATCCATTTGATGCTATATAAGTCAGTACTCATATAATTGAACATGAATGCTAATATCCACACATTCAACTAGATTGTAATACAAATGCTAATAATTTCCACACAAAAATAAAGAAATCCACTCTGCTAAGTACCATCAACACTAAATTTGCTAAAACTGCTACAAACAATAGCATAATATATATAAATCTAAACTACTTCTAGTGATCTGATTCAACACAAAAACCATAAATCCATAGCTACAGTAGACGGTAAAAAACCCCAATTTGATCCAAAAAAAACATAAATCGATCCTAACCGGAAGAAGTGGAGGCTGCGCGTGGGCGTCGTGTGCCGCGAAGACAGGAGGCATCACATCGAGCATTTTGACGACGCCGTACTCATCATCCTCGGGTCTAGGGACGAGTGGCACCGTCGGTTCCTCTGCCGCCTGGCGGCAGCTCCGGTTCGTCGTCGTCCTCCTCCTCGGGCGCGCGTTGCTGGTCCTTGAGAACCTTCCTCGCCGGTCACGTCTCTGGTGGGTGGAGTGGTGCTCCACTACAGGCGGCGCAACAATAATGTCGGTCGCAGGAGGGGAGGCGGGCACGAGAGGGCGACCCTGGAGCCTGCTGGCCTCTACGCCCGTCATGGAGTCGGGGGTGTAGCTGCGAGAGCGGGTTGCGCCAACCATGTCGCCGATGGAGGAAGCGCGGCGGCGATAGCGCTGCGTCGAGCAGGACTTGATGGGACAGATTGGAGAGAAAGGCGTGGTGAAGGGGCGAGACGTGGGGGTGGATTGGTAGATTTCGCCGGTGCCGCTTCGGTATTGCATGTAAAGCGCCGTGTCTAGTGATCAATCACTGACTCCTAGGGCCCAGCATCATTGGACCCACGCGTCATAGAGACACAATTTGGTCTGTTGTGTAACCAGAAGAGGAGGGGGGCAAACTGCGTGCAGGGTTGACCAGTGCCTACCAGCTGTATGACTGACTCATGGATCCCACTTGTGCGTATGCGTGTGTTCATCTCCAATTCATGTCAATTCTTGGCGAAGTTGTTATTTTTGTAATTTGATTCTTAACAAAAACTTTGATCATGATTAAAATGCACATTTTTTTGTCCAAATAACATCATTCTTTTCCTTGAATGTGTGAGTCCATATTTTCCATGAATGTGTGAGTAAGCATGTGTACATCCTTATGGCTCTTTGTGGTGTTGTGCTAGGATACTTGACCATGCATCCACCCAAGTCTTGCTTCTTTGACAAGGTTAATGACAACTAAAATGTGTAGTGGGATATATAAGATGTCCATATTCCCAAAAGGTACTTCTCAATTAACATCTATATTGGAGACTATGGTGAACAAAGATCATGTTTGTCATAGAATGTTAGAAATCAAACTCATATTCTACTATAAAATCTAGTGCACCTGGTGGATAATGTAATTCTACGAAGTTAGAAAATAAAACACATGATTTTGGCCTACGTATGGGAAATCTATACTTGTTTAAAGTTTTTTGCTTTGGATTCAATCCAAAATATAATAAGCGCCATTAAGAACTGATAAAGAACCGACGAAGAACAGGTGCAGAACCCGGCGCAGACAGGTGGGACCAGCATTCAGTCACACAAACGAACGCGCACAGGAGGATTACGCCAACAACCCCGCGCCGACAGGTGGGACCAACATTTCAGTCACACATATTAACGCGCACGCCACGATTACGTCTAGATTCTGGCACTGACAGGTGGACCCCGCTTTGCAGTCGCACATACCAAAACCGCATGCCAGGATTACAGTGGGTTGGCGTTCCCACATGTCGGGGACACAACAGTTTACGTTTTCAAACAGAGAAATCATTTTCAATTGCAAAGTGAAATCTCCATTGTAGCCTCACTGTGTATTTTGCAAACTTTAGGATTTTTCAATCTTATGGTTTGTCATGAAATGAGAAATTTAAAAAATTGAGCCTACATACGGCACGTTTAAAATTGAACCTACATTCGTGTAAGATGACTACGTGCATGTGACCTATGCTATATGGTCTTTATAGACCAAATCCAATGTGAGTGGAGCATGTAGTTTAAATGATGCATTTAAACAGCCCATCATATAATTCTATATGTACATGTGTGACATATTGGCCTATACACCAAATTTCATTGACAAATACACTTACATTAGAGTGTTATTAGGACTTAGTGTCTGCAATGCTAGTAAGGTACAAAATCAAACTAGAGTTTATGTGCACAGTGGAACCCATGACATAGATATTGATTATAAACGAAGTTAGAAAAAAGAACGAACTGAATCAGCCAAGAAATGAGAAATCTAACCATGTTTTAAGTTTTTGTTATGAATCAAAACACAAAATACGTTGATCCATGAAGAACTGATGAAGACTTGGCCATGAACCCAGCACCGACAGGTGGGGCCTACGTTTCAGTCACACATACGAAAGCACACAGGAGGATTACGCCATGAACCTTGCGCCGACAGGTGGGCCCGGCCTGGGATGGTAGGTCCCGCATGTCGGGGACAGAAGGTGTTTCTCTTTTGGATGGAAACAATTAACTGCCGGGGGGGCGCCTGCCTCTACCTCCTACTCCCCTTTCTCCCCCAAACCATCCCATCACTTCAATTAATTCCCAAGCCACGCTTCATCTTCATCGGCAACTTCTCCGCCTTCTCCTCGGTTCGTGTGCACGCTCCACCGCCGTCGACCAATGCCATGGACCCCAAGGGGAAGCAAAAGGCAAGCATCTCGTCGGCAAGATCCCCTCCTCGCTCCTCGTCGTCGGTAATAAGCTTTTGACAAAAAAAAACCCTGCTGTTAATCTTGATTGGTGAGATCGATTTGGATTTTGTGTTCTTGATTTCTGTCCATTGCATGTTGCAGTCAAGCGGCGGTTTCGACGCGCTGCCAGCATCGTCCGTCCGGCGCAGCGGGTATCTCTCGCCGCCGGTGAAGCGGCATTGCCCTGGCATCGACTCGGCGGCCTCGGTGGTTCCGCCGCAGTCGCCACCACCACCTCCACCGCCACCGCAGGCAACACGAGCAAGCTTCCTCACCATTCTTCGGTTGGTATGTTGTTTGTGAGAACTGATCTTGTACCGTTGTCGGCTACTTCACGGAAACTGTTGCATGAACACTATCACCCATTGCACGGTCTCCAAGGCCTTTTTGTTCTGCCGACATCTGAGCTGGGGCAAAAGGAAATACAGATTGGTAAGGTCAAGGAAGAGAGAAAAACTCCACTATTTAAGGTTCTATCCTATTTAGGCAACACTGCACAGGCATTACTGCTGATAACTCCAGATAAGTGTTACATAAATCCGGGAACAAGGAACTAGAGCATAACTCTTCGGTTTCGTCTGAGAGATTCTCAACTTCTCTTATACTATTTGTAGGCCGGGGTGTCACATCCCTACCCCCTTACAGAAACCGACGTCCTCGTCGATGACATCCTTGTCGGTGAATTCCGGGATATCACATCCTCTTCGCACTAGCCTCCTTCTCAACAAACAAGACCGGGGAAACCCAAGGCATGATAAGGTAGAGGGAATAGAGTGGATGGTTTTACCCCCAACGATCTAACTCAATTTATTAATTAATTAACTTTAACTTAGGACTGATTTTCATTAAACAAAGTTTAACTACTAAGCTATGCAATCAACCAAAAATCCAAATCAGACATTTGCATAAGCACAAGCATTCAAATTTATACTTTAGCCGAGTTTAACACACAACTCGACTAACACAATGCGTCGTAGATTGTGCTATTGTATTATTATAAAAGGGTCACCTAGCTAATACTCATGGTGGTCAGATGACTGATTCAAGCCAAAATCTACGAAAACTATTCTTTAGAGAGAGAAATCAAGGCAAGACGGGTAAAAGTCATAGGATTCAAGAGGTATAATAGTAAAATAGTTTCAGCAGACAAGGATTGGAGAGAAGAAGTCTTAAAACTCGACCAGTTCTATCTAGGCTTTCGTCCTACAGTCGATACGGCTCTGATACCACTCTGTAACACCCGGTTTATAAAAGGACATAAACCGAGCAATCATATACATGCCAGGATCAAGTCACACGTATATACAACAGAATGAACAGTATATCACAGCACATATCACATAAAAAGATATAATAAAGCGAATACGAATTTTATTTATTATATTAATGACAAAATGTCTAATACAGTGGAAGCGAAGTACAAATACAAAGCCTCTAGGAAGCTGGGCGCCACAGGGACGTCGACTGGGAGACGAACGCCTAGAAGTCCTCGTAGTCCTGGTAGCGCTGAGCGAACTCCCTCGCGTTGGCAGGAACTGAGCAGCAGTAGCGTATCCAAGAGGAAAAAGTAGAGAAGAGGCAAGGGTGAGTACACAACTTGTACTCAACAAGTATAACACAAACTATGAGGCTCTAGGTTGGCTGACTGACTGCGTTAGCTTTTAAGTATTGGCAGAATTTTATTAAAACTATTTACTACAAGTTGATGAATTACCATTAACCCAGTTACATAGTAATTAATCAAAATTAAACATGTTACTACTGAGAACCAAACTACAACCACCAAGGTAACCCCGAGAGGCACCCCCTCGTCGGAAGGAGCTAACCCCACTAATCAAAAGGAGGATCTGGGCCGCTCATGACCGTGAGCACGGCTAGTATACCAGTTTTACACTCTGCAGAGGTTGCACATCTTTACCCACAAGTCGTGAGCTACGCTAGTTGTTCATCACACTTCCTTAGGTGAGATGACTAGCAAACTCACTACGAGGCCTTTACAAAGAATCTCGTTGGTAAGGAGTAACCGCGAGGGTTGGATCGGCGACTATGGAGCAGGTCTAGTGGGCGTCATCGACGAGGCCACTCAGTACGAGGGACATAGAAGCTTACCACCCTTGCCCCGTCGGTAAGTTACTCCAAACCAAAAGACCTAATTATTACGCCAGGATCGTCCCATTCCAGTGTTGTGGTAGCGCTGTTGTCCCAGGTTGTCGCTCTATGAACCGGTCCTTATGGAGAGTGGCCAACCAGGCAGAAAGCACCGTGCTGGCCCCCTAAACCATGTTTCTAACAAAACCAATTTTAATGAGAAGTGAACCACTCAAGCCACACAGAGGGCCACTCTCATAATTAAGTTGCATAAACCATTAATCAAATTAATTAAAAAGGACCATTATGTATTATAGCGCGGCACCTAGCACAACTAACCAAAATGCAACCCAAAGGATATATATGAAGGATATAAAGTGGCTAGGAAATCCTTATAGGCATACAATATTAAAATGCAGTATGAAAATGTATTTAAAGTGATAGGTTGTTCATGTTATACTTGCCTTCCTCGTACTGCTCCTGCTGCTGCTCAAACTGGTCAGAAGACGGCTGCTCCGGGTACTGGTACTGGGGCTCCTCAACTGGATCAGCGTCTACTCACGAACACATGGCCAAAACAATGCACAACAGTAAGCATACAAGCAAACACTAACAAAAGCTAAGAAACAGTACATCAATACATAGAAACAACACACTAAACTAGTCTAAAACTATTCTATGCATTACAATGATCGCGTGGACATAAAGAACGCTTAAAATGGAGTTAAAACGCATAATCTAGGCTAAAAACAAGTTCTAGGGGCTTATCTGCGAGAAAAACTAAGTTCAGGGGGTTTTCTGCAAAAACCGAGGACTAAAACATAATTAACGATTAGATCCAGGGGCTAACGTGCAAAACCAAAGTCTCTGGACTGCGGGCGCTAAAACTAGGAAGGTCAGGGGGGTTTTGGTAAAAATCGGGGCCTAACTGTAATTATTTTTGAATAGATCAGGACCGCGGGTTGAATCTACTAAAGTGCAGGGGCTCTTTAGCAAATGGGACAGGCCGAACTGGTACCTTTGAATCTGGACGCTTGGATCTGGATCGGATGGCTCGGGTTTGATGGCCTTTGGATCTAATCTCGTGCGTTGATCCAAGATCTGGCGGCTCAGGGTGAAAGGGGCGCGGGCAGCGGCGCTGGCAGCGCCGGCGGCGAGCCTAGCGGCGGCGGCTTGCCGGAGTTCATCGAAATTGACGCTCCGGGGGTCAAATCGAGTAGGGATTTGGCGTGGGATGGTTGGGGCGACATGTGTAAACCACCTGGGCCAAGAATGGGACACGGGGGGTGCTCTGAGCGGTGCTTGCAACGGCGGCGGCGGTCCTGGGCGTCGGGAATCCGCCGGCGTGCGGGGTTTTGGCCGTTGCAATGGCTTACAGGATATTAGAACTAGCGCAGGAGAGAGGGGAGGTCAGAGTGTGCTCACCAAGGGCTTGGATTCGAGCAGTGGGGCGGTGCAGGGCGGTCGGAGACGAGGACCGGCGGCGAGTCGCGGCGGCGTTTGGTGACGGGTCGATGCGGGGGGGTGCTCTGGGCTCCTGGGCTCCACGGGAAGCTTCGTGGAGTTCCTGCGATGAAGCCAAGGGGTCAGTTAGGTCCGAGGTGTTCCGGCGGCGTGGAATCGCCACGGCGGGCCGAGCTCACCGGAGTTGGAGTCTTGCTCGATTCCGGCGAATTAAGGGACCAGAGTCGCGGACGGACTGCTAGGTGGGGATCCTGGCGTTGAGGCGAGGCTGTTGGGATGGTTTGCAGTGGCTTGGGGGCGGTGGTGCGGCCGGTCCGCGGCGGCGCAGAGGACCTTGCACGGCGGAGCTAGAGTTCGGGCGGCTAGGGTTTACGGCGGCGGAATGGGAGAAGGAGGGGGCACGGGGCTCCTATTTGTAGGGCGGCTGGTTGCCTTGGCGTGCGCGCCCAAGAGTGGAAAGCCGGTGAGATTGCGGCCGAGGATCTCGGGGGGATGGGTGTTGGCCGTTGCCCGGCGCGGCTGCGGTGGAGAAGACGGGGCCGACAAGCAGGCCCCGCTGGTCAGCTGGCGAAGCGCGTGCGGCGAGGGGCGAGCGCCGACAGACGGGCCCGGGGGCGCAGTGAGAGAGAGGGCGACGCGGGCTGCGGGCGTGAAGCAGGTGAGGGAGGCTGGGCCTCGGCGGGAACGGGCCGTGCGGAGGAGGGGGCGAAGCGGGCCTGGGCGCTGGGTCGTGCGGGGCAAGCGTGGGGTGAAGGAGGACCGGGCCCAGGAGAGAGAGGGAGCTCGGGAGCAGGCCCGGCTGGGCCACCCGTTGTGGGAGGGGAAGTGGGCCGAGCGGGGTTTGATTGGGCCGGGATCTTGGGTTGAGCTGGGTTTGTCTTGGGCTGGTTTACTGGGCTTTGGGTTTTGTTTCTATTTCTATTTCCTCTCTCTTTTCTTTTTCTAATTCAAACAAAGTTTGAATTCAAATACAAATTTGAATTCGAACCACACTCAAATAATTAAAACTATGCACCAACATGAATGCAACACCAAAATTTAAACCTATGACAAAATTTTAATTACTTAAGGAACAAAATTTTAGATTAAATGCAAGTCTAACACAATACCTTAGAAAAAAAATAAAGCCAATTAAATTTATTATTAAATACTGAAATTTAATTTAGGGTGTTACAATGTACCAGGAATCCTAAGAACTGACCGGCTGATACGCCAAAGGCACATTTCTTCGGGTTCATTTTGAGCCCAAACTTCTGAGTCCGCTCCAAAACCTTACGCAAATCTTCCAGATGTCCCCCAGCCGATGTGGACTTGACCACGACATCATCAATGTAGATTTCTACCAGCTTGCCGATGAGATCATAAAAAATGTAATTCATGGCACGTTGATATGTTGCACCGGCATTTTTCAATCCAAAGGTCATAACCAAGTACTCGAACAAGCCGACCGCACCTGATACTCTGAACGCGGTCTTGCTTATATCCTCTAGGGCCATGAAGATCTGGTTGTAGCCGACGTTACCATCAATAAAGCTCAGCATTTTGTGACCGGCAGCAGCGTTGATCAATGTTTCTGCCACGGGCATCGGATATTCGTCCTTTGGCGTCGCTCTATTGAGGTCTCTAAAATCCAGGCAGACTCTCCATCGGCCATCCTTCTTCTGTACAGGGACCACACTGGAGATCCATTCTGCATACCTACACGGCCTGATGAACCCTGCGTACAACATCTTTTGCACCTCTTTCTTGACCTCCTCCAGGACTTCAGCCTTCATCTGCCTTGCTCGTTGTTGAAACGGCCAAAATCCTTTCTTAAACGGGAGCCGATGTTCGACGATGGTTCTATCCAGACCAGGCATTTCAGTATAATCTCACGCGAAACAATCCCGGTATTCCATCAACAGTGCTATCATCGGCTCACGCAGACTCGGGTCTAGCTTCTTGCTGATAAATGTTGGTCGCGGCTTATCCCCGGGACCGATATCAACTTCCTCCAAATCGTCAACTGATGTAAACCCGTACCCCAACTTGGCGTCGCCTGTAAAATTGACTGTGGACGCAGGCGACTCATCATCATCTGCTACGTCGACAGCAAACACAGGGAGATGACAAAAGAAAATTTTCGGCCGCCGCATGGGCCGGCCGTCTCTATATTACTCCTCGAAATTGAATGCTCATCAACTAACCAACTGCCATAGCAGGCTACAGTCTGTCCGCAATGCAACAGTTTCAACTCTAAACAAGAATTGTCTATTTTTTTGGGTCGGTCGCTGGGACCGGCCTCTCTAAGCCTGCTAAGCTCCGTAGCTTGCCAAGATGCATTTATTCTATGAGGCTAGTGGATAAGACCAGCCTCAATCCGTTTTTTGTCGCTTCGATCCGATCACAGTCTTCCAGCGCGATCCCTGAGATCGGCTCTTGCCCTTCCGCATCCCAGGCGTTCATGTCTGCGAGCGAAACCTCGCTGGAGACATCTGCACAGACCACCTCCACTTCATCGCCATCCCATTGGACCAAACACTGGTGCATCGTGGAAGGAACACAACAATTGGCGTGAATCCAATCCCTCCCAAGCAGCACTGTGTACGTACTCTTACTGTTGACGATGAAAACGAGGTTGGGATGGTCTTGCGGCCAACTGACAACTCCACATTGAGGACGCCCTGTGCCTCCGATGGCTGGCCGTTGAAATCATTGAGCATCACGTTGGTCTTGATAAGATCAGCAGCAGAACGACCCAATCGGTGCAGCACTGAGTACGGCATCAGATTGACCGCGGCGCCAGTGTCGACCAACATCATGTTCACAGGCTTGACGTCGATGAGGCCCTTGAGATATAACCCCTTCAGGTGCTTGTAGCTTTTCTCCTTGGGCTTCTCGAAGATGATCGGCTGTGGGCCAAGATCTAGCTGCGCGACGGCCAATTCCTCCGGTTGGGGCGCCCGAAACTCCGACGGGAGCACGAACACCATATTCACATCAGCCGATGGCTTTTCATCAGCTCTTGGCTGCTTGGGGCGCCACTCCCTCCATGGAGGGCGCCTTTCCACCCTTCGCGGGTGCCTGACTTGCTCCGCGAGATCCGGATGCGCTTTCCTCAGCACGTCGAGGTACCTTGCTTCTGCCTCTTCGAGATTGCGTAGGCGCTGCACTCTGCGCTTCTGTGAACGGCTGAGCCCGTCAGGACACCATCGTGGACGATGATACTTATCTTCCCCTTCTAGCTCAAGATCATCCCTGGATGGCAGCTCAATATGATTGTCGTGACGCGCTTTGGGCCCCAAGCGCTGGAACACCGACGTCTCGCCTGGCTGGCGTCCCCGAGGCCTACATTCCAAGCAATCATCGACAGTAGGCAATCGGCTCATGCCGGAATTCCAACGGTACCTGAAGAACGGGCAATGCCAGTGGTCGCGTATAGCCTGTCTCCTCCCCAGCGTCCTCCCTGTGCGGTGCTCATACTCCTCCTCTTCCGACTCATATTGGCGGCGCAATTTGTACTGATACTGGTATTTTTCAAGAAGCCGATTGGAAGGTGGGAGTTGATTGCGGATGTGACGCACTTGTTCTTCAGTAACATGTTGCTGCTCAACGTGTTCATCCTGGGTCCGTTTGCCAGAAGCGGCCTCTTTCCTCTGCTCATCACGGCGGTGCTTGGGTCCCGCCATGTTAATCTGGAATGCCAAGTTCTGGCCCTCAGGTCCAAAATCCGACAGCTCCACCATGTTAGCTTGTGGGAAAGGTTGAGTGTCCACCTTCATTGTGTGTTGGGCCAGAATTAATCGGCCTTGCTCGATAGCCGATTGGATCTGCCGACGCAGCTCCTTGCAGTCATTCGTGGCATGGGTGAACGAGTGGTGCCACTTGCAGTACAGCCTCCCCTGCAGCTCTAGTGTCATTGGCAGCTTGTGATTCTCTGGGAGCTTCAACTAATTTTCCTTGAGCAGTAGATCGAATATATGTTCTGCCTTGGCCACGTCAAAGTCAAAGCCCATCACAAGCCCCTTCTGTTTGACCCACTTGCATGGGACGGGGTTTGCTCCCCGGGTCCATTCTGCCATAGCCACTTCTTGTTCCCCGCCAGAATCATCGGAATCATCTGCTTGGGCCATGTTTACATGGTGCTTGAATTTTTCCTGGTACAGCTCCGGGTGACAGTGTTCATACGCCGTGAGCTTCTGTACCATGTGTGCCAGAGAAGTGAATTTCAACTGAAAAGCCAGATCCTTGATCGGCTTAGCGAGCCCCAAAACTGCCAAATCGACTGCCTCCTTCTTTGTGATGCGCGATGAGTAGCATCGATTCTTAACTTCTCTGAAGCACTGCACGTACTCTGACACACTTTTCCCTCGCTTCTGCTTGACTTGGGCGAGGTCAGCAATCCCGGCTCAGCAGCATCTGAATGACACTGGGTGTGGAACTGAACTTCCAGCTGCCTCCAAGTCCGGATCGAATCTGGGGGCAGTGACGTATACCACCCAAAGGCTGAACCCGTGAGAGACTGGGAGAAGAAACGGACCCTTAGAGGATCCAACACTGAGATCATCCCGAGTTGTGTTAGGTATCGGCTCACATGCTAGATAGAGCTGGCCCCTTCCGACCCACTGAACTTGGTGAACTCCGGGAGCCGATACTTGGGTGGCAACGGGATCAAGTCATAATCACTTGGATATGGCTTAGAATAGCCGATCGCCTTTCTCTTGGGCAGGATGCCGAACTGGTCCCTTAATATTGCACTGACCTGCTCCACACTCAGAACTCCTGGGCCAAGGGTTCAGCGCTCGGCCCGGTAGCGTACTTTGCTAGCCACACTTGTTTCTCTGCATCTGTCCCTGAAGCTCCCGTATTCGCCAGCTGTCCCGCGTGCGTTGGGTTGATGTTATCAGGTATGTACACACACGTGTAGTCGTGCGGGATCTCCTTAGGAGGCTCGCTCAGGAACTGGCCTTCTCCAGGGTCACCGCCGATCTTATAGACGACGTAGATCGGCGAACCTTGTGGTCCTGGGGCCGTGAGCGAGTACGATACTGGTGGCCTAGAGTGGAGCAAGGCTTCTCCCCTGTGACTCCCCAAGATTGGTCCTGATGGGGAGTACTGGTTCTTGATCACCTCCTGGACGACACGATGTGCCACACGCTCGAGCTCATTCACCAGACTTTCTGAGTGCCGATGAAGCATGTGAGCCACCATGTAGTTCATCTCCTGGCGCAGGGCTCTGGTGCGCTCCTCTGATGGCACGGACAAGTCAACTTTGTCTAGAGCACCTTCGGGTGAGAACGCCTTCCACCTGATGCTGTGGTTGCGGGTCCTCTTGAAAGAGCCGATGAGATCGGCTTTCGAACTGAGCTTTGACCTCATCATATTTTTGCATGTGTTCTGGAGTCAGCTCTTCATACGTGACATGTTTGGTGACCGGCGGAATCAGTGCTTGGTCCTAAGGTCCTGTCATCTCTGCGGTGGGCGTTGTTGCTGATGAGGGTCCCACCGGGCGTGCCAAAATGTGTTGTCGGTCAAAACCCATTGGCGAGTAGCGACAGGCAACACGAAGAGCCGGGAGGTCGCCGGGGCGCTTGCAGGCACTACTCCCTCGTCAACGGCCCACAATCCTGGCATATGCCGCGGCTTTCTAAGTCGCATGGTGTGCCATCTGACCTATACCCGATCAGGAAGGTGCGGACGTGCTTGCAACGATTTTCCTGCATACACAAACACGTGTAAACATTAGTCCGAGCTGTGGTCGGCTCCCCGGGACGACTCTTGCATCGGCTTTAAAGAGCCGATCGAGTCCCGGTGTCAGATTGGATCTGCATATCCAGATGGTAATGGATAAAGCAAATAACTGTAAAGCTGCTTCAATTGAATCTAGCTAATCTAATCCACGACAGTAAAAGCTTCACTGCTAGATCGGAACATCCTACATGTAGTTAGGCCTAGCGAGCGTAATAAACAACCAAACCTTAACCAGAATAGAGGCCTAAGAATAAGCGAAAGCCGATTCCCAGATCAATTCCCTGTTAAGACAAAGGTAGAGCATCTAATACGTCACCGGATCATCCAACCCGTTTGCAAGGCCTAACCTAGCAGATATTAAGCCAATTCTTAAGTATAAGAACAAACCATAACAGATTAGATCTACTAGATAGAAAAGAAGCAGGGTGTTGTCTCCGCGCAACTAATTCCATACAACGAGAATTAGCATAAGATTAAAACGTGACTGCACAAAAACAACATAATATTCGTAGATGATAAACAACCAAAGCATGATAGATCTACTAAAAGCCATGCTACGAACATTAGGATAACTAGCACTACTCGTCATAAAAAATGCTTCAGTACGAGTAATACCAAGGTAAAAGCAAGAACAACGCTGCCCTGATCGCAAGAAGCGATCAGGGCAGCATGGCGCTTACTTGGACGAAACCCTAGAATTAGGGGTGGCGGTGCGCCGAGAGTTGTTGTTTGCAAAACGTGATGACGTTCTTCTTTTACAAATATCATAGGGTACATATTTATAGTCCGGAGACTTGGAAAACAATCTAAACTATCATGTCCATATCGGACTCTATCTCTAACTCAAACTGAACTAAATCTAAGGATACATGGCCCACACGGCCCAAATGCTCACGCAGGAGCCGATTCGCAAGCCTCCTTCAATTTCTTCATGAAGCCTAACTCACTCGCAGCCCATTAATTAACCTGTTAATTTATGGTGATAACACATTCATATGTAAGTGTCAACACTCTTGTGATGTAATCTCTCCACTCTTCTGCTTCCTTAAATGAGAACACACATGC
The DNA here is from genome assembly GCF_016808335.1 of Panicum virgatum. Classification (NCBI taxonomy): domain Eukaryota; kingdom Viridiplantae; phylum Streptophyta; class Magnoliopsida; order Poales; family Poaceae; genus Panicum; species Panicum virgatum. The sequence goes on along the minus strand of NC_053144.1, from coordinate 32,610,277 downwards.
ACTTCAGATGTCTCTCAAAGCAAGTCCCATTATCAGCTATTCCTGGTTTTGCTGTTTGTCTGACCACCATTTTGGTGCATCCATCAGAACAAGAACAAGGAGAACTCTATAAATGCCACTGAATTCAACGAGGAGGAAATCCAGGAGCAAGTTTGTGAAGCTGACGAAGAAATCAATGCCGTGGAAGCCTTCAAGGTGTGCCATACCAGCGGCAAGAAGGATATGAGCAACGCGGCTAGGGAAGCAGTTGTAAGTCCCAGCACATGCTTATTTTCTCTTCCAGGATTTATCTAACTTGATTGATGTTTGTACATGTAATTTTTGTTTGTTGCCATGCTCAACAAGTTAGTATGAGCAAGTCTTACATGATTCTTAAACTATTCATCAATTATTTTCTATTTTGTCCAACACTCTCTTTACATGCTGCATCATAATCGTATATTTTACACTCTCTTTACATTACCACTATTTACTAGCAGTTATCGAATATATTTTTGTTATGAGTCTCTTTAATAGTTCATTTTTTCCATTTTGTAGCTATCAACGGAAACTATGCGGGCACAAGGTGTTGCTAATGGGCAGGCACCATTGCCTAGTGCTCAGGTTGTTTCCAAGGTCTTGTTGCAGAACAGCTCCAACAACACATTCTTGAAAAATGCTAGTCTATCCACTCCTTTCTCGAAGTCTTCTCCATCTCGTGAAGCAGTGCTATGTCAAGAACTTAATCTTAATGCTCAAAAACAAAGTTCAGCTATTCTCCCTTATCACCTGGAAGAACTAAAGAAGAAGACAGCAGCAGCAGAGGAAGTGTTGGAAAGAACTGCAAGCCTATTTGATGAGCTCCAGAAGCAAGAATTGGAGAGCCATCTCATGCTTCAGAAATTCGGGCACATCATCACCTCTGGTATATCTAGTCAGCCTTGATCCTGTGTGTCTTGATCTGATGAGCTTAATTGGTTGTGTTGAGCTGATTTGGCTGCCACTAGCTCACTTGGTTGTGTCATGAACTTATTTGGTTGTAACTTTATCGATTGTGGTTTGCTTTCTCAGAATAACAACGCTAATTTTTTCGGAATAATAATGTCATTTCATTGGTTCTGTGATGAAATGGATCTGTATGAATGTCGACATGTAATGGTCATAAAGTACAGGTTTAACATCTTGGTTTCAAACACGTGGCGGTCCGAAATGGGCATTCTCGAGAACAAGAAATGGATGCGTGGTCCAATAAGAAACTGACATGTGGTCCCATAGGGAACGAACACGTATAAACCGGACACGACACATAGAGAGGACATGTGGTCCAATAGGAATATGGCTCCTGTCGGAACCTCAAGGCGACACGAGGCCGAACAGAAATTTGCCACGTCGACGCCACGCGTCACTACCAGAAAGGTGCACGTGGCAAAATGAAAAAATGACACGTTGACAAACGGGAAGATGACACATGACACAATAACAAAGTGGCACGTTGAAGTATACACTGACACCATGCATCCAAACTCGGTGCCGACACGTGTCACAACAAGCACATGGACAAGTTGTAACACCCGGTTTATAAAAGGACATAAACCGAGCAATCATATACGTGCCAGGATCAAGTCACACGTATATACAACAGAATGAACAGTATATCACAGCACATATCACGTAAAAAGATATAATAAAGCGAGTATGAATATTATTTATTACAATAATGACAAAATGTCTAATACAGAGTATGCGGAAGCGTAAAACATATACGATAACTCTCATCGGAAGCTGAGCAGGGCGCCACAGGGACGTCGACTGGGAGACGCATGCCTAGAAGTCCTCGTACTCCTGGTAGCTCTGAGTGAACTCCCTCGCGTCGGCAGAAACTGAGCAGCAGTAGAGTATCCCAAAAAGAACAAGAGGAAAAAGAGTAGAGGAGGCAAGGGTGAGTACACAACTCATACTCAACAAGTATAACACAAACTATGAGGCTCTAAGGTTGGCTGACTTAACTGCATTAGCTTTTAATCTTGGAAAAATTTTATTAAAGCTATTTACTACAAGTTGATGAGTTACCATACCCCAATTACATAGTAATTAATCAGAATTAATCATGAAATACTGAGAACCAAACCAAATCACCAAGGTAACCCACTAATCAAAAGGAGGATCCGGGCCGCTCATGTCCGTGAGCACGGTTAGTATACCAGTTTTACACTCTGCAGAGGTTCCACATCTTTACCCACAAGTCGTGGGCTACGCTAGTTGTTCATCACACTTCCTTAGGTGAGATGACTAGCAAGCACACTACGAGGCCGTTACAAAGAATCTCGTTGGTAAGGAGTAACCGCGAGTGTGGATCGGTGACTATGGAGCAGGTCTAGTGGGCGTCAAGACACAAAAGCACAAATGAGACCACTCAGTATGAGGGCCATAGAAGCTTACCTCCCTTGCCCCGCAGGTAAGTTACTCCAAACCAAAAAGACCTAATTAGTAAGCCAAGACCGTCCCATTCCAGTCATGTGGTTGCGCGGTTGTCCCAGGTTGTCGCTCTAATGATGTACGGTCCTTATGGAGAGTAGCTAGCACATAACACAGTGCAAGCCCCCTAAACCAAGTTTCTAGAAAAACCACTTTTTAACGAGACGTGAGCCACTCAAACGGGCCACTCCCAGAATTAAGTTGCATATACCATTAATAAAATTAATTAAAAAGGACCAAGTGTGTTATAGCGCGGCACCTAGCACAACTAACCAAAATGCAACCCAAGGGATATATATAAAGGATATAAAGTGGCTAGGAAAGTCCTTATAGGTATACAATATTAAAATGCAGTATGAAAATGTATTTAAAGGTGATAGGTGTTGTTCATGTTATACTTGCATTCCTCAAACTGTTCCTGCTGCTGCTCAAACTGATCTGAAGATGGATACTGCAGGTACTAGTACTGAGTCTCCTCCGGTAGCTCAACATCTACTCAAGAACACATGGCCAAAAACAAGACAATAACATAAACATACAAGCAAACAAGATCAAACACTAAGAAACAGTACAGCAATACATAAAAACAGCAAACAAAACTAAGATGGAGCTTTTCTACGTGTTGCAATGATCGCGTGGACATAAAGAACGCCTAAAACGGAGCTAGAACGCGAAAACTAGGCCTAAAACAAGATCTAGGGGCTTTTCTGCAAGAAAAACTAAGTTTTCAGGGGTTTTCTGCAAAAACCTGGGACCTATACATAATTAACAGTTAGATATAGGGGCTAATGCACAAAACTATGCTGGCTGGACTGCGGGTTCAAAAAGGGAAAAGATCAGGGGCTAAAACGCTAAAAACAGGACCCACATGCAAATACTTTTGCACGCGACTGGACAACGGGTTGTTTTTGGAAAAACATAGGGGCTACTTTGCATAAACGCCAGCGCTGACCAGTACCTTCTCTGTTTGACCCTGGCGGGTTTGTTTCTGGGCTGCAGGATCTTGATCGGGCGGCCTTGGGCGAAGGGGCACGCGGGGTGGCGGCGGGACTCGCCGGCGACACATTCCCGCGGCGGGGGCTCACCGGACATGGCCAAACTTGGCCGTCCGGGGGTCAAATTGACCCGGACTTGGGTCTGGGGTGGACTACACGACACGCGTAGTCCACCTGGGGCCTTTGCGGGTCTCGGGGAGTTTTGTGGCGGCGCGTGCTGCGACGGCGGCGGGTCTACGGTGGCGGGGCTCGCCGGTGTGCGGTGTCCGGGCACCTAGGGTGCGCCATGGGTTACGGGAACTGGCACAGAAGAAGGAGGGGGTCGGGGTGTAGCTCACCGAGGGCTCGTGGTGGCCGGAGTAGCAGCGCAGGGAACCGGCGGCGAGGTCCGACGGTGAGGAAACGGCCGGCGCTCGTGGAAGTGGACGTCGAGGTGTGCTCCGGGCATCCTGGTCCCATGAGTGGATGCGCGATCGGGCTGCGAAGGTGGACAGGGGGTCAGGAAGACCGGTGATCGCCAGAGGCGAAGAATTTCTCGAACCCGATGTCACCTACGGTGGCGGGTCCAGGAGAAATTCCCACGCGTGCGTAGTGGACGTCGAGGATGGCTGCCTCGGGGTGGATCCTGGGTCCAAGGCGGAGCTCGTGCGAGGGTTTCCAGGTGCTAGTGCGCTGCGGGGTGGTGGGTTCACGATGGCACAGGGGCGCGGCACTGTTGACGCTCCTTAGAGCGCCAATTTACGTACCGCAAGTGCACGGATCGTGTAGCTTTTCCCTTAGAGTATTCCCCCAAGGTTTATCAATCCACGGAACAAGTGTATTACTATGCTTAACTAAGCACTAATGATGTTGGTAAAAGATCTATATTGAGTGATTGAATGTGAAATAGATCTAATCTAACCAATCTAATCCAATCTAGACTAGTGAGCAATGATAGATGTGTGCACAAGATATGAAGAGCATTTGTCCATAGGGTCTAGGATCACTAGAGATGTAATCGCCAAGCAACGAAGAATGGATCTAATCTACCAAAGGTGTGTTCCAAGATCAAAACCTTTCCCTCCCGCATACTGTCACTACATGAGGATAATCGGTAACGAATCAACAAGAACACGATAGTTGATGTAATCTAAGTAAACCATGCAAGAGCAAAGCAAACCCAAAGCCAAGTCGCAAACTATTAGGCATCAAAGCATCATCAACAAGAATCGTGATAGATCAATCTCATAAAGGATTCGGCAATTACAACTCAAGATCTCCTTACAACCCTATGAACAAACGAGGACTTTACCCCATGAAGCTAGGCGAAGCGTAGTCGATCATGGTGACGAAATCTCCGGCAAGGGATGGATCCCTTGTTGTCCTCCAACTTGCAGCGGCGCCGAGGGACGATGAGGCCTCCGATGTCGCATTTCTCTTGTGTCTAACTCGAATGGATCTCTGAAACTCATCTCTAGAAGCTCTCTCTCTCTCTTCTCCCTGCTTTGACGGTGGGTTCAGGGTATATATAAGTGGTTCTGGTCGGCAGTTTTGGTAAAACACAGATTAGGGTTGACGCATACTTCGCGCTGAAGAAAACTGAGGCCGATTGGGCCTGGAAATGGGCTAGGCTGGCCGGCTCAGAGGGCCCCAGGCCGGCCGGCCTAGGCCCTTTCTGGCCCCTGTCGGTCCCATCTTTCGCGTGTGGCCTCTTCTCCTTATTCCTCATCTTAGCCCAGTTGTGACCATGCATCAAAATATCTCCGAAAATGTCCAATTTCCTACCAAAACACAACATGCTCCAAAATCCAGGACAAAATCGAAAACGGTCAAGTTCGGGTGCCAAGTGGCGGGTTAGTACATGAATCATCTCGAAGAATTTACCAAAACTACTCCTAATCATATAATAAAATGGGTACTTAAGGAGCGCCAACATTCCGCCCATGATTAGCTTTTACTCGTCCTCGAGCAAATCAAATCATCAAGTCCTTCCATGGGTTGCTCGAGAGTTCTCAAACTGCAAAATTTAGTTATGCAAACAAGTCTAACAATATTTCTTCAAACAAAGGTCAGAGGAGCAGCGAGGATAATCATATCATGGGCATTTAAAAACTCATCCAATATTACTCCACGACTCTTACCTTTAACCAGCAACTCGAATATCGACAACACTTGCTTTTCTTGCCATCCTTGGAGGTTTTTCTCTTTTTTTTAGAAGCAAAATACCCTGCAACAAAGGTTAGACCAAAAATTCTTGCACAAGTCCTTTCATGTCTCTCGATATAAGTGGCTATCCTATTATTATTTGCAAACTCTCATCTCCCAAAAGTCTCTCAAGTATAAAGTGGGGCTATAGGTGAGGCTTAGCAAAGTATATACATATATTGTCAAATTAAGAAAACCTTCTAATGATTGCTTACCTTCCGAGCCAATGATCATGTGAGTTTCTCCATAATGTAAAGGGTTCAAGGGTAAGAAGATTTAGAATGGTGGACATATGCAAAGGCATGTCGGATTGCACATGGTTGGAATTGAGGATATTGTTCTCAAACAACAAGGTTATATCTCTTTGCACTTCTCTAACCATAGAATCCCTTCATTTATTCTTTTCTTCTCATACATTTTTTCTTTATTTCTTTCTCCCGAATTTTCTTTCTCTTCTCCGAACCTTTTCATAGGACACTTTCTATAAAACATAGATAGGCAAATCTCCAAAGTGGCTTCCTGAATTTTTGGAGCCCGAGCCGAGGCCAGAGGGTCCTAGGCCGGCCGGCCCAAGGGGTGTAGGCCGGCCGGCCTGGGGCTTTCCCAGGTCGGATTTGGTCTGTCTTTCCAGTACTCCTTCCTTTCTTCATCCCAAAATTATGTTTTATACAACTCATTCGCAGGAACAGAACGTATCCTCATAATTGGGTTGTGGTCAAGGAAGAGGATAATAAACAAGATAATCTCAGGTTCGGGTTTTGGAATCCGGTAGATTTCATGATTTATTCCAATGAGGAATTCTCATTACCGAATATTGACGTGGCTAACAATTCAGAGATGAAAAATACGGACATGATCATTGCTCGAAATTAAAACTCCCAAGAGAAAGAAATCCTAACTCAACTCAATGTACATCCAATACTTTTGATGGAAATAATAAAGCTTTTGGAGGATAGGATTTTTACTCTCGACTTGTCAAGAACTTGATCAACCTTATGTTTGTAGGGGTTTTATTATTTTTATGAAATTAAAGTCCTCCAAATTATGCCTTACTCGCAAGCATAATCAAAACCAAGCGCTAGATCAAAGCTCAAGTGTGGGTATTAACATGGATGAATAATTTACTAAGCTCCACGAATACGAATTAATTTTCATGACAACGCTCGTGAACAATTTCTTTAAAGAAAATAAGTAAAACTGAATGCATAAATAAAATTGCAAGATCCAACAAAAAACAAAGACTCTTTTTATTTTGTTTTCATGACTCAATACTAATTTAAGACTCACTCTCACACATGCGAAAAATAAAGCACACAATGCTAGACTATGACTCTCACACCTGCGGAATTAAAGACATGCACACGATGAACTTTCGACTAAACAAAGACTAACAAAATTCAATCTACGAGCCATCACACCTTTCCCCCCATGCTTAGATTATGCGGCGTCCTTGTCACAATGATATAAAAGATGGGTGTGACGCTCATCGGCGTTCTCAACGGCACCTAGGGCAATTGCATCTAGGGCACCCTCCTCCTTGCTTTTGTAGATCTCCGACCATCCCGAATAACTTCCTTATGTTGCAGACAAGGAAGTTGTAGTCTCTCTCAACCAAGCTCTCGATGTCGTCCATTCTTCGATCCATTGCCACGATTCGATCGTGACACCTATCGATGGTGGCGCGGAGATCCACGATTTCATTGCGGCACTTGAAACAGCACCCGGAGTGATGCTCGCTGCGGTTGGGGCTGTCATCCTCGGGCTCATCGTCGTCCTTCTTCTTCTTCTTGCCGCTGTCACCTTCGGAGGGGTCGTCTTCCTCCCTTCTCTCTTCATCAGCCCACCCCAACCAATCATAATCGTAGTCACGACCGGTGGCGCCCCATGAACTAGGGCTCATGCAGCTCTCCCAATCAATGTAGTTCTTTCTTTTAACTCCGAGGAGGCGCAAGGAATGCCTAGGTGCGGGTGGCTCTCTATCTTGTCGCTTCTCGCCTTCATCTTCATTGCTGATGACGACGACCACCCTTTGGGCTTGAGCTAGCTTCTCGTTGCACCATTGAAGGCCCTTCCCTCCGACGCTCATCCTGGCTTGAGTATTGAATTTCTTCGGAGGGGCCTTCGCTTCACATCACTTTGCTTCGACAAGGAGGGGCTGCGCACCGGTTGCCGAGATGGGGCTAGGCATCCTTGGTGTGGGGGTGTCGGGCGCCATGCCCCTCTCCTTGATCTCCATTGTGTCGGGTGCCACAATTAGGGACACCCTAATCGGGGTACTAAGACCGCTTTTAAAAACACAAACACCTGTTAAGTCAACTAGGCCCACGGCCTCCTTCCAATCCGGAAGAAAGGAAAAGACTCAATAAAGCCCAGCACGCGGCCCATTCACATCCCCCTCGAACCCGCGGAACGATCTCCGCCTCGCTCGAGGGTCCCTCCCGGGCCCGCTGGAGAATCTCCGCCTCGCTCGAGGGTAGCGAATCTACCCTCGAGCAGGTGATTCATTCTACACCTCGCTCGAGGGCCCCCCCCGGGGACCCTCGACCGCGCAACACACTTCCGCCTCGCTCGAGGGTAGCGGATCTACCCTCGAGCGGGTAACTCATCTCCGCCTCGCTCAAGGCCGTCTCTCGGCACAAGGGACAAACGGCCCCGCCGCCCAACCGCCCGCCGTATGAAGGCATTAAAGGCCAGCCACTCCGCCACGGCTCAAAGGACGGGCGGCGTCAGACTGCCGTTCCCACAGTAGATGTGACCGGGGTCCCATCCGCTGACCCTGGTCATCACTCCACCATCCCGGATGCTGTAGCAACGCCTTGGGACCTGCGATGTGGGAAAAGACAGGCTCGGTACAACTCCCGCCGACCTTCCAGACCCGCCCCTCACTGAGGAAGGGGTCCGGCAACGTCACGTGTCCCCCGGACCTTCTAGTGTGCACACCCGCACTCCGACAGGGGGTCCGGGGCCGACTCACGCCATTACTACCGCTAAGGCACTGCAGGACGACCGGTGCCGTCCCCGCGGGACCAAGGACGAAATCCAGGACAACAGCAACGTGCGCCGCCTTCCCACAGTGTATTTCCTACAGTGTTCGACCACTGTACCCGCGATTCGGGGGAAAACGACGACTTCCACGCCTTACACTCGTGTACGCCGCCCCCTCCTTGTGACTATAAAAGGAGGAGGCGGACCCCCTTTAAGGGGGGCTGGGCTCATCTGGACGCGAGACTCTAGCATGCTGGTCTCTCTGGTTTCTATCTCCCAAGAGAACTCTCAGCACTACTGATCACTCATCTCAACCGACTCCACTCCTAGCAGAGACTTGGGAGCTTCCCCTCCCTCTCTCGCCTCGCTTGTATCCCTTACTTCAAGCACCCCGGGTGCAAGATAATACAGTGCCCTCGCACACCCCCTTTCCTGGACGTACGGCCCCGTGGCCGGAACCAGGATAAAACTGTGCGTTACTGTGATTGCCTCTTGCATCATCATCTGGGACGAGGAAACATGCAGCATTTACTAGTTGGGATCCAGGCCCCCGGGTCGGGACACCGATAGTTGGCGCGCCAGGTAGGGGCGCTGCGTGACTTTTTCTCTCTTTTTCCCATTTGATCTCCAGGAATGTCGAGCGGATCTAGCCCATACCCTATGGGTGTTTCGGATCCGTTCCCAGCGGGACGCGTTATCTCATTCGGGAGTCTCGAGTTCAGGGCAACCAGCAACGGTTACCTTATGCAGCTCCTCTCTCCCGGACGCAACCCCATTGCTCCGACTTCGCCAGCCCGGCGCAACAGGCACTCGGGTCAGCGTTCGTGACAAGCACGCGCGGAGCGGCGTCGTGTGGCACGCCACAGCTCCCCCACGTGGGTAGAGGCTGGCATGTCGCAACTCAGCATCACGGCCAACGGGGCCACCGTTTCGTCATCACGTACCTCGGCGTCATCTGTGCCGACATCGTCACCTGCTGCGGCACTGGTGCCTCCCAGGGGGGGCTTGACTTCGGCGTCGCCCTTCCCCTTCGGGATGCGCAACGCTGCTGCCCACGCCTCGTCAACCAGCGCTAGCTTCATCGAGCATGAGGATCTGCCGGGTCATCATCTTCGGTCGATTCGCAGCCCCATCGCGTCATCTCCAGACGAATCCTACCCCGAGACGGCGAGCTCGATCGCCGACGACATCGACTTCTTCATGAACAACTTCGTAGCCGAGGAGGCCGAGGACTACTCCGGGGTCCGCGACCCCGACGCTCTCCGCGCGTTCCAGCTGGCGACGGCCTACTGCCTCACCTACTCTGAAGACTCCAGCGAGGGGGATTTCGATCCTTCCAGGGAATGCTTCATGGCGGACCTCGCGGACGAGCAAGACGACAATACTCCAGCCAACGACGAGGGCGGCGGGGCGAACGTACGGGCAAAGCAACCGGTGGTCCCGGCCGCAGCCCCTTCCTCGTCAAGTTCAGCGGCGAGACAAGCTCAACTGGCGCATCTCAGCGAGCTTCAAGCCAAGCTCGACGAGCAGCATCAACAAACCCAGGAGCTACGCGCCGCACTCGAGCAACAGCGTACCGCGCCTGGTGCACACGCCTAGGCGGCGGGACGTGTCGCACGGGAGCGCATCCTGGCCGACGACAACATCGACAAATCTCCAGAACTGAAGATGGCGGGCGAGAAGCTCGTCGCTGCGGCCTACCTACTCCAAGCTATGCCCGAGCCGTCAACACCTTCGGGCCGCAACTTGCGCCGCGAGGCACAGGAGCTCATCGAGCAAGCTGCCGTGCAGCAGGCCGAGAGTTCTGCGTCTCGTAAGCGCTCGAAGGCCCCGGAGCAGCGTGATGGGACTGCGCACCAGGACCGTGAGGTTTCTGTGCACACACCCCCAGCAGGGAAGGGCAAGGCAGCCGTAGCGCCCGGCGTGAGGGCACCCTCGGTGCACGAGCGCATCGGAAGAGTTCCCGTGAGGGAGCGAATCCGTGATACTCGCGGGTACGCTGACGACGGCGACGCCCGCAACGTCATCAACGGCAGGAGGTACGCCCCTCGACGGGGTGGACGCTTTGACCCCGAGCACGACAGGGGTGAGTCCCCGGAGCCTCCGGGCACTCGGGTGTTTAGCCGGGAGATTCGAACATCATCTTTCCCCCTGCGCTTTCGACAACCCAACACCCTCGTCAAATACTCGGGCGAGACTGACCCTGCAGTCTGGCTCAATGACTACCGCCTAGCGTGCCAGCTAGGTGGCGCGACGGAGGACGCGGTCATCATCCGCAACCTCCCTCTTCATCTTGCCGACGCCACACGAATGTGGCTCGAGCACCTGCCTGCGGATCAGATCCACAACTTGGCCGACTTGGTCCATATCATCGTGGGCAATTTCCAGGGCACGTACGTGCGCCCTGGGAACTCTTGGGATCTCAAAGGGTGTCGCCAGAAGCCCCGCGAGTCCCTGCATGACTACGTGCGATGCTTCTCCAAGCAGTGCACCGAGCTCCCTAGTGTCACCCACGTCATGGTCATCAACGCTTTCCTCGAGGGTACAACCTGCAGGAACTTGGTGCATGAGCTTGCCAGAAGCCGACCCGTCAACACTAATGAGTTGTTCGACACTGCCACCAACTACGCTGCCGGCGAGAAGGCTGTTGGTGCCATTTTCGACGACAAATCAAGCAAGCGCAAGGACGATGCGCCCGCGGAGGGCGGCAACGTCAAGCCCAACGCCCCCACCAAGAAACAGAAGCGAGGCAGGATGGGAAAGAAGCCGGTCCCGCCGAACCAGTGCGGGTCGGGGCAGGCAGAGGACTCCGAGGAGGCCTTCGCAGCCGCCCCAGACCGCAAGGGACCTCGAGGCCCCCCTCGAGGCGGCGGTGGCCAGTTCGACGACATGCTTAAGAAGCCGTGCCCTTACCACAAGGGCCCGATCAATCATACCCTTGAGCAGTGCGAGATGCTCAAGAAGTACTATAACAACGTCGCACGTCGCGATGAAGACAAGAAGAAAGATGCGTGCGACAAAGGTGGAGATGACGAGTTCCCCCCAGTGGAGAACGCCTTCTTCATCTTTGGAGGAGCGACGACGAATATGACTCCTCGGCAGCGCAAGCGTGAGCGCCGCGAAGTCTTTTCTATCGCCAAAGCCACGCCATCCTACCTCGACTGGTCGAAGGATACCATCGCCTTTGGCCGCGAGGACCACCCCGACTACGTCCCGCATCCGGGACGGTATCCACTTGTTGTCGACCCCATCATCGGCAACACTCGCTTCTCCAAGGTGCTCATGGACGGAGGCAGCAGCCTCAACATCATGTACGCCCCCACCTTGGAGCTCATGGGGATCGGACTGGACAAGCTTCACCCCAGCAAGTCGCCATTCCATGGCGTTACGCCGGGGAAGCGAGTCCAACCCCTCGGCCAAATTGATCTACCTGTGTGCTTCGGCACACCTGCCAACTTCCGCAAGGAGGTACTCACTTTCGAGGTGGTGGGATTTCGAGGGTCCTATCATGCCATCCTTGGTCGTCCTTGCTACGCCAAGTTTATGGCTGTCCCCAACTACACCTACCTCAAGCTCAAAATGCCGGGTCCGAGGAGCTTCATCACCATCGGCTCTTCGTTCGAGCACGCCTACGAGTGCGATGTCGAGTGCGTTGAGCGCGTGGAAGCTCAAGTGGAGGACGAGGCCCTCGCAGCCACCCTCGACAAAATGGCGAGCGAGGCCTTGGACTCCACACACCGACACGCCGGGAGCTTTGAACCCGCCGAGGGTATCAAGAAGGTGCCCCTCGACCCAAGCCACTCCGACGACAAGGCGGTGCAGATCAGCGCCACCCTCGACGACAAATAGGAAGTGGTGCTCGTCGATTTCCTCCGCGCCAACACAGATATGTTTGCGCGGAGCCCCTCGGACATGCCTGGCATACCGAGGGAGGTCGCCGAGCACTCTCTTGATGTCCGACCCCACTCCAAGCCGGTGAAGCAACGCCTGCGACGCTTTGACGAGCTCAAGCGTCGGGCGATCGGCGAGGAGTTGCAGAAGCTTCTGGCGGCCAGATTCATCAAAGAGGTATTCCATCCCGAGTGGCTGGCTAATCCAGTATTAGTGAAGAAAAAGAGTGGAAACTGGAGGATGTGTGTGGACTACACTAGTCTGAATAAGACATGTCCGAAGGTTCCCTTTCCTTTGCAACGAATTGATCAGATTGTAGATACTACTACGAGATGTGAGCTCTTATCCTTTCTTGATGCTTACTCCGGTTACCACCAAATCAAGATGAAAGAGTCCGACCAGCTCGCGACCTCTTTTATCACACCTTTCGGCATGTACTGCTACATTACGATGCCCTTTGGCCTCAGAAACGCCGGAGCTACCTATCAACGGTGTATGCTCCACATTTTCGGAGACCATCTCGGGCGGAGCGTAGAGGCATATGTCGATGATATCGTTGTAAAATCCAAGAAGGCGGACGACCTGGTTGCCGATCCCAGGATCGCATTCGATTGCCTACGGGCCAAAGGGGTAAAACTTAACCCCGAGAAGTGCATATTCGCGGTGCCTCGAGGCATGCTCTTGGGATTCATTGTCTCCCAGCGGGGCATCGAACCCAACCCTGACAAAGTCTCGGCCATCACTCGGATGGGACCGATCCGAGACTTAAAGGGGGTACAGAGGGTCATGGGATGCCTAGCGTCCCTTAGCTGTTTTATCTCGCCTCTCGGCGAGAAAGGCTTGCCCCTGTATCGACTCTTGAGGAAAACCGAGCGCTTCACATGGACCCCCGAAGCTCAAGAAGCCCTCGAAAGGCTGAAGGCATCGCTCACCCGTGCTCCCATTCTTACACCACCTACGGACGGTGAGCCCCTCTATCTATACGTAGCTGCGACGACCCAAGTGGTCAGCGCAGTGATCGTGGTTGAAAGACAAGAGGAGGGTCAGGCTCTGCCCATCCAGCGGCCGGTGTACTATATCAGCGAGGTGTTGTCTGAAACTAAGACACGCTATCTGCAGATTCAGAAGCTGCTCTACGCAGTAGTGTTGGCTCGACGCAAGCTGCGCCACTACTTCGAGGCCCACCCCGTCACCGTGGTCTCGTCCTTCCCTTTGGGAGAGATAGCCCGCAACCGGGAAGCCGAGGGCAGAATTGCCAAATGGTCTGTGGAGCTGATGGGAGAGACTCTCACCTACGCCCCCCGCAGAGCGATCAAGTCCCAAATCTTGGCTGACTTTGTGGCTGAGTGGACGGACACTCAGCTACCCCCATCACAAATCCAGGGCGAATGCTGGACTATGTACTTCGACGGGTCGGTGATGAAAACTGGTGCCGGTGCCGGCATCCTCTTCATCTCACCCCTCGGAGAACACATGCGGTACATGATCCGTTTGCATTTCCCTGCTTCGAACAATATGGCAGAGTATGAGGCCCTCCTCGGTGGCCTCCGCATCGCCATCGAGCTCGGCGTCAAATGCCTCGACGCGCGCGGTGACTCTCAGCTCGTCGTCGACCAAGTAATGAAGGAGTCTAGCTGTTACGACTCGAAGATGGAGGCATACTGCAATGTAGTGCGCCGCCTCGAAGACAAATTCGATGGCCTCGGGCTCAATCATGTCCCGCGCAGGTACAACGAGGACGCCGACGAACTGGCCAAAATAGCCTCGGGGCGGACCACCGTCCCCCCGAATATTTTCGCCCGCGACGTCACCAAGCCCTCCACCGAATTCAAGGACCGGTCGGAGCCGGGGCCCTCGTCCACCGGGTCCCCCGACGGGAACCCCCCGGCGGACGGGGTCGAGCCCATGGACATTGACTTCGGGACCACCTCCGCGGACGAGGCCGAAGCAATGGAAGTCGACGAGGCCCCCACTTCGCGAGACTGGCGCATCCAGTACCTTGACTAGATGGTTCGAGGGATCTTACCCTCGAACCGTGCTCAGGCGCGGCGCCTCGCCAGGAGGGCCAAGTCCTTCGTCCTAATCGACAATGAGCTACACAAGCGTGGCCCCTCGGGTGTCCTGCAATGATGCATCCCCATCCCCGAGGGCAAGGAGCTGTACCGCGTGGAGGCGATTGATCAGGCGCTGTTCTGGGACCGGGGGCCTCGAGGTGCCGCACCTCAACCCCTATAAAACACACCGAAGATAGGGTCAGGAAAGGGGAATTACACAACACACGACGAGTTCGAAGCCAAAACGTACCAGGGAAATATACCTCGGCTTGGGGCGCATCTTGATCCTCCAAAGATCCGCGGGATCTTGGGGAAAATCTGCCACCGCATACTTCGCCCTCCGGGCGGCGTTGGTGTGGGAGAGAAGCTTGCTCGACGTCCTCGAGCCTTCGACCTTGCTCCCAGGGGCGAGCTCAAAAATCGGCAGGGCCCTTTCCACGAGAGGGATAACCCTCTGCCGGTGGAAGTTCGCGATGACGGCCGCTGCCGTCAGCCCCTTCTTCGCCAGACGCACCAGCGCGTCAGTGAGGCCCTCGAGCTTGGCCTGTTGCGCTGGGGGCGACACCCCCCAGTCCCACTTCGGCGGTCGCTCCAGGAGAAGTTTGTTGGTGAACTCCGGAAGCGCGCCCTTGTGGTTCCGAAGGTAGAACAACCCTCGGCTCCACCCAGCGTTGTTCGTCGTCATCTTGCTCGTGATGTAGAAGTTCCTCCGGGTAGGGCGGACCTGGAGCGTCAGGCCGTCGGCGCGCGCGTACCGCCTCGGCTGGTTCCGCGTGTTCTCAACGAAGAGTTCGCCGCGGAACAGATGAACCCAGAGGTCCCAGTGGGCCTCGATGCCGAGATACCCCTCGCAGATGGCGACGAAGACCACCGCCTGCGAGATGGAATTGGGGCTGAAATTGTGCAGCTCCACCTCGTAGTAGTCGCATAAGGCCCGCATGAACCTGCTGACGGGAACGCCGAAGCCCCGCTCGTGGAGGCGTACGAAGCTCACGACATAGCCTTGCGGGGGCTTCGGCTCGGTCTCGTCCGGGTGCTGGGAAATCCACGCCGGCGCCCCCGAGTCTGGGTTCCGTGGCAGCAGCCGGTCGGCGACCAGCTGCTCCAGGACCGCCACGGTGGCGGAGGACCTCCCCCACGGCAAGGGCTCCTGGATGTCCGACATGTCTTCGATTCGAAGGGGAATGTGGGAACAAAAGCTCTGGATGGCTGAGGCTCAGGATGCAGGGGATGCGGAGAAGGCGAAGCAGAGCAAAAGCAAATGGCCAGGTGAACCCGGAACCTCCCCTTTCTCTTCATATTTATTCACCATTACGGGCGCATCCGCAGCCATGGCCCAAATCTACCGCATTGAAGGCGGTAGATTTTGCTATCGCTGACGGGTTGGTCCCACGACCGCGGAGTCTTCCACGCGCGCACGCGACAATAAATGCGGTACGGTAACCGGCGGGCACGGCGCGACTGTTGCACTATCCCATCCGTCAGCCGCCGCCCACGCTGCTTCGCTTGCCCGAGGCGGACGCCTGAAAAGGCGCGCCCACGCCGTGCCGCCCAAATCGGGCCACGTCGCCCGCTACCGGCGGAAGACCCGCGCGCGCGTGGCTCGCGGCTCTGCGACGTTTTCAGACCACGACGGAATATTCCTTCATAGGGGTCTCTCTACCCTCGAAGGAATAGCATTTCGAGGCCTTACTGATCAGGGGGTCGAAGCCTGGCCCTTCAGGGGGTTCGATAGGCGCCCCAGATCACCAGAGTCAGGGACTGCGGGGATGTGCCGTACAACCTACCCTCGAGCGCGGAGTTCGAGACATCCTACGCAGTGTTCAAGGCCAGTCGAGGGTGCCTAGAAGGGGGATCCCATCGAGGGAGAGCATCGAGCCCTCGAACCCTACCGAATGGGTTCGAGCCCCGCCTAGCGAACCCTCGCGAGCACTTTATGAGACGTGTCTATGGACCACGAGCCGACCCCTATCGAATGGGGCATGGACGTCCGCTTGAACAACCCGCTAATAGCTCACTGAAGCAGCCATAGCTCGCGGCCCGGGCATGGGTAGCATGGTGCGCTTCACCCCTCCTCCCTGCGGAAGGGCGACGAGGGTCGTAGTCGAAGTCGAAGGTTTCCCCTGAACGCCTTCACATGAGCCTAGGCTCGGGGGCTCCTCGCACACCACGGTTCAGAACCACACCCTCGAAGAAACCGACAACCGTCACTTATAAAGCTCCATGCGTAAACCGAACCCGCCACTATTATTAGCGTACGTTCCCCTAACAGCTAAAGCTGAACGCCGGATCGCTGTACCAGCACCGAGAGTGCCGAGGCCGGCTGAAAAAGACGCTGGGCGGCCATCCCAGTAAAGCTACCCAGCGGGACAACGTTTATAGCCCATGGACGAGCACAAACTCTCCTCCAAGGCCTCTGGGGCTACACCCGCGGGTGCGCTGACGCGCCCCCGCGAAGGTGACTTCACACATTCGAGGGTCGTAACTCTATGTACACACCTATACCCTCAGTAATCCTCCCCGCAGAGGGGAAAGGGGACTTTATTGCTCAAATGCAAGTAAAGATTACAAAGGGTCACCGGCGCGAAGCCATCGAAAGATACAAACATGTTGCCACCTACGTGGCAATTTTCCCTGTCTTGGGGAGGAGCGAGCGACGAAGAAAGGCACCGAGTCCCTAGCTGACGCAGTAGTGAGGCTGCTAGGGATGCGAGAAGCGGCCCCCAGACCTCACAGGTCCAGCGGGACGCTCTCCTCGCAAGCCTTCTTTTGGCGTCTCCTCCACTGAAGACCATGCGGGGGGTCGAGCTGGCGGACAGCGCCCTCCGCACCGTCTCCCCGAGAGCAACCTTGTCGCCGGGGGGGGGGGGGGGGACGATGCGAAAAACAGCCGCCAGACCTGGCGCCAGCGCCCCGGTCAGGCGTCTCCATCCCCCTTCAGGCTAGGGGACATCGCGGAAGCATGACCCCACGGGCCCAATGCTCTTCTGCTGATCCCACTGAACCTGAGGGATGGAGCGCACGCCCACTCCGGTCTTCCCCAACTGCTCGCAAGCATCCTTCTAGCACCAAAAGCCTAAAAAAGCCAGGCCACCCCATCTGGGGGCCGGTCACAAAAGGGCAGAGAAAACATTACAAAATTAGGGTGATACTGGAAGAAAGAGTCGGGAGGCTGGAGAAGAAGGGAAACCCCACGACCCCTATTTATAGCTGCGCCGGGCACAAAGCTTCAAGCTTATCAAAGAGCGGAGGCTTGTATCGCCCGTGACGAAGCGGCGCTCCACGAGCAAAGGATGTCCTCGGTCCCCTCGCCGAGACACGACCGAACGAAATAAAGTGGAGCTGAGCCCCTGAATGCTAAGCGGTGCAGCATCGGCTCTGGCCGGATGCCCTCGAACGGCACGCCGTAAACCAACCAGGAACGCCGGGGCCAAGGCCCTACGTACGGGCCAGCGCGACGGGAGCACCAGCTGCCAAGCAGTGGGCGCTACCATCGCCCTGGCCCACCTCAGCGCACGGACACGTCTTGTCCTTCAAACAAACAAACGAAGAGGCGCGCGCCTCGAAGCACTCCCCCCTCGGGCACACTACCCCGACCGGCGTGTTGTCACATCTGCTGGGCTGGCGCTTTGGCGCGCCTGGCGGGTGCGCGACATTGACTGATCACGTCGAAAGGGAAATCACCCTTTGGCCGAATCCATTGAGTCGACCAAAGCCTCGGGGGCTACTGTTGGGTGCCACAATTAGGGACACCATAATCGGGGTACTAAGACCGCTTTTAAAAACACAAACACCTGTTAAGTCAACTAGGCCCACGACCTCCTTCCAATCCGGAAGAAAGGAAAAGACTCAATAAAGCCCAGCACGCGGCCCATTCACATCCCCCTCGAACCCGCGGAACGATCTCCGCCTCGCTCGAGGGTCCCTCCCGGGCCCGCTGGATAATCTCCGCCTCGCTCGAGGGTAGCGAATCTACCCTCGAGCGGGTGATTCATTCTACGCCTCGCTCGAGGCCCCCCCCCCGGGGACCCTCGACTGCGCAACACACTTCCGCCTCGCTCGAGGGTAGCGGATCTACCCTCGAGCGGGTAACTCATCTCCGCCTCGCTCGAGGCCGTCTCTCGGCACAAGGGACAAACGGCCCCGCCGCCCAACCGCCCGCCGTACGAAGGCATTAAAGGCCAGCCACTCCGCCACGGCTCAAAGGACGGGCGGCGTCAGACCGCCGTTCCCACAGTAGATGTGATCGGGGTCCCATCCGCTGACCCTGGTCATCACTCCACCATCCCGGACGCTGTAGCAGCGCCTTGGGGCCTGCGATGCGGGGCAAGACAGGCTCGGTACAACTCCCGCCGACCTTCCGGACCCGCCCCCCACTGAGGAAGGGGTCCGGCGACGTCACGTGTCCCTCGGACCTTCTAGTGTGCACACCCGCACTCCGACAGGCGGTCCGGGGCTGACTCACGCCATTACTACCGCCAAGGCACTGCAGGACGACCGGCGTCGTCCCCGCGGGACCAAGGACAAAATCCAGGACAGCAGCAACGTGCGCCGCCTTCCCACAGTGTATTTCCAACAGTGTTCGACCACCGTACCCGCGATTCGGGGGAAAACGACGACTTTCGCGCCTTACACTCGTGTACGCCACCCCCTCCTTGTGACTATAAAAGGAGGAGGCGGACCCCCTTTAAGGGGGGCTGGGCTCATCTGGACGCGAGACTCTAGCCTGCTGGTCTCTCTGGTTTCTATCTCCCAAGAGAACTCTCAGCACTACTGATCACTCATCTCAACCGACTCCACTCCTAGCAGAGACTTGGGAGCTTCCCCTCCCTCTCTCGCCTCGCTTGTATCCCTTACTACAAGCACCCCGGGTGCAAGATAATACAGTGCCCTCGCACACCCCTTTGCTGGACGTACGGCCCCGCGGCCGGAACCAGGATAAAACTGTGCGTTACTGTGATTGCCTCTTGCATCATCATCTGGGACGAGGAAACACGCAGCATTTACTAGTTGGGATCCAGGCCCCCGGGTCGGGACACCGACACATTGCTTCAATCATAGCTCTTGCGCTCGCTGGACCGGCCATTGTCGACGTCTCTCATGAGGTGGTGGTGTAGATTGAAAAGTATGAGAGAATAGATCTAACCCGCGCCTCTATATAAGTCCCGAAAAGACTTGGACGAGAAGTCCAATATCTCTTCGGTTTTGGTAAGCGAAATCTATAAGGCACAGGTTTGAAATTTCCTTATCTCGTACCTACCAAAAATCGAGACCGAATCGCACACGAGGAGCCTCAGGCAGCCGGCATAGGGGTGTTGGGCCGGCCGGCCCAGGGAGTTTTTTGGCCCCCTGGACTCCAATTTTTTTCGAGGTGCCCACCAACAAATTATGAGCCTATGTTTTACTCAAAGTTCGTCTAGAATAAAAATAAAACTTTGAAAATAAAATCTAAAAGAGAGTATTTACAGACTTACCTTGCTTAACGTCGTTAGGCTTGATGTTCCGGTTCCTCCTCCATGGTGTATATGTCGATGTAATGAAGGGGCACGACGTCGGGCTCCAAGAATACCTTTAGTCGCTGTCCGTTCACCACATATTGGTCATCTTTCACATCCATGATTGTCACCGCTCCCGTGGGTGAAACTGAGTGTACGACGTACGGTCCATCCCATTTGCTTTGCAATTTTCCTTTGCCAAAAAGTTTGAATCTTGAATTGTAGAGTAGGACGTTGTCTCCTTCTTTGAATTGCTTGTTTTGTAATCGCTTGTCGTACCACCTCTTCTTCCTTTCTTTGTAAATTGATGCACTATTGTATGCTTTCAATCTTAACTCCTCCAATTCTCTTATTTGGATTCTCCTTTTAATTCCAGCGGCTTCCACATCAAAGTTCATCTCCTTCATCGCCCAATACGCCTTATGTTCTAGCTCAACTGGCAAGTGGCATGTTTTTCCATAAACAAATTGATAAGGAGTCATACCAATCGGGGTTTTGTTTGCCATACGATATGCCCATAGTGCATCATCTAGTCTCTTCGACTAATCTTTTCCTCCTTTTATCACGGTCTTCTTTAAAATATCCTTCAATTGCTTGTTCGAAGTTTCCGCTTGTCCGTTTGTTTGGGGGTGATAAGAAGTGGACACTCTATGTTCAATCCCCAATTTCTTCAAGCATTTAGCAAAGTCTTTGCCTGTGAAGTGTGTTCCTCCATCGCTTATCAAGATTCTCGGGACGCCATATCGAGGGAAGATTACCGATTTAATCATGTGTATGGACAGCTCCGTTGATGCCTTCCGACATGGCATAACTTCAACCCACTTAGAAAAATAGTCCACCATGACCAATATATGCTCAAACCCATGTGAGTTCATGAATGGTCCCATGAAATCGATTCCCCAGACATCAAATAGATCTATTTGCAAGTTGTAGTTCAACGGCATGGCATTCCTTTGCGAGATATTCCCCGTCCTTTGGCATTCCGGACAAGTCGAAACAAATCTTTTCACGTCTTCATGCATCTCGGGCCAATAGAATCCAATAGCCCATACCTTAGCTTGAGTTCTAAAGTGCCCATAATATCCTCCATATCCCGACGAGTGACACTTCCTTAGAACTTCTTCACGTTCCTCCCTTGGTATGCATCTTCTTAGGACTCCATCTTCTCCATATCTATATAAGTATGGTGGATCCCAATAGTATTTTCTTCTTTCCGCGATCACTCTTTTCCTTGCATTCTTGTCCAAGTGATCCAAGGGCATCCCTTTTATTGCCCTTATTATTTCATTCATCCAACTATCTTTGTCGAGAATTCTATATAGGTGATCATCTCTCATTTGATCCTCGATCGGTTCTTTTCCATCATCTCCATGGTTCATCCTTGATAGGTGGTCGGCCACAACATTTTCTGCTCCTTTCTTGTCCCTTATCTCCACATCGAATTCTTGTAGCAATAGGATCCATCAAATCAAGCGTGGTTTAGCATCTTTCTTGGACAAGAGATACTTAATTGCCGCATGGTCGGTATAAACTATCACCTTTGAATTTACTATGTATGATCTGAATTTTTCGAAGGCGAATACCACGGCAAGCAATTCTTTCTCTGTTGTTGCATAATTAAATTGTGCTTCATTGTAACACCCGGTTTATAAAAGGACATAAACCGACCAATCATATATGTGCCAGGATCAAGTCACACATATACACAACAGAATGAACAGTATATCACAGCACATATCACGTAAAAGATATAATAAAGCGAATACGAATGTTATTTATTACATTAATGACAAAAATGTCTGATACAGCGGAAGCGAAGTACAAAATACGGTAAAAGCTCTCCGAACCTGAGCAGGGCACCACAGGGACGTCGACTGGGAGACGAACACCTAGAAGTCCTCGTAGTCCTGGTAGCGCTGAGCGAACTCCCTCGTGTCGGCAAGAACTGAGCAGCAGTAGCGTAGCCAAGAGGAAAAAGTAGAGAAGAGGCAAGAGTGAGTACACAACTTGTACTCAACAAGTATAACACAAACTATGAGGCTCTAAGGTTGGCTGACTCAACTGCATTAGCTTTTAATCTTGGCAAAATTTTATTAAAACTATTTACTACAAGTTGATGAATTACCATTAAACCAGTTACATAGTAATTAGTCAAATTTAATCATGATACTACTGAGAACCAAACCAAACCAAACCAAGGTAACCCCGAGAGGCACCTCCCTCGTCGGAAGGAGACAACCCCACTAATCAAAAGGAGGATCTGGGCCGCTCATGACCGTGAGCACGGCTAGTATACTAGTTTTACACTCTGCAGAGGTTGCACATCTTTACCCACAAGTCGTGAGCAACGCCAGTTGTTCATCACACTTCCTTAGGTGAGATGACTAGCGACTCACTACGAGGCCTTTACAAAGAATCTCGTTGGTAGGGAGTAACCGTGAGGGTGGATCGGCGACTATGGAGCAGGTCTAGTGGGCGTCAAGACACGAAGCACAGACGAGGCCACTCAGCACGAGGGCCATAGAAGCTTACCACCCCTGCTCCGCAGGTAAGTTGCTCCAAACCAAAAAGATCTAATTATTACGCCAAGTCTATCCCATTCTAGCCTTGTGGTAGCGCTGTTGTCCCAGGTTGTCGCTCTATGAACCGGTCCTTATGGAGAGTGGCCAACCAAGCACTAAGCACCGTGCTGCCCCCCTAAACCATATTTCTACAAAAACCATCTTTTAATGAGACGTCAGCCACTCATCCACATAGAGGGCCACTCTCAGAATTAAGTTCAAGTAAACCATTAATCAATTTAATTAAAAAGGACTAGAGTGTGTTATAGCACAGCAACCTAGCACAACTAACCAAAATGCAACCCAAAGGTATATATAAAGGATATAAAGTGGCTAGGAAGGTCCTTATAGGCATACAGTATTAAAATGCAGTATGAAATTGTATTTAAAGATGATAGGTTGTTCATGTTATACTTGCCTTCCTCATACTGCTCCTGCTGCTGCTCAAAGTGCTCGGAAGATGGCTGCTCCGGGTACTGGTACTGGGGCTCCTCAGATGGATCAACGTCTACTCACGAACACATGGCCAAAACAAAGCACAATAATAAGCATACAAGCAAACACTAACAAAAACTAATAAACAGTACATCAATACATAAAAACAGCACACTAAACTAGTCTAAAACTATTCTACGTGTTACAACAATCGCGTGGACATAAAGAACCCTTAAAACAGAGCTAAAACGCATATTCTAGGCTAAAAACAAGATTCAGGGGCTTATTTGCGAGAAAAACTAAGTTCCAGGGGGTTTTCTGCAAAAACTGAGGGCCTAAACGTAATTAACCATTAACTCCAGGGTCTAACTCGCAAAAACGTCAAGCCTGGACTGTGGGTACTATTTTAAAGAAACTCAGGGGGCTACGCATTAAAACCAGGACTTAAATCTAATTATTTTTGAACTCAGGTGGACCGCGGGTTAATTTAGGCAAAGTGGGGGGTCTCTTTAGAAAAATGACCGGGCTGAAGCGGTATGCACGGATCTGATCCGTTGGATCGAGATCCGGCGGCTCAGGACAGACATGGCCGTGATCTAATCTCGCGCCTCTATTTCGGATCTGACGGCCCAGGTTGAAAAGGGTGACGGCGGCGGCGCGGGTCGCCGGAGACGGGCTTCCGCGGCGGCGCAGTGCCGGAGAAGGCCGAACACGGCCTTCCAAGGGCGGGTTCGAGCGGGTCCGGGGCCTAGAAGCACCTATGCGGCATGCGTAAGCCACTGGTGGGCTCTGCGAGGTGTGATGGGGGCCGGACGTGGCTGCGCGACGGTGATGGCTGGATTGAGCGGCGGTACATCGCCGGAGCAAGGCGGTTGACCCGCGAAGTTGGCCCACGGGCTAAGCTAACACGACAAAAAGGAAGAGTGGATGAAGGGGGTCCTCACCGAGCTCCAGATCGAAGAGAAAGCCGACGCAGAGGACTCGACGGCGAAGACTGGCGACGGCAAGGAACGGAGTTCGTGGCGCGGTCGCAGGCGTGCAGCTCCGGTCGCCTTGGTCCCGCGGGTCGTCGTGCGAGCGCGCTGCGAAGCCAGCAGAGAGGTCAGGCGGGCAGGGATGCCAACGGCGTGTAACACCCTAATTTAAATTTCGGCATTTATTAATAAATTTAATTGGCTTTATTTAAATTTCTAAGGTTTATTGTGTTTAGTTGGCATTTAATCTAATTTTTGTTCCTTAAGTAGTTAAAATTTTATCATAGGTTTAAATTTGTTGTGCATTCATGCTGGTGCATTCTTTTAAATTGAGTGTGGTTTGAATTCAAAAATTCATATTTGAATTCAAACTATGTTTGAACTAGATTTAGAAAGGAGAAGAATAGGAACTAGAAATAGAAAAGAAGAAAACCCAAAGCAACCCAACTCAGCTTGAAACCCGGCCCAACACCCGCTCCTTCGGCCCAGCTCGCCGCGGCCCACTCCCACTTCCCCCACGGCCCGCTCGCAGCGCCGCGTCACCAGGCCCACGCCAGCGACGCAGCCAGCGCTCCCGCTCGCCCGCATCGACGCCTTGCCACTGACAAGGCTGGCCCGCTTGACGGCGCCCCTCTCCCGCAGACTGCACGCCCCGTCGCTCTCACTGCCAGCCCGGGCCCGCTCGCCAGGTCCGTCTTCCCCGGCCGCGCAATGGCTGCGCTGCAACAACCGCCGCTATCTCCGCCGGGATTTTCTCCAGGGCGCACCTCCCCAAGATCCCCGGGGCCCTTTAATTAGCCCCGCGACCCCCCCTTTGCACCCCATCCACACCAGCGCCGCCAGAGCCCAAATCCCACCGCCCCTGCCTAGCTCCGCCGTAGCAGAGACTCCTCGCCGCCGCGGCTACGCAGCTCCGCCGCACCGGAGCCCACCGGAGCCGCACAAAGGCCTCGCCTCGACTCCAGGAGCATCACAGAGGCCTCCTTCCTCGACTTAGGGCCCTACACCACCGGAATCGAGCTTTGATTCCACCGCCGGTGAGTTGCTCCGCCGCCGCAATTCCACGCCTCCGAGTCCGCCCTGTGCCTCCTGACCACCGTAGCGCCTCTGCAGGGACTCCACGCGACGGTTCAAGGGATCCAGGAACCCGGAGAGTCCCCACATCGGCCTGTCCGCGAGCGCCGAGACAAGCTCCGCCGCCGGTCCACGCTGCCGAACTCCCTGCGCCACGCCATTCCTCGATCCCAACCCTAGGTGAGCACCCCAGGGTCCCTGTCCTCCCTCTGCGCTAGATTTGGATCGCCCTGGCACACTCTAGGTACCTAGTCACCGCACCCCGGCGAGCTCGTTTGCCGCCGACTTGCCCTCGCCGTCGAGGGGACCTTTTCCAGCCCCGCACCGCCCGTCCAAGCCCGCCAGTGGACTACACATGCCATGGCGGTGCTCCACGGCCAAACACCGGCCCAAATAAGCCCCCGGAGCATGGATCGTTCGACGCCGGCGAAGCCCCGCCGCGGAGAACCGAACTCCGGCGTGTCCCGCCGCCGCCCGCGCGCCCAAACGCCCTGAGCCGCACGATCTCCAACGGACGATCCAGATTAGATCTTGCCCCATTTAGATCTGAGCCGCCAGATCTGAATCCAATGGATCAGATCTGAGGATACCCCTTTGGCTTGTCACTTTTGCTAAAGAGACCCTCAGTTTCTTCTAAATGAACCCGCGCTCCACACGAGTAGAAAAATATTTCCAAACCCGCCCCTGCTTTTACGTTTTTAGACCCTGGGTTTCTTTAAAATACAACCAGCCGTCCAGCCTGGTAGTTTTTGCAAGTTAGACCCTAAAGCTTTAGTTTAATTATGTTTTAGCCCTCAGTTTTTGCAGAAAACCCCCTGAAACTTAGTTTTTTCTCGCAGATAAGCCCCTAGAACTTGTTTTAGCCTAGAAAATGCATTTTAGCTCCGATTTTAGCGTTCTTTATATCCACGCGATCGTTGTAACGAGTAGAACAGTTTAGGCTTAGTTTTTCTTGCTGTTTTTGTGTATTGATGTACTGTTTCCTAGTTTTTGTTAGTGTTTGCTTGTATGCTTATTATCGTGCATTGTTTTGGCCATGTGTTCGTGAGTAGACGTTGATCCATCTGAGGAGCCCCAGTACCAGGAGCAGCCGTCTTCGGAGCACTTTGAGCAGCAGCAGGAGCAGTACGAGGAAGGCAAGTATAACATGAACAACCTATCATCTTTAAATACAATTTCATACTGCATTTTAATACTGTATGCCTATAAGGACTTTCCTAGCCACTTTATATCCTTTATATATATCCTTTGGGTTGCATTTTGGTTAGTTGTGCTAGGTTGCTGCGCTATAACACATTCTGGTCCTTTTTAATTAAATTGATTAATGGTTTACTTGAACTTAATTCTGAGAGTGGCCCTCTGTGTGGATGAGTGGCTCACGTCTCGTTAAAAGATGGTTTTTGTAGAAACATGGTTTAGGGGGCCAGCACGGTGCTTAGTGCTTGGTTGGCCACTCTCCATAAGGACCGGTTCATAGAGCGACAACCTGGGACAACAGTGCTACCACAAGGCTAGAATGGGATAGACTTGGCGTAATAATTAGGTCTTTTTGGTTTGGAGTAACTTACCTGTGGGGCAAGAGTAGTAAGCTTCAATGGTCCCTGCTCCTCCGGCTGGTCTGTGCTTGGATTGCGCTCCTGTGCTTGTACCCCCGTGAGGTGGGCCCCATCGTCGCTAACCCATCTCTCGCGGTTACGCCTTACCAACGAGATTCTTTGTAACGGCCTCGTAGTGAGTCGCTAGTCATCTCACCTAAGGAAGTGTGATGAACCTCTAGCGTAGCTCACGACTTGTGGGTAAAGATGTGCAACCTCTGCAGAGTGTAAAACTGGTATACTAGCCGTGCTCACGGTTATGAGCGGCCCAGATCCTCCTTTTGATTAGTGAAGTTATCTCCTTCCGACGAGGGAGGTGCTTCTCGGGGTTACCTTGGTGGCTTGGTTTTGGTTTGGTTCTCAGTAGTATCATGTTTAATCTTGATTAATTACTATGTAACTGGGTTAATAGTAATTCATCAACTCATAGTAAATAGCTTTAATAAAATTTTGCCAAGACTTAAAAGCTAATGCAGTGAGTCAGCCAACCTTAGAGCCTCATAGTTTGTGT
The DNA here is from genome assembly GCF_016808335.1 of Panicum virgatum. Lineage (NCBI taxonomy): Eukaryota > Viridiplantae > Streptophyta > Magnoliopsida > Poales > Poaceae > Panicum > Panicum virgatum. The sequence goes on along the minus strand of NC_053144.1, from coordinate 32,583,069 downwards.
TATACTTGTTGAGTACAAGTTGTGTACTCACCCTTGCCTCTTCTCTACTTTTTCCTCTTGGCTACGTTACTGCTGCTCAGTTCCTGCCGACACGAGGGAGTTCGTCCAGCGCTACAAGGACTACGAGGACTTCTAGGTGTTCGTCTCCCAGTCGACGTCCCTGTGGCGCCCTGCTTCAGCTTCGGAGAGTTTTATTCGTATTTTGTACTTCGCTTCCGCTGTATCAGACATTTATGTCATTATTGTAATAAATAACATTCATATTTCGATTTATTATGTCTTATTCGTGATATGTGCTATGATATACTATTCATTCTGTTGTATATACGTGTGACTTGATCCTGGCACGTATATGATTGCTCGGTTTATGTCCTTTTATAAACCGGGTGTTACACGGCGGCGAGGAATCGAGCGGAGGCCGACTCACCTACGGCGGCGATGTCTGGTGCAAATCCGGCAGTAGCACGGGCTGGGGTCGCGGGTGAAGGCTCTGGAAGGCTTACTGGTACCGAAACGAAGCCGCTGCGGTGGATCTTGGTGGGTGTGGTGCGGTGGATCTGCGACTCCATGGCGGCGCAATGGAGCGGCGCTCCGGCGGAGCAAGATGCGCGGCGGGCTAGGGTTACGGTGGAAGCTGCGGATGGGAGGAGGAGGGGAGGCTCGGGCCCCTATTTGTAGGGTGGCGGGATGGCCTGGGCGTGCGTGCCCAGGAAGGAAAGCCCGCCGAGAATCTCGGCGTGCCGGGCGCGGCGGTTGCGCGAGGAAGGGGACGAGCCTGACTGCTGGGCCCGGGCCGTCAGGGGCGCGAGGGCGACGCGAGGCGGGCGGCTGCAGGCACTGATGTGCGGGGCCCAGATGGCAGGGGCGGGGGCGCTGGGCGACGCGCTGGAGCAGGCCGGCGCGGGGAGAGCGGAGCTTGCGGGAGCAGGCCGGCGCGAGCCGGGCCGGGGTGCGGCACCGGTTTGGGCCGCGAGAAAAGTGGGCCGCGGGTGGAGGAAAAGAGAGGAAGAGGGTTGGGCCGGCCGGGTTGGGCTGGTGGGCTCCCGGGTTGAGGTTTATTTCCTTTTTTATTTCTTTTTCCTTTCCTCTCAACTCAAAATTATTTGAATTCAAACTCCTACACAAACAAACAAAACAAAACCATGCACCAGCATGAATGCAACATCAAATTTTTAAACTTAGACAATTTTAATTACTTTGTGAGACAAAAATAGATTAAATGCAAGGCTAAACACATTAAACCTTAGAAATTTAAATAAAGCCAATTAAATTTATTATAAAATGCTGAAATTTAAACTAGGGTGTTACAGACCCTACCCCCTTAAAGAAATCTTGTCCCCGAGATTTAGCTGGGCTAGCTAGCAAAGAGATCTGGATATGTCTTCTTCAACTCATCTTCTCGCTCCCAAGTAGCCTCAGCTTCACTATGGTGACTCCACTGAACTCTACACATCTTGATGCGCTTGTTCCGGGTAACCTTCTCTAATGTCTCCAGAATCTTCACCGGATGCTCAGTATAAGTCAGATCTTCCTGCACATCTACTCCATCCAGTGGTGCCTGCTCCTCGGGTACTCGCAGACATCTCTTCAGCTGAGATATATGGAAGACATCATGAACTCCTGAGAGGCTGGTGGGTAACTCCAGGCGATAAGCAACTTCACCTTTCCTCTCTAGCACCTTGAATGGCCCCACATACCGAGGTGCTAACTTCCCTTTGACATTGAATCTACGGATTCCTCTCATCGGAGACACCTTCAGGTACACATAGTCACCAACACTGAAAGTCAGGTCCCTCTGTTTGCCATCTGCATAGCTCTTCTGTCTGCTCTGTGCAATCCTCAGATTCTCTCGCACAGCCTGAACCATCTACTTTGCATCATCTATGATCTCAGGGCCAAAGAGCTGCTTCTCACCAATCTGATCCCAATAGAGAGGAGTCCTGCACTTCCTGCCATACAATGCCTCGAAGGGGGACTTCTTTAGACTGGCCTGATAGCTGTTGTTATATGAGAACTCAGCATAAGATAGGCACTTATCCCAACTAGTACTGTACTGAATGGCACAAGCTCTCAGCATATCCTCCAACACTTGGTTGGTTCTCTCTGTCTGCCCATCTGTCTGAGGGTGATAAGCCGTACTGAAACGCAGCTTCGTATCCAACGAATCATGGAGCTGCTCCCAGAACCGAGAAGTGAACTGAGACCCTCTGTCAGATATGATCTTCTTGGGCACACCATGTAAGCAGACAATCCGAGAGATGTACAACTCTGCCAATCTAGCACCGGAGTAAGTAGTGTTCACCGGAATGAAGTGAGCAACCTTCGTCAATCGATCCACTACTACCCATATGGAGTTGTACCCTTTCTGAGTACGAGGCAATCCAACAATGAAGTCCATAGTGATCTCCTCCCATTTGCACTCTGGAATCTTCAAAGGCTGTAACAAACCTGCTGGCCTCTGATGCTCAGCCTTGACACGCTGACAGGTGTCACAAATAGCCACATACTCTGCCACTGAATGCTTCATCCCATACCACCAGAAACGTTCCTTCAGATCATAATACATCTTCGTGCTGCCCGGATGAATAGAGTATGCTGTATCATGGGCCTCACTCAGAATCAACTTCCGGAGATCCTTCACATCTGGCACACAGATCCGGTTCTTGTACCACAAAGTACCCTGATCATCCTCTCTGAAATGTGGAGCCTTGCCCTTCTTGAGCAACTCACGAATCTCCTGCAGCTTCTCATCATCTTTCTAATGCTGCCTGATCTCTGACTCTAGAGTCGGTACTGCCTCGAACGCTGCACTGGAGGTATGATGCAAGAAGCCCAGACTCAACTGCTCTAACTCCTCGCATAACTCTGCAGGCATCTGGAAAGCCACGGCCATGTTGACATAACTTCTCCTGCTCAAAGCATCTGCTACAACATTGGCCTTGCCCGGATGATAGTGAATCTCTAGGTCATAATCTTTGACTAACTCTAGCCATCTTCTCTGCCGCATGTTCAGCTCATTCTGCGTGAAAATATACTTGAGGCTCTTGTGATCAGTGTAGATATCACACCGCTGCCCATACAAGTAATGCCTCCAAATCTTCAGAGCATGCACAACTGCGGCTAACTCAAGATCATGAGTGGGATAATTCAGCTCATGCCGACGTAACTGCCGTGAAGCATAAGCAATCACTCTGCCCTCCTGCATCAGAACACACCCAAGACCATCCTTCGAAGCATCACAATATACCGTGAACCTCTTCGTCTGGTTTGGCAGAGTCAGTACTGGCGCCGTAGTCAACCTTTTCTTCAGCCCATCAAAGGCCCTCTGATGCTCATCAGTCCATATGAATGCCACATTCTTCTCTAGCAAGGAAGTCAAAGGCTTCGCGATCTTGGAGAAATTCTCAATGAACCTCCGATAATATCCAGCTAAGCCCAAGAATGACCTGACTTCCTTTACTGTCTGCGGTGTCTCGCACTCTAGCACATCCTTCACCTTGCTCGGATCAACAGCAATGCCTCCCTGAGAGATAACATGACCGAGGAATGGCACCTCGTCAATCCAAAACTCGCACTTGCTGAACTTGGCATACAACTGATGCTCTCTCAATCTCTGTAATATGAGTCTCAGATGCTCCTCATGCTCTTCTTCTGTCTTGGAGAAGATCAGAATATCATCAATGAAAATCACCACAAAGACATCCAGATAATCCATGAAGACCATGTTCATCAGATGCATGAAGAAAGCCGGGGCATTAGTCAAGCCGAAGGACATGACTGTATACTCATATAGCCCGTACTTGCAGGTGAATGCCGTCTTCGGAATATCCCTAGGACGGATCCTCAGCTGAAAATAACCCGAACGAAGATCAATCTTCGAGAATATACGAGCACCTCGAAGCAGATCGAAGAGATCCTCAATACGGGGCAGTGGATGCTTGTTCTTGATAGTAACTGCATTCAGCTCCCGATAATCGACACACATCCTCTTCGAGCCATCCTTCTTATCTACCAGCAATAATGGAAAAGCCCAAGGAGAGAAGCTGCGACGGATATAGCCCTTGGCTAGCAACTCATCAATAGTCTTCTTAACTTCTTCATGCTCTATAGGTGCCATACGGTAGGGCCGCTTTGCAATAGGAGCTGTGCCAGGCAAGAGGTCAATACAAAACTCAATGGCGCGTTCAGCCGGCATACCTGGCAGATCATCCGGAAAGACATCCGGGAATTCAGACACCACGCGAATACCGTCCGTGGGTCTAGCCTCCATCTGATGAAGAAATCCAAAAGACTCTGAAGCACTGACTGTCACCTCTTGGCCATCAGATGCCGACAAGTGAACTATCCGCTGAGCACAATCAATACGGACTCCCCATCTGGTAAGTGTCTCCATGCCCAAAATCACATCTATCCCCAAGGAGTCAATAACTATCAAACCAGTGCGGAATTCTACCCCCTTTATGACAATACTAACTCTGGAGCATATAGAACATGTACGTATCTGACCCCCAGGTGAGGTAACTACCATAGCTGTCCTCATACAAGAAACCGGTATACCATGCTGCTCGGCAAATGACTTGGAAATGAAAGAATGGGTAGCACCGGTATCGAAAAGCACTGTAGCGGGGTGAGAGTTGACCATGAACGTACCAATAACCACGTTAGGAGCCTCGGCCGCTGACTCGGCCGTCACGTGGTTCACCCGACCCTGTGCTGGCGCCCTGGGCTGAGCTGGGCGCCCCTGCTGTCCCACCTGCGCCTTCCGGGGGCAAGTGTTGGTGTAGTGCCCCGGCTGACCGCAGTGATAGCAGACGCGTGCAAGTGTCGAAGCCTGCTGTCCGGTAGGAGCTGCCAGACGTGGAGCCTGAGGTGCTGGCGGAGCTGGTGGAGCAGCACGAGCCGGAGGTTCCTGTAACCTCGGGCCCTGACCTGCCTGCTGCTGCTGTCGAGGTGGGTACTGCTGCGGCCTCGGCTGGTACAGCTGGGGAGGCCGGTACTGCTGCTGGTACTGCTGGGGCGGCTGGAGGCGAGGACGAGTGTTGCTGCCGGAAGCAACGGGGACAATCTTCCTCTTCTTGTCCTCCATCTCTAGGTGCTTGCGCTCAGTGTTGAGCGCGCTGTCAACCAGATGGTTGAAGTCGTCGAAGCGGAGGTTGAGCAGCGCGTACTGGAGGTAGTCCTCAAGGCCCTCCATGAAGTGCTCCTGCTTCTTGCGGTCATCCGCAACATCGGCAGGGGTGTAGCGGGCAAGCTGCAGAAAGCGATCACGATACTCCGTGACCGACATAGTCCCTTGAAGTGACAAAGACAGATAGATATCGAAAGATTAACTCAAGATTCATAAGGATAGGACAAGGGGCATTAGCTCAAAAGAAACCGCTAAATGATTATATTTAAGATTACCTGCTTCAGTGCAAGGAACTCCTTCTGCTTCATCTTCATAACGCCCGCGGGGACGTTGTGGCTGCGGAACCGCTCTCGGAACTGGAGCCAAGTGAGAGCCTCGCGGTCCTGAACTGGGTGGGACTCCCACCAGTCCAAAGCTGCCCCTCGCAGCTGTCCTGCTGCGTACAAGACGCGCTCACGATCATCGCACTGGGCGATGTCTAGCTGGCGCTCCACTGCACGGAGCCAGTCGTCAGCCTGAAGAGGGTCGGACGTGTGAGAGAACGTCGGCGGGTGACCCCTCAGGAACTCAGCACGCCTGTCACGAGGCTGCGGCGGTGGAGGAGGCGGAGGCTGAGTGTGAGCCTGCTGAAGAGCCTGAACAGTGTTGTTCAGGGTGGCCATCATCTGCATCTGGAGCTGGAAGTACTGCTCTGGAGTCAAAGGCGGAGGCATCGGGATCCCGGTCCCCTGGGTGTTCTGACCCTGGTTGTTCTGCCCCTGCTGGTCAGAACCACGCCGGTGTTCACCATCTGATTTTGGACAAAAGATTTCACGAGCAAGGATATTGCAGGAATAAATTCAGATGGATATGATAACTCTTTGCGAAAAAAGACTCAGCCATGATAAAGTAGACAGGATAGAGTGGACTGTTTTACCCCCAACGATCTAACTCATTTTATTAATTAGTTAACTTTAACAGGAGAGTAATTTTCTCTAAATGAATTTAAACTACTAAGCTATGCAATCATTCAAAAATCCAAATCAAACATGTAGCATAATAACAAGCAGTCAATTTTCACGACTTAGCCGAGTTTAACATACGACTCGACTAACACAACGCGTCGCAGAACGTGCTATCGTATTATTATAAAAGGGTCACCTAGCTAATACTCATGGTGGTCAGATAACTGATTCAGGCCAAATCTACGAAAACTATTCTTCAGAGAGAGAAATCAAGGGAAGACGAGTAAAAGTCATGGAATTCAAGGGGTATAATAGTAAAATAGTTTCAGCAGGCAAGGATTGGAGAGAAGAAGTCCTACAACTCGACCAGTTCTATCTAGGCTTCGTCCTACAGTCGATACGGCTCTGATACCACTCTGTAACACCCGGTTTATAAAAGGACATAAACCGAGCAATCATATACGTGCCAGGATCAAGTCACACGTATACACAACAGAATGAACAGTATATCACAGCACATATCACGTAAAAGATATAATAAAGCAAATACGAATGTTATTTATTACATTAATGACAAAAATGTCTGATACAGCGAAAGCGAAGTACAAAATACGGTAAAAGCTCTCCGAAGCTGAGCAGGGCACCACAGGGACGTCGACTGGGAGACGAACACCTAGAAGTCCTCGTAGTCCTGGTAGCGCTGAGCGAACTCCCTCGTGTCGGCAGGAACTGAGCAGCAGTAGCGTAGCCAAGAGGAAAAAGTAGAGAAGAGGCAAGAGTGAGTACACAACTTGTACTCAACAAGTATAACACAAACTATGAGACTCTAAGGTTGGCTGACTCAACTGCATTAGCTTTTAATCTTGGCTAAATTTTATTAAAACTATTTACTACAAGTTGATGAATTACCATTAACCCAGTTACATAGTAATTAGTCAAATTTAATCATGATACTACTGAGAACCAAACCAAACCAAACCAAGGTAACCCCGAGAGGCACCTCCCTCGTCGGAAGGAGACAACCCCACTAATCAAAAGGAGGATCTGGGCCGCTCATGACCGTGAGCACGGCTAGTATACCAATTTTACACTCTGCAGAGGTTGCACATCTTTACCCACAAGTCGTGAGCTACACCAGTTGTTCATCACACTTCCTTAGGTGAGATGACTAGCGACTCACTACGAGGCCTTTACAAAGAATCTCGTTGGTAGGGAGTAACCGCGAGGGTGGATTGGCTACTATGGAGCAGGTCTAGTGGGCGTCAAGACACGAAGCACAGACGAGGCCACTCAGCACGAGGGCCATAGAAGCTTACCGCCCCTGCCCCGCAGGTAAGTTACTCCAAACCAAAAAGATCTAATTATTACGCCAAGTCTATCCCATTCTAGCCTTGTGGTAGCGCTGTTGTCCCAGGTTGTCGCTCTATGAACCAGTCCTTATGGAGAGTGGCCAACCAAGCACTAAGCACCGTGCTGGCCCCCTAAACCATGTTTCTACAAAAACCATCTTTTAACGAGACGTGAGCCACTCATCCACACAGAGGGCCACTCTCAGAATTATGTTCAAGTAAACCATTAATCAATTTAATTAAAAAGGACCAAAGTGTGTTATAGCGCAGCAACCTAGCACAACTAACCAAAATGCAACCCAAAGGATATATATAAAGGATATAAAGTGGCTAGGAAAGTCCTTATAGGCATACAGTATTAAAATGCAGTATGAAATTGTATTTAAAGATGATAGGTTGTTCATGTTATACTTGCCTTCCTCGTACTGCTCCTGCTGCTGCTCAAAGTGCTCGGAAGACGGCTGCTCCGGGTACTGGTACTGGGGCTCCTCAGATGGATCAACGTCTACTCACGAACACATGGCCAAAACAAAGCACAATAATAAGCATACAAGCAAACACTAACAAAAACTAATAAACAGTACATCAATACATAAAAACAGCACACTAAACTAGTCTAAAACTATTCTACGCGTTACAACGATCGAGTGGACATAAAGAACCCTTAAAACGGAGCTAAAACGCATATTCTAGGCTAAAAACAAGGTTCAGGGGCTTATTTGCGAGAAAAACTAAGTTCCAGGGGGTTTTCTGCAAAAACTGAGGGCCTAAATGTAATTAACCATTAACTCCAGGGTCTAACTCGCAAAAACGTCAAGCCTGGACTACGGGTACTATTTTAAAGAAACTCAGGGGGCTACGCGTTAAAACCAGGACTTAAATCTAATTATTTTTGAACTCAGGTGGACTGCGGGTTAATTTAGGCAAAGTGGGGGGTCTCTTTAGAAAAATGACCGGGCTGAAGCGGTATGCACGGATCTGATCCGTTGGATCGAGATCCGGCGGCTCAGGACAGACATGGCCGTGATCTAATCTCGCGCCTCTATTTCGGATCTGACGGCCCAGGTTGAAAGGGGCGACGACGGCGGCGCGGGTCGCCGGAGACGGGCTTCCGCGGCGGCGCAGTGCCGGAGAAGGCCGAACACAGCCTTCCAGGGGCGGGTTCGAGCGGGTCCGGGGCCTAGAAGCACCTATACGGCATGCGTAAGCCACTGGTGGGCTCTGCGAGGTGTGATGGGGGCCGGACGTGGCTGCGCGACGGTGATGGCTGGATTGAGCGGCGGTACATCGCCGGAGCAAGGCGGAGCAAGGCGGAGCAAGGCGGTTGAGCCGCGAAGTTGGCCCACGGGCTAAGCTAACGCGACATAAAGGAAGAGTGGACGAAGGGGGTCCTCACCGAGCTCCGGATCGAAGAGAAAGCTGACGCAGAGGACTCGACGGCGAAGACTGGCGGCGGCGAGGAACGGAGTTCGTGGCGCGGTCGCAGGCGTGCAGCTCCGGTCGCCTTGGTCCCGCGGGTCGTCGTGCGAGCGCGCTGCGAAGCCAGCAGAGAGGTCAGGCGGGCAGGGACGCCAACGGCGGCGAGGAATCGAGCGGAGGCCGACTCACCTACGGCAGCGATGTCTGGTGCAAATCCGGCAGCAGCACGGGCCGGGGTCGCGGGTGAAGGCTCTGGAAGGCTTACTGGTACCGAAACGGAGCCGCTGCGGTGGATCTTGTTGGGTGTGGTGCGGCGAAGCTGCGACTCCACGGCGGCGCAGAGGAGCGGCGCTCCGGCATAGCAAGATGCGCGGCGGGCTAGGGTTACGGTGGCGGCTGCGGATGGGAGGAGGAGGGGAGGCTCGGGCCCCTATTTGTAGGGCGGTGGGATGGCCTGGGCGTCCGTGCCCAGGAAGGAAAGCCCGCCGAGAATCTCGGCGTGCCGGGCGCGGAGGTTGTGCGAGGAAGGGGACGAGCCTGACTGCTGGGCCCGGGCCGTCAGGGGCGCGAGGGCGTCGCGAGGCGGGCGGCTGCAGGCGCTGACGTGCGGGGCCCAGTTGGCAGGGGCGGGGGCGCTGGGCGATGCGCTGGAGCAGGCCGGCGCGGGGAGAGCGGGGCTTGCGGGAGCAGGCCGGCGCGAGCCGGGCCTGGGGTGTGGCACCGGTTTGGGCCGCGAGAAAAGTGGGCCGCGGGCGGAGGAAAAGAGAGGAAGAGGGTTGGGTCGGCTGGGTTGGGCTGGTGGGCTCCCGAGTTGAGGTTTATTTCCTTTTTTATTTCTTTTTCCTTTCCTCTCAACTCAAAATTATTTGAATTCAAATGAATTTGAATTCAAACTCCTACACAAACAAACAAAACAAAACCATGCACCAGCATGAATGCAACATCAAATTTTTAAACTTAGACAATTTTAATTACTTTGTGAGACAAAAATAGATTAAATGCAAGGCTAAACACATTAAACCTTAGAAATTTAAATAAAGCCAATTAAATTTATTATAAAATGCTGAAATTTAAACTAGGGTGTTACATTCATTGAGAGTCTTGCTTGCGTAGTAGATAGCATTTACCTTCCCCTCTTTTCTTTGTCCAAGAACAGCTCCTACGGCGTAGTCGCTTGCATCACACATGATTTCAAAAGGTAGATTCCAATCCAGAGGTTGCATGATAGGAGCACTTATGAGGGATTGCTTGAGTGTTCGAAATGCGTGAAGACAATCACTATCAAAAATGTACTCCACATCTTTTTGGAGAAGTTGTGTCAATGGCTTGGTGATTTTTGAAAAATCCTTTTATGAACCTCCTATAGAATCCGGCATGACCGAGGAAGCTCCTCAAAGATTTGATGTCCGTAGGTGGTGTCAATTTCTACACGGTTTCTATTTTTTGCTCTGTCCACCTCTATCCCTCTCTCGGAGATAACATGACCGAGGACAATTCCTTCTTTCACCATGAAATGACACTTCTCCCAATTAAGCACAAGATCAACCTCTCCACATCTTTTAAGAACTTTCTCCAAATTTACCAAGCAACTTTCAAAGCTAGTACCATGCACCGAGAAATCATCCATGAATACCTCCATAATCTCTTCTATGAAATCTGAAAATATAGCCATCATGCACCTTTGAAAAGAAGCGGGTGCATTGCACAATCCAAAAGGCATCCTCCGATATGCAAAAGTTCCATACGGGCAAGTAAATGTGGTTTTATGTTGATCATCCGGATGAATAGGTATTTGGAAGAATCCCGAGTATCCATCAAGGTAACAAAAGTGTGAATGCTTTGCCAACCTTTCTAGCATCTCGTCGATGAATGGTAGTGGAAAATGATCCTTCCTCGTTGCCTTATTCAATTTTCTATAATCGATGCACATCCTCCATCCTGTGATGGTTCTTTGCGGTATCAATTGCTCCTTCTCATTTTTCACAACCGTGAGTCCGACTTTCTTTGGAACGCAATGAACGGGGCTTACCCATTCACTATGAGGCGTGGGGTATATTATTCCGGCATTCAACAATTTGATAACTTCCTTCTTCACCACATCACGCATAGCATGGCTCAACCTTCTTTGATGTTCTACGACCGGCTAGTATTGCTCCTCGAGTTGTATACGATGTGTGCAAAAAGCGGGGCTAATACCTTTCAAGTCGTTAATCGAGTAGCCGATCACCTTTTTGTGCTTCTTCAATAAATTCAGCAACTTCTCTGTCTCTTCCGGGCTCAATTCGTCGCTAATAATCACCGGAAAAGTCTTGCCATCTCCCAAAAATTCATATTTCAATCCCTTGGGGAGTGGCTTCATCTCAACATCGGGCGCACCATCCTTTTCTTGATCTAACTCCCCAATGTCTTCAAATTTTTCTTCCTCCAAATTCTCGTGTTGCTGCTTCAACTCTTCCATTGTTTCCACTAGTTCTCCATCTTGATCATCTTGAGCGTCTCCATTCTCCAAAGCGCGTTGGAGAGGATCCCTGAAAGAATCAATGGAACGAATGCTCTCTACCTCTTCGTTATCAAGAGGTAGAGGTGAAGGAAAAGACAGTTTTGAATGAAATTCGAATGAGCACTTCTCTCCATCTAGATCAAAAGTGACAATCCCTTTTCGAACATCTAGAACAGTATTTACTAATTTGAGAAAGGGTTTTCCAAGGATTATGCCTTCATGCTCATCATCACTAGCATTAATCACAAAAAAGTCGGTAGGAATTTTTTTACCCGCTATGGCAACATTTAGATTTCTAAGCACTCCTAGCGGTTTGATTAATCTACCATCTCCCATGATCAATTTAATGATTGTAGCATCTAAGTTCGGTGTTTCGTTAAAAAGCTCAACATAAACCTTGGAACTCATCACACTAACATGGGCGCCAACATCACATAAAACATTGCAACATTTTGTTCCGTCTATCATGCAATCAACATGAGGTGTGGGTGATGGATTACCTTCGCCTTGATCGCTTCCAATCGCATATACTTGGGCTATGTGCACGTAGGGTGATGATTCCGATTTCACTCCCATGATCTTTTTGACCTCCAGCACTTCATCCAAGTCAATCTCTTCCTCTTTTTCTTCAAAAAGTTTCCGAATAATATCACCGGTTGATTCCTTGCCAAATGTATATCCCATGTGATTATCCGGTGGGAAGTCTTCCGCTATCACCTTCGCCATTCCTCGCTGATTTGGATGCGGTCTTGCTTTATCGAACAATCTTCCGAAGTCAATTGGTATCCAATCCATTTGCTCGAATTCCCTTAGCGATTTGGCGGTGCCCATGGTTCTTCCTTTCTTTTCCGGGTCGTCTTTCGTTGCACTCCGGATCGATGCTTCTTCATTGTGGTTTGTCTCTATGACTTTTCCATGCTTCGGTTGTTCTTCCCTCACTTCCGATGCCTCTTTTCTGAAAATTCCAGCAAGCACCCGCACTTGAGATTCTTCCTCGGAGCTTGCCGAACATCATTTTTGACAATCTCTTCGCATGGCCGCACCCTTGCTGATTTTTTGTAGGAGTTGGGCGGCTTCCGTGAGTGTTTTCTCCATGAGATCTCCTCCTGCACCCATTTGAACAAATTGCATGCACTCGGGTGTTAGGGAAAAATAAAAGGTATGCAAGAGTACTTCACCGGAAAATCCGAGCTTCGGTCCTTGTTCAATCAATCCATTGAATCTATCCCATGCTTGATCTATCCCTTCTTCTTCTCCTTGCGCGAAGTTGATCACTTGCTTCTGAATATGTTGAACTTTGCTTAACGGAAAGAACCGCTCGCAAAATTTCTTCATCAAGTTATCCCAATTTCCTTTTACCTCGAAGGATGCAAGTGCAAACCATCTTCTCGCTTCTTCCGCAAGTGAGTATGGGAAAAGATTCCATCTAAACCAAGCTAGTAGAATTCTGTCTTGTTGTACCGTCTTGCATAGCATTGTGAACCACTTGATATGTCTATATGGGTTGTCCGTCTCATCTCCTCCAAAAGGGTTTGCCGCCGCCATCTTGATGATTTGAGGCTTGATCTCGTACTCGGTGGCTCGCAACACCGAATCTGATTTTTGCATGTCGAAGTCCTCCGATCGCGGACTTGCATAATCCCTTAGTGATTTTTCTCCTTCCTCCATGTGTTGAATGAGATGGGCCATCTAGACAATCAAAACAAAAACAAAAAAAACAAATTTTTTCTAGGGAAAAGGTTAGGTGTTAGCAACCAACAAAATTAATACAAAGTTAAACGTAGCAAAATCGCTTATTCCCGGGCAACGGCGCCAGAAAAGCTTGTTGACGCTCCTTAGAGCGCCAATTTATGTACCGCAAGCGCACGGATCGTGTAGCTTTTCCCTTAGAGTATTCCCCCAAGGTTTATCAATCCACGGAACAAGTGTATTACTATGCTTAACTAAGCACTAATGATGTTGGTAAAAGATCTATATTGAGTGATTGAATGTCTAACCAATCTAATCCAATCTAAACTAGTGAGCAATGATAGATGTGTGCACAAGATATGAAGAGCATTTGTCCATAGGGTCTAGGATCACTAGAGATGTAATCGCCAAGCAACGAAGAACGGATCTAATCTACCAAAGGTGTGTTCCAAGATCAAAACCTTTCCCTCCCGCATACTGTCACTACACGAGGATAATCGATAATGAATCAACAAGAACACGATAGTTGATGTAATCTAAGTAAACCATGCAAGTGCAAAGCAAACCCAAAGCCAAGTCACGAACTATTAGGCATCAAAGCATCATCAACAAGAATCGTGATAGATCAATCTCATAAAGGATTCGGCAATTACAACTCAAGATCTACTTACAACCCCATGAACAAACGAGGACTTTACCCCATGAAGCTAGGCGAAGCGTAGTCGATCATGGTGATGAAATCTCCGGCAAGGGATGGATCCATTGCTGTCCTCCAACTTGCAGCGGTGCCGAGGGACGATGAGGCCTCCGGTGTCGCCTTTCTCTTGTGTCTAACTCGAATGGATCTCTAAAACTCGTTTATGGATGCTCTCTCTCTCTCTCTCTCTCTCTCTTCTCCCTACTTTGACGGCGGCTTCGGGGTATATATAAGCGGTTCTGATCGGCGGTTTTGGTAAAACACAGATTAGGGTTGACGCATACTTCGTGCTGAAGAAAATTGAGGCCGATTAGGCCTGGAAATGAGCTAGGTCAGCCGGCTCAGAGGGCCCCAGGCCGGCCGGCCGGCCTGGGCCCTTTCTGGCCCCTTTCGGTCCCATCTTTCGCGTGCGGCCTCTTCTCCTTATTCCTCATCTTAGCCCAGTTGTGACCATGCGTCAAAACATCTCCGAAAATGTCCAATTTCCTGCCAAAACACAACATGCTCCAAAATCTAGGACAAAATCGAAAACGGTCAAGTTTGGGTGCCAAGTGGTGGGTTAGTACATGAATCATCCCGAAGAATTTACCAAAACTACTCCTAATCATATAATAAAATGGGTACTTAAGGAGCGCCAATAGGCGCAGCGTTGCAAGGCGAGTGTGGCGGATCTCGAGCTCTGGGCTGCTCTGTTGGCAAGGCGAGGGCGTAGGTGTGGTCATTGGTCCAATTAAAGGAGGGCCCGAGGATCTGGGGCGTGTGTGCCCGTGGTGAGTGCGGCGGAGATCACGGCCGTGATCCGAGCAGAGGAAGCGGATCGCGCAACGGCCTCGCACGATCCCGGCTCTGGTGGCGAGGCTTCTAGAATGAGGGAGCTCGGATGAGGCTGGCCAGCGGGTCTTGCGGGATTGAGTGGTCCACAGGGCAGCGGGATGAGCGGAGAGGAGCGGAGCGAAGCTCACGGCGGAGCGGGCGGAAACAGAGGAGGGAGTCAACGCAGGGAGAAGAAGGAAGGAGAAAGGAGAGGCGCCAACAAGTGGGGCCGGAGCGTCGGTGGGAGAGAGGGACAGCGGCGCGCACGAGCACGCGGCGCTGGCGCTGAGCGGGCCACGCGTTTGGGCCGAGCACGCAGGGTGGGGGGGAAAGAGCAGACTGGGCCGGTGAGAGGGAAAGGAGAAGGGGGTGACGCGGCTGGGCCGCTAGGCTGTTTTGCTAGGTTGGGCTGGATTGGGTTTTCTAATCCCTTTCTTTTTTATATCCTATTTCAAACCAAACTAATACTATTTGAATTTGAATTCAAACCACACTCAATCAAATAAAACTTATGCACCAGCATGAATGCACAAACATGTTTAAACCTAGGAAAAATTTTAATTACTTGTGAAACAAAATTAGATTAAATGCAAGACTAATCATAATAAACCTTAGAAAATTAAATAAAGCCAAATAAATTTATTATTAATTACTGAAATTAAAATTAGGGTGTTACACAAGTACGGAAGCGGTACGTGTCACAGACCAGGCGGCGACACGTGGCGAAACTCAGTAGGGCCACGTGGACATGTGTGACGACGCCACGTGTCAGAACCTGGCGGCGACAAGTGGTCACACTATTTAGTGCCATGTGTGCAAGTAACCAGAAGACACGTGTCACAAATCTAGAGGGGACAGGTGGCCGAACCATCAAGTAACAAGTGGACAAGCATGAAAGCGACACGTGTCCAAACCAGGAGGCTCCTGACAGGTGGACACGTGCCGTTCTGCTATCCCACCTCATGTCTGTCCGTTGGCGAAACGGGCTGCCGGCACGGTGTTGGCGCCTACCAATGTCAGCAGCGATGATGCCCGCAGACGCCAATTCGGGGTGGCAGTATTTCATGAACCACAAATAAATCCACAAGCGCACGGAATACCGCTCTAGCATTTTACCCGTGAGTATACCGGGGTGTCATTTATATTTCTGTAGGGAAGGCAGTGAGTGAGAAGATATATAGATTAGTTGGTGAACTCTATCTAGATTGGATATTCTCATGCATAAATAGGGGTAAGATAATAACATCGTAGGAGGTAGTGTGACACACACACAAACTACCCTCTTAGATAAATAAAAGATAAAAGAAAGGTAAAAGATGCTTTAGGCCGGGAGCAAGGTAAAAGTAAGAGCTTGAGTCATTGGTTAGCTCGTCAAAGATTAAACTACACAACAGGGAGATCGCTATCGAAGTAACGGGAGGAGCCCGTATACCCCGGCGACTTTATGTACCTCCTACTCCCCATACCGAACGTGAAGGATTACTCAGGCTCGGACAGGGCTGTCATCACCTGCCGGTTACCTCTACAAATCATGGGTATAGTTGACATCCAGCAACACTTAGCTAATCTAGACACCATGTCTACACTAGTAAGGGATACTCTAGTGTCCCGCGCGGAGCCCCCACCCTCCGGATGGACTGACATCACACTAGAGCAATCATACGAATACTGGAGCAGTTGATAGAGTTCTAAGAACAAAAGACTAACCATCTCCAGCATGGGGCGATCATACAATGCAAGCATGGAATGATAACGCAACCATATCAAGAAGCATATATCCGATAACTCAGAACATACTTCAAGCAGATATCGGTAACCATAGTCTAATTCTATTACAAACGACTGAATATTACAAGAGAGAGCTAGAGATGAACCCATACCAGAATTCTCGAGCAACTCCGGCGACTCGATGACTCCTAGACTTCTCCTAAACTCCACTAAGCCTAAAGACTATGCATGGAATGCAAGAGAGGAGAGATGTGAGGTGTGTGGTGTGTGTGTGTGTTCTAATCTCTACCACCCCCCTTGTATTTATAGCAGGGAGCCACGAGGTGAAGCCATCACAATCGACGTAGGGGACCAATGGGGAGACGCCACATGCCCTGGTTGAGACGGTGGGGCCCACGGGCTCGGTCGGCCAACCAGGTAGGTCGGTCGGCCTGCCCGGGCCACCAACCGCCCCCAACTTCTTCTGGCAGGCTGTCTTGGGCCTCCTTGTCTGATCCACATTGGGGTTGGCCTGACTTAACTTGTTTGAATTGGGTTCTTGCATCACTTTTGGTCCATCTGAGCCTGAATCGGTGCTCTGATAATTTCTGTGATTTTATGTCGGGCCAAAGTGTGCTTGTAACCTGCATATTAGCTTGAAAACACAACTTGCATATTTTAAAAAGTAAAGTGTGGTTTAGGGACTTTATTGTATAAGGATGCGTGTAAGAAATGCAAACTCTCATGATTTTCTGATCAAGTTGACGCCTGGAAATGATCGTTAGTGAGCATCAACAAGATCCCCCAAGTTGTCCTTTGCTCATCCCGAGCAAAGTAGGACAAATCAGGTTGTTGATCAGAAAATCACTTTGACTCATACCTTATCAGTCATGTCATAGTCTGAAGCAAAGAGATTCATCTATAAGTCTAAATAAGTCGGTTAGCATACCTTTGCTCAATTACCTTACTCCTTCATGGGGCTTTTTAGCTATCTCCTTGTCTTGGGTTGTTCAAAGTTAGAACGGTGCATAGAGTAGTACTTACTTGTTCATAGATCCGCAATCCATCTGGAGGTACTTTTTGAGAGATTTTTGAAAACATGCCAAAGCTCCCAGGATAACTCTCTCGAGGCACTCATCTTGTATTTCCTTACCAGGGCAATATCTGCCTTTGATCCTTCCTACTACTACAAGCCTTTGTGGAGCTCAAGGTAGGATGAGACAAGGCACTCTTGTATTCTGTATATTGTAAAGCCAAAGAGAGGATCCATGGACAAACAAGTCATGCAATCTTGATCAAAAGGTGCAAGTGTATGAGTGGATGGATGGATGGATGGATGGATGGATATGGCTTACTCCTTGAGATAATGGCTTTTCTCTCTTGAATCATCCCTGTCTCTTTTTTTTGAGACATGGTTACCCCCCTTTTCTCTCTCTTTTTTTTTTGGGCCATGCTTCTTTGGCATGCCATCTTTTCTCTTTTTGGGGCAACCATAATCTGACTTTATTTTATTTTAGGGATGTTCTACGAGAGAGATCACCAAGACATGGAGCATTTATTAATGTGGAGTGAATGGATGGTGGTGCCAATTCCTAGTGTAGGAATATAGCAAATGGATGGAACATGTACGTGCTTATGATCGAGAAAACATGAAGAGTATCTCACTAGGGTCATACCATTTGACAAAATTCAACAGAACATCAAGCAGCATATGTGTAAAGGTTTTTTATGGAATATGACATATGGGTCTGGTAGGACATTGCATATCACTGGGGAACTTGCCCTTTTTAAATTTTTTTTGAAAACAACTCCAAACTTCAAGCATCACTAGAACAAACTTGCACAACCTTATTTACCATATCTGAACTCACAACAACTTAGACTCGGATCAAGCATATGCAACCCACGGAACATTCAAGTTCATTGACAAGATATTTGTATAACCAACAAATTTAAACTCAAGAGAACTCTTATTTTCAAACTAGGCACAACAGACATGATTGAGCAAAGCAAAACTCATCCTTTCAACTTATCAAAATTAGTTAAAACATTCTTACCGCGCATCATGAAAAAGGAAATAAAGCAGTAAATTTTTATTTTGTTTTTGAAAGTTTTTATCAAATTTTATTGAAAGAAAATAAAGGGATACAGTTGACTTAGGGGAGGGAACCTCCCCCAAGCTAGCTCTTGGTATAGGGTCCGAAAAGCAGGACCTTTCTCCATACCTGATTAGGTTGAGGTCGTTTCGTCCGTACCTGGAGAAGTAGTAGCAGCTGATGACGTCTTGCTCTTCTTGCGCCACACCTTCTTCGTCTTCTTTGGTGGCGTAGGCGGCTGTTGACGGTCACTAACGACCCATTTGACCATCAACTATTGTGCAAAAGTCGAGCATCAGAAGGACTAAATGTTAGCATAGGATGATTATTTGACGAATTCCACAGATGCTGGTCTGAGAATGTGTCCAGGTGAATTTGGGCCAAAACTGCAGGTAACGAGCTTATTATCCAAGGCATAAATTTTTGGGCCAAGCACAAGCAAGCCCAAAGGCCAAAAGGTCCCACTTGGCAGATGCACATGAGAGGGAAACTCAGCCCACATGCGTGACACGTCATCGATCCAAAGCAATTCCACCTCGACCATTCAGACGTGAGCAAGAAGATCCATGGACCCACCAGGGCATGTAACCGACATAGTTTCGCGCCAAGTCACCAAGAACCAAACTAAGGGCCCACTCATCAGTCACGTGTCCAAATTTGGGGGCGAAAGGTGGTGGCCAGAGGTCGGCCGACCAAGAGGTCGCCGACCTGACACTGGGCCCTCTCGCCTCCAGCTTCCATGTGTCACTTCCCTATTAGCTCTAGAAGGCGGTTTGAGGAGGATTGGCTGCATTCCCGGGGTGGCTCCCTCCTATAAATACAAGGGGAGGGGATGAGAATGAGACACACACCACACCATCTCCTCTCTTGAGTTCTCACTTGAGTGAGAGTAGTCTTAGGGAGTTTAGGAGTAGAGGTACTCAGGAGGGGCGCCGACAATAGCGCTCTTCTCCAAATTGTACCTCTATGAGAGTGAGGGAGATAGTCGGGGGATGTGCCGGGCTTGTCGGCGCTCTTCTCCGCTTGTACCTCGATGGATGCTTATTCGGTTGTAAGTGTTCGAGACTTTCTTTGTTTATTTAGAATTAGAGTCTAGATCGCAAGTTATCATCTCTGCCTTATATTAGTTGATGTGTATGCTAGCGAGTAGCATTTGACTCTAGAGTTGGGCTTCGGATAGAAAAAGGATAACCCTGTACGCCTCTAGAGTTAGGAGAGAAAGGCGTAGATATGGTGTCTAGGCTGGACTATACCACTCAGTTGTCTGATAGTCCCACGGTTTGTAGAGGTAGCCGACAGGTGGTGACTGCCCTGTTCGAGCCTTTTAGTAATCCTCCACGTTCGGATATTGGATAGAGCACATATTGGAACTATCGGCTTGTGTAAGCTGGTCAATACCTTTAGCTCGAAGTATAACGGCGACGTGATCTCTTCTTCTAAACATAGATTCTAGATCTTAGAAAGTCCTCTCTTTCCTATCCTCCTACACCAGTGTGTGTGTCCTTGGATAGCCTGAACCCGTAGGTAGTGTACTCACATTCCCTAGTGGATACGATACCCTGGAATACTCTTGGGTGAAAGCTACAGCGGTATCCGTGCGCTTTCAGATTTTATTCGTGACGTTACAAAATACCAACAGCGGTGCATGAACAGGTTCCTCGGGCGTAGTAACCTTTGATTTTCTTCTTAGACCATTTTGAGCTCATTGGATCTTCTTTCATAAGTGTCTTCATAAAAGGTATAAGACTATCCTTCTGCGAGGGTGTGACTTCGACTTCATTGATTTTCTAAGGATTTAGCCCAAATTTGACTCGGATCATCAAGCATTGCTCTCTCTTGGGTCGGAAGTCAGATTTCTCCTCTTTACCGTTGATATGGAGTCGGATTTCTCCTGCCCCAACATAAATATGTGCATCTGCTATATTGAGGAACGGCCGTCCTATCATGAGAGTAGTCTCCTTCTGATTATCCATATCAAGTACCACAAAGTCGACTGGGACGAAACAGTCCCATACTCTCACTGGGACATCCTCAGCGATTCCTTCTGGGTGCGGTACTAATGAGTCAGCCAATTGCAACTGCATGGGTATTGGTGTCAACTCTGTGTAATTGAGTTTGTCGAAGACCGCCTTCGGCATGACACTAACACTGGCTCCCAAATAACATAAGGCTTTGTCGAAGTTCTGCGCCCCTATTAAACATCTGATAGTTGGGAATCCTGGATCCTTCTTCTTTTCGGGCAATTGTTGAAGTATAGCTGCACTGCATGCCTCAGTGAGCTTGATTACTTCAGTAGTTGGCAGTGGTCGCTTGTTGTTAATTATGTCCTGTTGGCGCTCCTTAAGTACCCATTTTATTATACAATTAGAAGAGGTTTTGGTAATTTCTTCTAGATGATTCATGTACTAACCCGCCACTTGGCACCCGAACTTGACCATTTTCGATTTTGTCCTGGATTTTGGAGTATGTTGTGTTTTGGTAGGAAATTGGACATTTTCGGAGATGTTTTGACGCATGGTCACAACTGGGCTAAGATGAGGAATAAGGAGAAGAGGCCGCACGCGAAAGATGGGACCGAAAGGGGCCAAAAAGGGCCCAGGCTGGTCGGCCTGGGGCCCTCTGAGCCGGCCGGCCTAGCCCATTCCGGGGCCCAATCGGCCTCAATTTTCTTCAGCGCAAAGTGTGCGTCAACCCTAATCTGCATTTTACCAAAACCACCAACCAGAACCGCCTATATATAATCCGAAGCCGCCGTCAAAGGGAAGGGGGACAGAGAATCGAAAGATCGCAGAGAGATTCGGAAGAGAGCATCCAGAGACGAGTTTTAGAGATCCATTCGAGTTAGACACAAGAGATAGGCGACGCCGGAGGCCTCATCGTCCCTCGGCGCCGCTGCAAGTTGGAGGACAGCAAGGGATCCATCCCTTGCCGGAGATTTCGTCACCATGATCGACTACGCTTCGCTTAGCTTCATGGGGTAAAGTCCTCGTTTGTTCATGGGGTTGTAAGGAGATCTTGAGTTGTATTTGCCGAATCCTTTATGTGATTGATCTATCACGATTCTTGTTGATGATGTTTTGATGCCTAATAGTTCGCGACTTGGCTTTGGGTTTGCTTTGCTCTTGCATGGTTTACTTAGATTACATCAACTATCGTGTTTTTGTTGATTCGTTACCAATTATCCTCGTGTAGTGACAGTATGCGGGAGGGAAAGGTTTTGATCTTGGAACACACCTTTGGTAGATTAGATCCGTTCTTCGTTGCTTGGCGATTACATCTCTAGCGATCCTAGACCCTATGGACAAATGCTCTTCATATCTTGTGCACAAACCTATCATTGCTCATTAGTCTAGATTGGATTAGATTGGTTAGATTAGATCTATTTCACACTCAATCACTCAATATAGATCTTTTACCAACATCATTAGTGCTTAGTTAAGCAAAGTAATACATTTGTTCCGTGGATTGATAAACCTTGGGGGAATACTCTAAGGGAAAAGCTACATGATCCATGCGCTTGCGGTACGTAAATTGGCGCTCTAAGGAGCGTCAACATGTCCTTGATGTAACGAGCATAGGTCGGAACCTTCATCGCATACATCAAGGGAACATTGATGTTCACCTGCTGTATCATCTCAACAAAGCGGCTGAACTGCTCATCTGTACTTGGCTTCTTTTCCCTCATAGGGAACGGCAATACTTGAGTATCATAGAATTCATGCGGAGCCATCTTCCCTTCATGAACCTTCTCGGGTTCCTCCTCCCGAGGTGGTTCTTCTGCCACCGGGCTTGCTTTCTTCTATTAACATAGTTAGGATAAGGTGGATCTTGACTAGTTTTACATCCTCGTGTGGTTATCGACTTAACGTTCTCCAGAGCAGGGGGCATGGTATCACCTCGGTCATGTTATCTCCGAGAGAGGGATAGAGGTGGACAAAGCATAGATAGAAACCGTGGAAAAATTTCCACCACCTACGGATATCAAATCTTTGAGGAGCTTCCTCGGTCATGCTGGATTCTATAGGAGGTTCATAAATGATTTTTCAAAAATCACCAAGCCATTGACACAACTTCTCCAAAAAGATGTGGAATACATCTTCGATAGTGATTGTCTTCACGCATTTCGAACACTCAAGCAATCCCTCATAAGTGCTCCTATCATGCAACCTCCGGATTGGAATCTACCTTTTGAAATCATGTGTGATGCAAGCGACTACGCCGTAGGAGCCGTTCTTGGACAAAGAAAAGAGGGGAAGGTAAATGCTATCTACTACGCAAGCAAGACTCTCAATGAAGCCCAATTTAATTGTGCAACAACGGAGAAAGAATTGCTTGCCGTGGTATTCGCCTTCGAAAAACTCAGATCATACATAGTAAATTCAAAGGTGATAGTTTATACCGACCATGCGGCAATCAAGTATCTCTTGTCCAAGAAAGATGCTAAACCACGCTTGATTCGATGGATCCTATTGCTACAAGAATTTGATGTGGAGATAAGGGACAAGAAAGGGGCCGAGAACGTTGTGGCTGACCACCTATCAAGGATGAACCATGGAGATGATGGAAAAGAACCTATCGAGGATCAAATGAGAGATGATCACCTATATAGAATTCTCGACAAAGATAGTTGGATGAATGAAATAATAAGGGCAATAAAAGGGATGCCCTTGGATCACTTGGACAAGAATGCAAAGAAAAGAGTGATCGTAGAAAGAAGAAAATACTATTGGGATCCACCATACTTATATAGATATGGAGAAGATGGAGTCCTAAGAAGATGCATACGAAGGGAGGAACGTGAAGAAGTTCTAAGAAAGTGTCACTCGTCGGGATATGGAGGACATTATGGGCACTTTAGAACTCAAGCTAAGGTATGGGCTAGTGGATTCTATTGGCCCGAAATGCATGAAGACGCGAAAAGATTTGTTTCGACTTGTCCGGAATGCCAAAGGACGGGGAATATCTCGCAAAGGAATGCCATGCCATTGAACTACAACTTGCAAATAGATCTATTTGATGTCTAGGGAATCGATTTCATGGGACCATTTGTGAACTCACATGGATTTGAGCATATATTGGTGATGGTGGACTATGTTTCAAAGTGGGTTGAAGCTATGCCATGTCGGAAGGCATCAACGGAGGAGTCCACGAACAAGATTAAATCGGTAATCTTCCCTCGATATGGTGTCCCGAGAATCTTGATAAGCGACGGAGGAACACACTTCACGGGCAAAGACTTTGCTAAATGCTTGAAGAAATTGGGAATTGAACATAGAGTGTCCATGGCTTATCACCCCCAAACAAATGGACAAGCAGAAACTTTGAACAAGCAATTGAAGGACATTTTAAAGAATACCGCGGTAAAAGGAGGAAAAGATTGGTCGAAGAGACTAGATGATGCACTATGGGCATATCGTACGGCACACAAAACCCCGATTGGTATGACTCCTTATCAATCTGTTTATGGAAAAACATGCTACTTGCCGGTTGAGCTAGAACATAAGGCGTATTGGGCGATGAAGGAAATGAACTTTGATGCGGAAGCCGCTGTAATTTAAAGGAGAATCCAAATAAGCGAATTGGAGGAGTTAAGATTGAAAGCGTACAATAGTGCAGCAATTTACAAAGAAAGGATGAAGAGATGGTACGACAAGCGATTACAAAACAAGGAATTCAAAGAAGGAGACAATGTCCTACTCTACAATTCAAGATTCAAACTTTTTGGCAAAGGAAAATTACAAAGTAAATGGGATGGACCATACGTCATACACTCGGTTTCACCCACGGGAGCGGTGACAATCATGGATGTGAAAGGTGACCAATATGTGGTGAACGGACAGCGACTAAAGGTATTCTTGGAGCCCGACGTCGTGCCCCTTCATTACATCGACATATACACCATGGAGGAGGAATCGGAACGTCAAGCCTAACAACGTTAAGCAAGGTAAGTTTGTAAATATTCTCTTTTAGATTTTATTTTCGTAGTTTTATTTTTATTCTGGACGAACTTGGAGTAAAACATAGGCTCATAATTTGTTGGTGGGCACCTCGGCAAAAGTTGGAGTCCAGGGGGCCGAAAAACCCCCTGAGCCGGCCGGCCCAACACCCCTAGGCCGGCCGGCCTGAGGCTCCTCGTGTGCGATTCGGTCTCGATTTTTGGTAGGTACGAGATAAGGAAATTTCAAACTTGTGCCTTATAGATTTCGCATGCCAAAACTGAAGAGATATTGGACTTCTCGTCCAAGTATTTTCGGGACTTAAATAGAGGCGCGGGTTAGATCTATTCTCTCATACTTTTTAATCTACACCACCACCTCGTGAGAGACGTCGACAATGGCCATTCTAGCGAGCGCAAGAGCCATGATTGCAGCAATGGAGATCAAGGAGAGGGGCATGGCGCCCGACACCCCCACGCCAAAGATGCTAGCCCCATCTTGGCAACTGGTGCGACACCTCTCCTTGTCGAAGCAAAGCGATGTGAAGCGAAGGCCCCTCCGAAGAAATTCAATACCCAAGCACGGATGAGCGTCGGAGGGAATGGTCTTCCATGGTGCAATGAGAAGTTAGCTCAAGCCCAAAGGGTGGTCATCATCATCAGCAGCGACGAAGACGAAGGCGAGAAGCGACAAGACAAAAAGTCACCCGCACCTAGGCATTCCTTGCGCCTTATCGGAGTTAAAAGGAAAAACTACGTCGAGCACACCCCGGAGCCGAAGGATTAAGCGGGGGACAGCGATTGGGAGAGCTACAAGAGCCCTAGTTCATGGAGCGCCACCGGTCGTGACTACGATGATGATTGCCCGGGGTGGGCCAAAGAGGAGAGAAGGGAGGAAGACGACCCCTCCGAAGGTGACAGCGGCAAGAAGAAGAAGAAGGACGACGACGAGCCCGAGGACGACAGCCCCAACCGCAGCGGGCATCACTCCGGGTGCTGTTTCAAGTGCCACAATGAAATCACGGATCTCTGCGCCACCATCGATAGGTGTCACGATCAACTCGTGGCAATGGATCGAAGGATGGACGACATCGAGAGCTTGGTTGAGAGAGACTACAACTTCCTTGTCCGCAACATAAGGAAGTTATTCGGGATGGTCAGAGATCTACAAAAGCAAGGAGGAGGGCGCCCTAGATGCAATTGCCCTAGGTGCCGTTGAGAACATCGACGAGCATCACACCCGTCTTTTATATCATTGCGATGAGGACGCCGTATAATCTAAGCATGGGGGGAAAGGTGTGACAGCTCGTAGATCGAATTTTGTTAGTCTTTGTTTAGTCGAAAGTTCGTCGTGTGCGTGTCTTTAATTCCGCATGTGTGAGAGTCATAGTCTAGCGTTGTGTGCTTTAATTTTCGCATATGTGACAGCGAGTCTTAAATTAGTGTTGAGTCATAAAAATAAAATTAAAAGAGTCTTTGTTTTTTGTTGGATCGTGTAATTTTATTTATGCATTCATTTTACTTTATTTTCTTTAAAGCAATTGTTCACGAGCGTTGTCATGAAAATTAATTCTTATTTGTGGAGCTTAGTAAATTATTCGTCCATGTTAATACCCACACTTGGGCTTTGATCTAGCACTTGGTTTTGATTACGCTTGTGAGTAAGGCATGATTTGGAGGACTTTAATTTCATAAAAATAATAAAACCCCTACAAACATAAGGTTGATCAAGTTCTTGACAAGTCGAGAGTAAAAATCCTATCATCCAAAAGCTATATTTGTTCCACCATAAGCATTGGATGTGCATTGAATTGAGTTAGGATTTCTTTCTCTTGGGAGTTTTAATTTCGAGCAATGATCGTGTCCGTAATTTTCATCTCTGAATTGCTAGCCCCGTCAATATTCGGTAATGAGAATTCCTCATCGGAACAACTCATGAGATCTACCGGACTCCAAAACCCGAACCTGAGATTAACTTGTTTATTATCCTTTTCCTTGACCACAACCCAATTATGAGGATACGTTCTGTTTCTGCGCATGATTTGTATAAAATATAATTTTGGGATGAAGAAAGGAAGGAGTACTAGAAAAACGGACTGAAGCCGAGCTGGGAAAGCCCCAGGCCGGCCGGCCTACACCCCTTGAGCCAGCCGACCTAGGCCCCTCTGGCCTCGGCTCGGGCTCCAAAAATTCAGGGAGCCACTTTGGAGATTTTCCTATCTATGTTTTATAGAAAGTGTCCTATGAAAAGGTTCGGAAAAGAGAAAGAAAATTAGGGAGAAAGAAAGAAAGAAAAAAAATGTATGAGAAGAAAAGAATAAACGAAGGGATTCTATGGTTAGAGAAGTGCAAAGAGATATCACCTTGTTGTTTGAGAACAATATCCTCAATTCCAACCATGTGCAATCCGACAACGAGGATGATGCTTCTGCCTTGAAGTCAATCTTTTTGTATGCCTTTGCACATGTACACCATTCTAAATCTTCCTACCCTTGAACCCTTTACATTATGGAGAAACTCTCATGATCATTGGCTCGGAAGGTAAGCAATCATTAGAAGGTTTTCTTAATTTGACAATATATGTATATACTTTGCTAAGCCTCACTTATAGCCCCACTTTATACTTGAGAGACTTTTGGGAGATGAGAGTTTGCAAATAATAATAGGATAGCCACTTATATCGAGAGACATGAAAGGACTTGTGCAAGAATTTTTGGTCTAACCTTTGTTGCAGGGTATTTTGCTTCTAAACACTAAAAAAAACCTCCAAGGATGGCAAGAAAAGCAAGTGTTGTCGATATTCGAGTTGCCGGTTAAAGGTAAGAGTCGTGGAGTAATATTGGATGAGTTTTTAAATGCCCATGATATGATTATCCTCGCTGCTCCTCTGACCTTTGTTTGAAGAAATATTGTTAGACTTGTTTGCATAAGTAAATTTTGAAGTTTGAGAACTCTCGAGCAACCCATGGTAGGACTTGATGATTTTATTTGCTCAAGGACGAGCAAAAGCTAAGCATGGGGGGATGTTGGCGCTCATTAAGTACCCATTTTATATACAATTAGGAGAGGTTTTGGTAATTTCTTCGGGACGATTCATGTACTAACCCACCACTTGGCACCCGAACTTGACCGTTTTCGATTTTGTCCTGGATTTTGGAGCATGTTGTGTTTTGGCAGGAAATTGGACATTTTCGGAGATGTTTTGACGCATGGTCACAACTGGGCTAAGATGAGGAATAAGGAGAAGAGGCCGCACGCGAAAGATGGGATTGAAAGGGGCCAGAAAGGGCCCCGGCCGGCCTGGGGCCCTCTGAGCCAGCCGACCTAGCCCATTCCGGGGCCCAATCGGCCTCAATTTTCTTCAGCACGATGTATGCGTCAACCCTAATCTGTGTTTTACCAAAACCACTGACCAGAACCACCTATATATACCCCGAAGCTGCCGTCAAAGGGAAGGGGGGACAGAGAATCGAAAGATCACAGAGAGATTCGGAAGAGAGCATCCAGAGATGAGTTTCAGAGATCCATTCGAGTTAGACACAAGAGAAAGGTGACGCCGGAGGCCTCATCGTCCCTCGGCGCCGCTGCAAGTTGGAGGACAGCAAGGGATCCATCCCTTGCCAGAGATTTCGTCACCATGATCGACTACGCTTCGCTTAGCTTCATGGGGTAAAGTCCTCATTTGTTCATGGAGTTGTAAGGAGATCTTGAGTTGTATTTGCCAAATCCTTTATGAGATTGATCTATCACGATTCTTGTTGATGATGTTTTGATGCCTAATAGTTCGCGACTTGGCTTTGGGTTTGCTTTGCTCTTGCATGGTTTACTTAGATTACATCAACTATCGTGTTCTTGTTGATTCGTTACCGATTATCCTCGTGTAGTGACAGTATGCGGGAGGGAAAGGTTTTGATCTTGGAACACACCTTTGGTAGATTAGATCCGTTCTTCGTTGCTTGGCGATTACATCTCTAGTGATCCTAGACCCTATGGACTTAACATTCTCCAGAGTAGGGGGCATGGTAGCAGCCAATTGAGCTAGTTGAGTCTCAGTCATCTTGTTGAAACTCAATTGGTTCTTGATGGCAGTGGAGAATCCATCCACCTTGGCATGGATAGTCTCCATAGATTTGTCTGTAGCGGCCAACTTCTTTTGAAGGGGCTCATTGATCTTCGCTTGGCCGTAGACAAGATCTCTCAAGGTAGGCTGGTTAGGACCGAAAGAATTAGAATTCCCATTACTTACTTGGTAGTATAGGCGTGGTTGATTCCACCCCTGACCTCCTTGTGGACAAAACCCATTGCTGCCATTGAGGAATAGAGCTTCTTCTTGGGTTTCTGGGCAATTGTTGCCTGAATGTCCAACATTCCTGCAGACCTCGCACATCATGTGAGTTTCCAAGGCTTGAAGTGTTTGCATTTGAGCCTTATCTTGGGAATAATCCTCTAATTTCTTGAGGAGGAGATCAATTTTCATAGCGAGCATGTCGGCCTCCTTGACGGAGTGCATACCTCGCTGTCATGGTTGGAGGTGATCATCGCTCCAACCTTGGTTGGAAACCATCTTCTCAATCAATGATGTAGCTCTTTCAATGGTTAGCGAGAAGAAAGCTCCACCCGCAGCGGCATCCACATGATCACGGGATGACTATGTCAATCCGTTGTAGAAGTTATGTAGAATGAGCCAATTATCCATTCCATGGTGTGGACACGCCAGAATGTACTCCTGAAGTCTCTTCCAAGCTTCCGGAATTGACTCATTTGATGCCTGCTGGAATTTCGAAATCCGACCATGAAGAGCATTGGTTTTGCTCGTCGGGAAGAACTTCGAGAGGAACGCCTTGGCACATTTGTCCCAAGTATCCACAGCAGCCTTGTTAGCATAAAACCACTGTTTCCCTCTCCCCAAAAGAGAGGACGGAAACAGACGGAGCCGGATTGCATCTTGCGATACACCCTTGATAACAAAAGTACTGCAGAGCTCCAGGAACTGCTGGAGATGAGCGCTGGCATCCTCATTGGCCTTGCCACAGAAAGGGCTGGCCTGCACCGTCGTAATGAGACCCGTCTTGATCTCAAAATTTTCTCCTCCGGTGTTAACCTCGGGCCCAGTGGGGACCTGGTTAGCAGACGGAGCAGAGTAATCACGGAGTGTCTTCTGGGCCGTAGCTCTAGGAGTTGACGATGATGCGATGACTGGATCGACTGCCGAGAGTGAGATCTGAGGAGGTACGATACGAGGTCGAATTCTTCTCAAAAGTGGCTCTGGATTGGAATGAAAGTTTTGCGGCAAGTCGAAACCGGTCATACACTACCCTGTTTTTATATCAACAAAGATAAGAAAACAAAGTCAAGTTAGCCTGTTTAGCAAGCGAATACCAATTTCAATTTTGTTCACAACTTTGTCTATATATTTCACTCTGTGCCTTCCACGGCAACGGCGCCAAAAATGATTGTTGGTGCCTACCAACATCACCAGCGATGATGCCAGCAGACGCCAATTTGGGGTGGCAGTATTTCATGAACCACGAATAAATCCGCAAGCGCACAGAATACCGCTGGAGAATTTTACCCGGGAGTATACCGGGGTGTCATTTATATTTCTGCAGTGAAGGCGGTGAGTGAGAAGATATATAGATTAGTTGGTGAACTCTATCTAGATTGGATATTCTCATGCATAAATAGGGTAAGATAATAACATGGTAGGAGGTAGTGTGACACACACACACAAACTACCCTCTTGGATAAATAAAAGATAAAAAAAGAAAAAAGATGCTTTAGGCCGGGAGCAAGGTAAAAGTCAGAGCTCGAGTCAGCTGTGCTAGGCTAGCTATATCTACACTTTCTCATTGGTTAGCTCGTCAGAGATTAAACTACACAACAGGGAGATCGCTATCGAAGTAACGGGAGGAGCCCGTATACCCCGATGACTTTATGTACCTCCTACCCTCCATACCGAACGTGGAGGATTACTCGGGCTCGGACAGGGCTGTCACCACCTACCGGCTACCTCTACAAACCGTGGGTATAGTTGACCTCCAGCAACACTTAGCTAATCTATACACCATGTCTACACTAGTAAGGGATACACTAGTGTCCCGTGCGGAGCCCCCACCCTCCGGATGGACAGACATCACACTAGAGCAATCATACGAATACTGGAGCAGTTGATAGAGTTCTAAGAATAAAAGACTAACCATCTCCAGCACAGGGCGATCATACAATGCAAGCATGGAATGATAACGCAACCATATCAAGAAGCATATATTCGACAACTCAGAACATACTTCAAGCAGATATCGGTAACCATAGTCTAATTCTATTACAAACGACCAAATATTACAAGAGAGAGCTAGAGATGAACCCATACCAAAACTCTCGAGCAACTCCGGCGACTCGATGACTCCTAGACTTCTCCTAAACTCCACTAAGCCTAAAGACTATGCAAGGAATGCAAGAGAGGAGAGATGTGAGGTGTGTGGTGTCTGTGTGTGTGTTCTAATCTCTACCGCACCCCCCTTGTATTTATAGCAGGGAGCCACGGGGTGAAGCCATCACAACCGACGTAGGGGACCAATGGGGAGACGCCACGTGCCCTGGTTGAGGCGGTGGGGCCCACAGGCCAAGTCAGCCGACCAGGTAGGTTTGTCGGCCTGCTCGGGCCACCAACCGCCCCCAACTTCTTCTGGCAGGCTGTCTTGGGCCTCCTTGTCTGATCCACGTTGGGGTTGGCCTGTCTTGACTTGTTTGAATTGGGTTCTTGCATCACTTTTGGTCCATCTGAGCCTGAATCGGTGCTCTGATAATTTCTGTGATTTTATGTCGGGCCAAAGTGTGCTTGTAACCTACATATTAGCCTGAAAACACAACTTGCATATTCTAAAAGGTAAAGTATGGTTTAGGGACTTTATTGGATAAGGATGCGTGTAAGAAATGCAAACTCTCAAGATTTTCTGATCAAGTTGACGCCTGGAAATGATCATTAGTGAGCGTCAACACACGGGACCTAACGGCACTGACGGCGTTGACGGGGACACGTGGATCCGGATGTCCGGTGATGTTCTTGGGGCGCATCACCAAAGCAAAAATGGTTAGGTGACGTAAGTTCCTTTGTCACCGAAAAAACTAGTTTCGTGACATTTTTCGTGTTCCGTCATTGCGAAACAAACTTGACACGGCTTTCACGACGTATCAAATTTTGTCATTAATTCGTCACCAAACTTTCTTTATGACAAATTTTGGCCCTGTAGTGACGAATGATGTTTGTCACCGATGCATCATTTTCCACTAGTATCTCCAAATTATACCTCTACAAGAGTGAGGGAGATAGTTGGGGGAAGTGCTGGGTTTGTCGGCACCCTTCCACGCTTGTACCTCGATGGATTCTTATTCTGTTGTAAGTGTTTGAGACTTTCTTATTTAGAATTAGAGTTTTGTTGCAAGTTATTTCTTTCGCCTTATATTAGTTGAGTGTATACTTAGAGTAACATTTGATCCTAACTTAAGACTCCGGACAGAGAAGGATAATCTTGATCAGGGTTAGGATTAGTACAAAATAGAATAGATGTGGTGTCGAGGCTAGACTTTACCACTCAGTTATCTTATAGTCCCATGGTTTGTTGAGGTAGCCGGCAGGTGGTGATAGCCCTATTCGAGCCCTAGTAACCCTCCACGTTCGGATATCGGATAGAGCATTATTACTGGAGCTACTGGCTTGTGTAAGCCAGTCAAAACCGGTAGCTCAAAGTATAACGCGAAGTATCTCTTCCTCTAAACATATATTCTAAATCTTAGGAAGTCCTCTTGGTCCTATCACTCCTACACTAGTGTGTGTGTCCTTGGACGAGCCTCAACCCGTTGATAGTGTACTCATGTTCCTCAGTGGATACAATACCCTAGAATACTCCTAGGTGAAAGCTACAACGGTATCCGTGCGCTTGCAGATTTTATTCGTGACGTTACAAAGTACCAACATAAACAGGGGTAAGATAAATAACATGATAGGAGTTAGTGTGACACATACACAAACTACCTTCAAGATAAATAAACAAAAGAAATGCTATAGGCTGGGAGAAAGGCACAAGCTATATATAGCTCAAGTCATATGTGCTAGGCTAGCTATATCTATGCTATTTTATGGTTAGATTGTCAGAGATTAAACTACACAACCGGGAGACCGCTATCTAAATGACAGGAGAAGCTCGCACACCCAGGCAGCTTTTTGTACCTCCTATCCCCCAATACGAATGTGGAGGATTACTAGGGCTCGAACAGGGTTGTCACCACCTGCCAGCTACCTCTACAAACTGTGGGAAAGGTTGACATCTAGCAACATTTATCTAGTCTAGACACCATGTCTACATTAGTAAGCGATACTCTAGTATCCCGCGCGGAGACCCACCCTCCAGATGGACAGACATCATACTAGAGCAAATATACGAATATTGGAGCAGTTAATAGAGTTCTAAGGCCAATATGTTAACAATCGCAAGCGCAGGGCGATCATGCAATGCAAGCATCGAATGGTAACGCAACCAGATCATGAAGCATATATCCAATAACTCATAACATACTTTAAGCAGATATCGGTAACCATAGTCTAATTCTATTACAAACCACTGAATATTACAAGAGAGAACTGGAGATGAACCCATACCAGAACTCCTGAGCAACTCTGGGGATTCGATGACTCCTAGACTTCTCCTAAACTCCTCTAAGTCTATAGACTAAGCAAGAATGCCTTGAGATGAGATGAGAGGTGAGTGTGTGTGTGTGTGTGTGTGTGTGTCCATTCTCTACCCCCTCCCCGTGTATTTATAGGAGGGAGCCACATGATGAGACTTGCAGAACTGCCTTAAGCAACAGTGAGGAGGTGACATGTAGCGAAGTTGAGGTAGTGGGGCCCACGAGCCTGGTTGGTGGTCGGCCGACGGCCCAGGGGCGCCAACCGCCCCCAGCTTCGTTCAGCAGGCTGTCCTGGTCCTCCTCTTGTCTTAACTCTAGGGTATGGCCTATCCTAAGCCGGTCTGGCGTGGTCTTTGGGCTTCACTTGGTTCGTTTGAGCCTGAATCAGCACTATGATATGTTTTGTGATTTTATATCAGCCCAAAGTGTGCTTGCAATCTACATATTAGCTCAAAAACATAGCTTGCATATTCTAGATGGTAAAGTGTGGTTTAAGGATTTATTTGGATAAAGATGTGTGTAAGAAATATAAACTCTCATGATTTTCTGATCAAATTGATGCCTAAAAATGGTCATTAGTGAGCGTCAACAAGGGGCGGAGCTGCAGGGGGCGGGGCGGCGCTGTAGGGGCGAGGCAATTGCGGAGCAGAGGAAGGGGTTGAAGGAAGAGAGTGAAATGGGCTGGGTTGGGTGTGTGGGCTGGACAAAAGGGACTCAGGTCGGGCGCGATGGCGGGAGCTGACGTGGAGCCTAGCTGGACCGACGCGCTGACGTCCACAAGGGCAAGAGTGGTAAAAATGTAAACATTTTCTCTCTCTCGTGCTGATTTTGTAGTGCCAAAACTAAGGATGCTATCTCAGGAGGTGGCGATTGTTATAAAGGAATATATCAGCTGCAAACCAACCACTCCATGCAAACCATGCAAACTTCAATCTAAGCCACCAGATCAACATCCAAGGGGCATAGGAGATTGGGTAATTTTACAATTAACCACCCGCTTTTTGATTGGGTAATCACACTTTTGCAAATTCCCCCTCCCATCCCTCTCACCCCTCCTCTTGGATTTTGATCTGATGGCTCAGATTGAAGTTTATTTGCATAATTTGCAAGTAGAGAGTAGTTTGCACCTAATATCTTCTCTTGTTATAACGAACTAGTGGAGATGCACGTGCCACAACCACATGTTTAAAAATTTTTCAGCATTCCTTGGAAACCTCATCTGATACAACTGAGTAAAAAAAATACAAATGCAACATAATCTATACTATAAAATTTTAAAAAATATATATATAGGATTAATCCTATAATGGACATGTCGCATATCAATATCAAGGCACACGAAAGTATGTTTAGATGTATAGACCATTTATTTATTCAATCATCATGATTTCTAGCATTTGAAACATTACGATAAGCCATAATTGCTGGCAATCTTCAAACTTGTGACCTACAGGAACAATATATATGATTAGAAACAGCACGAAAGGACAAGACTATGTGAGTGCATAAATGCATATTATTACACATCATGATTATATAAAGTTGGAGCACAAACACACCTCAAGATTCCAAGACATCTCTGTATACAATATTCTTCGTACTTTTTCCAGTAGGTTCCAGTAGGATCGATGTTCATATTTCTCTTTGCAAGAACCCACATACTCTCATGAGAAACACCTCTTGATAGCACCACATACAGCTGTCCATGTGAAAACACAGGCTTAGGGAGGTAAATACCAACGTTAGGTATAGTCTGACCCTGCGCTTTATTAATTGTCATAGCAAAGCTCGATCGGATGGGGAACTGCTTCCTCTTAAACTTGAAAGGAAGAGTGAGGTCTTCAGAAGGAAACATTGGAATTCTTAGAATGAACACCCTCTTACCTGCATGCTGCCCATTAACAATCTCTACATCAATTATATTATTTTGAAATTCCCATACCACCAGCCGAGTGCCATTGCAGAGGTCATTATGTGGATCGAGATTACGAAGCAATATAACAGGACAATTCTTCTTAACCTTCAACTCATGAGGGGGCAACCCATTAGGAGTAATTGAATTGAGAAAATCAAGAGGATAATTGTTACACGAGTCATCATCGACAGAGTCAAAGCTATAAAAAACAAGAGGATAATTGTTACGCGAGTCATTTATCTGTGGTTCTCTCGTTTGACTCAGAAGTCAGCTGCGGAATAACATCATTGGACCTATTTGCTTCATTAATCACAGAGGCAACACCTACATATAATCAAGTCAATGCATTTTTAGTTAGAAGAGACACACACTGATCGGCCAGGTTTAAAAATAATAATACCAAAGCTATCTTTATTATTCTGAATAACTTCTCCCTCAGCCTTTTTCCACTGGTAACTTGCTCGCCTCTTTGCATTCAACTCCGCTTTTTTATCAGCTAGCATGCTTGTGTACTTCTCTGTTCTCTTTGTCGTTTAGCTTCCCTTTGATTAGTGAAATCACCTACAATTGTAAAACAATCATGAATACATCATTTGTTTATTCATCACAACCATAAAGCACAAAGCTTATTATTAGCATGCACTAAACTAAAGCTTCGCATTCATTCATCCGGCAGATTGAACTAAAGATGATGAGGATTTGGAATAATGAGGCCAGCCAAGAACTATGTAATAGTGACTATGAGCTTGGTAGCGTGGCTATGTTGCTGTCGGGTTGCGCAGTGTTCAGAGGAACTCCTCGACCATGTAGTTTGTCTCGGCGGAGAAGAACCTAAGGCACAAGAGCGGGTTGATGTTCACCAACTACAGGATGGAGGGCGGTAGCAACCAGATGTCGTCACCGCTTATGAGCCATGAGTAATGGCTGCCATGAACAAGTGTGTTGGCGCCTATCAACGTCACCACCGGGAAACAGTGATGACGCCCACAGACGACAATTGGGGTGGCAGTATTTCATGAACCACGAATAAATTCGCAAGAGCACGGAATACCGCTGTAGCATTTTACCCGGGAGTATACCGAGGTGTCATTTATATTTCCGCAGGGAAGGCGGTGAGTGAAGAGATATAGACTAGTTGATGAACTTTATCTAGATTGGATAATCTCATGCATAAACATGGGTAAGATAATAACATGGTAGGAGGTAGTGTGACACACACACAAACTACCCTCTTGGATAAATAAATAAATAAAATACAAATAAAAGATGCTCTAGGACGGGAGCAAGGCAGAAGTCAGAGCTCGAGTCAACTGTGCTAGGCTAGCTATATCTATACATTCTCATTGGTCAGCTCGTCAGAGATTAAACTGCACAACAGGGAGATCGCGATCGAATTAACGGGAGGAGCCCGTACACCCCGGTGACTTTATGTACCTTCTACCCCCCATACCGAACGTGGAGGATTACTTGGGCTCAGACAGGGCTGTCACCACCTGCCGGCTACCTCTACAAACCGTGGGTATAGTTGACATCAAGCAACTCTTAGCTAATCTAGACACTAGTAAGGGATACTCTAGCGTCCCGCGCGGAGCCCCCACCCTCCGGATGGACAGACATCACACTAGAGCTATCATACGAATACTAGAGAAGTTGATAGAGTTCTAAGAACAAAAGACTAACCATCTCCAACACAGGGCGATCATGCAATGCAAGCATTGAATAATAACGCAATCATATCAAGAAGCATATTGTGGCAGAACCACCTGAATTATTCCGGCTCAAGTGCGCTGGCCATCACCATAAAGGCAACACCAACTCAAACGCACTTCAAACGGAACAATTCTTGGTCTATCGGGTAACGTCCCGATACAACCACCGGATCTAGGATCGAACAAGCATACCCCGCACGAAGGCAAGTCCAGAGATATTACAACCATATATCCTACAACACAGGCATATCAGTTATTACAACAAGTTCAAAGTATTATTACAGGTCCAAACTCAGTAAAGCGTTATACAAGACATAAGTTTAAAGTTCAGAGTTTAAGCAGCGGAAAGAAAACACGATGGCTACAACATGTCGCAAAAGGATACCAAGTTAGCCCAAGCAAAGTATCACTCGTCGGGGTCATTGCCGGCCGGAGACGGATCCCACTCTACGGACCAGCCATAGGGCAAAGAGCAGGGCCAAGTCAGACTAGCGGTCTGGTCCTCAAAACTCATACCTGAAACAGGATTCAACAGCAAGGCCGAGTATACTAATACTCAGAAAGGCTTAACCGTCAACGGATATACTTAGTTCACTTAGCTAGACTATGCAGGGTTCTGTAAGGCTCTGGTTTTCCTTTTGCTGAAAAGCAACAAAGAGTAGGTCTTTAATTTCACATTTTAGCTTTCAATATTCTAGTTAATTAACCATTCTATGTAAGCAACTAATTCTAATCAACCATGGTAGAACTTTAGTCAAACGTCAAGACTGATCATAATAATATTACTCTTATTACTATATGTGGCAAAGGGATCAAGTAGTCTCAATATCCATGAGAGACGGACGATTCGAATCGATTTTTAACCTTGCAAGGTAAACCTAACACACACGTTTGGAACACCGTCGGGTCGTTCCCAAACAACCATTGACCTTTCATTCCGGCTTGTGGATAGGGTCACTCTCCCCGACTACAGGGCACCAATTTCCTCCCTACACCCGTGGTATTGCGCAACATAAATATAAATAAAAACCTATCTCTAAGAGAGAGTGAAAGGTATATCCACTCACCAGTCCGATCAGCTACTAGGCTTACAGCGTACCATATTTACAGCATGTGGCTAGTATGTTCAAACACTTAACCACCACTACCACACACCGCGGCCTTATCAAGTTCATCAACACAGACGGACTTCAACAAATCCATCCATGATCCTTATAATGATTGCAGAAAGTAAACAAGCAACTCCTATAGAGCTCGCGAGTGACAGGCAATCACTCGACTTTTACCGGTCCAATTAGCATAACAATTACTCGAACTCAAGTCTAGTGTTCAGTACATAGGTTTCTAGGATCATGCATCTAGGGTTTCAATTCAAATCCTAAGAACTGTAAATGCACAAGTAAGTAGTATATAAAGTGCATAATTTGAAATACTATGTCCGGGTCTTCAGTCAATGTAGCGGCGTTCACCTGGGCTTCTTGATCACCTCCTTCAGACTCCGGGATCAGCTCGTACGTCCCGTCCACTAGAACAGTCGTAGCTATATGTGATGCAAGAAACGGTATTACAACATACACACTTCGCGATAAAGTGGCAGTCTAACAACTAGCAAACATAACTTAGCATATGGGCAATTGTTTATAGAATAGTTATTTAACATTTCTTGCTACATAAAACAACATGATTAACCTCACAAGACAACTTGACTATCTTCACAAAGTAAGTTTTAGTTGGTTCACATAGCATGTAAATCATGGTTTGCTAAGAATTAAGCAACTCAGTACACAACTAGTATTTAAATTCAGAAAAATTACTTCAAATAGGAAGTATAGAGAGAAATCTATCCTGTAAATTTCATACCATATCATGGAGCCAATTATTCAGAATAAAACATTTACTCAGACAGCACCTAGAACAAGATTAAATTCTACAGACTAAACTATAGTAAATCAGAGGCTATAAATTTAACAGGATATCGATACAGAGCTAACACAGTACTGTAAATTTTTCAAAATTTATCTAGTCATAAAATAGAAGTAATAATTTTGAAAAAATTAAACCACATATGGAAAAACTAATTAGTATAGAAAGTTATATAACGTTTCTAGATCCTAAATTTTATTGACATGAACATATGACGAAAATAGAGTTCCAAAAAAATTTTAAGATTTTTCAAAGTAAGGAAACTATTTATTATAATTAAGGCCTACTTGACAAGCATTAAATCAAATATATAGGTAAACAGATCAAACTTGTGCAACAGCAAGGTTTTGGTGACATACATGCATGGAAGAAGTTTCAAATACAGAACTTTAATATTTCTACCAGCATAATTACATTAGCAAAGCTAGTAGATCTAGGAATCTTGAAATTTTGACCTAGTTAAAGATGTCAAAAAGGGTTCAAATTTTTACCAGCTGCTAGTAACACTTTACGAGATAGATGACCAAGATATGGAGCATTTATTAATGTGGAATGGATGGATGGTGGTGCCAATTTCCAGTGTAGGAATGTAGCAAATGGATGGAACGTGTACGTGCTTATGATCGAGAAAGCATAAAAAGCATCGCACTAGGGTCACACAATTTGACAAAACTCAACAGAACATCAAGCAACATATGTGTAAGGTTTTTCATGGAATATGACATATGGCTCTGGTAGGCCATTGCATATCACTGGGGAATTTGCCTTTTTAATTTTTTTCGAAAACAACTCCAGACTTCAAGCATCACTAGAACAAACTTGCACAACCTTACTTACCATATCTGAACTCACAACAACTTAGACTTGGATCAAGCATATGCAACCCACGGAACTTTCAGGTTCATAGGCAAGATATTTGCATAACCAACAGATTTAAACTCAAGAGAACTTTCATTTTCAAACTAGGCACAACAGTCATGATAGAGCAAAGCAAAACTCATCCTTTCAACTTATCATAAAGAATTAAAACATTCTTACTGCGCATGATGAAAAGAGAAATAAAGCAGTAAATTTTTTTATTTTATTTTTTGAAAGTTTTTTATCGACTTTTATTGAAAGCAAATAAAGGGATACAGTTAACTTAGGGGAGGGAACCTCCCCCAAGCTAGCTCTTGGTTTAGGGTCCGAAAAGCAGGACTGAAAGTGATCGGGTGCTCTAGCCTAAGAGGGGGAGGGGGTGAATTAAGCACTCTAAACCTTGACCTATGGCTCCAACTAGTTTGCACAAAAACATAAACTAAAACAATCTATCTAGATGTGCAACTATGGTTCTTCTAGTGTGAAACTCTCATCCCAAAATGAGTTTTGCAACCTATAACCAATCCTAGCAAGATACTACACTAAGAAAGTAAAAGCACATAAGTTGCAATATGAAATGCGGAAGCTTAAAGAGGAGGGATGAGAGGAAGCAAACTCTCGACATGAGGATTTATCCCGTGGTTAGGATTGCCACAGAGGCGCCCCTACATCCACGTTGTTGAAGCACTCACGAAGAGTATCGCTTCCCGGCAATCAAGTCTCTTTCGTGAACACAATCACGGTCACCTTGATCCCACTTTCCACTAAGGAGCTTTCCCACAAAGGAGAGGGGGTCTCCACGTCCCCCGTACAAGGTTGTCGTCGCCGCTCCAAGTGGCCAACGCACCGTAATGCAAGTGTGGTTCACTTTAGAACCAGCCACAAGGCACAACACCTTGCTTTCACGCTCTCTAAAGAGCTAATCCTAGCACTAACACTCACAAAGCTTGTGCTAAGCCTAAGGATTTGATCAATATGCACTTGGATGGCTTGGAGGTGTTCTTGAATGTGTATGAGGTTTCTAGGAACTCCAACAAGCTTCAAATAGCCAGGGGAACACACACACACACACACATATATATATATATAGGCCTCAAACTTGAACTAGCCATTTAGAGCCGTTGGGCACTTTTCTGCGTAGGCATCGAAACTTCCGGTGCTCAGGCATCGGTTCTTTCGGTCACACTGAGCTCCGAAGTAGCCGTTGGCTTTTCTGACATAGTTGCAGCGACTCCAGGGACCATCGGTTAAACCGATGCTAGGGCGTTGGTTAAACTGGTGACACTTGATCTTCATGTAGCCGTTGCACTTGATCCTTTTCTGCTGACGTCATTGCGCCGATGCATTGCTCCGGTGGGCATCGGTTCTTCCGGTGCTGAAGGCCTGGCTGCTGCACACTTGACATCATCTCTAGACAATAGTACATTGATTGCATCGATGCCTCTGAGTGACCCATCGGTTAAACTGGTGATACTGAGTTTTCCATACTTGGCTCAGTATACACGTCCAATTGCACCGATGCAAGGGCTTCGGTGTATCCGGCAACCATCGGATAAACCGATGGTGGGGCATCGGTTTAACCGGTGTAGCTGACTCTGCATCTTCTCGTCCAATTCGTCGCGGCGATCATTTGAATCCTTGAAATATATTCTATCTCTGGATTTTCACTATTCTTTGGCAGCTTTACGACTGATTGGACTTGTCATCTTGATGGTGGATTGGACATGGCGTCTTGATGAGGGATTGAACATTGCGTCTTGATGATGAATTAGATGTGTTGAATCACTTCCATGGGACCTAAAAATCCCACAAGTGTGATCTCACAAACTCGTAAGTCCCACGGATTATGTTGTCACTCAATCACCAAAATCACAAACAATGGCCTAGATGGGGCCATGTTCCTTACAAGGACATTTCTCCATACCTAATCAGGTTGAGGTCATTTCATCCATACCTGGAGAAGTAGTAGCGGTTGATGACGTCTTGTTCTTCTTGCGCCACACCTTTTTGGTCTTCTTTGATGGCGTAGTCGGCGCAGGAATAGGATCCTCGGATGTCGGATAGACGATTTCCAGATCTTCCCATACTGTATTAGTGATGAAGTCAGGGATCTTCTGGTCATCTTCCACTGGCTCGGTTGTTGGAGTATGAATCTCCCAATCCTCCCAAGCTGGCTTGGAAGGGGAGTTATAATCTTGATCATCCCAACCGGGTTCTGCCCATAACCCCTGTTTCTCACTATCCCCATGAATCAGGAATACCTCCCTCTTGCTTTGAAACTTGAATTTCATGGTCTTTCACATGATACGGAGGCTGATTTTTCTTGTCCCTACATCAGTTCTGGCGTTTGTATCCTTGAGGAATGGTCGCCCAAGTATGAGCGAGATCACAAGATCTCCCTCCATATCAAGGACTACGAAGTCCACTAATATGTAGGTATTCTTGACTTTCACCATTAACCTTTCCACAACTCCTTCTAGATATCTTATCATGGAGTCCGCCAGCTGAACACACATAGTAGTAGGGGAAATTGATGGATAGCCTAGCTTTTCGAATGTTACCTTGGGCATGATGTTGATGCTGGCTCCAAGGTCACACAGGGCGCGATCAAATTCATAATCAAAGATTGAACAGTTGATCACTGGGGTTCTGGGATCTTCTCTTATTGTGGCTGCTAACTCGCCCCACACACCTCTTCTTGGGCGTGAGAGCTTCTCTGCATAGCTGAGGGTGTCCTGCTAAGTGGCTCTTTCCACATAGCATTGATGACATTTACGCTCTCTAGAGTTGATTCGGGTTGCCCCAGAATCTTCCCTAGTTCAGCAGCAGCTGTAGCAGCAGCTAGTTGAGCCAATTGAGTTTCTAGCGCCTTGTTGAAACTCAGCTGGTTCTTCATAGCGGTGGAGAATCCGTCCATCTTGGCATGGATGATCTCCATAGATTTGTCTAAAGTGGTCAACTTCTTCCGAAGGGACTCATTGAT
Source organism: Panicum virgatum (assembly GCF_016808335.1). Lineage (NCBI taxonomy): Eukaryota > Viridiplantae > Streptophyta > Magnoliopsida > Poales > Poaceae > Panicum > Panicum virgatum. The sequence continues at coordinate 32,540,719 of NC_053144.1, read as the reverse complement.
CTTTGCTTGGCCGTAGACAAGATCTCTCAAGGTAGGCTGGTTAGAATTAAAAGAATTTGAATTCCCATTACCTCCTTGGTAGTGTGGGCAAGGTTGATTCCACCCCTAACCTCCTTGTGGACGAAACCCATTGTTGCCATTGAGGAATAAAGCTTCTTCTTGGGTTTCTGAGCAATTGTCGCCAGAATGTCCAGCATTCCAACAGACCTCGCACATTATGCGAGTTTCCAAGGCTTGAAGTGTTTGCAATTGAGCCTTATCTTGAGAATAATCCTGAAATTTCTTGAGGAGTAGATCAATCTTCATAGCGAGCATGTCGGCCTCCTTGACAGAATGCATACCTCGATGGCGCAGTTGGAATCGATCATCGCTCCAACCTTGGTTGGAAACCATCTTCTCGATCAATGATGTAGCTCTTTCAATGGTTAGCGAGAAGAAAGCTCCACCCGCAGCGGCATCCACATGATCACGGGATGATTGAGTAAACCCGTTGTAGAAGTTCTGTTGAATGAGCCAATTATCCATTCCGTGGTGCAGACACACCAGAATGTACTCCTGAAGTCACTCCCAAGCCTCAGGAATTAACTCATTCGATGCCTGCTGGAAGTTCGAAATCCGACCATGAAGAGCATTGGTTTTGCCCATCAAGAAGAACTTCGAGAGGAATGCCTTGGCACATTTGTCCCAATTATCCACAGCAGCCTTGTTAGCATAAAACCAATGTTTCTCTCTCCCCAAGAGAGAGGTCGGGAGGTCGGGAGATCTTGGAGAACATTGATGGCAAGGTGACGGAGGTCGGGAGCTCTAACCTTCAAGTACTCAACATGATGAAGATGCTAGAGACGCAAGTAGCCCAGCTCACCGGACGCCTATCTAGCAATGAAGGAAAATTGCCCAGGCAACCTCAAAGTCCGGAGACGGCAAAGGCAATTCAAACTCGCTCGGGAAAGGAGACCGAAGAACCTGAACATGCGGCGGGAGCAAGGAAGCCTAAGCCAAGAGTTGAAGTGGAGACCATCATCAAGGAGAAGGCACCTACTCCTATGCCAGAGATAGTCACCGAAGAGCCAGAGTTTGAGCTAGATGATATAGACACCAAGATTCTACTGCCAAGGCCACGATACCGCAAAGGTAAACATGAAGATGAGCAATTCAACAAATTTGTTGACATGGTACGCAGGTGGAGCATCAATATGCCGCTCTTGGACGCTCTACAAGTTCCGACGTATTCTCGCTACTTCAAAGACATCATGGGAAACAAGCATGAGATACCGCCAAGCACTGTCAAGCTAACCGAGGAATGTAGCGCGGCAATCGCTAATGAAGCTCCTGAAAAGAAGAGGGACCCCGGATGTCCTACCATCCCGTGTTCCATTGGATCTCTTATGTTCGAAAGAGCACTTTGTGATCTCGGTGCAAGTGTGAGTGTCATGCCAAAGAATGTGTTCGAGAAGCTACGCTTACCGGAGCCGGAGCCCACCGCCATGTGCCTAGAGTTAGCGGACAATTACATTCGCTATCCTTTGGGAATCGCCGAAGACGTGCCCGTGAAGATTGGAGAACACTTAGTCCCCGTTGACTTTGTGATTCTCGATATGGGAGAAGGGAGCAAGGCACCTCTCATACTTGGGAGGCCTTTCCTCAAGACCGCAAGGGCGAACATCGATGTTGGCAAGGGGGAGATAAAGTTTGACATCAATGGCACCACAAGCAAATTCAAGTTTCGTCCACGCCTCGAGGTATGCAACATGATCAATGTAAAATATGTTCCGCCTCACCGCCGTGTCATAGAGGAGAAACCAAAGAAAGAAGAGGAGCCGAACAAGAAGGAAGCGAAGAAGGAGATAGAAGTCGTCGCATCCATCGCGACAAAGAAGATCGCTGCACCCGTCAAGAAGAAAGCTAAAAGCCCGCCTGTGAAGACCAAAAAGACGACTAACCTAGAAGACAAACCCGCACCACGGATTGTGCGGAAGTGGGTACCCAAGACTGCAGCGCCATCACCGAGCGTTGGTCCGAAGTGAAGAAGAAGAAAGTCTAGCTATAGACTATAAGCGAAGCGCTTTGCGGGAGACAACCCGTTCGTCGAGTCAAGAATAAAGCTGCCGGGAGTTCAACCCGTTCGTCGAGTCAAGAATAAGCTGCCGGGAGGACAACCCGCGAAAGGTTTAGGTAAGTGAGTTAAGAATTTTGCTACGCAAGGACATGATAAACTTTTGAACAATTGGTCGTTTGGTCGAACAATTCAATTTGGATTTTATTCGCTTGGTCATTTTGATGTTGTTTCTTATTTTAAACCAATGACATGAGCCATCCTATGATTTATTTGCCTCTTCTTGAGAAAGCCACATCCAAAATTCCATACCCATTTTTGGCGACCGTCCTGTCCATGACGGCCGGACCAAGTTGAGATAAAACACACGAGTAGAGCCGCGCTATGTTTATATTACTTAAATTCTTGATGCGTAGGTTCGCACAAACATAGAGAGAATTTTCGGTTTCGTTACAATAGGACTAGAATTTTCCTAACCTTAATTATTCTCTTTTTCAAAAATCTCTCTCTCTCATTTTGGCAAAAATTAGAACCTAAACCCAAGACCCATGGTTGAATTCGAGATTGTTCGCTATCAATTCATGAAAGTGAACAGTTCCGGTGCAACCAAAATTAATGTAGTCGGGAAATATTTTTCGACTTACAAATGTAAAGATGTTTCAATTCCCCTTTGATTATTCATTTAAACTCATTGCATGCTTTGAGTCAATTCTGAAATTTCAAAGTTAGAGGAGGATTAAACACCTAAGCATGATTTGGAAAGGGTTTATGTGCTTGATTAACATCCATTGATCAAAGTGAGTTCACGGGAAGGAATTGTGCTCTCCACTCTCCACCTACCACCACATGCAAATAATTCAAAGGAGGGAGCAGCCATGCATGGGAAGGACATGTGATTTTCAGCAAAGATGGCACCATGTGATGAATGATGAAGCATGGGACAAGGTGAATGACACAAAGTGAAGAAATAATGTTGCAAGTGGACATCAAAGGAAAAGAAGGAGTGGTTCATGGGATTTGGATGGTGCAAAGCACCAAAGATGTATTGGACAGAAGCAAATAATTACACCAGGAAGCCACCAGAGAAAATTGAAGTCGAGGAGAGCCAGGAAACCAGTAGGCCGGCCGGCCTGGCCCCTTTTTAAGAGCTCTGGTGCTCCCCTTTGACAGGTGCACTCCTCATTCAATTCCTTGCTTATGTTCTTCAAGTTCTTCACCCAGAAACATCAGTTAGAGCCCTGAAAAATTCATCCACCAAAATCTACTCCAAAAATCTCAGAAAATTCACCACAATTCCTAGTTTGTTCCACTCTTCGATATATTGCTCTCCCGCCAGCAAGAAACCCCCGGTGTGTTTGTTTTTTAGTGTGTGCAGCAAGGAGTCACCATGAGTGGCCTCATGAAGTTCATCGCCGGGAGAAGGACGCGTTCATCAACATCCGACGCATCGGCAAGTTCTTCGCGAAGGCACTCGGTCTCCAAGTCTCCGCAGAGCATGGAGGAAGACAACCCCGCACCGAGGAGCGACATGCTGCTCCTTGGTGGGATGAGAGACCCGAGAAGCTCCTCCATGAGATTCACCGAAGGGATGCCACCTCCTCCACGGCGTTCGACAAGGTCATCCGCACCACCACCATACAAGCCCAAGAATTCAGAATACGGGTTTATTATCTTGTCGAAGGAAGAAGAAGAAAGGCTCAAGTTCATGAAGGGAAGGCTGCGAGCAAATTATGATTTTGATGATGAAGCATTGGAGAAGTTGGGATTCCATCATGACATCTATGAGCTCTTGGAAAACATCGGTTGGAAGTTATTTTCCGACGGTATCACGGTAGACATGCAAGAAGAAGTGACTCTGGAGATGTTCATGACACTAGAAAAAACAACGGAAGTGGTGGATGATGAAGAAGTTTCATGTCTGAAATTTTGGCTCAAAAATGAAGAAAAAGTCATCACCTATGGAGAAATAGGGAGTTTGCTCATATTCAAAAGTAATACATATGAAATGGTGCAAGTTGAAGATGGAGAGCTTGATGAATTTTGGACAAAGATAGCAAAAGATGTCAACCGCCAAAGGAAGAATATAAGTAATGTGACCCTCCAAATATTCCACTCTTGGTTGAGCAAAAGAATTCTCGGGAGGATGAGAGAATCGAAGGTCACCGACCAAGAATTAAATTGGATGTATGCTGCATTGGTGAAGAAGCAAGAGATTGATCCCACCTACATCATGGTTGAAAGGTGGATTTGTGAAGCATCATCCAGCACGGGAGAAGTTGGTTCGGGGTGTTATCTCACAATGATAGCCCGAGCCATGAATCTGAGGTTACGAGTGATCCAAAAATTTTATGTCCCGGGAAGAGATATTGGGATTGAACATTTGAGCCAAGACCATTATATCGGAGGGGATGAAAAGAAGGGATTCACTATTTCTGAGATGGATATTTCCCTCCCCGACCAAAGGCTGAAATTATTTGCAAGAGGGAGGACTGATTGGCGAGTTGAAAATATTGGAAAAAAGGTGAAGAAATTAAAGAGAGGAAGGTTAATTGAAGAAACATCGGCATCGGCACAACAAGAAGACTTTGAAGTAAACCTTCCACCGCCAAGTTCCGCTTAATGGAGGAATGAATTTCAAGGCGCATCAAGTGGACAAGGATACCCGCAAGGATGGACGAGTCAATGGGAAGGAAACCAAGAACAAGCATGGGGGCATGCTGCGGCGCCCCACCATTTAGCAACTACGGCTACCCACCCTCGTCATACCAAGGAGAGATGCCCGACCCGTCATTTGGAGCACAATATTTTGATCTCCCTCAACCGGAACAAGGAATGAGAATCATGGGTGCCTATGCAAGAAGAAACATGGAAGATATAGGCACACAACCCAACTAGAAGATGGAACCGCGGGAATAGCATATCAAATGGGACTTCTAGGCTTGGCGCCACCAGAACAATTTAATGGAGAAGCATTTCAGCAGTATTATGACCAAGGATACAACGCAAGAGCTAATCAAGGAGAGTGATCGACGACAAGACCATGAATAAAATGCTCGCACGTGTGGTTTGGATTTTTCTACTTCTTTTCATTTATTTTCAGCATGTGTGCGTAGCAATTTTCTGTTTTATTTATTTCAGCATGTGTGCAATTTGCTTTCTTTTGCTTTCATCACCATGATAAATAAATGCATCACCTACGCTTTAATATTATGGTTAGTAATGATGATAGAAAGTTTGTGCCATGTTAAAATATGATTATCGTTGCCGCCTTGTCTACTTTCTTGTGCTTGGTTTATGCATGATTAAACTAATACTCTCTCTAACATGATCTGAAAATTAATTAAATGCCGGCTAATTCAATTGTGGAGGTTATGATAAATTAAGACCCATATCTTTTATTCTTGCTCTCTTACTTAAGCTTGTCAAGGAAAATTTATTTTGGATTTAATCTTGAGCTAACTTTGTCAATGATACATTTTGCAATTGCTCTACCCTTCTACAAGCCTAAATGATATATCATAACAAACCATAGAGCAAGGATTATTTTCAGGTGAATTAATTTAGGATTTATCTTCTTTGATACGAGACTAAGAAGCTGACCATTCCGTATTTTTGCGTACCTCTCTTTTTGCTAGCCATTCTATCCATGCATTGTGAGTTTTTATACCGGGAACATCGCAAACCTCGCTGGATATCCACCCTTAACCAAAAACATCTTTTTGTGAAACACCTCCTTGACCACAACCTATATATTGAGTATATATTTATTTCGATGGCAAAACAGTGGAATCAAGAGCAAAATTCAGTAAAACATAAGCTTGGGAAGCATCAAAGAGTTCGCAGAAGAAAAATCCGAAGAAGTGGAGGCTTACATGCAGTAGGCCGGCCGGCCTGCCCCTTTTCCTCCTCTGTTGGCTTCAATCTTTCACGAGGAGATGCTCCATTGAATTCCAAAGTTGAGTCCAGAGAATTGATAAATGTTTTGTGCACTCACTCCATCAAGTTACCATCACTTCATTGCTTGAAGACAAGCAAACGCTCAAGCATGGGGGGGAGGTGGAGTAAGTGCATTGTGTTGCCAATGATTTTGAGGAGCAAAAAGAAAGAAAGAAAAGAAAAAAACAAAAAAAGGAAGAGAAAAAAAGAAAAAAAAATGAATGATGATGAAAAGCTCCTCGGTCCCGTTTGCTTCATTAAACTCCAGGTACTTTGAAGATTATTCTATACTCAATTATTCCAACCATGTGCAATCCAATAACAAGGACTTCAGTTGTGCCTTGGGATCAACCGTTGCCATTTGCACATGTCCACCATCTAAAGTGTGTGTTCCACTCTCTCCCTCTCCATAAAGAAATTATTTTCCAATGGTCTTTTTGACGAGTCTCCGTAAATCCATAAGAAGTATTTCTTGTTTTGATAATATCTTGATTATAATATCTTTTGTTAGGACTAACCTTTCCAGAGCTCCAAATAAAGCCTCACACATACATATGAGAGAAAAAAGGAGGTAGTTCTAGCAAGTTTGAGAGACAAGATGAGCTGAGAGTTTCCATGAGCAAATTGCAATGAGGTTTAAATTGTTGATCTTGGTTTAGCATTACTTATGGAACTTACTTTCTTAATTTGGAGACTCGTTTAATTTTGAGAGCATGTGCTTAATAATTGTGGGGAAGCATTCAACTTGTATCTACCTTCCACATTGAAAAAGCTGGTTACAACTTGAACTATTAACTGCAAAATATTTTGGGAGCATTGTGTTTTCTCGTATATGATCGAGTGCAGGGATTGGACACTGAAAGGCAGCGTTGATTTTTATCAAAGACTTACTCGAGGACGAGCAAGGTTTAAGCATGGGGGAATGTTGGCGCTCCTTAAGTATCCATTTTATCTCCTGTTTAACTTTGATAATGGCATGAATTTAATATCAAAATCACTAACCATCCTAACCTCGGCCCAATTATTGGTCGTTTTCGCGTTTGCACATATATTTTGGAGGTACTTGGTTTTTGCAGGTTTTTGACCAATTTTGGAGCATGAAATGACGAGGCCCACAATCACGCGATGACACGAAGAAAGATGAAGGCCAAAGCCCGAACAAAGGACCGAAGGCCAAGATGATTAGAGGCCCGTTCATGCACATCCACCCTCCAATGAAGCCCAAAGGACAAAGCCCACAAGATAAGATCAAGATACTTCGGGGCTAAGCAAAGCAAAGAGGTATTTAAGGAAGGATTTTCCATCCTATCCTTCTCTTCGAAGAAATCTCGTAGATAACGACGTCTAATGGGGTGCAATCGTGAAAGACATAAAATCTAGAAGATTCCAGGAGACTTGGGGAGAAAGAAGAACACGAGACGGCGAAGGAATGAGCTAGGCCGGCCGGCCTAGGCCCATTGGGCCGGCCGGCCCAGCCCTTTTTTAGGTCGGTTCGACCTCCCCTTTGACCGAGGGTTCCCTGAGGCTATTTAAAGACCCCTCCCCAAGGTTCACACAGAGATCAATTCGGGAGACGACGCCAAGGAGCAGAGAAGATAGAGGGACACCTCTCGGAGAGCCGAGGGTCGTGCTAGTTGTCTAGAGTTTACCCTAGCCGATGTGGGAACCTTGCAAGGAAGACCACATCGGAGTTCTGGAGCTAGGATCATCAAGATCAAGGTAGGGCCCCGGTTGTGATCTTGTGATGTACAATCATTCATGGTGAAGTTATTTGTGATTCCGAATGTTTAGCGACCATGTTCTCTCTTTTGATTTTGTTCTTTTCTTTGGGTTTGCTTCATCCTAGATCTATTATCGAGATAGATCGCTTAGCATGATCTTGTAGTCATGGTGACTAGAGGTGCATGGCGGAACTACCAAAGGGGGTTCGACTTGCTTCAGGGTACTTTTGTCGAAAGGGGTGGCGTCGTGACAGGCCGTTGCCACTAAGTAGGTGGGGGTATCGAGGGATCGGATTGGAGATTTTGTGTTTAAAGATGCTTTTCATTAAGATTCACATCTATCTTACTTCACTACATCTAGCTGGAACTACAACATATGCATGATCTAGGTGATCTAGATTGGTTATCTCTAACTTTCTCTTGCTACCTTCGGTGTTTGTCGTTTATAATGGATTAGATTCGTTTTTCACCATCTCAACACAAAGGAATCTCTATGCTAGTAGATTTTTTCTTGTCTCTTTGGTTCCGTGGATTGATAAACCTTGGGGGAATACTCCAAGGGAAAAGCTACACGAAACCGTGCGCTTGCGGTATGTAAATCGGGGGCGCTAAGGAGCATCAACACAAATATGTTAGTCTCAAAATCACAAACCATAGAATGAACTCCCCCTAAATGTGTGCATTTAGTGTTTGAATCACCAAGCAAAAATATGCACAATGTTTTTGACAACAATGGGATGTTTACCCTATAGTTTGTGTTCATGGTACATAAATGAAACACATACCTCATGAAGTTCATGTACCATGAAGGGTAACCTTGTGAAGCTTTCTACACACTTATCAAGCCATGTAGGTTGCTCATGGGTTAGACTCATGACACAAGCAACCTACTATATATAACACTAGGAAATGCAATGCATGCAAACATCCTAGCAAGAGCAATGGAGCTATATGATGTTTGAATTGAGTCCTAGCTACCATTACCTTATGGGAGACTTGGGCAATAAATGTCCAAGCTGTGAGCTTAGCTTATTTTGGCTTGAATCTTCACTTTAACTTGTAAGCTAAGCCTCCAAATCCCCCTATGCCATTCTTGGGCTTCAAGTCTCCTTTGGAACCCACACCATTTGAGGCCCCTTCATATTGGTAATGATTTCCTTGGGCACCCAAATGGGGCGGTTCCAACTCCTTTTCTTCTTCCCAATCTTGTGAGCAACCACCTTGCTATTGGTCTTCTTTTTGATCACGTAGGAGGTGCTATTGCTTTTGTTCCTCCGGTTGGGCTTGGTGTAGATGAGAGAACTCTTGATTGTTAGCTTCTTCTTGTTCTTCTCATCCAGAAGCTTTTTCCTTAGTTGAGGACACTTGTTGGACTTGTGGCCTTCCTTGTGGCACTTGGAGCAAGTCACGGTGGACCCCTTCTCAAGCTTCTTCACCATGTCTTCACGGTTATCTTGAGAAGGTTGGACATTGCTTTCCATGCTTTTGCCTTTCAATCTATACAAGTCCTTCATGAGTCTTTCCACTTCTTGCTTGAGCTCATCATTCTCCTTGGCAATGAGATCATCACATGATTCTACAATAACATTCTCATTGCATTTCTCATAGCAAGGGTTAGAGCAAGATTCATCAATTAAATCAATGCAAGAAGTTGAAGCATCTATCTTAGAGATTGGAATTGCGCAAGGGATAGTTTGCTTCATTTCCAAAAAGTCAACATTATCATTAATGCTCTCTAATTTTAATTTGAGCTCTTCATGCTTCTTGCTAAGCAATTTGAATTTGCACAACAAATTTTCATAATTTGTAGCAACAGAAGCATTTAGATCATTAAGAGCATTAAGGCTTTTGATTTCTTTAGATTGCTTCTTAATAACTTTTTGGTGCTCATGAACTAAGTCAAGAAGTTCATCAATTGAAGAAGATTTGGAGTCAACATCACTTACATTGCTTACCATACCTTTAGCCATGAAGCAAGTGTTGGATGTTGATCCCGTGCGGGTGGTGAATTTCTTGTTTGATTTATCACTTGAACTTGTGCTTGATTCTTCACCACCGCTTACCCATTCACCAAAGATGGCAAATGATTCATGTTTGGGCTTCTTCTCCTTCTTTTCTTTGTTCTTCTTGAACTTCCTCTCAACCTTCATGTGTTGATGGTGAGGCCCATCCCTGAGGAAGACCATATACCCCATTGAATTGATTTTCTTCAAGTATTTGTTCATCTTCTTCACTTGCTTCTAGAGGTTTGGGTTCATTGGCTCTTTATCATCATATGAGGAGCTTCTTGCCTCCTCCTCTTCTTCCTCATCACTTGAGCTACCTTTGATAGCCATCTTCTTCAACTTCTTGAGTTGCTTGCATGCAAGTGCGCTATGTGTTGGTGAAGAAGGTGGTGCTTTTGGCTTGATGTCGTTGCGTAGCTCATGGGCGGTTATCTTATTGAGGACTTGATTTGGTGTCATGGTCTTGAGCTCTTTCTCATATAGAATTGTTGTCACCAAATCATAGTCCGGCCTTCGTAATGAGTGAAGGATCTTGCGAATGAGTTCTGTATCTCTAATTTGCTTCACACCTAAAGAATTGATCTCATTCATAAGAGTGTTCAACCATGAGTACATAGTTTCGGCATTCTCATCATCAAATTGCTTAAAGTTATTAAGCCTATCAATGAGAACATGATATCTTTCATTGGCAATATCCTCGGTGCCCTCATGGTTCTCTTTGATAGTCTTCCATAGCTCATAAGAATTTTCACAGGCATACACACGATTAAACATATTATCACTAAGAAAAGACAAGATTATGTTTTTTGCAATCACATCATTTTGCTTCTCTTTTAGCGTTTTGAACTTGATTCCTTCACAAACGATGTTCCAAACTTCAAGGATTTTCCAATATTGGTAACCCGTGCCATCGAACCATGGAGCACTTCTAAAGGGATCCATCCCTTCCCTCTAAGAGCTAAATCACTAGGTAGTGAAGCTTACCGATCTAACGAGCCGGTAAACATAAATTTGCCAATAGAATTGGCTTTCTTTGTGAGAGAAGTGAGTCCCGGCTCTGATACCAATTGAAAGTGATCGGGTGCCGGTGAGCCACCAAATGCTCCAAGGGGCCGACGCACCGTAATGCAAGTGTGGTTCACTTTAGAACCAGCCACAAGGCACAACACCTTGCTTTCACGCTCTCTAAAGAGCTAATCCTAGCACTAACACTCACAAAGCTTGTGCTAAGCCTAAGGATTTGATCAATATGCACTTGGATGGCTTGGAGGTGTTCTTGGATGTGTATGAGGTTTCTAGGAACTCCAGCAAGCTTCAAATGGCCGGGGGAACACATATATATAGGCCTCAAACTTGAACTAGCCATTTAGAGCCATTGGGCACTTTTCTGCGTAGGCATCGGAACTTCTGGTGCTCAGGCATCGGTTCTTCCGGTCACACTGAGCTCCGAAGTAGCCGTTGGCTTTTCTAACACAGTTGCAGCGACTCCAGGGACCATCGGTTAAACTGATGCTAGGGCGTCGGTTAAATCGGTTACACTTGATCTTCATGTAGCCGTAGCACTTGATCCTTTTCTGCTGACGTCATTGCACCGATGAATTTCTCCGGTGGGCATCGGTTCTTCCGGTGATGAAGGTCTGGCTGCTGCGCACTTGACATTGTCTCTATACAATAGTACGTTGATTGCATCGATGCCTCTGAGTGACCCGTCGGTTAAACCGGTGATACTGAGTTTTCCTTACTTGGCGCAGTATGCACGTCCAATTGCACCGATGCAAGGGTGTCGGTGTATCCGGCAACCATCGTATAAACCGATGGTGGGGCATCGGTTTAATTGGTGCAGCTGACTCTGCATCTTCTCGTCCAATTCGTTGCGGCGATCATTTGGATCCTTGAAATATATTCTATCTCTGGGTTTTCACTATTCTTTGGCACCTTTACGACTGATTGGACTTGTCATCTTGATGGTGGATTGGGCATGGCGTCTCGATGAGGGATTGAACATTGCGCCTTGATGATGAAATAGACGTATTGAATCACTTCCATGGGACCTAAAAATCCTACAAGTGTCATCTCACAAACTCGTAAGTCCCGCTGATTATGTTGTCACTCAATCAGCAAAATCACAAATAATGGCCTAGATGGGGCCATGTTCCTTACAAGGACCTTTCTCCATACCTGATCAGGTTGAGGTCTTATCGCCCATACCTGGAGAAGTAGTAGCGGTCGATGACGTCTTGTTTGCGCCACACCTTTTTGGTCTTCTTTGATGGCGTAGTCGGCGCAGAAATAGGATCCTCGGATGTCGGATAGACGATTTCCATATCTTTCCATACTGTATTAGTGATGAAGTCAGGGATCTTCCGGTCATCTTCCACTGGCTTGGTTGGTGGAGTATGAATCTCCCAATCCTCCCAAGCTGGCTTGGAAGGGGAGTTATAATCTTGATCATCCCAACCGGGTTCTGCCCATAACCCATGTTTATCATTATCCTCATGAATCAGGAATACCTCCCTCTTGCTTTGAAACTTGAATTTCATGGTCTTTCCCATGATACGGAGGCTGATTCTTCCTATCCCTACATCAATTCTGGCGTTTGTATCCTTGAAAAATGGTCGCCCAAGTATGAGCGGGATCTCAAGATCTCCCTCCATATCAAGGACTACGAAGTCCACTAATATGTAGGTATTCTTGACTTTCACCATTAACATTTCCACAACTCCTTCTGGATATCTTATCGTAGAGTCCGCCAGCTGAACACACATAGTAGTAGGGGAAATTGATGGATGGCCTAGCTTTTCGAATGTTATCTTGGGCATGATGTTGACGCTGGCTCCAAGGTCACGCAGGGCGTGATCAAATTCATAATCAAAGATTGAGCAGCTGATCACTGGGGTTCCGGGATGTTCTCTTATTGAGGCTGCTAACTCACCCCACGCACCTCTTCTTGGGCGTGTGAGCTTCTCTGCATAGCTGAGGGGTGTCCTGCTAAGTGGCTCTTTCCACATAGCATTGATGACCTTTACGCTCTCTAGAGTTGATTCGGGTTGCCCCGGAATCTTCCCTAGTTCAGCAGCATGTGTAGCAGCAGCTAGTTGAGCCAATTGAGTTTCTAGCGCCTCGTTGAAACTCAGCTAGTTCATCATAGCTGTGGAAAATCCATCCATCTTGGCATGGATGATCTCCGTAGATTTGTCTAAAGTGGTCAACTTCTATTGAAGGGACTCATTGATCTTCACTTGGCCGTAGACAGGATCTCTCAAGGTAGGATGGTTAGAATTAAAAGAATTTGAATTCCCATTACCTCCTTGGTAGTGTGGGCGTGGTTGATTCCACCACTAACCTCCTTGTGGACGAAACTCATTATTGCCATTGAGGAATAAAGCTTCTTCTTGGGTTTCTGAGCAATTGTCTCCCGAATGTCCAACATTCCAACAGACCCCGCACGTCATGCGAGTTTCCAAGGCTTGAATTGTTTGCAATTGAGCCTTATCTTGGGAATAATCCTCAAATTTCTTGAGGAGGAGATCAATCTTCATAGCGAGCATGTCGACCTCCTTGACGGAGTGCATACCTCGCTGGCGCGGTTGGAGGCGATCATCGCTCCAACCTTGATTTGAAACCATCTTCTCGATCAATGATGTAGCTCTTTCAATGGTTAGCGAGAATAAAGCTCCACCTGCAGCGGCATCCACATGATCACGGGACGATTGAGTCAACCCGTTGTAGAAGTTTTGTACAATGAGCCAATTATACATTCCGTGGTATGGAGACACCAGAATGTACTCCTGAATTCACTCTCAAGCCTCAGGAATTGACTCATTCGATGCCTGCTGGAAGTTCGAAATCTAACCACGAAGAGCATTGGTTTTGCCCGTCGTGAAGAACTTCGAGAGGAACGCCTTGGCACATTTGTCCCAAGTATCCACAGCAGCCTTGTTAGCATAAAACCAATGCTTCGCTCTCCCCAAGAGAGAGAACGGAAATAGACAGAGCCAGATGGCATCTTACGATACACCCTTGATAAGAAAAGTACTGCAGAACTCCAGGAACTGCTGGAGATGAGTGCTGGCATCCTCATTGGCCTTGCCACAGAAAGGGCTGGCATGTACCATCATAATGAGACCCGTCTTGATCTCGAAATTTTCCCCTCCGGTGTTAACCTCGGGCCCGGTAGGGACCTGGTTAGCAGACAGAGCAGAGTAATCACGGAGTGTCTTCTGGGCCATACCTCTAGGAGCTGACGATAATGCGATGACTGGTTCGGCCGCCGAGAGTGATCTCTGAGGTGATACGAGACGAGCTTGCGTCCTCCTCAAACGTGACTCTGGATCAGAGTGAAAGTTTTGCGGCAAGTCGATACCGGTCATACACTACCATGTTTTCATATCAACAAAGACAAGAAAACAAAGCCAAGTTAGCCTGTTTAGCAAGCGAATACCAATTTCGATTTCGTTCACAACTTTGTGTATATACTTCAATCTGTACCTTCCCCGGCAACTGCACCAAAAATGCTTGTTGGCGCCTACCAACGTCACCACCGAAAAACAGCGATGACACCCGTAGACGCCAATAGGGGTGGCAGTATTTCATGAACCACGAATAAATCCGCAAGCGCATGGAATACCACTGTAGCATTTTACCCGGGAGTATACCGGGGTGTCATTTATATTTCCGCAGGCAAGGCGGTGAGTGAAGAGATATAGACTAGTTGATGAACTTTATCTAGATTGGATACTCTCATGCATAAACAGGGGTAAGATAATAACATGGTAGGAGGTAGTGTGACACACACACAAACTACCCTCTTGGATAAATAAATAAAAGATGCTCTAGGCCGGGAGCAAGGCAGAAGTCAGAGCTTGAGTCAACTGTGCTAGGCTAGCTATATCTATACTTTCTCTTTGGTTAGCTCGTCAGAGATTAAACTGCACAACAGGTAGATCGCTATCGAAGTAACGGGAGGAGCCCGTACACCCCGGCGACTTTATGTACCTCCTACCCCCCATACCGAACGTGGAGGATTACTCGGGCTCAGACAGGGCTGTCACCACCTACCGGCTACCTCTACAAACCGTGCGTATAGTTGACATCCAGCAACTCTTAGCTAATCAAGACACCATGTCTACACTAGTAAGGGATACTCTAGCGTCCCGCGCGGAGCCCCTACCCTCCGGATGGACAGACATCATACTAGAGCAATCATACGAATACTGGAGTAGTTGATAGAGTTCTAAGAACAAAAGACTAACCATCTCCAGCACAGGGCGATCATGCAATGCAAGCATTGAATAATAACGCAACAATATCAAGATGCATATATCCGATAACTCAGAACATACTTCAAGCAGATATCGGTAATCATAGTCTAATTCTATTACAAACAACCGAATATTACAAGAGAGAGCTAGAGATGAACCCATGCCAGAACTCTCGAGCAACTCCGGCGACTCGATGACTCCTAGACTTCTCCTAAACTCCACTAAGCCTAAAGACTATGCAAGAAGTGCAAGAGGGGAGAGGAAGTGTGGTGTTAAGAACGGTTAAGGTGGCTATTAATATATATATATATATATATGCTATATGTTTTTCTGCAGGTACACTAACCACAGTTCCACAGGTTAAGAACGGTTAAGAATCATCGACTAGATGCTATAGGGAGAGACGTATCTATATGTTGCCACCGAAATTAACCACGTAAGGCCAAAGATATTTGGCCATTATTTTTGGTTGTGAGGACGATAGAACGTGCATGCATTGTTAAAACTTGAATGTTTTAATTCTTGTTTAAATGAGTAAATGTTTTGAGCATCTTTCTAAGAATCTTTATAGTGCTTTATCTTGTTTGATTCGTTAATGAGAATCTGGTGAGTGCCTTGTTCTAAAACCTCAAGTTTATTAACCTTAGGAAATGAAACTAGTCGTGTTTAGCTACCTTAGGTAGGACCTTTGTACCCTTGATCTTTGTTCAAGGAGTTTCAAATGATCAACTAGCCTTGTTGTAGTTTGATCATTCCTGAATTTTTATGAAACCCCACGTTTCAATGAATCAGAATCACATCTTTCCGCAATCTTTTTAAAGCCATTTCAATAACCTTTTATTATCATCTTGCCATTTGATCCCTTGAATTAGATGGCAGAGCTTTGTTTTCAAGATGATCCTTGTTACAACATTCATGCCATACACATATCTATCTTACTGCCTGATGCATTACCCTTGATAGACCACAAGCATCAAGCAAGTCTGACGTTGGCACCTTAGCCACCAAGTAAGGTTGAAAACCTTTTGGTACGATCAAAGGTGTCAAAATTCACCTATCTGATTCCCCAGTCCTTTTCTACTCTCGAATCTCGGGACCAGATTCTTTTTAGGGGGGAAGGCTGTGACAAAATAGTTTTGCAAAAGGCAAAATTTCAAATTTTCTGAGGGATTAAAATGTATATTTTGTTTTTCACTTTTACCCTAAAAAATGCATTTATGCTTAGGGTTACCCTTGCAATTTTAAAACTTAAGTGGTGTTCTTTTGTATTTTAAAAGATTTGACAGGTTTGAAAATATTTCAAAATCCTTTGATCTAGTGAAAATTTGCACAATAGGAAAGTTGTAGATCTTGAAAAGTTACACAACTTTCATGTTGAACACTTTTTCATTTGAGCCATAGATCAACAGGAAATTTTACTTTTTAGTTCAGCCCCTGGAAGTTTGGAAAATTACAAAATCAACCTTGCCTCCTTTCTTCCTCCTCTGACCAGAACAGGGGCACCGCCGTCGCCGTTGTTTTTGGCCGCCACCACCGTTGTCGCCGCCGGACTCGCCGCGACGCCTCGGTTCTCCATCCAACCGACTCCACGCGTCGCCCTGAAGCCCCCGCCGCCACCCCAGCTGCCCCTGCTGGCCATTCGAGCGTGCGCCACGCCGCCGCACCGCGCCAGCTCGCTGGTCTGCCACTGGAAAAAGGCAACCCTGCCACAGGAGCTCGCCCATGGCTCGGAGACACCTATATCCCTCCCCTAAGGTGCTCATCTTCCCTGCTTTTGGGTATAAAAAGCTCCAGCCAGGCCTCAACCTCTGCATCCCCAAGCCGCCGGCCACCATTGGCGCCGCCACCCACCGGCCGCACATGGAACCGCATCTCCACCCCAGCCCTGCTCAAATCGAGCACCCTACTAGCTTACTCTTGTCCCATAGAAGCTTCCCAGCCTGGCTGCCTCCTCCACCCCTCGCCGGAGCACCGCCGTTGCGGCTCAGTCCGCCGCCGGCCCGCTACTCACTGTGGATAGCCCACTACAGGCCATCCCAAGCCCAACCCGAGCCACCTACAGGTGCGCACGAGCTTCCTCTACCTTTCCCCCACTCAATCCTTCGCCGCTGGGGTCGGACCTCGTTGGAATTTGGCCGGCCAGGAGCTCCCCACCGCCGGCCATGGCTGAAGGACCTGATTGCTTTGTTTATTTTCTTTCTAGGGTCCTTTCTGCAAATAGTCAGTCCCTTTTCCTTTTAAAACTCTGTGAACTTTGAAAAATGTAGAAAAATCAAAAAAATGTCAAATTAATTTTGTTGTGTTCCTCTTAACTAGCTCTATGACTTTGGTTACTAAAGTTTGTATGAAACTTTATATTGTGTGCTCTAGTTTATTTATTAGCAAATAAGTGAATTATTTATATCTTTTTTAACCATAGCTTTGTTATGCTTGATTTTTGGAACCTAGTATCCTTTTGCCATGTATAGTTTTGTATGAAATTTGAGGTCCAAATGCTTGATTTTTGCTCGTTATTTCATGTGCTTTGTTTATTTCTAGCATATACACATGTTTATTTTATTAAAACATGTTTTTGTTAATTTCTTAAAGTCATCTTTTTACCATGAGTTCTTCTGTTCATAAATAGTTTATGGTAATTTTTGGAAGAATTTTACTAGTATCTAGCTTAGATATTTAATTTTGCCTTGAATATAGAACTTGATTCTTAAATAATATTTCCTCACCATGGAAATTTATGAATTTATTCTTGAAAGCTACTTTTGGGTGATATCTCATGCTCATGAAGTTTCAAAACCTTTTGAAACTTGATATGCCTAGTTTAGAATGTGTGTTTTGCTAAATTACAACTTTTTAGTGATGGAAAGCTATACTTAAGCACTTCACTAAATTCCAATTACTGCATTGCATATAGAAACAATCTCATTAGCTGACGGAACATACAAGCTCATCCAGGAACTAGACGAGGATTTCTCTGAAGCTTAGGCCAGCGTTGTTAAATTAACTGAAGCCCCGAACTCTGATTCGGAAGAACCAAAGTCCACTGACTTTATAGACAATACTAAAGGCAAGCCCCAGTGCATAATTCTATTATTTTAAATTATGCCACTTATAGTTACTCTTTACTTTTGCATTTAAGTTATTGGAGTTGAGTGAAAACCTTAGATGCATAATCCTAGATACCTATTGTTCGAACACTAGAAACAGAGTTGAAATAGATTCTATGCTAATAGGACTGGTAAAAGTCGGGTGATTGCCTGTCACTCGCGAGCTTATAGGAGTTGATTGTTTACTTTCTGCAATCACTATAAGGACCATGGACGGATTTGGTTACAAGCTTCATATTGAAATCCATCTGTGTTGATAAACTTGTTAAGGCCGCAGTGTGTGGTAGTGTTGATTAAGCGTTTGAAAGTACTAGCCACATGCCGTAAATATGGTACACGGCAACCCTAGTAACCAATCGGCCCGGCAAGTGGACATACCTCCCACTCTCTCTTAGGGATAGGATAAATAAAATGGATGTGGGATGAGGATGGTGCCCTATTAAACAATGTAGCGCTACAACTACGACTATGAGGGACGAGGTGGGTGCCCTATAGTCGGGGAGGCTGGCCCTGATCCACGAACCGGAATGAAAGGCAAACGGTTGCTTGGGAGTGACTCAACAGTGCTCCAAGTGTGTGTGTGTTAGGTTTACCTTGCAAGGATTGAAATTCGATTCGAACTGTTCCGCCTCTCACAGATATTGAGACTGCTTAATCTCTTTGCCACATAGAGTAAGAAGTGAAACCAAGATGATACTCAATCTTGTTGAATGCAAATAATTTCTCTACCATGTTTATGTAGTTAGGTGCAAACCTAGAATGATTAATAAAACTAGAACCTGAAAGCTAAAACTTGAAATTAAGGACATACTCTTTATTATTTTTCAGCAAAATAAACTCTAGAGCTTTCACAAACCTTGCATGTCTAGGTATGTTATATACCCTTAGACGGGTCAGTCCTTCTAAGTATTAGTATACTCAGTCTTACTTGTGACTTTGTTTTCAGGTAATCTTTTCGAATACTTAGAGAGATTGACATCATGTACGGGCTTCATCATGATGTCATATATCATCACTAGATATCGTTTTCTTTTCCGCTGTATATAAACTCTGAAGAACTTACCTATTTTCAAATTTCTAAGGTACCCTGTTCGAATCCTCAAACTCAGTTTATAATAACACTTACTATTGAAGTGGTGTTATAAAATTTGTGGTTATTGTAATATCTGGGCTCACCTTCTCGTGAGGTATGTTGTTTCGATCCAAAATACAGTGGTGTTATCGGGATTGAAAGCGATCGTGTGCTCTAGCCTAAGAGGGGGAGGGGTGAATTAGGCACTATTAAAACCTTAACCTATGGCTCCAACTAGTTTGCACAAAACTTAAACTAAAACAAGTTATCTAGATGTGCAACTACGGTTCACCTTAGTGTAAAACCCTCATCCCAAAAAAGTTTTGCAACCTATAGCCAATCCTAGAAAGATACTATACTAAGAAAGTAAAGGCACACAAATTGCAATATGAAATGCTGAAGCTTAAATAGAGGGATGAGAGGAAGCGAACTCTCGACACGAGGATTTATCCCGTGGTTCAGATTGCCACAAAGGCACCCCTACGTCCACGTTGTTGAAGCACTCACTAAGAGTATCGCTTCCCGGCAATCAAGTCTCTCCTGTGAACACAATCACGGTCACCTTGATCCCGATCTTCACTAAGGGAGATTGCCCACGAAGGAGGGGTCTTCGTCCCCCGCACAAAGTTGTCGACGCCGCTCCAGACCAAGCTGGAGGGTCATTGACGTGCCGGCGAGCCACCAAGGCTCCAAGGATGCCGGCGCACCGAGATACACTTTTGGTTCACTCTAGAACCAGCCACAAGGATCTAAACCTTGCTTGTACACTCACTCAAGAGCTAACCTTGCACTAACACTCACAAAGCTTGTGCTAAGGACTAAGGATTTGATCTTTATGCTCTTGGATGGCTTGGAGGTGTTCTTGGATATGTATGAGATGTCTTGGGACTCCAGCTAGCTTCAAATGGCCGGGGGAACACATATATATAGGCCACCATGTCAAGAGAGTCGTTACTAGCCATTGGCCAGTTTTTTGCGTAGGCATCGGAACTTCCGGTGCATAGAGCATCAGTTCTTCCGGTCACTCTGCGCTCTGAAGTAACCGTTGGCCTCTCTGACACGCTGCAGCAACTTCAGGGACCATCGGATGAACCGATGCTAGGCCGTCGGAACTTCCGGTGACACTTGTCCTTCATATAGCCGTTACACCTTGCTGACGTCATTTCACCGACGCATTACTCCGGTAGCCGTCGGATCTTCCAGTGCTGAAGGCTTAGCTGCTGCATGCTTGACATCGTCTCTGGAACATAGTATGTTGAATGCACCAATGCTTAACTTGGCCTCGTCGGTTCAACCGGTGCTTCACTCTTTCTTCGCTTGATCTCCAGAGGTGCTCAGACTTGCACGGATGCCAGGGCGTCGGATCTTCCGACAACCATCGGATACACCGATGCTTAGGCATCGGTTAAACTGGTGCCCCTATTTTCTGCCAAACTCGTCCAATGCATCACAGCGATCAATTGGATCCTTCAAATTTATTATATCTCTGGATTTCCACTATGCTTTGACATCTCTACGGCGGATTGGACTTGTCATCTTGATGGTGGATTTGACTTGGCGTCTCGACGATAGATTATACATTGCGTCTTGACGATGAATTAGACATGTTGACTCATATCCATGGGGCCTAAAAACTCCTACAAGTGTGATCTCACAAACTTGTTAGTCCCATTAATTATGTTGTCACTCAATCACCAAAATCACAAACAATGGCCTAAATGGGGCCATGTTCCTTACATGGATTTTACCCGACAGATTGTCATATTACTCCGTTTGAAGTGCGTATTAGTTGTTTCTTCTATAATGGTTAGGTTTAACGCACTTTAGTCGGATTAGTTTTGGCGGTTCTGCCACAAAATGTATAAGGACTTGTCGCCACAGATACAACGATGCAATGTCTATTCATCGAAGGAAAACACAAGACTAAACAAAACCCTAACCCTAATGTGGCGGCGGCTACTGATTATATGATGGTTGGGGTGTGCATAACCCCCTAGCCACGTCCATAATGGACCCCAACACGCTACATGGGCCAACAACCCAAAAGATGATGTCGCAGCACCGTGACAGATTTTGGATGTCCTCTTATTTCGACGATCCCCGTCAACTGTGAACGAATTTGGGCCTGAAACTGGTGCCATTGCAAGCTCTTTGAAATTATCTTTCCATCCATATAAAGAACGTTTAAAACGGACTCCGTATGCGACTTGGGCATCATTTTTTATGTGGGTTGCTCCTGAACTCCGAGGTGGACTCGAACTTGAGTTATTTTAGGCCTCACCTTGGCGACTCAAATCAGATAAGCTTGGGGCCTCTATCTCTATTTGCATATCCATGCTGATATTTTGGGTCTCTATACCATTCTCTAATTCTCTAATTGTGGTCATACCCATGGAGGACATGTCCTCGTCACGTCCGGCGTCGTGTGGCACGCCGATGGCGGGTGCATGTTTCTTGCTACTCTGAGCGAGAACCACGCCGGTGGAGCGGGGGCGGTTGCCGCAGGCGGCTGTGTCCGGGGCAGGCGTAGCACAGGTGGGCGCCGATCATAGAAAAAAAGAATTTGCATGTGCAATGAAATGTGCAAAACACTTTTGGAAATCTCCGAGTGAGACACCACGGAGTACCCCCAGCTGCCAGCCAAGGGCGTGCGCCAGGCCAATTGACTCAGCGCAGAAGGAAAGTAAATGGAGAAAATTAGCAATTAATCAACCAACATGATAAGAAAAGTAAACAGAGTAAGAATAGAAATAAATGATATACATGCAAAGGTTATACGAGGAAAGCAATAAGTGGACACAAAAGATGGGTAAATAAAAATGTTTAGTGATTTTTTTTTTAATTTTTGGGTAGATACATTTTTCTTCTATCATAAAATATAAAATTGGTCTTCGTCCTCTTTCGTCAAATCTCTAAAACTCTTCCGTGAGAAGTGCGATGGATCTAATTTTAATGAAAAAGATTTCAATTATTTTAACAAAAAACACGTAAAGGAGAGAGACCAGGTCGTGGGCCCCGTGCTACTCCCTGTAGCTCCTCTCTCTCCCCATTCCAGTCATTCCTCATCCCAACCCCCTCCAGGCCTCCCCACACCAGCGAATCTCCCAAACCCCGGCTCCCCCGATTCCGAATCCCGCCCAGGCCACTGAGATATCAGATGCCGGCGGGCGGCTGCTGAGCAAGAGGAGCGGAAGCGGACGCGATGCGGGCCAGCCGACCGGCGGTGCACCCGGTGGAGGCGCCGCCGGCTGTGGCGGCGCAGGCGCAGGAGCAGGCACAGGCACAGGGTCATGGGGAAGGGGAGGGCGTCGCGCACCCGCGCGGAGTGCGGATGAAGGATCCGCCCGGGGCGCCGGGAACGCCCGCGGGGCTGGGTCTACGTCTCGCGCAGGCCTTCTTCGCCGCCGCCGCGCTCGCCGTCATGGCGTCCACCAACGACTTCCCGTCCGTCTCAGCCTTCAGGTCCGACGCATCCCTTTTCTTTTGGATCCCCTCTCCGCCTCTCGTCCGAGGGAAGTCTGAGCTGACTTCTTTGGATTGTTTGTACGGCTGGATTAGAAATGCTAGCAATATCGCACGTTTCTTAGCTTGCGAGATTTCGGAGCCTTCAGCTTCAGCTTTCAGCGGAGTAATCGTATTGGTATTGATAGTTGCGGTTTATTGAAGCAATTTTGTGCAAGGGGTTGGGCAATGGCGTGATGTGTTTGATTGAAGGAAAAAGTCTCCGTAACCCCCCGAACGTGTGGATGGTGGATCACATCACCCTGTAACCTATAAAACCGGATTTCTTACCCTCTAAACTAGTGAAAACATTCATCTAACCCCCTAAGCGTACGCTTGATGATTAGGGAAGCTCAAGAGGCTTTCTTTTATCTAGGAAAGCTAAATCTTGACAAGTTTCGCTATTCTGGAATCTTTACACATGGCCTAATTACCTAGATTTTCCTTTGGCTAACTGCATGTGGACACATAGCAAATGAATAATTTTCTCAGTAAGCTTACATTTCAACATTTGAATCAGTCTTGAAGTGCAACCGGCTGCTGCTATTTCATTGCAACAAGAATCTGATTAGGCTGTGCGTCCATGGATGTGTTGGTCATTCTAATAGCTCAGGCAGCAAGTTTTCTTTAGTTCATACAGACTGAATGGGGCATCACCATTTTATTTTTATATACACGATTACAAGACTAATAGAAACAATGAAGAGTCACAGTAATCTAGCATGTTTTTTTGACCTGGGAGAGTTATCAAGCCTTGGTTTTCAACTCTGATTAGATTATTTGTACTATATATAGTATATTAATGTTACCTTGTGAAATGGTTTGGGAGATGATGGCATGATGTTTCTGATTGAACTATATTCAGAATTTCTGTTTAATCAAGGAAAAGGAATCCTTGAATCTTGTTCCATGGCCTAGATTACTTTCAAACTGCATGCTCTGATTTTGAGAGTGATAAATCTGCTCATTTAACTAGCTTTCGATTTGTCTTTAAACTTTGTGGACTATTTAGTTCTGATTATAACTGGAACTTGAAGATTTTTGTGTATATGAATGTTCCTAGAACTCATTCATTCGTCATTGTTTCTTTGCTTTAAAATACAGATTGAGTTTAGCAACAAAATCTTGGCCCTGTTTGGTTCACAACAGCTAATAATTAGCCCCATCACATCGAATGTTTGGATGCTAATTAGAAGTATTAAACGTAGATTAATGATAAAAACCAATTCCACGCGAGACGAATCTATTAAGCCTAATTAGTCCATCATTAGCCAATGTGTTGCTACAGTAACCATATGCTAATCATGGATTAATTAGTCTTAATAGATTCGTCTCGCGAATTAGCCCTAGACTTCTGCAATTAGTTTTATAATCACCTCATGTTTAATCCTCTTAACTGACATAAAAATATTCGATGTGACAGGGCTAATGTTTAGCCCCTTGGATCCAAACAAGGCCCTTGTTTCAGTTCACAAGACTAATAGAACAATAAGTAGTTCTTGTATCACTTAAAAGCCTTACCCTGTAACCAGTGTTTCCGCAGGGATGACACCGTGCAATTTCATTTCTGATAGGACCTGATGCTATATAAACTCTGGGTATAGCTTTTTGTCCATGTTCATGTCTTGGGCTTCCCCTTCAATTGTCACTGTATGAAATAGGTAGCAGAGATGTGAAGAGCCTTAAGCCTCAGGAAGAGGCCTTTTTCCATGCTTTTGTTAGTAGATTAGTGTTCCTAGATAAGCTAGGAATATATGTATTTTGGCGTGTGTGTTTTTTCTTGAATAAAATGGTCACTGCACTTGCCTAATTTTCCGAAGAGAAATTTTGGTGGTTCAGTGCGATAAATATTTTTACATGTTTTCTATTTTTTCGCATATTGAAAGAGGGCATGCTTTTTGAATGTGACATGACCGTTTCTTTGTTATCATGTTTGCTTCAATTATTCTTGCAACACTTCAGATTCAATTAATTAATTTTATTGATATAACAATACTGCTGATTAGCTTTAATCTAGTTGGCTGATTGTAAACATGTATGTGAAAATAGAAGATAATTTGTGCATGCTTATTTTTCTAGGCATTCGGCGTCCGGCGAACCCTTTTCTGTTGCTTAACATTTTTTGGTATCATGTTACAGAATTCGGAACACTGACGGTGAAGTAGCAATTATACCAATGCTTTATCTTTGAGGAATACAGTCCAAAGTCTATATAATGTTATTTCAAAAAAAAGTCTATATTATGCATTGCAGATGTTTCCTTCTATTGTTTCTTTATCGTCTTAACTAGCATAATACTCACTATCGAGAATATTAATGTAAGAACACTTCCTTTTTCTAGTGATACAGCACATACTTCAACTATCAATAAAAGTCAAGATTTCAACCTCTAAATAGAACCTCAAATTAGATACCCATGCAAATAGCTACATTGCATAAACTACTACATTTTTAGATTGATGTGGCATCCCACTTTCCCAGCTAGTATATTAGCTTAATTGAAGTGGCTTGGTGATGGATCACGTTTTTAGGAGTGGAGAGTTTTTTAGTTTGTAAAAGGTGAGCATGGGTGGTGTGCTAACTGGGTAAAATTTGGGGTGATATTATCTTCCAGCATGATAATACCACCTTGGAATAAATACCTCCGGTCACAAATATGTGATGTTTTGGCCGTTGACAGTCTCCAAAACACAACTTTAACTAATACTCCTTGTAATATGTTTATAAAACATAGCAAGTGTATACTTTTAGGTTTATGAAATCACTTATCAAGAAAAAATTTCTTATCATTTTCAAATACAAAAACTTGACACACAAATAAAAATTGTAACCAAAAATTGAAATGATTGACTGCACACAACTAAATAGTCATTTATTGGTGGCTGGATGGAGTATATGTTAACAGTTTGTTTTCACATGTTTTGATGGTTCTGGGCTAGGTAAGGATGAAAACGTTACGGATATTTTCTGTCCGTCCATCCGTCCGATCGAAGGGGTTCATAGACTAAATGGAATAGACCGTATCTGTAACCGGGTATTCAATATTCATACCGTATCTGTATCCGAATACTCAAGTGGGATATACGATATGCGAATAGGATGGATATCAATATCTGGCACATTTAACACTATTCGTATTCGAATGCGAATCCGAGTAAAAATAAATATATGTATTCCTATTTGTTTATATTTGTCCATATCTGATCCATTTTCATCCCTAGGGCTAGGTACCAGAAACCTGCATGTTGGTTCTCATTTTCTGATGCATTTGTTCCTAGGCTTCTAGTTGATCTTCTGTAGTTTTAAATCATAAAAAATATTAATATGCAATTTAGGAATTAAAATTGTGGTGAACAAGGTGAACGTACCAGCCAGTTTCTGGTTCTGGCCTTGGTTTGGGTACATGTGCATGGTTTTGGGTGAAAATGGATTTTCGCTAGTTGAGTGGTGATGCTGACTTTTGTTTTTTTTTTTGCTGAAGATTTATATGTATTTGTTTATTTATTTTGCTACAAGATTAACTAATGGTTTTCTTTTGACCAGCTACCTTGTCGCAGCAGCCATTTTGCAGTGCTTGTGGAGCCTTTCATTGGCATTTGTCGACATTTATGCACTTCTTGTCAAGCGATCTTTAAGGAATGCCCAAGCTGTATGTATTTTTACTATCGGAGATGGGGTGAGTCACATCTTTTCAGTCTACCTGTAAAATTTTGGTCTATATTTGGTGAATGTTGAAATGGTGTAGACATATCAACAAAAAGACAGTGTTACATTAGTTTCTTTACCTGTAAAAGAAACTATCTTATTCGTGAACTGTATAGTTAATAACCGTTTATATTTGTTTGTAGATCACAGGTACACTAACCTTGGGTGCGGCATGTGCATCAGCAGGAATTACTGTTCTCATTGGTAATGATCTCAACATATGTGCTGAGAATCACTGTGCAAGTTTTGAGACTGCCACAGCGATGGCTTTCATAAGCTGGTTTGCACTCGCGCCATCCTGTATCTTGAATTTCTGGTCGATGGCCTCCAGATGAGAAATATAGGAGGTTAAAACATAATTTTGGGTGGTTGCTGCACCAGATCGTGGCTTGTGACAGCTACAATGCTGTGGTGGTACAGCTAATTGTAATACAACCAGAAATTGATGATTGGATGTGGAATGTAGCTTGTGGTCGAATTGTCTGTACAAAATAGGGAGTGCCTTTTTTTCAGATTGAAAAGGATTGTTCTGAAGCTCTTCAGTTCATCCTTTTCCGTTAACATGTACCTCCTGTGAGGCTTGTTGCATTGTAAGCTTAATGATGCATATATGGCTTGAGATCATGGTTTCCATGATCCTTATTGTAAGCTAGCATCATGCATATATGACTCCTGATGATGGTTTGCCTTATTTCTTGTTTTACCTTATTGTAAGCTAGCATCATGTATATTGTTTTTGCTACATTTGACAGGGCATATAGGTTGCATTTGTTCTCAAACAAGATTTGTTGTGTAATATTGTAGAGCTTTGATGAAGGTGAGTAGGATGAAGATAAGATTTACATTAAAATTGTAGAGTTTGATGAGATCTAAAATTGTTTAAGATGGCTTCTTCATTTGAGATCTTTAGTGACCAAATATTTGATATACTTTCTATATCTATTTTAAACTAATTATGTATTTTGTCAAACGATCTGGATGGAGATGTGCCTTGTACCAAAGTTGAAGTTTCAGTGTTCAACAAGATCTAAAACTTGACATTCTTTTCATTTAAGATTGTTTATATTCCCAAATGCTTTGTTTGGACCCATCTTTGGTCTGTGGGCTCCCTGTGTTGGCTTGTGGGTGTCACCCTGCAAATGGTGTGGGTTTAATGGGTTGGGTTTAAATATGAAGTGTATTTGGGTGGGTTGAAATAGATTGTATTAGATAATGGGATGGGGTGGAGAAGGTTCTATATAAATACGGGTTGGGATGGGTTTAAATGAATTCTTTGTGCAGAGCTGGACTCTAGAAATAAAACCTCGCGTTCACACTATAAATTTTTATCGAAATTGACCGAAATTTATTGGAGATCACTCAGTATGACTGGCAGTTATTTTGTGCAAAACAGTGTGGTTAGACCTACATGTGAGCCCTATGTTAAGAGCCGGACTTTGGAATTGAAACCTCGTGTATACACTATACCAAATTGATCGAAATTTGTTGGAGATGACTCAGTATGACTAGCAGCTATTCTGTGCAAAGCAGTGTGGCTAGATCTGCATGTGGGCCTCATTGTAGCGAAAATGGCCTCTCATGTCATATTTCAATATAATATTTTGGTGATTGATATAGACAACACAACACTTGACTAATATGATTGTTAAGATGATCATTATCAGGTATTTAGGTTCAAGTGATGACAAAGAGAAGATAGGCGTAGCTAGGCTCGAAGGGCCGCCCCTACGGTGGTTCCGCTAACCGATTGAAGAGACCGTGATGAAATCCAAGTCAAAGAAATCAAGACAGAGTTATTTTAGTATCACCAGTTGAACCGACGCTGAGAAAATCACATACGTCGGTGCCTTGACTTGGAGTTCACCAGGAACTTTGGTTTCGCCGGTTGAACCGATGTTAGGGAAGTTGAATACGTCAGTGCAATGGATCCAGAAGCTGAGGCAAAGTTTATACACCAGATGAACCTACGATAGGGTCTTGGTGAACGTCGGTGCAGTTGTCCAGAGAGTTTGTTTTTTCAGAGTTCACAGAACAACTACACTCACCGGTTAAACCGACGCAGCATCGGTTGATTGCCCGTACACATAACGGCTAGTTTTTGAGGCGGTCAGTTTAGTATCACCGGTTGAACCGACGATGGCTATTGGAGGTGCATCGGATTAACCGGCGTTAAGTATTTTTCTGGCAGCTTTTCTCCAACGGCTATATTTGCTTGTGCTGCCTATATATACCCCCATGTCCGGGTCATTTGGGAGTGCTGGAGTTGCTGAAGCCTCATAGAGCATCATTGCACATCATATAAGTGTAAGCACACTTGTGAGAGTGCTTAGCACTTGTTTAGGCTTAGCTCTTGAGAGAGCAAGCTTGAGAGAAGTCTTGCTGCGGCAAGCAATCATTGTACTCGTCGTGTGACCCTCCGACTTGGTGTGGAGAGGCAACAACACTTTGTGCGGGGAAGGAGACCCCTCTTGGTGAGAAGCTCCGATAGTGAAGACGGTGCCGTGAGTGACGTTTCAAGAGAGATGGTGGCGGTGGCCTTGTCTTGGTGACTTAGGGTCACTTAGCCTTTGCTTGCCGGGAGCCTTGGTGGCGAACGCAAGACGGTGATCAAGCGAAGAGACTCGGCATCACACTTGTTCGTGTTGGACAAGTGGCCGTGGACGTAGGGAGGGACTTGGTGTCTTTACGGGAGTTTGCATATTCTCTCCCTTACCTCTTTACTTACCGTATTACGTTTCCGCATTTGCTCTATCTTGCGTGCCTTTACTTTCCTAGTTAGTTTGATTAGGATTGGCTATAGGTTGCAAGTCTTTTAGGGGTAAGTAGAGAGTAGCATAGATAAACCTTAGTCATAACTAGCATGTGTAGGACGTGTTAGATTTATCTCATGCAAATAGATTGAGCCCTAGGATAGAAAGCGATTAGCGACCCTATTCACCCCTCCCCCTCTAGGGTCGGACACCCCGGTGATCCTTACACCCATGTTAAGAGCCGGACCTTGAAATTAAAACCTCATGTTCACACTATAAAATTTGTTGAAGATGACTCAGTATGACTGACAACTACTCCATGCAAAGCAGTGCAGCTAAACCTACACATGGGGCCCATGTCAAGAGGTGGACCCTGGAATTAAAATCTCGCGTTCACACTATAAAATTTTATCGAAACTGATCGAATTTTTTTGAGATAGCTCAGTATAATTGGCAGCCACTCTGTGCAAAATAGTGTGACAAGATCTACATTATAGATTTTTTTTTGAGAAACAAGTTCTTATTGGGTTGTAACCATAGTTTGGCTAATAGTTTATTACATTATGTGCTCAAATGTTTGGGTTGGATTGGTGTGTGGTGGTGGTGATTTGGAGTGGAGTGGGGTCATATAATTTCTCTCATTCTGAATAGAGTGGTGTGGGTTTCCTACCCATTTGCAGGGTGACGTGGGTGTACCCTTAAAGTTAAGTGGATTAAGCATGTCATTTGGCCCTTGGATCCGTCTGCTTCTGGTTTTATTGGAAGTGTGTTTTCTCTTGGGCTTGAGCTAATTTTCTTCTAGATTCGGGCCCTCTAATTCTCATGCTCGTGTAGCATGCTCTGAAATGTACTTTTGGCTTTAGTTGAGCATGGTTTCCCTCCTTATGCAGACACAGTCTCCTAAAACTAGTGATTCATCAAAACTTGGGGAAATGATTAGTATTAAACTCCTATCTCTATTATGGTGTTTACTTTGCCACTGTTCTTTGCCAGAGTTGATGGTCAGATATGACACTTAAGGACTGTCAACAACACCTCCACACTTAGTCTTTGCTTGTCCTCGAGTGAAAGAGAAAGGACTAAGGTGAATGCCACTCCTTGGATGTAACCTGCATACAAGTTATTCCAAGCTTCCTCCAGTCCTGTGAACTTTGAAGTGGCTACAATGCTTTCTTGGGTAATTAAAGAATGGAACAATGCATACTTCAGGTTCCTAGCCCTTCCTGCAAAGGAACTTGGGTTTTAGTTTTGAAACAAAAGAATAGTCTTACTCCTCAAATTGTTCTCTTGAATCACTTGTTTTGTTTCAGATCCTCACCAAGGTAAAGATGCTGTTGTTGGTATTTTGTAACGTCATGAATAAAATTCGTAAGCGCACGGATACCGCAGCAGTTTTCATCCGGGAGTATTCCAGGGTATCGTATCCATTGAGGAACGTGAGTATACTATCTACGAGTTCAGGTTCATCCAAAGACACACACTTGTGTGGGAGAAGTAGGATAGAGAGGACTTCCTAAGCTAGAATCTATGCTTAGAGGAAGAAATAACTTCGCAATAAACATCGGGCGACTGGTTTCCTCTGGCTTAATTATGCCAGTTGCTCCAGCAATAACTGCTCTGTTATGTAACCGAACGTGGAGGGTTGCTAGGGCTCGGACAGGGCTGTCACCACCGGCCGGCTACCTCATAAACTGTGGGCGCACGAAACAACTAAGTGGTAAAGTCTAGCCTAGACACCATGTCTACGCTATTCCGTACTAATCCTAACCCTGGCAATGATTATCCTTCTCTATCCGGAGTCTTAAGCTAGGATCAAATGCTACTCTAAGCATACACTCAATTCAATAGAAGGCAGAAGAGATAACTTGCAACTAAACTCCAATTCTAAATAAGAAAGTCTCGAGCACTTACAACCGAATAAGCATCCGTCGAGATACAAGCGGAGAAGAGTGCTGACAAACCCGGCATTTCCCTGACTCCTCCTATTCTCCTACACTCCTAGGTTGCCTAAAGCATCTAGGATGAAGATCTTCAAGCTCGAAAGGAAGAGAAGAGGTATGAGTTGTGTGTGGTGTGTATCTCATTTCTTCACCCACTCCCTTATATTTATAGGAGAGAGCCACGGATGAGTGGAGCTTCTTCTGCAGCTAATCCTTGGTGAACTGACTTAAGCATCCAATGGTGAACCTCAACGTGTTAGGATTGAGTCGGCGGGCCCCACTAGGCCGTCGGCCGACCAGTTGGTCGGCCGGCCACCCAGTGGGGCCACCGACCTTCCCCTTTGTCATGGTAGGCTGTAAACTGGGCCCACATGTCATTGGCTTGGATATATATTTTGTCATGTCAATTTCCTATGGTGGTGGGCCCTCTAATCCATGTTATGACACGTGCCACACTCTAATTCGTCGGAATGTCATGGCTTGGATCATATCACACCGTTTTACTACAAATTTAGCTAAAAATCACCTGCACACATTCTCGAACACCATCTTTGGAATTCGTCAATAAATAAATCTACCCTTGCATTTATTCCACATTATGGTTGAGTTTTGTGCAGGAGTTGACGGTCAAAATGAGTCGTTAGTGACTGTCAACACCAGGAACGGTGAAACCACTCTAGTTTCGACCGAGACTGCCCCTGGTTTGCCTCCTGGCTACCCAGCTGGCCGCCTGGGCATGCGCCACCCATCCTAGACCATTTGAACGACCGCCACAACACCCCGATGCCGTCAGACGCCATGGCCGACGGCCGTCGATGCGTCCGACCTTCCCTAGGCTACATTGCCCCCCCAGGCGAAGCAAATGAGCTTCCTAGCTCACCCTTCTACCCATTTTGCGCCTATAAAACAAGCCCCATCCCCCTCGCGCGCGCCGACCAGTCTGCCCACCTGCCATAGCCACCGGCGAGGTCATCTCGCCGTGGCGCCATCGCTCCGCCCCCACATTCCTAAATCCTAGCATGCCACTAGCTCGCCCTCGTTCCCGTGAAGCTCCAAGGCCTAGCTGCCCCACCCCATTGCCGCCTGGATGTCACCGCCGCAAAAAAGCTGCAGAAAAGCAGTGTTCTTCCCATATGGTGTAGTGAGGATGACAAAATCACCCTGCAGGAAGCTTTACTGTGCCAACTCTCTGATTTCCCTTGTAAATATCTAGGGTTTCCTCTTTCTCCTTACAAGCTAACTAAGGCACAAGCGCAGCCAATCATTGAGAAGATAGCGGACAGACTTCCAAGTTGGAAGGCCGACTTGCTTACCAAAGCTATAAGAATGATTTTGGTACAGTATGTTCTCACCTCAATGCTCATCTACATTCTCATGGCACTTGAACTTCCACCTTGTGCTCTGAAGGCAATTGACAAAATAAGAAGAGAATTTTTGTGGAAAGGTAGGAAGGATGCTAGGGGGGAGGCACTGCTTATTAGCTTGGCCAAAAGTCACAAGTCCAATATTTTTGGGAGGCCTCGGCATCTCAGATCTCCAAAACATGGGATGGGCACTAAAGCTCAGGTGGCTGTGGTTGCAGAAAACAGAACCTGAAAAAGCATGGGCCTTCATACCCATACAAGCTTAGACTCAAGTCCATTCTATCTTTACGATGGCTATTGAAACAGTAGTAGGAAATGGCAGAAATTCTCATTTTTGGACGGATAACTGGCTACTTGGTCAAAATTTGAAACAAGCCCTACCACATCTTTTCAGTGTTATAGTAGTCAGAGCAAGGAAAAGAACTGTTTATGATGCAATAACTGATGGAAAATGGATCTCAAATATCAAAGGTGCATTGAGTGTGCCGGTCCTAATTGAATATCTGCACTTGTGGGAGCTTCTCTCCAATGTGGTGCTTCAGCCGGAGGTAGAAGTTACACATATTTGGAAATTCACAAATTCTGGCCAATACTCCACCAAATCAGCCTATGAGGCTTTGTTTATTGGGGCCACTCAATTTAGTCCTTGGGAAAGAATTTGGAAGAGTTGGGCCCCAGGGAAATGCATGTTTTTTATGTGGACAGTGGCTCATGATAGGTGCTGGACAGCTGATAGACTTGCACGACGAGGCCTTAATCACCCTCCAAAATGCCCACTTTGTGGCCAGGTTGGAGAAATAATAGACCACCTATTGGTTTCCTGTGTCTTCTCCAGACATTTTTGGTTCAGCATTCTGCAGTTATTTGACTTGCAAACTGTTGCTCCACAGCTGGATAACCAGGATTTTATGGAGTGGTGGGCTGGGGCAAGCAACAGGTTTTCTAGTCAAGATAAAAAAGGAGTTAACTCCATCATTATTCTCGGAGCTTGGTTAGTTTGGAAGCACCGCAACTACTGTGTTTTTGATGGAGGATCCCCTGATCTGTCCCGTGTCATTTCTTCTTTTAGAGAAGCAGCTCAGCAGTGGTCTGTAGCAGGGGCCCAAGGAGTTTCCTATCTCCTTGCCCTAGCTCCTGCTTCCTAGTTGTTCTGGTCTGGTGGTCTGGTCCTACTCTTTTCTCCTTTTTTTAGAAAGACAATTTGAGTGTGTTCTTTAGGGTGTGTTACAGACCCTTTAACCCTGTAACTTTTTTTCTGGTTTGGGAGCTCTTTACACTCCCCTTTCTTCTTAATATATTGATGCGTAGCTCTCCTGCGCGTTCGAGAAAAATAGATTTAGGGTAAATTTTTGTAGTTTTGTTCTGGATGTTCTAGGGTAGATCTATGCATGAAACTTTTTCTATGTTCCTAGAATACTAGAGGATCACCACTGTCCAAGTTTGGTTATTTTTATATCTGTGTAGCTAGAGTTATGATTTAATCCTTAGAAATAGCACTATATCATGATAAATAGTTTTTGCATCTGGATAAATCTGAAAACTTTACCATTGTTTAGTCTTGAGAAGATAAGCTTCCATGCAAACTTTGAGAGACAAAAACTTTGTAGAACTAGAGATATTGTTTGCTCATGATATCACCTTGCTTAGTTTGTTATTTATGCTCTGGTCTTTATACTACATGTTTATATATGAGAGTTGCACAGGATGTGTGGATGCTGAACAGAAAGTTTGAGCATATTTACTTAACAGATTCTAGCTGGAATATTTATGCATATATTTAAAAGATAAAATGCAATACTGAAGTTATAGATGGTTTTAAATGCTGATATTTGTACTGTAGCTTGTTCATGCTTAGAGTAGGCTCTGATAAAAATTTGAGACCCAGAAACACTCTAGCACTATCTATACATTTTAGTCTTGTTATATGTGAGTTAAGTTTGTCGATTTTTTTTGGTTGAAATCCATTTCTTTCTGCACCGACTGTAACTGGGCTGGATATCAGTACTCAGCTCGCTCCGCGCCACGGGTGGCGATGGCACCACCGCCACC
This sequence comes from Panicum virgatum, assembly GCF_016808335.1. Classification (NCBI taxonomy): domain Eukaryota; kingdom Viridiplantae; phylum Streptophyta; class Magnoliopsida; order Poales; family Poaceae; genus Panicum; species Panicum virgatum. Next base: position 32,506,257 of record NC_053144.1, on the reverse strand, counting down.
GCCGCCGCTGCCCACCTCTCCGCCGGTCCAGCCAGCCCCCGCCGGGCGGCCCAAGCTCCTGCACCGCGCCGTTGACCCCTTCCCCCTCGTTCCCGCGGCCAAGAAGGCCCTGCGCTGGGAAGATCTGGTGGAGCAGTGCCCAGATTCGTCGTTGTCCCCGCCAAGATCCGGCCAGCCCCTCTTTGATTCGATGGAGTTTGTGGCGGCTATGCCTTCGCCCAGTCCACACAGCGCCCTTATGCCTTCGTACGCAGATGTCATCAGGCAAACTTAGCCCGCCATCACATCGCCAGGCTGCATCCACCAAACTCCGCACTCCCACCCTGCCGCCATTACCCCGATGCGAAGGTGTGCGCGCACGCCTCCCCGGCGTTCCCCTCGCTTCGCCGCGCCAGCAGGGTCGTGTCCCAGCCATCAATCGCCGGGGCCGGGATGGACTCGCGTCGTACGAAGGTGGGGACATCTTGGCGCCTCGCCGTGGCTGTGCGGCCGGCGGCACGACAGGAATTCTAGCCACCCACAGCCATCCGCGGCGACACGTCAAGGGGCGCATTCTTGGTGGCCCAGGGAGGTTGGCGCAGCGAAGCAACTCCCACCGCGCTCCAACTCCGCAGCGCTGCTGGCATTCAAGAAGCTAACGGCAGGGTGCTGCTTCATCTGCCTAGCACCTGACCACCAAGCTTCCCACTGCCGTGACCCAGTCAACTGCTTCTCTTGCTGGCGCTCGGGGCACAAGGAGGCTCGCTGTCCGGTGTCCTGCTGCTCCGCCTTCCTTGTCTCGCCGTCACGCTGCAACTCGGCGTCCTGCTGCTCCGCCTCCCTCGTCTCGCCGTCATGCTGCAACTCGGCGTCCTGCTGCTCCGCCTCCCTCGTCTCGCCGTCACGTTGCAACCTGGCGTCCTGCTGCTCTGCCTCCCACATCTCGCATCATGTCTCGCCGTCACGTTGCAACTTGGCGTCCTGCTGCTCCGCCTCCCACATCTCGCATCACACTGTCGGGCCTCCACCATCACCTAGAATCCACCAGCGCCACGCGAGGAGTCCCTCACCAGGGCGGCGGTCTGCCTCATCACGACACCCCGCGCACCCCCCTCCGCTTCCATCGCACTCTGCGTCGACTAGGATGTCGCGTCTGGGGGACCCCTGCACCCAGCCGGCTGAGGACTCCTTCTTCGTCCCTTCCTCCTTCGACCTTGAGAAAGAAACCCAGGAGTGGGAGGGCAAGACGCTCGTCGTCATGGCCATGAGCGCGCCGGCTTCGATAGGGGTGCGTGAGGTGGAGGCCGTCGTCCTCGACGAGATGCACCTGTGCAAGGGCGACGTGATCGTGTCCCGTCATCAACCACAACCCTTCCTCCTTAAGTTTGCCAGCCGGTGTCTCGCTGAGGAAGCCACCGCGATGGGCTGCATCAAACACCATGGCGTCGTTCTCAACGTCCAGCCGTGGCGGAGCCTAGATAACGCGCTGGGTGAAGCCATGCACTTCAGGGTACGCCTTTGCCTGAAGGGTGTTCCGGTGCATGCCTAGAAACCGGAGCTCGTTGAACGGCTGATTGGGCTAACCTGCGCGCTGGAGTGCTTCGACACCAACTTGCTGCATCCGGACGACACCAGGACCATCGACGTCTGAGCCTGGATGCCCAATCCGAGCAGCATCCCCAAGTGCTTGTGGCTGGTCATCACCGGCCGCGGGCACACGCCCTCATCGGTCACCATCTCTGTGAGCCCACCGGCCCCGAGGTAGAAGGGCACCAAATTCCGGGTACTCATCCACCTAGAATGGATTTACGACTACACCTCTGCTATTGCCGACCACTACGCCAACGGAGCGTTGGAGGCAGAGGAACCTGAGCGGAGGAGGCTCCCGTGGCACCGCGGGGCCGTGGACGGCAAGCCAGCGCCGGTACCTGCTCCCCCCCTTCAACGTCCCACCTCCTGTCTGGACGGAGAGGCAGGACCGGCGGGTGGAGGAACATCCGGGCTCTCGCCATGCCAGGAAAACCGGCGGGGAGGCTCATCGGTGTGACACCGGCCGGATCGAGGCTGGCAGGGACGAACGTCGTCGCCAACAGCCTCAGAACAACAACGATCACCCAGAGCATGGTTGGGACCAGCACCGTAGGCGCGATGAGCTCGACGACGACGACGGCCTCTTCTGAGACCGTGACTCTCATGCCTGCTCTATCCATGGTGTGAAGGGTGTGGGCCAGGTGCCGGGTTCAAAGAGCGGGACCGCTCCCCGCCACGATGCCACTAGGGCACAGATCGGGGAAACAGATAGCGTGATGTGTCACCACTGGCTCTGGTCAACAAGCTGCCCGCTGTCAAAGAACTCCGAGTTGAGAGCGACTTTGAGCTCCTGTTTCTGTGACAATCCAGGTTTTAAGAGTTAAAAATATAATTTTGTGTTGATTTAAAATTTTATACCATGATTTCATAGCAAGGGTATTTTTGTAATTTTGAAAAAGTTCAAAGTCCTTTTTACAAAATAGTTTTGCAAAAGGCAAAATTTCAAAATTTATGAGGGGTTAAAATGCACATTTTTTTTCACTTTTACCCTCATAGTAAAAAATGTATTTATGCTTAGGGTTACCCTTGCAATTTTAAAACTTAAGTTGTGTTCTTTTGCTTTTTAAAAGATTTGGTGGATTTCAAAATATTTCAAAATCCTTTGATCTAGTGAAAATTTGCACAACATGAAAGTTGTAAATCTTGAAAAACTATACAACTTTTATGTTGAACACTTTTTCATTTGAGCCCTAAAACTCTGGGAAATTTTGTGTTTACAGAAAACCCCCTAGCCTCTTTCCTTTTTGCAATTAGGTCCACCCACAGTTCATCTTCCTCCTCTGCCAGGAAACAGGGGCGCCACCCCCTCGCCACTGTTTTGGCCACGCAGACCTCCCTGCGCCAGCTGCTTCAGCGCCGCCCCATGCCTCAAGTACAAGCCCCCGCCGCCACTAGCACCACATTTGCTGGCTCCTCGCATGCCTTCCACGCCGCCGCAGCACGCCACATCGCCGGCTGCCCACCGGAACATGCCGCTGTCATCAATTTTGCCATCTCTCCGGCCAAGTTCATTCCCGAATTCCTTCTCGTGCTCATCTCTTTTCTTTCCCGGCCTATAAATAGCCCAGTCGAGCCCTCATCGCCGGTACACCATCGCCGTCCTCCATTCCCAACTCCGGCGACCTCTGTCCATCCTCGATCCGCCACCACAGTGCTGTTCCACCCCTTCCAAGCACCCCAGTAGCTCCATCTTGCTCTAGCGTAGCTCACCAGCCCCTCCCCTTTGCCAATCCGTCACCGGGAACCCCTCACCGATGGGCTCCCCGTCCGCCGCCGCCCTGCTCGCCGTGGGTAGTACAGCTCCAGCCATTCCTCACCTCTCGAAGACCACCTACAGGTTGCTCTCAATGTCCTCTTGCCCCTCCCCCACTTTTTCCTCACCCCCAGGGTCGAACCTCGCCGGAATTTGGCCAGCCAGGAGCTTCCACCGCCGACCATGGCTATGAGGACTGGATTGCTTTAATTAAATTCTTTCCAAGGTCCTTTCTGCAAAGTTTTCAAATCCTTTTTCAATTAACTTTGAAAAATCCTAGAAAAATGTAGAAAAATAAAAAAATGCCAAATTAATTTTGTTGTGTTCCTCTCAACTAGCTCTATATTTGGCTACTAAAATTTGTATGAAAACTTATATTGTGTGCTCTAGTTTATTTGTTAGAAAATGAGTGATTTATTTATATCTTTGTAACCATAGCTTTATTATGCTTGATTTTGGAAGTTAATATCCTTTTGCCATGTATAGTCTTGTGTGAAATTTGTGGTCCAAATGCTTGACTTTTGCTTTTTATTTCATGTGTTTTGTTTATTTCTAACATATACGGTTTCCCCTCGATGTCACCGTTTTAGATCCGTTTTTGTTCGTTCTTATTGCGTTAGTTTTGTTTAAGCGTAAGCTATCGTTTAGTAGTGCTGTTATATCATAGTTCTTGTTTTAAAAATAAATATAGAATTAATTCAATTAATTTTCTTTATCTAGTGTTTTCAAATAAAATCCAATTAAGTTTTTACTCCAATTTTCGTAATTGGTGTTAACTTGATTAATATCAACTCAAATGTGTATATAATATAATTTGTTAGTTCCACACGAATTATATAAAGTTGTGCGTTTAGATGTTTTCACATGTTTCATTCAAAATAATTATTTAATTAGTAATTTTGACATAGATAGTTAAATAAAATTGGACTAAGTTCTAATTCGTCTTTGCAAATAAAAATATAATATGAGTTAATGTAATTCTTTTAAATAATTTTACGTGTGGTTTATAATTAAAATAAATTTAGAAATAATCTGATTAATAACTTTTGAAACTAGCTTTTCTAATTAAAAGTAAATTAGAGCTCTACATCGGTTTTCATTAGTTAAGGTTAATTTGATTAAATATCAACTTAAATACATCTTTTATATAATTTGTTTAGTTCGAAACCACATATCATAAAGTTTTTCACCTAGATGTTCTCACTTATCTTTTTATTTGTTAGTTAAATAATTAATTGGTATAAGTTATGCATAAATTTTATAAATAAAACTTGATTAAGTTCAACTTCATCTTTCTGATATAAATTCATATGAAATATTTATAATTTGGATATTTCTTTCAAATATCCTTTACATGTATTTTTCTTAAATAAAATAAATTAAGCTTATAGTTTCTTCGTTAGTATAAATCTTTTGGCTGCCGTATCTTTTCAACCGTAGCTTCGTTTTCCGTGTTTCTTACGTTTTTGTAACCGTAGCAGTGAGCCTTATCCTTTAGTACACTCTTTTAAAGTCTTTCTTTTATTTTGGTGTATTGTTCTTAGATGTATCTTCTTGTTTGCTTTGTATGTTTGCCCGATGATTGTTCCGAGTAGAAGGATCATTGTTCGAAGTTTGAAGATCAAGAAGTCCAAGTGAGCAAAAGCTGAAGAGCAGTAAGAGTAGCTTTTCATTGGAGAAAGGCAAGTGACCCTAACCATACTTCTATCTATGCTTATTTATGAGAATACTTGATTTAATTGAAACATGGAGAACCACCCGAGAAAACAGTACAACCACAATACTATATGACTGTGGTCTTGGCTAAGTAACTAGATGATCTATATGTCATGCCTGGGGCGTTTGATTTGTGGATTTTTGGGTTATTGATCTTTGAGGAGCGGGTGAAGGAAGCTTCGTCTTCTGAGGTACCGCAGAAAAAGGGACCAGTGCGTACATATAGTGATTCTTTGGAAAAGCCTCGTAGTGAATCCCTAGCCACTCACCAAAGGAAGTGTTTAAGGGCTTTGCAAACCCGGGCGACATGGGAAACACGAGTTGTGGGTAAAGTGTACAACCTCTGCAGAGTGTAAAACTGATATATCAGCCGTGCTCATGGTCACGAGCGGTTTGGACCCTCATATGATTAATAAACTTAAAGACGGATATAAATCACATTCTGGTTATTTCTTGTGGCCTTGCTGAGTACCAACCATAAGTGTACTCACCCTTGCTTACTACTGCTCAGAAGGAGAAAGTTGTGGTGAAGTCTTTTGAAGATGTTGCTGAGTTCTAGGCGTACGCAACCCCTAGTCGATTGCCTATGAAGTTTGGAGTCTCCATTTCCAGGATAAGCTGTATAACTCTGATAGTCTTTTATTTGTTTTAGTTCTCTTTTACGTGATACTGTTACTGATTATTCACTTATAATGTCTTTATATATATGAAACTTGATCCTGCCATACATATAGTTATGCATTCGGTTTTGTCCTTAAAACCGGGTGTGACAGAAGTGGTATCAGAGCTGTATCGACTGTAGGACGTAAGCCTAGTTAGCAATGGTCGTTTTCGAAGGTTTCTTTGATACAAAATCTATTTCTATTTATTCCTTGAACCCCTCCATTGAATATTCTCACTCCTTAATTATTTTCTTCCCTCAATAAGCCTTGATAACTCATTTTTTTTACCTGATCCTCTTATCATTTGCACTTGCTCATTTGCAAATGTAAAACCTTAAACTTTCTATATTGACCTACTATCCCCTTGATGAATTTCCTTTTTGATACTCAATCCTTGGTCAATTACCCTTTGTTGTTTCTCAACACTCTTAGTCCTTCTGTTTATTCTTCTCTCTCCTGAACACTCCTTGATTTTCTTAAAAATTTAACTTTGTTGATATGTCTTTCTTTTCTTTATTTTATCTAGCTTTCTCCGTTGAGCCTCTCCTCTTCTTTCCAAACAAATATCGTTTTGGATTCATCCCTTGGCTTGGATTCCAAAGTATCTCTTTGGATTCAAAAAAAATAATTAGATTATCCGTGCCATGTATACTAATGCCTGTCCAAGTCATCTGAGATCCAAGTCATCTGAAGAATAGAGCTGCTAGTTCATCATAAGGAGTCGAGTTGAATTGGAAATAATACCACCTGCTCACCTTCCTGCTCATGTTGGATGGAAAATTCAAAGCATTACCAAAGAATCAAGCTTGAGCCACATGGTGACACTCTCACTACTACTGCAATCACGATGGTGAAGTCAACGCTGGACAAGTTGAAGGAGACACGTGTCATCAATGACGAAGATGGAAGATATAACCATGCTTAGGAGTACCCCTTCTAGCCCTATTAACAACGTTAGCATCGTGTTGACTGGTGGAATTTTGTGTTTGCATGATGATATTTTGTCTTTGTGACCTTGTGTGATTCGTTTCTTTGTAATGATTGTTGGTGTATTGTGGGTCTTCTACCTACAATGACATCAATTGCCTAGATGGGTTCTTCTTTTATACCTCTTCCTCCTTGTTATCCTCTGCCTTTCTACCTAATCCCTTGGATATCAAGAAGGAAGTTTATGGCAACGCTGACAGCAATAGTAGAAACCTCCAAGCATCTAAAGCGGTTAACCGATGAAGTAAGTTGAAGCCAAGAATGACCTCTTTTCCTTTCTGTTACCTCCAGATGGCAAGTCCCAACAGAAATCGAGAAGATAGAGCCAATAAATAAGACCTCAACATTTCAGCACAAATTCAAGGAGCACAAGCGATGGTTTCAATCAGGGTCAACATCCAACAGCATGTCACAAAGCAAGCCTCATTTTCTAGGAGCCACAACCCTGATAACTGTAATAATCAAGTCCCAACTGGTCTGCCAGCGTTCGATAAGGAGGAGCTATTAGCTATGCAAGCTCGTGTCTTACGAGAAAGGTTGCAGTCTAAAACACCAACCCCAAGTAACATGGAGATGACCAAGGCAGAAGTCCCCACCGGACTAGTAAAGAGGCAAGTTGCTGAAGCATGGAACAATGAAAAGCGTAAGAGGAACTATGAAGCACCAAAGCCACTAATAGAGGAATGACATGAGGATAATAAGACTTCAGGGACATGTCAGTGTTGCGATCATTATGGTCGTCTGTGTCTCCAAGAGGATAGTTTAATGACAGCAGAAGCAAGACAACGTTAACATTCAGATATCAAGAGAAAGTTATCCACCCAAGATTCAGTCCTAGAAGAAGTCGCCCAAGACGAAGACAGTACTCAGACTATAAACCTCGAGGATTTGAGTACCTCTTCCAAAGTTCTTCAGTCTAAAAGAAGCAAGCGGCCTAAGAAATAAATTGGTAAAGCAAGCCAAGAGAAGGGCCAACGAAGCCGATGAAAGAATGGACGGTTAAAGTAGGAGTTATACTGAGTATCCATAAAGTGTTTGATGTGAGTTGCAGAGAATAAAGAAGCATATCTGCAGAGGTATTGTAAGAGGAAAAGACCAAGAAGAAAATTTAATATGTGTTGGATGCTATCCACCGAAACCTTTGTCTCTTGCTAGCCTTGTGAATCTCGGGACGAGATTCCTTTTAAGGGGGTAGTTCTGTCACACCGTGAAATTTTTGGATTTCAGGATGTGATTAAAATTAAAAATAAAACAACAATTTTCTCATAATTTTAAAATTTTCGCAACATTTATTTTTCTTTACAGGGAATTTAGTAAAAATAAATAATAAATTGGTTGTTTTCTAAATCTAAATGAGGCTGTTTGTTTGCATTCATGCAGCTTTGCATTGTTTATTGCTTGTGGTTTGATTTGAATTTGGATTCATGGAGTTTAAATTCAAATCGAATTTGTAGAATTTTTTTTAAAAAAAGGGAAATAGGAAAAACCTTTTCGGCCCAAACTAGCAGTCCGGCCCGTTTCTTTTTTTCTTTTCTCCGTAGTCCGATCCGCACAGGCCCAGTCCCGCGTCTCCCACCTGGAGTCCGACCCGAACTCTTCCCTTGACGTGAAAGCTAAGAACTCTCGACCACCCCTATATAAACACTCGAACCCCTCCTAATCTCCCGCGCCTCCCTTTTCTTTTTCCTCCCGACCTGCGCCGCCTGCTCCCCTCCCTGTGCCCTGCCTACTCTATTCCTCCATCCCCTTGCATGCGCCATGCTGTGCAACCCCTGTCCTGCCAGTCCCTGCCATGCATGCTGCCTGCCACCTGCCCCCCTGCCTGCTGCCTGCTTTGCTGCCCCCCATGCGTGCCAGGCGCCCTGCCGCCTATCTTGCTGTGCGTAGGCTCCTCTGCAGACGCGCCGTTCCTTCCTACTGCGTGCGCTCCATCTGCTTCCAGTCAGGAATAGATTGACATCTCTTCCTTCCGGTTTCAATTCCCACCGCTATGATTCATCTCTACCTTGGGTAAGCGGTAAAACGGTTTCCCCTCGATGTCACCGTTTTAGATCCGTTTTTGTTCATTCTTGTTGTGTTAGTTTTGTTTAAGCATAAGCTATCGTTTAGTAGTGCTTTTATATCTTAGTTCTTGTTTTAAAAATAAATATAGAATTAATTCAATTAATTTTCTTTATCTAGTGTTTTCACATAAAATCCAATTAAGTTTTTACTCCAATTTTCGTAATTGGTGTTAACTTGATTAATATCAACTCAAATGTGTATATAATATAATTTGTTATTTCCACACAAATTATATAAAGTTGTGCGTTTAGATGTTTTCACATGTTTCATTCAAAATAATTGTTTAATTAGTAATTTTGACATAGATAGTTAAATAAAATTGGACTAAGTTCTACTTCGTCTTTGCCAATAAAAATATAATATGAGTTAGTGTAATTCTTTTAAATAATTTTATGTGTGGTTTATAATTAAAACAAATTTAGAAATAATCTGATTAATAACTTTTGAAACTAGCTTTTCTAATTAAAAGTAAATTAGAGCTCTACATCAGTTTTCATTAGTTAAGGTAAATTTGATTAAATATCAACTTAAATACATCTTTTATATAATTTGTTTAGTTCGAAACCACATATCATAAAGTTTTTCACCTAGATGTTCTTACTTATCTTTATATTTGTTAGTTAAATAATTAATTGGTATAAGTTATGCATAACTTTTATAAATAAAACTTGATTAAGTTCAACTTCATCTTTCTGATATAAATTCATATGAAATATTTATAATTTGGATATTTCTTTCAAATATACTTTACATGTATTTTTCTTAAATAAAATAAATTAAGCTTATAGTTTCTTCGTTAGTATAAATCTTTTGGTTGCCGTATCTTTTCAACTGTAGCTTCGTTTTCCGTGTTTCTTACGTTTTTGTAACCGTAGCAGTGAGCCTTATCCTTTAGTACACTCTTTGAAAGTCTTTCTTTTGTTTTGGTGTATTGTTCTTAGATGTATCTTCTTGTTTGCTTTGTATGTTTGCCCGATGATTGTTCCGAGTAGAAGGATCATTGTTCGAAGTTTGAAGATCAAGAATTCCAAGTGAGCAAAAGCTGAAGAGCAGTAAGAGTAGCTTTTCATTGGAGAAAGGCAAGTGACCCTAACCATACTTCTATCTATGCTTATTTATGAGAATACTTGATTTAATTGGAACATGGAGAACCACCCGAGAAAACAGTACAACCACAATACTATATGACTGTGGTCTTGGCTAAGTAACTAGATGATCTATATGTCATGCCTGGGGCGTTTGATTTGTGGATTTTTGGGTTATTGAGCTTTGAGGAGCGGGTGAAGGAAGCTTCATCTTCTGAGGTACCGCAGAAAAAGGGACCAGTGCGTACATATAGTGATTCTTTGGAAAAGCCTCGTAGTGAATCCCTAGCCACTCACCAAAGGAAGTGTTTAAGGGCTTTGCAAACTCGGGCGACATGGGAAACACGAGTTGTGGGTAAAGTGTACAACCTCTGCAGAGTGTAAAACTAATATATCAGCCGTGCTCATGGTCACGAGCGGTTTGGACCCTCACATGATTAATAAACTTAAAGATGGATATAAATCACATTCTGGTTATTTCTTGTGGCCTTGCTGAGTACCAACCATAAGTGTACTCACCCTTGCTTACTCCTGCTCAGAAGGAGAAAGTTGTGGTGAAGTCTTTTGAAGATGTTGCTGAGTTCTAGGCATACGCAACCCCCAGTCGATTGCCTGTGAAGTTTGGAGTCTCCATTTCCAGGATAAGCTGTATAACTCTGATAGTCTTTTATTTGTTTTAGTTCTCTTTTACGTGATACTGTTACTGATTATTCACTTATAATGTCTCTATATGTATGAAACTTGATCCTGGCATACATATAGTTATGCATTCGGTTTTGTCCTTAAAACTGGGTGTGACAATTTCTGACCGAATTCCAATATGGTAATATTTCTAAGAGGAAACATGGAATTGGCTCTTTCTAAATAACATAGGTAGGCATGAGACTTTATTATCACGATTTTAGGCTCTAGGTGATGCTTGAAATGAGTCGTTAGCGAGTGTCAACAAGATCCCCCACACTTTGTTCTTTGCTCGTCCTTGAGTAAAGGCAAGAACTAAGGCGGACCCGACTTCACATGATATGACACTTGCATATAGATTATTCTAAACTTCACCCTTACCTATGAATTTTGATGTGTCTATCATGAATTGTTTGGGGAGTTGAAGAGTGGAACGGTGCTGACTTCAGTTTCCTCCACTTTCCTGCCATACGTCTGGGGTTTTGATAATATTTTTGGAAAGACCGACCACAACTTTACTTCTCCATAGGATCTGTCATGTCGCTCAGTGTGTATATATCCTTACCAAGGCATTGCCTCTTTTCACCCTACTTCTAAATAAGGCTTATGTGGAGCTCATGGTAGGGAAATGGAAGCATGCACTTGTGTCACATATATTGAGAAATCAAATAACGGATCCATGGAGATGACAAATCAAACATGTTGATCAAGATTGTGCACATGTGTGGAAGGTGGATGGCGGAAATGGAATACTCCTTTTATGAATCTCTCTCAACTTTTTTTGGGTAACACAAGGACATGGCTATATATATATTTTTTTCTTCTCTTTCTTCTTTTTTTTCATGGACATTGATGTGTCCATTTTTTTGGGGTTATGCTTCTTGGGCATTCCATCTTTTTGTTTTTTATAGCCCATGCCTCATTTGAGAGATACTAAATAGAGAGAGATCATTAAACATGGAGTTTATTTTGTGGATGGATGGAATGGCATAGCTAACTTATAGTGTAGAAGTTTAGCTGGTGGGGTGCACGTGATCTTGATCAAGCAAGTATGAAAGACATCTCACTAGGGTCACAAAGTTTGAAGAAGCTCAATGCAACAACAAGGCACATATGTGTAAATATTTGTATCGTGAAGGTCAACATATGGCTTTGGTAGGACAAACATGTGGAGCTGTAAAGCTATGGAGGTTTTCTTTCTGATAAAAGTTTCCCAGACATAAAAGCAGAGAAAGCAAGGATTCTTCCATTAAACTATATCTCACTAGTCAACAACTTAACAATTATGGGTTCCCTAAGATATGATTCATAAGCTCAGGCTTAGCAAAGAATAAAAAGTATGCAAGCCAATCATTTTGGAGCACAGAACCAGAGGATACCTTGATTTTAATTCTAATGATTAATCAAGATTTCATTTAAACTCATGGTTTAGGTAGAGCGAGGGTTAGAGTGCGCAAACCGTCGCGGTGAAGAATGAATGGTGGTAGTACCGGTTGGCCAAACCTTGCTAGCACTAGTTCGTCTTGGCCTTTTGCATTCTGATTTATTCGGTGATGTGCATGTGTTGTGGGAAATCTCGAGTGTATATGCATGAAAGTTCCGAGAGATCTCCCCCACACTTGTTCTTGTACCTGGTGCTTATTCAAAAACAAAAATGTGGAAACAAACTAATAGCTATACCGGTTTTATGAACCAGGAAGCTCCTAAAATTTATTGAAACTAAAATTTAATCTCACCATGATACTTACTCAAGCAAGGCTGAATCAAGATTGCATCAGCATGAGTATGCCGTGCAATATTAATCCAAAACCCTGGCTTACCTTTCCATTTGAATTTAGCTCAATGACTCACCCAATTTGATTTGATTTTCCTGCAGGGGTTAGTCCACATATGTAACCAATATCTATGAAAGCATTAACTCTGAGGTTCAGGGTTAACACACATTCAATCTAGAGCGTACGATGATAGATAAATGGAGCACAAAGCATGATTGAGCATTATTCAAAAAGAGATGAGCATGAGTACGAACCTTGTGATCCTCGGGCGACCTCCCGGCAGGGCTTTGTTTTGTGTGAAAAGCAGGACATTGAGAGCACTTGCCATGGTGTCTTGTTGATAAGGACTAAATGCTGTCACCATAGCAATTCTTCTCACTTTTTTTATTTTTTTCATTTTTTATAGAGCAAGATGCGAGGACATACACCAATTCCAAGACACAATATGAATTGAGAAAAGAACTTACTTTGGGGTACTCACATACCTCCCTCACACTTGGAGTTTGCAAAATTTCAAGTGTATGGAGTTCAAGTCTCCTTCTGTAGTTGTTTCTTCATCAAGGCATATCGAGGTGTTGTAGTCGGTGTAGCTCTCATATTCATAGACATTGCCTGTCCGTTGTTCTCTTTGATCTCCACCTGAAATGGTTAGCAACCAAAAATACCCGAAGGAAAACTATATCCTAGAACATGCGCTTGCTTTTATTGAAAGGGAAATAAGTAAGTAAATAAATGATAATCCGGGCTATCTGCCAGCAGTGCTTTGTTTCTGGTCATAAGCTCGACCATGATAACTCTTGCAGCCATCATTGGTGATGGGTTATTGTTTCACCACCAATCGTTGAAGCTAGCTACAAGGTTAGTGCCACAGTGCACCCACGAAATCTGCAATGTTTATGATAAATATATACATCTACAACCAACCTTCTGAAAATTTTGCAAAAGAGCACCTTGAGTTGGTTGTAATCCTCGTGTGTGCACGGTGCACTAAGTATGCCTGACTGTAGAGTTGCATTGAATGAGCATGGTTTACCTAGTATGTCAAAAGTGAAAATCCCATGCTCATTTGTGGAATCCTTTGCTTCAGACTCCAGAGTCGGCGCCTCACAAAATTCCATGGCCCATTGATTCTACATCTCAAGAGATTCATCGTGAAATATCATAGTTGTGTCTCGATCAAGGTCGAGAGCAACAGATTCTAGGCCTTCGAGAAGAGGCTCAAACTCGGTCAAGGATGATAATGATCATTCATCTTCATGAGAGTGAAGGCTATCTTCCGAGTCATGTTCTTTAGAGGATTCTAGAACTCCTAAGAGAACAGGCTCGGATGATATGAACGGGGATGTATGCATCATCTCCTCGAGCGGGTTTTGCTCGGGAAGAGGCTTTGCCAGAAGATTTTCTAAACAAGGAGTAGCAGTGGCAGAGCCAGTTTCCCTAAGCTTTTCATCTAGGCTCCCATGAGATGCTAAAAGTTTTTCTAGCAGGAGGCCTAGGAGAATATCAAAATCGAGGATGTCGTAGATGTAAAAATCTAAACGCACCTCAATTTTGTCTATGATAATAGGCACGTCCCTTGCAATTCTCCGACATTCAAAGTACAGTCCGGATAGACTTTTAAAGTATTTGTCGGTCGAGGTTAAAGGCTTGTTACCCACAAGAGTATCCAAGAGGTACTCGGGTATGATGCAAACCTCAGCAGCAGGGTCATGAAGAGCTTCTACGATATTTCCCTTCATAGAACAAGTGATGGTTGCAGAGGTTGGGCAAATCCGAATTGCTTCAGAAGCACGCTTTGCCTCCTTTGACCAATCCATTACGGGTGCATGACGGGAAATTGCATCGAGGGTCTCATAAAGACAAATCGATTTCGTAGGCTCCTCGTGCCTAAGATGATTCGAGGTGTTTCGGATGTTTCGTAAAGGTTCATCCTCGAATCGAAACCAGGACTACGGAGGTTGAATTTCTTCTTCCCCCCGATGTTCCTGGGTCGGGTGTGAGTTCTATGGCTGAATCTAAGGATGTAGAAATTAAAGGACTGGATTCAGCTGCTGGAAGATACTCATGGCGTGACTCGCACTCTTGTTGGATGGCTTCGTTGTGGTTGGTAGGGAATGAAGAGTTTGCTAAGAGAAAATCTAAGATCTCTCTTCCTTCCGTTGGAGTTATCTGAGCAAATGAACCTCTGGCGGCGATGTCGAGGTTCAGGGCAGATTTCATAACTAAACCCGAGCAGAAGATGTTCAATAATACATCCTCAGGTAGAGACAAGTCTGGGCTAGACGCCAAAAGGTGTAAGAATCTTGCCCAAGCTGCACCTATGGACTCCTCTAATCGCTTGAAGCCGAGGATATCTATCGGTAGGGAGTTTATGCGCTTATCGCGAGAGAACAAGTGACAAAAGTCAGCTCGAAGCTCTTTCAAATTACTGCTTATACTTCCTTTCGTGCGGGTGTACCATTGCTCTGCCCTCTTTGTGAGAGAGAAAGGAAACAACTTCCACCGCAAGGCCTCCTGTGTCATGCCTGGGATTGCCAAGCTCGAATACAGTCCCTCAAACACTTTCGAATGATAGCAGGGATCTTCACTAATTGCTCCAAAGAAGGGTTGATTTCGAACCATGGCTTTGAAGGTAGGGCGGGGTTCACCACTTGCTGAAAAAAATGGATTTGATGAGGATGATGTCTTCCAGAACTCACCCTTGGGGTTAGATAGCCGTGAAAAGGATGGCTGCTCCATGGGTAGCAAGGGTAAAGGTAGAAAGAAAGAAAAAGAAAAGATACAAGGACGACTGAGTCCATAGATAATGTAGCTGCCGTTCCCCGGCAACGGCATCAGAAAACTTGTTGGTACTTTGTAACGTCACAAATAGAATCCACAAGCGCACGGATACCGTTGTAGCTTTCTCCCACGAGTATTCTAGGGTATGGTATCCTCTGGGGAACGTGAGTGCATTATCCACGGGTTCAGGCTCATCCAAGGACACACACACTGGTGTAGGAGGATAGGACAGAAAGGGCTTCCTAAGATTTAGAATCTATGTTTAGAAGAAGAGATCACGTCACCGTTATACTTCGAGCTACTGGTTTCGACCGACTTATACAAGCCGATAGCTCCAATAATACGTGCTCTATCCAATATCTGAACATGGAGGATTACTAGGGCCCGAACAGGGTTGTCACCACCTGCCGGCTACCTCTGCAAACTGTGAGACTATCAGACAACTGAGTGGTATAGTCCAGCCTAGACACCACATCCATGCTATTCCCTACTAACTCTAGAGGCGATCAGAGTTATCCTTTTCTATCTGGAGCCCAACTCTAAAGTCAAATGCTACTCTAAGCATACACTCATCTAATATAAGGTAGATATAATAACTTGCAATGAAACTCTAATTCTAAATAAGAAAGTCTCGAACACTTACAACCGAATAAGCATCCGTCGAGGTACAAACGGAGAAGAGTGCCGACAAGCCTGACACGTCCCCCGACTCTCCCTCACTCTCTTGTAGAGGTACAAATTGGAGAAGAGCATCATTACCGGCGCCCCTCCTGAGTACCTCTACTCCTAAAGTCCCTAAGACAACTCTCACTCAAGTGAGAACTCAAGAGAAGATGTTGTGGTGTGATGTGTGAAGTGTTCTCATTTGGAGCCCCTGCCCTTGTATTTATAGGAGGGAACCACCCCAAGAATGAAGCCAAACTACCATTAGGGACCAACCACGCCTCGCCACGTGTCACTGAGAGTCGGTGGTGCCCATGGGCTGCCACCACATGGTCAGCCGACCATGGTTGTCGGCCGGCCATGGGCTGCACCCGTTCGGCCCGGTTCTTGGTCTGAAGGCTGCCAGGTGGGCCCTCATGTCATGTATATAGGTTTGGGCTTGTCTTAAGTTGGTTTGGTAGCTCTAATGGGCCCGTAGATCCTCGTGAATGCGTCTGATTTGTCGATAAGTTGTTGCCTCGGATCCATGACGTGTCACCTTGCTTTTGGGGTGCATTCTCCTCTCATTTCCAAGCATAAGCAATCTGCACATAAATGTACACCAATACTTTGTGGAATTTGTTAGCAATAACTCCTACCACTAGTGTTGATGCTCATCTTTCATACGCTCATGCAGGAGCTGATAGCTTGCTGTGATGGTCGGGTTAGTATCTTGATGCTTGAAGCCTGTTTTACCTACATTTCTGCCCGAATTCCAATATGGTAATATTTCTAAGAGGAAACATGGAATTGGCTCTTTCTAGATAACATAGGCAGGTATGAGACTTTATTCTCATGATTTTAGGCTCCAGTTGACGCTTGAAATGAGTCGTTAGCGAGCGTCAACAATAGTCCACCAATTCCTCATCTTCTTGTACTGGAGGAACTGCTAGAACTTCTTCATGTGAAGCCGAAGCAGGTGCTTCGGTTTGCTGATCAACAGCTGGCTCAACCGGTCTGACCGGTTGCTCCTGGCGGTTAGACCAATCGTCATCACCAGTCAAACCGGTCGGCCTGGGCGGTTTGACTGGTCCTGCTGGCAAACCAGTTGTCTTGGCCCACCACTCCTTGTAAAGAGGAACCATCGACCTATACTTGTTGAATTGCTCATCCCTAAGCTTCTCAATGTGGTAGAACCACCCAAATTAATCCGGCTCAAGTGCGCTAACCATCTCCATAAAGGCAATACACGTTAATGCGCACTTCAAATGGAGTAATCCAGCAACACTGTCGGGTAAAATCCCGATAAAACCACTTATGCGTCGATCAAACCCAAAGCTTGCAGAACACTCGCACGAAGGCGAGTACAAAGAATACAACATTCCAAAATTTATTACATCATGGTGTGCATCATAAATTTATTACAGACCAAGTTCAAATTCAGAAAATACTTTTGAATCATAAAAGAGATCATCAGAGTTCTTTTATTGCAGCGGAAATAAAATGATGGTCTATCATCGCAACAAGATGTCATGATGAAGCCCGTACATGACATCAATCATATCCTCAAGTGTCTAGTTGCTGATTTCAGTCCTTAGAACTTGTCTAGTTGCTGATTTCAGTTGGTCTGATCTCTCCTAATCTGATTTTTTTCTTTTCTTTCTTTCTTTCTCCATGTCTTGCTTACCTTTACCCTTGATCTGATCTTCATTTGTTCTCTGAAACTTATAAAAAAACCCCATCCATCCCACCCTTGCTTGGTTCCACATCGGGCACACATTCAGCACCAAAATTCTTGTTTCTTATGCTGCCATCCTTGATTGAAAATTGTGTGTCGTATTTGTGAAAAAGGTACTGGAAAAGTTTAAAGAAAGAAAGGAAACGAGTGGTTCAGTTGACAAAAAAAAGAGAGAAAGAATTATGTAAAAAAAAACATCAAGGAGACGTATGGGTATTTGCAAGACGTAAGGGGTTTCAGCAGCAATTTGTTTGGTGCCAATTGTTCCCTTCAGTCCACTTCTTTTACATTTGCTCCTTTCCTTTCCACCTAAATTTTTCTTGTGATCAGCAACTTCGACTCGTGTTCTCTTGTGGATTATTATTTGACTTTGCATCTCTACTTTTCAGTGCACTACACATATATTTTACCCCACCAAACTCCACTCAAAACATCGTGAGCTGTTGCACCATCGTCTCTGGAACAATCACTCTTCCACTGCAGAGTGCTGCTCCGGTTCTTGACCTTTCAGGAAGAGAAAGAAATTGTTCATTAAGTGGTGAGGGAGTGTTCCACAAATAAACATTTTTTTTTTCTTTTACTACACTAACATGGGCGACCAAGGTGGTAAGTGGTTCTTTTACTAACATGGGCCACAAATATATCTGCTGCAGAATTTCAGGATATGCATGAACAAATGAACCAATTGACACAACAGCTACAAGCACTCCAACATAACCTATGCCATGCACCTAATAGGGAGGATCAACATGATGATGGAGAACATGTAGAGAACGATGATCCTGCTGCCTTGGAGGCTGAGGCTGCACGTCATGCGGCTGCAGGAGGTGGTGTCCGCGGACGTGGTGCTGGTAGTGGTCGGGGTGCTGGCTTTGGCAATTTTGGTGTACCTAATATGCGGCCACAATTTTTTGGTTGTGCACGTCGTGTTCCTATTATTGGCGCTGTAGATTTTGACGGTGACGCTGATTTCGATTATCATGACGACCATCGAGCAGGGCACTACGGTAACCGTGGTGGTCATGATGATGATCGTGGAGGTGCTCCCTTTGGTCATTTTGGTGCTTTTGGTTACCACCAATTTGCTGGTAATGATGGCCGCTGTGATCGTCATCGTGGAGCTCCTGACCGCCGCCACAATGATGATGGTTTGGGCAAAGTTAAAGTGAACATACCTACATTTACCGGCAAGGAAAATGCTGATGCTTATTATGAGTGGGAGACCAAGGTGGATCAGATATTTGATTTATATGAATACCCAGCTGAGAAGAAAGCAAAATTGGCATTAATTGAATTCAAGGGTTATGCCATCACATGGTGGAATCAAGTACGTGCAGAATTCCAACGTGTGGGACATGATCATATCACTTGGGAAGACATGAAGAGGGAAATGAGACATCATTTTGTTCCTGCATATTATTCTCGTGACTTACATTTGCAGCTGAAACGCCTTGTGCAAGGTGATCGAAGCATTGACGAGTATTTTCAATAAATGGAAATGTGCCTCCTTCGTACAGGGATAACTGAGGATGAAGAATCCACCACGGCTCGTTTCTTGGTTGGACTAAATAAGCCAATTGCTAACAAAGTGGACATGACCAGCTGCA
Organism: Panicum virgatum; assembly: GCF_016808335.1. Lineage (NCBI taxonomy): Eukaryota > Viridiplantae > Streptophyta > Magnoliopsida > Poales > Poaceae > Panicum > Panicum virgatum. The sequence continues at coordinate 32,487,197 of NC_053144.1, read as the reverse complement.
CCAATCTCATAGAATTGGTGCATTTTGCTAAAAGGGCTGAACGACAGTTGGCTGATTCTTTTAATAAGAGTCATGTCTCATTTTCCACTAATAATAATAATACTCCATGGCGCAACCAACAACAGCAAGGGTCCTGGGTGCACACATCTGCTGCCACTTCTACTCCATCTCATGCAGCCCCTCGTTCAGTTTCAGGTTCTGCAAAACAAATTGATACAAAAGGCAAAACTGTGAGTTCCAATCAATCCAACTCCTCCAATGCTGCAGCCTAGAGGAAGACAAGATTGAGTGTTTTAAGTGTGGTGGTCATGGTCATAAGCAAGCTGAATGCCCCAATAGGCGTGCTATTATAGCACTTGCTGATGGTTCTTATGATTCTCAGAGTGAATAGGAGGACGAACCTAATACTATAACATTTGCGGATGATACTCTTGACACTTTTGAGTATCAAGCAGAGGATGGTGAATATGGGTTAGGCTTGAATTGTTTGGCCATTCAATCTATTTCAGATTTTGCTCAAGATGACATATCCCAAACTATTGTTCCTTTGCATCCAGAAGAGATCACTAATGCTGATTTTGATGAGTTACTTGCTGATTTGAATGATTTGGAGGCTTCTAGTTCTTCATGACAAGATTGTGCATTTCAACCTGCTACTAATTCAACCATGGGTGCTTATATTGTGGGTACACCAGATCATTCTTTGGTGGTTCGGCGAGTTCTTTCGATTGAATTAGTTGTAGCTGAGCAAGGGCAGCGCCATAATTTGTTTCAATCACGATGCAAAGTGAAAGGACATGTTTGCAGATTCATAATTAATGGTGGGAACTGCAACAATATTGTTAGTGTTGTGCTTGTTGAGAAGCTTGGCCTGCAAACACGTCGCCATCAACACCCGTATCATATGCAATCGTTGAATAATTCAGGGACAATGAAGGTTTCATCCATGGTTCGCTTGTCATTCTCCATTGGTGACTATCATGGCGAGGTTGATTGTGATATTGTTCCTATGCAAGCATGCCATTTACTTCTGGGTCATCCATGGCAATTTGATGTGGATTCAGTGCATTTTGGTCGGTCCAACAAATACACATTTATTCACAAATAGAAGAAGGTGGTTCTTTTTCCATTGTCTTGAGAAGAAATATATTCTTCAGATGTTGCTCGCATGAAAAGAGAGGAAAGTGAGAAAAGAAAATTTTGTGAGATCCACAAAAATAGTAAGGGAGAGACATCTAAACCATCCAGCCACATAAAGCCTCTTGCAAATACAAATCTGCCTCGACAAAATGAGTGTTTATTTGTGAGCAAGAAAGATTTGAGAGAAGTGAGGAACACCACAACCCCATTCTTTGTGCTCCTGCACAAGGAGGTCCAACTTTCGACTAATGACTTACCTTCCTCGCTGCCTAGTGTCGTTCTTGATTTATTACAGGACTTTGAGGACATTTTTCCCGTTGAGGTGCCGACTGGACTTCCGCCACTCCGCGACATTGAGCACCAAATTGATTTGGTACCTGGTGCTTCTCTTCCAAATCATCCAGCCTACCACACCAATCCCGAAGAAACAAAAGAAATTCAGCGACATGTAAAAGAGCTTTTGGACAAAGGGTATGTTCGCGAATTCCTATCACCATGTGCTGTTCCAGTTCTTTTGGTCCCAAAGAAAGATGGGCCTTGGCGCATGTGTGTTGATTGTTGTGCTATCAATGCTATAATTGTTAGATATCGCCATCCCATTCCAAGATTTGATGACATGTTAGATGAATTGAGCGGCTCAACTATTTTTACTAAGATTGACTTACATAGCGGCTATCACCAAATTCGCATGAAAATTGGTGATGAATGGAAGACATCATTCAAGACTAAGTTTGGTTTATATGAATGGCTTGTGATGCCCTTTGGTTTGACAAATGCTCCTTCAACTTTTATGCGTTTAATGAATCATGTTTTAAGATCTTTCATTGGAAAATTTGTGGTTGTTTATTTTGATGATATCATGATCTATAGTAAATCATTTGATGAACATCTTGATCATATCCGTGAAGTTCTTGCTGTTTTGAGAGCACAAAAATTGTATGGAAATATATCTAAGTGCACCTTTTACACAGATTGTGTTGTTTTTCTTGGATGCCATTTAGGTTGATGAAGAGAAGATTAAAGCGATTAAGTATTGGCCTACACCTCAAAATGTGAGCCAAGTTTGAAGTTTCCATGGTCTTGCAGGTTTGTACCGATGATTTGTTATAGATTTCAGCACCATCGCTACACCCCTTAACTATCTCACAAAGAAAGATGTTCCATTCAAGTGGGGAGATGAACAAGACCAAGCCTTCAACAAGTTGAAAAGAAAGCTTTGTGAAGCACCATTGCGACAACTACCAGATTTTGGTAAGACCTTTGAGATCGAATGTGATGCAAGTGGTGTTGGCATAGGAGGTGTGCTACTTAAAGAAGGTAAACCTGTTGTCTACTTTTCTGAAAAGTAAAATGGTCCACATCTAAACTACTCTGTCTATGACAAAGAGCTTTATGCCTTAGTTCGAGTGTTGGAAGTTTGGCAATATTATTTATTACCTAAAGAATTTGTAATCCTTTCTGATCATGAAGCTTTGAAATAGCTCGAAAGCAAGGCAAACTGAACCGTTGACATGCAAAATGGATTGAGTTCATTGAAACATTTCCCTATGTTGTACAACACAAGCGTGGTACAGATAACATTGTTGCCGATGCTTTGTCAAGAAGATGTGCTTTGGTTACACAACTAGATACAAAAGTGCTTGGTTTGGAATCAATTAAAACACTTTATGCTGATGACTCTGATTTTAAAGAACCTTTCTCTAATTGCATTGCTGGAAAAGGATGGGATAAATTCTACATGCATGATGGATTCTTATTTCGGACTAACAAATTATGCATTCCAGCTTGCTCGATTCATAATGCTCTTTTGCAGGAAGCACATGCTGGTGGGTTAGCTGGTCATTTTGGTGTAAAAAAGACATTGGGCATGCTTTCAGATCATTTCTTTTGGCCACATATGAGACGTGATGTCCAGCGACATGTTGAGCACTGCATAACCTGCTTGAAAGCTAAGTCCCGCCTTAATCCCTATGGTCTATATGCTCCATTACCAATTCCAACTGTACCTTGGGAAGACATATCCATGGATTTTATTCTGGGTTTACCTCGGTCTCAGAGGGGGAGGGATTCTATTTTTGTTGTTGTTGATCGCTTCTCTAAGATGGCACATTTTATTCCATGTCATAAGAGCGACCATGCTTCATGCGTTGCTGCCTTGTTTTTCAGGGAGATAGTTCATTTACATGGAGTGCCGAAAACTATTGTTTCAGACTGAGATACAAAATTTCTGAATTATTTTTGGAAGACATTATGGGGTAAACTTGGCACGAAGTTGCTATTTTTAACCACTTGTGTCACCCACAAACTGATGGGCAAACTGAAGTTGTCAACCGTACCCTCTCTACAATGCTGCATGCTGTGCTGAAAAAGAATTTGAAGATGTGGGAAGACTGCCTTCCACATGTTGAATTTTCTTATAACAGGGCTGTCTATTCAACAACAAATTTTTGTCCATTTGAAATTGTTTATGGTTTTAAACCACATAATCCCATGGATCTTTTGCCTTTACCATTACAGGAACAAGTTAACTTCGATGCTGCAAAGAGAGCAGAATTTATTAAGAAGCTACATGATGATACAAGGAGGAATATTGAGAAGAAATCTGCACAATATGAAAAGCAAGCGAACAAGGGTAAGAAGAAAGTTATATTCCTGTCCGGTGACCTAGTGTGGTTGCATCCACGCAAGGATCGATTTCCCCAACAACGCAAAAGTAAGTTATCCCCTTGGGGTGATGGCCCATTCAAAGTTCTTAAAAAGATAAATGACAATGCTTACAAAATAGAGCTACCCCCTGAATATTCCAATGTGAGTGCAACATTCAATGTCAAAGATTTGCTTCCATTTGTTGGTGAGCCTGAGTCAAGGACAACTCCTTCTCAAGAGGGGGAGGCTGATGAGGACATCCCTAGTACCCAATCTTCTCCACCTGCTAATAAAAGTGCATCTGATATAGTGGGTCCAATTACAAGGAGCAGAGCTAAACAACTTGGGCAGCAAATGCATTCTTTGGTGAACTCTAACCTTATCTTAACCAATCAGATTATTTCAGATCATCCTATTGTTTTGAGTACTTGTTTAAATGTTCTTAGGAATGATGGTGTGAGTCAGCGTTCATGGGATGATGATGATTTCTGCCCTCCAACACTATAGTGATCAGCTTGCTTTTTAGTGGGCTAAAACTTGTTTAAATAACAAATGGAACATGACAGGTGCAAGCTAAACTTAAACCTCATTTAATATTTATATTTAAAGTATTTCTACCATGCTCCACATATTAATTGGAGGAATAAGGAGCCTGGACATGCATAGAGAGGATGGACCATTCAGCTACCATGCGGATCAGTTGTGGCTGTGCAAAACAAATAAATTCGTGAGTTTGGAAGGCAACCAGCCACCAAGCTGCTGCTTCACACACACATTAAAATAGAAGATGAAGACCAACCATGCAAAGTGCTCCACTAGGATATCAATGCAAGGATTGCTGCAACTTCCGACTACAAGTTCTCAATTAAGTCTTAATCTGAACTGAAATCTATACTAGTGTTTATGTGTTATATATATCCATGTAATAGTCAGCATAAATAACTTTTTGGCTGCCAATTCAGAAATACAAACTCTTTGAGTTCTCCTTTGAATGTGAGTCTTGAGAGGCTTGCAGACTTGTTCTTTCGATTTCTGAGGGAGTTGTAGAACGCCGAACTGCGGTTTACCCAGTTTGTGCCTTCATGTCTACACGGCCTGATTGCGTGGGCTGTTTTGTCGATACGTGGAAGGGTGATTGTCTCGGTAGTTCATCGCGTGTGCAGACTCGCGGTGCGCTACCTCTTCACCAGGTCACGCAACGATAGTTATCAAATTGGATCCTTTGAGAAGATCGGGACACAACTTCGCTCATGCGTGATCTGCACGCGTGCGCCCATCACCACCTGAAAACAAAGCCACAAGCAAGGCTAAGTATACTAATACTCAGCAAGGCTTACCCGTCAACAGATATAGCTTAGTCCACTTAACTAGACATGAATGGCTTTTTGGCTGGAGGAGTTTGTTTTGCCAAAAAAAGCAACTAATAGTAGATCCTTATTACTTTCAAATTTTAGCTTTCATAATTCTAGTTCAATTAACCATTCTAAATAAGCTTCTATCTCTAATCATCCATGTTGGAAAAACAATTAATCAACCATCAACATTCATCATCATCATCAGGTTCCACTTGTTACTTTATGTAGCAGAAAATGTTAAGCAGTCCCAAACCGTGGGAAGCGGACAATTTGAATCGAGTTTCTTAACCTTGCAAGGCAAACCTAACACACACGCATGGGGAACGAAGTCACCCACACAACAATTCCCCTTTCTTTCCCGTCCGTGGATCAAGGTCACCCGCCTCGACTACAGAGTATAGCTACTCTGCACCCGCATGTTGGCCGCATGAGAAAGATGTGCAATGTTCAAAGAGGGTGAAAGTAAAGTCCACTTGTAGGTCCAATCAGGTAATTTGCTTACCGATTACCATATTTCTTGGCATGTGGTTAGTACGTTCAAATGCTTAACAAATTGTACCACACACCACGACCTTAGGATCTTTTCACTAAACTGACGTGGTCTCATCAAGAAATATAGTACCTTGACCCTGCCCGGAGACCTTATGGTTGCAGTATGTAGTAAATCAGTCAGAACCTATTATCTCGCGAGTAGCAGGAAACTACTCGACTTTTATCGGTCCTAATTAGCAGAGCATCTAGTCGAGCTTAACTAAAGGTAAACCACACATGGGTACCTAGGATCATGCATCTAAGGTTTCAGCCAACGTATGAAAACATAAATGCACAAATAATTAATAATACAACATAGATTGCATATATTGAAAATAATAGGAATTAGATGCACCGGGGCTTGCCTTCCTAGGCAAATATTAGCCTTGGTCTCTTCCGAACATTGGTCCTGGTCTTCGGCAACTTAGTTAGATTAGCTTGAGCAGCATGTAGTTTGTTCTCGGACACTGGCACCAACTCGTTCGTTCTGTCGATGAGAGTCGTCGTGTCTATATGAATGTAAAGTGTTCATGTTACTTAGAGAACTGTTGTAACTCAACGTGAATGTAAATGAAAACAACAGAATTGAGATAGAGAAATAGTGAAATGGAGCCAATCTTTATTGATCAATTTGGGTACATATTTATAGCACCCCATGGTACAACATGGAGTGGAGAATCAAGGGCGCTCACCCCTGACTCGAAACATGCGTGTTGGCGCTCCTTAAGTATCCATTTTATCCCCTGTTTAGCTTTGATAATGGCATGAATTTAATATCAAAATCACTAACCATCCTATCCTCGGCCCAATTATTGGTTGTTTTCGTGTTTGCACATATATTTTGGAGGTACTTCGTTTTTGCAGGTTTTTGACCAATTTTGGAGCATGAAATGACAAGGCCCACGATCACGCGATGACACGAAGAAAGACGAAGGCCAAAGACCGAACAAAGGACCAAAGGCCATGATGATTAGAGGCCTATTCGTGCACATCCACCCTCCAATGAAGCCCAAAGGACAAAGCCCACAAGATAAGATCAAGATACTTCGGGGCCAAGCAAAGCAAAGAGAGATTTAAGGAAGGATTTTCCATCCTATCCTTTTCCTCGAAGAAATCTCGAAGATAACGACGTCTAATGGGGTGCAATTGTGAAAGGCATAAACTCTAGAAGACTCCAGGAGACTTGGGGAGAAAGGAGGACATGAGGCGGCGAAGAAATGGGCCAGGCCGGCCGGCCTGGGTCCATTGGGCCGGCCGGCCCAGCCCCTTTTTGAGGCGGTTCGGTCTCCCCTTTGACCTAGGGTTTCCTGAGGCTATTTAAAGACCCCTCCCCAAGGTTCATGCGGAGATCAATTCAGGAGACGACGCCAAGGAGCAGAGAAGATAGAGGGGCACCTCTCGGAGAGCCGAGGGTCATGCTAGTTGTCTAGGGGCTTCCCTAGCCGACGTGGGAACCTTGCAAGAAAGACCACGTCGGAGTTCTGGAGCTAGGATCATCAAGATCAAGGTAGGGCCCCGGTTGTGATCTTGTGATGTACAATCAATCATGGTGAAGTTATTTGTTATTCCGAATGTTTAGCGACCATGTTCTCTCTTTCGATTTCGTTCTTTTCTTTGTGTTTGCTTCATCCTAGATCTATTATCGAGATAGATCGCTTAGCATGATCTTGTAGTCATGGTGGCTAGAGGTTCATGGCGGAACTACCAAAGGGGGTTCGACTTGCTTCAGGGTACTTTCGTCCAAAGGGGCGGCGTCGTGACAGGGCGTTGCCACTGAGTTGGTGGGGTATCGAGGGATCGGATTGGAGATTTTGAGTTTAAAGATGCTTTTCATTGAGATTCACATCTACCTTACTTAACTACATCTAGCTGGAACTACAACATATGCATGATCTAGGTGATCTAGATTGGTTATCTCTAACTTTCTCTTGCTACCTTCGGTGTTTGTCGTTTTTAGTAGATTAGATTCGTTTTTCACCATCTCAACACAAAGGAATCTCTATGCTAGTAGATTGTTTCTTGTATCTTTGGTTCCGTGGATTGATAAACCTTGGGGGAATACTCTAAGGGAAAAGCTACACGAACCGTGCGCTTGCGGTATACAAATCGGGGGCGCTAAGGAGCGTCAACAAGCTTTTCTAGCGCCGTTGCCGGGGAACCATCGATTTAAGATCCAATCTTACTTGCATTTGTAAATATTTCTTTTTCTTGATTTTTCTTTTTGACCTTTTTAGATCTCTTATTTTTGTGAGCTAACTAAAAAAACAGATCTATTCCACGAAAATCAATCTAATCTAGAGTTTACTTTATTTTTCTTTTATGTTTTAGATCTTGTATATTCATCTTTTAGATCTGGTACATATGTTTCTTTTTCACTAACCCCTAACAGGAGATGGACGGGAGCCTCTCCAACAAACCCGAAAATTTTGTGGATGATCCAGAAAAAAATTTACAGGCAAAGGAGATGAGAAGTGCGATCAAGGAAGCCGGAACTAGTAGATCCAAAAGTCGAAGCCCACGGTTCATAGTCTTCACCTCAAGCGACTCCACCAACAAGTCCAAAGGTGGTGCCACTTCACCAAGGGATGGCACTACCGGAGCAGGAGCGTACGATCGGAGAGCTATGCACTCCGGACATTCGAGACTTGCCGATCCAAAATCTCGACAACATCGGAGTTCCATTCGAGATCAAGACTTCAATCATAAGGATGGTGCAAAGCTCACCCTTCACTGGAAAAGAAGACGCTAATCTACATCTTCAAGCATTCCTCCAACTATGCCGCACCTTCGACATGCAAGGGATGACTCAAGATCAAATAAGAGCGAGGCTCTTTCCGTTCTCTCTACTTGGGAGAGCGTTGCAATGGTTTCATTCTCTACCACCGCGCATGGTGCAAAATTGGGAGTCCTTGATGAAAGAGTTCATGACGGAGTTCTACTCGTCAGGCAAGACCCAGATTCTGCGCAACAAGATTGCAACATTCGCGCAAGCCCCGACGGAGACTATTGCGGAAGCCTATGAGTGCTTCAACGACTACATCCACGCCGTACCTCATCACAAGTTCTCAAGTGAGGATGTGGTCCAGAAGTTCTATCATGGCCTCACTACTGCATCAAGGGGGATCATTGATGCATCGGCCGAAGGTTCTATCATTGAGCTCACGCCTACTCAAGTTTTCAAGCTATTCAAGAAGGTGGCAGACAATGACGCATGGGCATCATCGGGGCGCCTACGACCACTCCAAGCCGTGGGCGCCGCGAAGAGTGAATTGCAAGTGGAACGTGAAGAAGTGCAAGAAGGGAAGATCGACTCGCTCATGAGAAGGTTGGAGAAGATGGAAGTGGAAAAGAGAGAAGCCCAAGCTATTGATTTGAAGGCGGCCGAAGCAAGGTCTACATGTGAAGAATGTGGAGAGTACGGCCATGCCCAAAAGAATTGCCCGGAGGAAGCCAAGATGCTCGATTACATGAAGAAGGGAGAATGGATTCCGCCACCCAACTTCCGCTACGAGCAAGGTAGACTCCAATTTAATGCAAGCACTTCCATTCAAAACTCGGTGCCTCTTCGTATACAATTGAATGAGTTCATGGAGGATCAAGGCAAGATCAACAAGGACACCGTCACCAAGTTCAAGGCTATGGACAAGATCTTGGAGAACATTGATGGCAAGGTGACGGAGGTCGGGAGCTCTAACCTTCAAGTACTCAACATGATGAAGATGCTAGAGACATAAGTAGCCCAGCTCGCCGGACGCCTATCTAACAATGAAGGAAAATTGCCCGGGCAAACTCAAAGTCCGGAGACGGCAAAGGCAATTCAAACTCGCTCAGGAAAGGAGACCGAAGAACCCAAACATGCGGCGGGAGCAAGGAAGCCTAAGCCAAGAGTTGAAGTGGAGACCATCATCAAGGAGAAGGCACCTACTCCTATGCCAGAGATAGTCACCGAAGAGCCAGAGTTTGAGCTAGATGATATAGACACCAAGATTCTACTGCCAAGGCCACGATACCGCAAAGGTAAACATGAAGATGAGCAATTCAACAAATTTGTTGACATGGTACGCAGGTTGAGCATCAACATGCCGCTCTTGGACGCTCTACAAGTTCTGACGTATTCTCGCTACTTCAAAGACATCATGGGAAACAAGCGCGAGATACTGCCAAGCACTGTCAAGCTAACCGAGGAATGTAGCGCGGCAATCGCTAATGAAGCTCCTGAAAAGAAGAGGGACCCCGGATGTCCTACCATGCCTGTGTTCCATTGGATCCCTTATGTTCGAAAGAGAACTTTGTGATCTCAGGTGCAAGTGTGAGCATCATGCCAAAGAACAGTGTTCGAGAAGCTACGCTTACCGGAGCCGGAGCCCACCGCCATGTGCCTAGAGTTAGCGGACAATTCCGTTCGCTATCCTTTGGGAATCGCCGAAGACGTGACCGTGAAGATTGGAGAACACTTAGTCCCCATTGACTTTGTGATTCTCGATATGGGAGAAGGGAGCAAGGCGCCTCTCATACTTGGGAGGCCTTTCCTCAAGACTGCAAGGGCAAACATCGACGTTGGCAAGGGGGAGATAAAGTTCGACATCAATGGCACCACAAGCGAATTCAAGTTTTGTCCATGCCTTGAGGTATGCAACATGATCAATGTAAAATATGTTCCGCCTCACCGCCGTGTCACAGAGGAGAAGCCAAAGAAAGAGGAGGAGCCGAACAAGAAGGAAGCGAAGAAGGAGATAGAAGTCGTTGCGTCCATCGCGACAAAGAATATCTCTGCACCCGTCAAGAAGAAAGCTAAAGGCCCGCCTGTGAAGACCAAAAAAACGACTAACCTAGAAGACAAACCCGCACCACGGATTGTGCAGAAGTGGGTACCCAAGACTGCAGCGCCATCACCGAGCGTTGGTTCGAAGTGAAGAAGAAGAAAGTCTAGCAATAGACTATAAACGAAGCGCTTTGTGGGAGGCAACCCGTTCGTCGAGTCAAGAATAAAGATGCCGGGAGTTCAACCCATTCGTCGAGTCATGAATAAGCTGCCGGGAGGACAACCCGCGAAAGGTTTAGGTAAGTGAGTTGAGAATTTTGCTACGCAAGGACATGATAAACTTTTGAACAATTGGTCGTTCGGTCGAACAATTCGATTTGGATTTTATTCGCTCGGTCATTTCGATGTTGTTTCTTATTTTAAACCAATGACATGAGCCATCCTATGATTTATTTGCCTCTTCTTGAGAAAGCCACATCCAAAATTCCATACCCATTTTTGGCGACCGTGCTGTCCATGACGGCCGGACCAAGTTGAGATAAAACACACGAGTAGAGCCGTGCTATGTTTATATTATTTAAATTCTTGATGCGTAGGTTCGCACAAACATAGAGAGAATTTTCAGTTTCATTACCATAGGACTAGAATTTTCCTAACCTTAATTATTCTCTCTTTCAAAAATCTCTCTCTCATTTTGGCAAAAATTAGAACCTAAACCCAAGACCCACGGTTGAATTCGAGATTGTTCGCTATCAATTCATGAAAGTGAACGGTTTCGGTGCAACAAAAATTAATGTAGTCGGGAAATATTTTTCGACTTACAAATGTAAAGATGTTTCAATTCCCCTCTGATTATTCATTTAAACTCATTGCATGCTTTAAGAGGAGGATTAAACATCTAAGCATGATTTGGAAAGGGTTTATGTGCTTGATTAACATCCATTGATCAAAGTGAGTTCACGGGAAGGAATTGTGCTCTCTACCTACCACCACATGCAAATAATCCAAAGAAGGGAGCAGCCATGCATAGGAAGGACATGTGATTTTCAGCAAAGATGGCACCATGTGATGAATGATGAAGCATGGGACAAGGTGAATGACACAAAGTGAAGAAATAATGGTGCAAGTGGACATCAAAGGCAAAGAAGGAGTGGTTCACAGGATTTGGACGTTGCAAAGCATGAAAGATGTACTGGACAGAAGCAAATAATTGCACCAGGAAGCCACCAGAGAAAGATGAAGTGAAGGAGGGCTAGGAATGCCCTAGGCCGGCCGGCCGGCCTGGCCCCTTTTTAAGTGCTCTGGTGCTCCCCTTTGACAGGTACGCTCCTCACTCAGTTCATTGCTTATGTTCTTCAAGTTCTTCACCCAGAAACATCAGTTAGAGCCCTGAAAAATTCGTCCACCAAAATCTACTCCAAAAATCTCCGAAAATTCGTCACAAATCCTAGTTTGTTCCACTCTTCGATATATTGTTCTCCCGCTGGCAAGAAACCCCCGGTGTGTTTGTTTTTGTGTGTGTGCAGCAAGGAGTCACCATGAGTGGCATCATGAGGTTCGTCACTGGGAGGAGAAGGACGCGTTCATCAACATCCGATGCATCGGCATGTTCTTCGCGGAGGCACTCGGTCTCCGAGTCTCCGCGGAGCATGGAGGAAGACAACCTCACACCGAGGAGCGACATGTTGCTCCTTGGTGGGATGAGAGACCCGAGAAGCTCCTCCATGAGATTCACCGAAGGGATGCCACCTCCTCCACGGCGTTCAACAAGGTCATCCGCACCACCACCATACAAGCCCAAGAATTCAGAATATGGGTTTATTATCTTGTCGAAGGAAGAAGAAGAAAGGCTCAAGTTCATGAAGGGAAGGCTGCGAGCAAATTATGATTTTGATGATGAAGCACTGGAGAAGTTGGGATTTCATCATGACATCTTCCAACTCTTGGAGAACATCGGTTGGAAGTTATTTTCTGACGGTGTCACGGTAGACATGCAAGAAGAAGTGACTTTGGAGATGTTCATGACATTGGAGAAAACAACAGAAGTGGTGGATGATGAAGAAGTTCCATGTCTGAAATTTCGGCTCAAGAATGAAGAAAAAGTCATCACCTATGGAGAAATAGGGAGTTTGCTCGGATTCAAAAGTAATGCATATGAAATGGTGCAAGTTGAGGATAGAGAGCTTGATGAATTTTGGACAAAGATAGCAAAAGATGTTAACCGCCAAAGGAAGAATATAAGTAATGTTACTCTCCAAATATTCCACTCTTGGTTAAGCAAAAAAATTCTCGGGAGGATGAGAGAATCGAAGGTTACCGACCAAGAATTAAATTGGATGTATGCTGCATTGGTGAAGAAGCAAGTGATTGATCCCACCTACATCATGGTCGAAAGGTGGATTTGTGAAGCATCATCTGGTACGGGAGAAGTTGGTTCAGGGTGTTATCTCACAATGATAGCCCGATCCATGAATCCGGGGTTACGAGTGATCCAAAAATATTATGTCCCGGTAAGAGATATTGGAATTGAACATTTGAGGCAAGGCCATTATATCGGAGGGGATGAAAAGAGGGGATTCACTATTTCTGAGATGGATATTTCCCTCCCCGATCAAAGGCTGAAATTATTCGCAAGAGGGAGGACTGATTGGTGAGTTGAAAATATTGGAAAAAAGGTGAAGAAATCAAAAAGAGGAAGGTTAATTGAAGGAACATCGGCATCGGCACAACAAGAAGACTTGGAAGTAGACCTTCCACCGCCAAGTTCCACTTATTGGAGGAATGAATTTCAAGGTGCATCAAGTGGACAAGGATACCCGCAAGGATGGATGAGTCAATGGGAAGGGAACCAAGATCAAGCATGGGGGCATGCTGCGGCAGCGCCGCCACCATTTAGCAACTACGGCTGCCCACCCCCATCATACCAAGGAGAGATGCCCGACCCGTCATTTGAAGCACAATTTTTTGACCTCCCTCAACCAGAACAAGGAATGAGAATCATGGGTGCCTTTGCAAGAAGAAACATGGAAGACATAGACGCCATCCGGAGGCACACAAGCCAACTAGAAGATGGAACCACGGGAATTGCATATCAAATGGGACTTCTAGGCCTGGCGCCATTGGAACAATTTGATGGAGGAGTATTTCAACAATATTATGACCAAGGATACAACGCAAGAGGCAATCAAGAAGAGTGATCGATGACAAGACCATGAATAAAATGCTCGCACATGTGGTTTGGATTTTTCTATTTCTTTTCATTTATTTTCAGCATGTGTGCAAGCTTGTGTGTGCAGTAGCATTTTTCTATTTTATTTATTTCAGCATGTGTGCAATTTGCTTTCTTTTGTTTTCATCACCATGATAAATAAATGCATCACCCACGCTTTAATGTTATGGTTAGTAATGATGATAGAAAGTTTGTGCCATGATAAAATATGATGATCGTTGCTGCCTTGTCTACTTTCTTGTGCTTGGTTTATGCATGATTAAACTAATGCTCTCTCTAACATGATCTAAAATTAATTAAATGCCAGCTAATTCAATTGTGGAGGTTATGATAAATTAAGACCCATATCTTTTATTCTTGCTCTCTTACTTAAGCTTGTCAAGGAAAATTTAATTTGGATCTAATTTTGAGCTAACCTTGTCAATGATACCTTTTGCAATTGCTCTACCCTTCTACAAGCCTAAATGATATATCATAACAAACCATAGAGCAAGAATTATTTTCAGGTGAATTAATTCAGGATTTATCTTCTTTGGTACAAGACTAAGAAGCTGACCATTCCCTATTTTTGCGTACCTCTCTTTTGCTAGCCATTCTATCCATGCATTGTGAGTTTCTATATCGGGAACATCGCAAACCTCGCTGGATATCCACCCTTAACCCAAAACATCTTTTTGAGAAACACCTCCTTGACCACAACCTATATATTGAGTATATATTTTTATTTCGACGGCAAAATAGTGGAATCAAGAGCAAAATTCAGTAAAACATAAGCTTGGGAAGCATCAAAGAGTTCGCAGAAGAAAAATCCGAAGAAATGGAGGCCTACAGGCAGTAGGCCGGCCGGCCCAACACCCCTAGGCTGGCCGGCCTGCCCCTTTTCCTCCTCTGTTGGCTTCAATCTTTCACGAGGAGATGCTCCCTTGAATTCCAAAGTTGAGTCCAGAGAATTGATAAAGGTTTTGTGCACTCACTCCATCAAGTTATCATCACTTCATTTCTTGAGGACAAGCAAACGTTCAAGCATGGGGGGAGGTGGAGTAAGTGCATTGTGTTGCCAACGGTTATGAGGAGCAAAAAGAAAGAAAGAAAAAAAAGGGAGAGAGAAAAGAAAAAAATGGATGATGATGAAAAGCTCCTCGGTCCCGTTTGCTTCATTAAACTCTAGGTACTTTGAAGATTATTATATACTCAATTATTCCTACCATGTGCAATCCGATAACAAGGACTTCAGTTGTGCCTTGGGATCAATTGTTGCCATTTGCACATGTCCACCATCTAAAGTGTGTGTTCCATTCTCTCCCTCTCCATAAAGAAATTATTTTCCAATGGTCTTTCTGACGAGTCTCGGTAAATCCATAAGAAGTATTTCTTGTTTTGATAATATCTTGATTAACCTTTCCAGAGCTCCAGATAAAGCCTCACACATACATATGAGAGAAAGAAAGGAGAAAGTTCTAGCAAGTTTGAGGAGACAAGATGAGCTGAGAGTTTCCATGAGCAAATTGCAATGAGGTTTAAATTATTGATCTTGGTTTAGCATTACTTATGGAACTCACTTTCTTAACTCTGAGACTTGTTTAATTTTGAGAGCATGTGCTTAATAATTGTGGGGAAACATTTAACTTGTATCTACCTTCCACATTGAAAAAGCTGGTTACAACTTGAACTATTAACTGCAAAATATTTTTGGGAGCATTGTGTTTTCTCGTGTATGATCAAGTGCAGGGAATGGACACTGAAGGGCAACGCTGATTTTTATCAAAGACTTACTCGAGGACGAGCAAGGTTTAAGCATGGGGGAATGTTGGCGCTCCTTAAGTATCCATTTTATCCCCTGTTTAGCTTTGATAATGGCATGAATTTAATATCAAAATCACTAACCATCCTAACCTCGGCCCAATTATTGGTCGTTTTCGCGTTTGCACATATATTTTGGAGGTACTTCGTTTTTGCAGGTTTTTGACCAATTTTGGAGCATGAAATGACAAGGCCCACGATCACGCAATGACACGAAGAAAGACGAAGGCCAAAGCCCGAACAAAGGACCGAAGGCCATGATGATTAGAGGCATGTTCATGCACATCCACCCTCCAATGAAGCCCAAAGGACAAAGCCCACAAGATAAGATCAAGATACTTCGGGGCTAAGCAAAGCAAAGAGAGATTTAAGGAATGATTTTCCATCCTATCCTTTTCCTCGAAGAAATCTTGAAGATAACGATGTCTAATGGGGTGCAATCGTCAAAGGCATAAACTCTAGAAGACTCCAGGAGACTTGGGGAGAAAGGAGGACACGAGGCGGCGAAGAAATGGGCCAGGCCGGCTGGCCTGGGTCCATTGGGCCGGCTAGCCCAGCCCCTTTTTGAGGCGGTTCGGCCTCCCCTTTGAACTAGGGTTTCCTGAGGCTATTTAAAGACCCCTCCCCAAGGTTCACGCGGAGATCAATTCGGGAGACGACGCCAAGGAGCAGAGAAGATAGAGGGACACCTCTCGGAGAGCCGAGGGTCATGCTAGTTGTCTAGGGGCTTCCGTAGCCGACGTGGGAGCCTTGCAAGGAAGACCACGCCGGAGTTCTGGAGCTAGGATCATCAAGATCAAGGTAGGGCCCCGGTTGTGATCTTGTGATGTACAATCATTCATGGTGAAGTTATTTGTGATTCCGAATGTTTAGCGACCATGTTCTCTCTTTCGATTTCGTTCTTTTCTTTGGGTTTGCTTCATCCTAGATCTATTATTGAGATAGATCGCTTTGCATGATCTTGTAGTCATGGTGGCTAGAGGTTCATGGCGGAACTACCAAAGGGGCGTTGCCACTGAGTAGGTGGGGTATCGAGGGATCAGATTGGAGATTTTGAGTTTAAAGATGCTTTTCATTGAGATTCACATTTATCTTACTTCACTACATCTAGCTGGAACTATAACATATGCATGATCTAAGTGATCTAGATTGGTTATCTCTAACTTTCTCTTGCTACCTTCGGTGTTTGTCATTTTTAGTAGATTAGATTCATTTTTCACCATCTCAACACAAAGGAATCTCTATGCTAGTAGATTGTTTCTTGTATCTTTGGTTCCGTGGATTGATAAACCTTGGGGGAATACTCTAAGGGAAAAGCTACACGAACCATGCGCTTGCGGTATACAAATCGGGGGCGCTAAGGAGCGTCAACAGTGCGCGACGTGCTCGCTGACCATGTGCGACGTGGGTCAGGTGGTGAACGTGGGCGGAACCTTTCCTACCTAATGAGGTTTGGATGAGATCATCAAAAGCATTTTTAGCACTACCCCTAGATCGAATCCGAACTTGGGATCAATAAAAATAATAAATTCCTCCAAAAACCCTGTTGGAAAAATATGAGGAAATGTATGTGTGTATATGTCAGACCCGGGGCAGCAGGACTGCTCACAGGCGTGGAATATTCTAGAGTAGGGAATAGCACATGCATACACCCTGCCTCTACTATATTTACCCAAATAAGAGTAGAACTAGTCGATGTATACAGAACTCGACTAGGACTTTCCATGTAACCTTGTTCCCCATGATTATATAAGGGCGAACTGGGACCCCTCTAGAGAGGACGATACACATCGAACAACACCTAAGGCCCATACAGGACGTAGGGTATTACGCTCCGGCGGCCCGAACCTGTCTAAATCTTTGTGTTCCTTGCACCATCGCATTCTGATCTCGGCGAGTCCCTGCCTCCAACCACTCTCCTCGGGGTATACCTCGGAGAACCTGCCGGTAAAACGCCGACAGCTGGCGCCCACCGTCGGGCGTCTCGCCAACCATCGTCAAGAGAACTCGATGGCTCATCTCGACGACAACTCGGTGCTCGACAAAGGCACCTCCTTCTGCATGGGCTCCAGGATCTTCGTTGCTGACGGATTAGGCGGTTTCTGAAGCCGCCCAATCGATCAAAACATCCAGAAGCCGCAAGACGCCAAGAAATATATGACTTCGTCGACCAACTCGAAGAAGTTGAACTTTCGGTTCTCAACAATGGAACATGAAATCAACCCAAATTTGACACAATTAGACCCAAAACACTCTCTGAACTGGAAGAGGATTTGGACAAATTGCTAGAAGACACCAAGCAAGAAACTACCATTGATGGAAAAATTCTATCATCCGGATGTCAACAGAACATCACTAAAGAAGAACAACACATCAATTCAGTTTCAACAGCAACAATTGAGAGTTACCTAAAGGACCTGATGAAAATTCGACATCCCAGAGTAGACAATTCCGAATTACTGGGCATAATTGGTCGGGTCTCCAAAAGTATCGAAGGTTGCATCAACCTTGCTGAATCAAGTTTTTGGAAGAAAAAAATCAAGGGCTACCTTTAAGAAAGCTACTCGCAAGAGAAAGCCTTCCGAAGACATCTTCCTAAAAATCGACAACATCGATGATAAGATCGCAAAATGCCTTCAGCTAACAGAAGATACGTTCAATAAGAAGAAGCCTTTCAACCACAAATACGAAGAATTCATCAAACCTTGGGCATCCAGCTCTGCATAATTGGAACAAGATCAAGCATTCATCGACTACCTTGATCAACTTAACGGACCAATCTCTGAAGATGAACTAGCCGAATAGTCAAACGACATTGACTTGTTTATGGAAGGACTGTCAAACCCTAATAAACTTGAAGCACTATGGGAACAATCCAATGGAAAAAAGTTGTGGGATGAATCACAATGCAAGTCACCAAATCAATTGGATTGGTACTTGTTAGAAACTCATCCTGTAGAAGACTTTGTTCCAATCGAAGATTACATGGGTCGGTGGTGCAATGTCATTCCAACGTTACTCTCTCTAGAAGAACGGGACAATTTGGACAAATACAACAGATTCATGAATGAACTTTTTGTCCGATTCAAAGAAGGATGGATCCCACGAAACACCCTCCCATACAACAAAAACCTTCTACGACACACACTCGGATTATCTCCCCAAGTCAAATCAAATGAAGAATTGTACTCGAACTCGGATCAAGTCCACAACAGAAACTAATTCATGAAAAAGTCCACCTCACACAAGACAACAGAATCTGACAAATAGCCGATTTCCGCTACCACTACAAAAACATAGCTTCAACCCACGGATTGAAGGTGGAAGAAGAGACAGTTCTCAGAATACAAAGAACTACCATTTCAACAAGGCCTTCCGCTTAAAGAAGACAACAAGTCGAAGATTCCCAATCATGACTGCGAGAACCTCATGGCCATACTCTCAGAACCTAAAGGACGAAAGGATAATCCTACGGCACTAGAAGATCTCGACTATGATAATTTCCTGTCCGAGGCGGAAGCAGCAGAAACAGTAGCAATCAACTATGAAATCCCTCCACAACCACCAGGGATCACGGTCACCGTTCACCTGGAAAACAAACACAACTAGCCGAAGAAGATTAACAGTCAAAAGATAAATTTCAATCTCAAGACTGAACATCATCAACAGCTTGGCGACTCATTCGACTATTCCAACAGCGATTTACACAATGTCATCAACATTAGCCGCAACGCAAAAATAGTCATCATCAACAAAGGAGAAGAACATGAAGAAGTCGAAGCTTACAGCCCAACATCAAACTATCGACTACCTGACAACTATGAGTACAACTCACGAAAACGAAGCAGTGACAGATCAGTGCCTCCTCCTCCTCCAACAAAGCAGTCAAAGATTGACTCCACTCAACAAAAACTTCATTCAAGATGTTTTCTGCATCCTAAAGCGAAGCACTCAAGTTTCCAATGCATCATCCTTCGCAAAGCACTCGGAGCACCTCCACCTCCCGCCAACAAAGACATGAAAGAAAAGAACTAACATCAGCAAAGCTTCTCTTGACAGTCAAATGCAAAGAAGAAAGAGCTAGTCAGTTGGGCTCAATCTCCTTAGGGCTAACCCCCGGTCTTCCCCCCAATAAAGGCTAGGATGGGTCCGCCAGAGCTTAGATTCTACCCCCGAACTACTCAAAGCCAACAGAAGAAGAAGAAGAAGAAGAAGAAGAAGAAGAAGAAGAAGAAGAAGAAGAAGAACTCTATTCAAAGTAGTCGGCTGGGTCCAACCACCTCAGGGCTAATCCTCGGTCTTCCCCCCAATAAAGGCTAGGATGGGTCCGCCCGAGGGAGGTTCCTCCCCCGAACTACCAAAGAAGACAAAAATCGAGTACTCCTTCTGATAAAAGAAGCTAGTTGGCTGGATCTCCTCAGGGCCAAGCCCCGTTCTTCCCCCCAATAAAGGCTAGGATGGGTCCGCCCGAGCAAGATTCAAATGTAAAAATTATCGAGTGCTTCAGATTATCATGGAGGAAGGTACAAGGAAGGCACGTTGTCCACAAGCTACTCGATTGCACTACAAGAGCACCATACTCTCCGGAGCCTAAGTGAAATCAAGCAGACAATTGTAATTGAGAAAGCTGTAGAGACAAGTTCTCTACCTTCTTCAGGAGTTGTTACTCCATCAACTACTTTGACTACCAACATTTCTTTGTTAAGTTAAGGTAAAAGGCACGTCATATCGAGTAGTTGGGGCTAAGAGACACAATCTCTGCGACCCTAGAGACAAGTTCTCTACCTTCTTCAGGAGTTGTTACTTTATCAGCTACTTCGACTACCAGCCTTTCTTTCTTAAGTTAAAGTAAAAGGCACGGCGTATCGAATAGTTGGGGCTAAGAGACACGCGCTCCGCGGCCCTAAGGGACAAGCTCCCTATCTCCTAAAAGGAGTTATTCATCCATGAGATGACAATCCATCGACTACTACGGTACTCGACCAATGCTGAGACAACTTCTCTATCTGCTAAAAGGAGTTATCATTCATCCATGAGATGACAATCCATCGACTACTACGGTACTCGACCAATGCCAAAGACGATGAGACAAGACTCTCTATCTCCTAGAAGGAGTTATTATACGTCCACGAGACGACAAATTTTCGACTACTATAGTACTCGAACAATGCCAAGAATGCAGCATAAGGCAGCAAACGACAAGACTCATAATTGGCAACCATTCAACTCAAGAAGAGCAAATAAAGTACTGTACATCCAAATGTTAAAGTGCTACAGTGGACACCATTCACAAAAGGCAAAAGAATATTACATCAAATGTTCAAGCCTCTCCCTCAGGCGATGGCTCCAAACCACTGATAACCTTATAAGAAATGGGCTTCATTTCCTCTACATATTCAGAGAATTTATCCCCTGAACAGCTGACGGCTACCCCATCACCAATAAGAGCCAAGTTCATAGAAGGAAGAAAGGATTTCACTAATCCTAAAGCATGGGCCAAGTACTCCCTAGACGTGTCAGAGAAGAAGCTACTAATCTAGTGGGAAGCCTCACGAAGACGCTCCACCAGACTCTTGTTACCAGCATCTTCCTCTTCGACCATCCCGATGACTACTTGTGTCGCAGCCTCAAGATCAGCTAGTTGCTAGGCCTTTAGATCGCGATCAGCTGCCAAGTCTTTGATCTGCTTCATGTCCTTAACCAGTTGCTTATCAGAGTCAGCTTTGATCTTGGTCAGCTTCTCCACAGCATCTATTTGGTGATACATAACATTGGTCAAGTCAGTCACCAATTCATCCTTTTTCAACAACATGCTTTTAAGCTCTATCAAAGCAAGGTGAACATGAGCACCAAAGACAAAAAGCTACTGGAAAACTACAAGCACCGAAGGAGGAAAGAAATACCTTTCTTCTCCTTGGCAAGGGTCTTTGCCTTCTCTTGCAGCTTGGAAGCCTTCTCTTGAAAAGCAGAATTGTCCTGCTCTAGAGTCTCGACCCGGGCCTCTAGAAGATTAATCTTCTCTAACCGCTCCTGAGAAGATTTCTCAAGAGCAGCTATCTTCTGCAACTGCTGCGCCTGGTCAGTCGATAGTTGGAGACCCTCTCCAGCTTGCCGAAGATACTCGGCTTGCTCAGCAACTTGTTTTGCCAGCTCCTGTCACGAAGATATAGTCAAGACAACTACTTGACAACATAATAGAAGTATTCGAATACTTACAACAAGCATGGATTGACAGCCCAAGATCCCGCGGTCCACAGCAGCCGACCCCTCAGTCGATTCAGCTACTTCCTGCTGTGGCATCTCCTATGGAACCTGACCGACATTCAAAGAAGCCGTAGGACTCTTTGGCCGATCCTCAGCCTGCTTATCTGAAAAATGCAAGAGCATCAGCAAAGCTCATCAGACAACCAGTCGACAATATGTCAAAAACTACTCACCAGTGCCAGCAAGAGGAGACTTTTTGTCCTCCCCCTCATCAATCGCAGGACTTTCTGCTGTCCGAACAGCAGAAGCGTCTGGTCGATCTTCATTTTTCGACGGACTGGGGGGCAACTGGGTAATATTCTTAAGGGAGTCGAAGATAGGATCCTTGTCCGTACCCTCGAATCCAAAGGCCTCAAGATTACTACAAAATAAGAAGTACTCGACTCATCAGCATAAAGGCAAACAAAGTAAATATGAGTAACCTATCAACAGCTACACTTACTGAGGAGACTGTTTCAGTAGATATCTTTTTGGTTTAATAAACTTCGGGACACCACTTAGCCCCAAAGCACTCTGCCCCTTGGCAGAACCACTCCCCCTAGACTCGCTCGCCACAGTGGACGTCGGGGCGGCCATGCTCAGAATGGTACCTGGCACCCGCCTGTGATAATCCAGGTTTTATGGATTAAAAATATAGCTTTTGTGCTTGAGTTTAAAAATTTAAACCATGATTTATATAGCAAGGGTATTTTTGTTATTTTGGAAAAATGCAAAGTCCTTTTTACAAAATAGTTTTGCAAAAGGCAAAAATTTCAAAATTTATGAGGGGTTAAAATGCATATTTTGTTTTTCACTTTTACCCTCATAAAAAGATGTATTTATGCTTAGGGCTACCCTTGCAATTTTAAAACTTAAGTGTGTTCTTTTGCATTTTAAAAGATTTGGCGGATTTCAAAATATTTTCAAATCATTTGATCTAGTGAATTTTTGCCCAACAGGAAAGTTGTAGATCTTAAAAAGTTACACAACTTTCATATTGAACACTTTTTTATTTGAGCCCTAGATCAACGGGAAATTTTGTCTTTCAGTTAACCCCCTTGAACATTTATAAATTTTCAAAACCACCCTTGGCTACCCTTTCTTCTTCCTCTCACTGGAAACAGGGGCGCCGCCATCCTCGCCGTCGGTTTTTCCCCGCCGACGGTTCTCGCCGCCGGTCAGCAGACGCCAGGTGCCCCACGTCGTCTCCACGTGTCGCCAGACCCCCTGCCACCACCTCTTTTTCCCTCTGCTGGCTTCACACAAGCTCACCACGCCGTGCCCCCAGATCGCCGCCTCTGTTTTCCATCTCCGGCGAGCGTGCCGCCGCGGGAAGTCGCCCTCCGCCCCTGTCGGCCCTCCACCGCCTCCACGCGCCAAGCGCAGGCACACCGCCGCCATGCGAACCGCCTCTGCTGGCCCCTTCACCTCGCGCCACGCCACCCGAACGCCTTGTCTGCTTGACACCTCACCGGCCGCCATGGAGGAGCCACGCCGCTACCAAAATCGCTTCTTCGGCAAGCCTATCTTCCCCAGAACCCTTTTCCCGTGCTCATCCTTCCCACATTTGGCCTATAAAAGGCCAGGCTGAGCCCCATCGCCGGCCAAACCCCACCGTACTCTCCTCCAACTCCAGCGAGCTTTTGCCCGCCGTCGACCCATTGTTGGAGCGCCATCCCGTTCCTTCCAAACACCCCAACATCTTCGCCTTGCTCCAGCACAGCTCCCCAACCACTTTCCTTCCACTTCCTCACCCCTGCGCCACCGGAATGCCATCGACCTCCGCCGCTGTGCCCTGCTCACCGGCGACGAGCACTCTCCAGCCCCCAATCCACCCTCTCGACCCTTCCATCGGGTGCGCCAGGATCTTCTAATGCCCCCTGACCACTTCACCCTCGCCACCGGCGATCACCATCGCCAGAATCGGCCAGTCAACATCGCCCCTCCCCTCTGACCCCGGCCAAGGACCTGATTGCAAGGATTGCAATCTTTCCTGGGGTCTTTTCTACAAAAACACCATTTCCTTTTATTCTTTTTCTAGTGAACTTTGCAAAATCCTAGAAAAATGTAGAAAAATCAGAAAAATGCCAAATTAATTTTGTTGTGTTCCTTTTGACTAGTTCTATAACTTTGGCTACTAAAGTTTATATGAAACTTTATATTGTATGCTCTAGTTTAATTGTTAGCAAATGAGTAATTTATTTATATCTTTTTAACTATAGCTTTGTTATGCTTGATTTTTGGAACACAGTATCCGTATGCCATGAATAGTTTTGTGTGAAATTTAGGGGCCAAATACTTGAACTTTGCTTGTTATTTCATGTGCTTTGTTTATTTCTAGCATATGCACTTGTTTATTTTATTAAAGCATGTTTTTTGTTAAATTTCATAGGGTAATATTTTTACCATGGGCTCTACTGATCACAAGTAGTTTATGGTAATTTTTAAAAGAATTTTACTAGTATCTAGCTTAGATGTTTAATTTTGCCTTGAATGTAGAACTTGATTCATAAATAATATTTCCTCACCATGGAAATTTGTGAATTTATTCTTGAAAGCTACTTTTGGGTGATATCTCATACTCATGAAGTTTCAAAACCTTTTGAAACTTGATATGCCTTGTTGAGAATGTTTGTTTTGTTAAATTACAACTTTTTAGTGAAGGAAAGCTATACTTAAGCACTTCACTAAATCTATTTACTGCATTGCATATAGAAACAACATCGTTAGTCGACGGAATGTACGAATTAATCTAGGAACCAGACGAGGATATTTCTGAAGCCCAGACCAATGTTTTAGAGTTAACTGAAGTCCCGAACTCTGATTCGGAAGAACTACGACTTACTAACTCTATAGACACTACTAAAGGCAAGCCCCGGTGCATAACCCTATTATTTTAAATTATGCAACTTCTATTTATTTGTGCATTTATGTTATTGGAGTTGAATGAAAACTTAGATGCATAATTCTAGGTACCCATTGATTGAACACTAGAAACTGAGTCCGACTAGATGCTATGCTAATAGGACTGGTAAAAGTCGAGTGATTGCCTATCACTCGCGAGCTTTATAGGAGTTGATTGTTTACTTTCTTGCAATCACTATAAGGACCATGGACGGATTTGGTTACGAGCATCATGTTAAAATCCGTTTGTGTTAATGAATTTGATAAGGCCGCAGTGTGTGGTAGCGGTGGTTAAGCGTTTGAAAGTACTAGCCACATGCCATAAATATGGTACACAGCAAGCCAAGTAAATGATCGGCCCGGCAAATGGACATACACCCCCACTCTCTTGTAGAGATAGGAAGTTAATTTTATGTTGCAACAACCATGGGTGCAGAGAGGTTCGGGCTCTCTGTAGTCGGGAGAGTGGCCCTGATCCATGAACCGGAATGAGAAGCAAACGGTTGCTTGGGAGTGACTCATCAGTGCTCCAAGTGTGTGTGCTAGGTTTATCCTTGCAAGGTTGGAAATTCGATTCAGAATCGTCTGTTTCTCGTGGATATTGAGACTGCTTGATCCCTTCGCCACATAGAGTAAGAAGTGGAACAAAGATGGTACTCAATCTTGTTGAATGTAATTAATTTCTCTACCATGTCTATATAGATAGGTGCTTACCTAGAATGGCTAATAAAACTAGAATCTGAAAACTAAAAATTGAAATTAAGGATCTACTCTTTGTTGCTTTTCAGGAAAAGAACCCCAGAGCCTTCACAAGCTTTGCATGTCTAGTTAAAGGGATGTTATATACCCTTAGTCGGGTCAGCCTTGTTGAGTATTAGTATACTCAGTCTTGCTTTTAACTTTGTTTTCAGGTAATTTTTGGAACGCTTGGTGAGATTGACGTCATGTATGGGCTTCATCATGATGTCATATATCGTCGCTAGATATCGATTTTCTTTTCCACTATTTATGAACTCTAAAGAACTTATCTTCTTTCAAATTTCTAAGGTACCTTGTTTGAACTCTCAAACTCAGTTTTAATAACATTTATTGTTGAAGTTAGTACTATTAAAACTTATGGTTATTGTAATCTCTGGGCTCACCTTCGAGTGAGGTATGTTGTTTCGATCGGAAATACAGTGGTGTTATCGGGATTTTACCCGACAGACTGTCAGATTTCTCCGTTCAAAGTGCGAATTAATCATTTCATCTTTAATGGTGATGGTTAATGCACTTGAGCCGGATTAATTCTGGTGGTTCTGCCACACTGCCTCTTAGAGGGGGAGGGGGGCCTAGGAACAAGAAGAACAGTCAAAACAAACCCGCCAATAGCAAAAGCAGTAGTTTACACTTACTTGTCACTACTCCTGGCGGAAATTGCCCTCCGCTTCCGAGTCCTTGACGACTCAACGGCCGGTTCGTCCGCTGCCCCATCATGGGCGTCCGATGCCGTCCGACTAACCAACGGACTTGCACAAGAACCAACAACGGTTAGTGAAGGATTCAACAGTTCAACCAAACAAAAAGCAAGGCAAAAGTAGTCAGATGCACACTTGAGTCAGTATGTGCCTCTGGAAGGACTTCAGGGAGCGGAGGCCTACTCTGATAATTAGCGGAATTAATCTGCACGAAAGACACCAAATCAACTTGACCACTCGACAAAAGTATTCGATTTAAACTACAGTCGACTACTTGAAGAGGTACCTCCCGAGGATGCCTGCCAGCTCTAAAAGTTCCAGCAATATTGGCCGTCCCAACCACATTCTTCAGCAGTCTTGTCACCCGTTCCTTCAGTTCATCCTCAATAATCTTGGATCGACTAAAACGAGATGGATCCGTCTCCCCCGTATACTGAAACCCCAAATGGGTTCGGTGCTGCAGCGGCTGAATCCTCCGCATCGACCAATGTGCTATTATGGAAGCACAACTAGTCTGGTGATCCGCCTTCAACCTCTCTATTTCTCCAAGGAGAAAGTTAACCTGATCAACATTGCCACACCTGGAGTTCTAGCTAGGCTTCTTCACAGGGGGCCAGGAGTTCTAAGAGGAAGAGAAGAATATACATTCCTAACGTAAAATCACATCTCCTTCCAGTCGATGACCTTGTCACTCAACTCATAGGGGATATACTTCGGCTTCTTCCCCTGACGAAACTGCAACCCAGCACCCCCCAACTACTTCTATCTCAGAATCATTGGGATGGGGTTTCAGATGGAAGAAATACTAAAACAGATCAAAGTGAGGTTCGATCCCCATAAAAGCCTCGCAGAGATGGACAAAGATCGAAATATGAAGAATAGAATTAGGGGTCAAGTGATGTACTTGAATCCCCCAATGGTGAAGAAGACCTCGGAAGAAATCAGAAATAGGAAAATCGAGACCTCAAAGAACATAGGGATGAAAAACAATAGATTCATTCACCCCTCATGAGGAAACGACTCCCCATCAGATCCCCTCCAATGAACCACATCGCGAGGTTGGAGAAGGTGTTCCTCCACAAGACCAAGCAGATGGAAATCGGTACACTTACTCGATCTCCACCCGTGGGTTTCCGCCCCATCTCCGGCAGCTTTGCCCGCCTTCCCCATCCCAGTGGTCTTCTTGGGCACCATGGGAGGAAGGAGAAGATGATCCTCTCTTGCTTCATGCTCGGGGGCTAGCGGTGGCTAGTTTCTCGCGACACTCGGAGGCAAGAGCAGATGAACTGGAGGCGGCGGAGCAAATTAAGACTGAAAGCATGCTAAACCCAGATTTACTCGAGGAGTTAAATAAGTAGAGTCAGTAGCAGTTTCCGTAAATAACAAGAAGCCCAAAGGTCACGCTCCAAATCGAGAGTTATTTCAACCAGTCCGGAATTCACTTTAAATGAAACAGAGCCAACACCCAAAAAGGAAATTTTCACTCAAGGATTACATTCCAATAGAGGAAAATACACAGATCTGAATGATCATACTACTCAAAACCACTCAAGATCAGCTACAGAATAGAGATGCCAGCCCTAGGGCTATTACAGAAATACAAATCTTGTCATTCCCAAGAGGGAATAATTCAGAAATGTTCAGAGAGGAAAGGCTTGTTAGCAAGTGTTGGGTATTTTAATGATGCGAATTAATCCGCAAGCATACAGATACCATCATAGCTTTCACCTGTGAGTATTCAAGGGTATCGTATCCACAGGAAACGTGTGTGCACTAACTCCTAACTTAGTCGGTCCAAGGACAACCCAAGGATAGGTGGCATGGCTGGAGAGGATTCCTGTGGTAGCACTAAGGATGAGTTAAAGGTCGATCTCTTGGGTAAGAATACTCGCTTCGGGCACCGGCTTACCCCAGAAATGGTCAGGAGACTCCGCCAATAGCTCTACACTATATCCAAATGTGGAGGGCTACTAAGGGCCAACAGGGCTGTCACCACCTGCGGCCTACCTCATAGACCGTGGGATATAAGGCAAACAAAGGTAAACCTTATCCTAGACACCACGACTATGCTATTGATTACTACCGTAGCCTAACTATGTCTGAATTCCCATAGCAACCTACGACACTCTGTATAAATATAGAACGATGAACCCGCGAGTAAGAGAACTGATCTCACTCAAACAAAAATACTATGCAAGACAGGAATCACAAATACTAACATACTCATACTGAAGGAAGCCAACATCTGTAGTGGTACAAGACCGGAGAAGAGCGCCGACAGGCCAGCGCCCCTCCGAACTACTTGAAAGGACCGTGATGTCGCCTAGAGGGGGGGGGGGTGAATAGGCGCACCTACAAAATTTCACTCAAACGCAGCGGATTAAATTCACTGTCTGCCAAACCCGGAACTTCCGGGTTTCAAATCTGGAACTTCCGGATTTGGGCTAGACAGTGGGTGAACTCGGAACTTCCGGGTTTGTCAATATGGAACTTCCGAGTTCACTCAGAACAGAGTGAACACAAAGAGTAGTGCTAATAAATGAATGTAAATTCAAACCCCAATTGTAGAGTCTGCTCAGAGAAGTTCCTCGAGCAGGTTCACGCAGATCCTGCACATACGAAACACAATATCTCCAAGACACAAGTGTCTAATGGAGAGCTCCTCAATTCCACAAAACAAATGTAAATGCGATGAACACAAGGATTTGTTTTACCGAAGTTCAGATTCACCCCGTGCACCCACGTGTGAATCCTAGTCTCCGTTGAGGAAGCTTATGTTGACCCCAAGGTCAAGCTATCTCCTCCTTCCACTATATGACCATGCGCCCTCGTGGCACAAGATCGGATGCTGCAACAAACTTGCCGCTGCTCACCACAATCCTTGGGAGCTAGCCGGCGACGCCTAGCCAGTCTAGGAGGCTTCACCTCCAAGAGTAACAAATGCGAATCACACAAATCACAGCTAATCTCAAATGCTCAAGGTTTGTTGTGCTCTCTAGTGCTCTCAAGCATTCACTCTCTCAACCCAACTCAAGAATATACACTAATCACACAATCTCACAAAGAGAGGTTGGGGAGAGCTCAACTATGGCTACCAATCTTCTTGGGACGACCAGCAATGAACAGAATAGAGCCTGGAATAGCAGCCCACCAAGGAGGGGGCTAAAGGGTATAAATAGCCGGTCCCAACAAAACTAGCCGTTATGTGATAGTTAGAACCCGGAACTTCCGAATTCTACAACCCGGAACCTCCGGGTTTTCAAATCAACTAGCCGTTAGTACTACGTGTGCCAAATCCGGAACTTCCGAATTTGCCCTGGCAGCAATGTTAAAGAGTGTACGTGAGGCTTTTGTGTCTCTCTCAACTTATATGGGTTACTT
This sequence comes from Panicum virgatum, assembly GCF_016808335.1. Classification (NCBI taxonomy): domain Eukaryota; kingdom Viridiplantae; phylum Streptophyta; class Magnoliopsida; order Poales; family Poaceae; genus Panicum; species Panicum virgatum. The sequence continues at coordinate 32,457,749 of NC_053144.1, read as the reverse complement.
GAGCACTGAGACTAAACCAAAGACCATTGTGATGCATCCCTCTTGATAGTACGGCATACCTAAACTTAAGATCAAAGATTAATTACATTTCAACTTCTTGAGCTTCTCTTTTTCATCCTAAGCCGTGTGTTGATCAATCACAATCTGAGGTGTGCATCCAACTTGGCTTCTTTACTTTGAGCACATCTTCCTTGAGCTAGTGACCTTGAACCTTTATCTTCGAATGAAATCCACTTCTAGTTTAAGTCACCGTCTTCACAATAAGATTCTAGAAAGATTGATACTTCCCAACATGAACACCACACATGACCAAGATTCTTCAAGTTGAATCCAAAGAACGTTTCGTCACCCTAGCATTGGTTCCTCGGCACAACCACAATTGCCCTTCTCTAAGCTTAGTACCTAGAAACCTATTCCCGAATTCCAACTCTTCATCCTTGCATCACATATAGCTTCATGTAGGCTTGTATCACATTTAACTTACAATGAAATCTATTTTGATCCACAAGCAATTTTTCTTCTCTAATGAATGACACTTGTCAATATGAAATTCTCCATGTCTCTTAGAATTCTTGGACTTGATCATTATCGGTTTCTTTGCTCATGCCAAGCCTTTGCTTACATAGCCTCTAGAAACACGCCTTTCGATCCCATCCATTTATCCTCAAGAGCCCTCTTGAACTCACATTGATTTTGCCATTACAATGAACATCATTTCTTTCATGCTTGCTTGATCATCAACTATCTCATACATTCCTTATGACAAGTTTCTCCAATTGTGAGACTATGGCTAAGCATACACCTTTGTCTCATTCACAATACCTTGGCTTGTCATTTTGAATTCCACTTACATCAACAAGCTTCATTTGGATATACGAATAAATTCTTTATCGTTGATACATATCCCAATTTCCATGGTAGCTGTTGTTTGTTAATATTCTCATACTAGAACATGTCATTCATCTTGTCATATGAGCATGTGTCTTGAATCTTGATTCATTTCATCACATACATTACAATTGTGATAATCAATTCCTACTCATATACTCAACAAGATAGTTAGCCCTTTAATCGTGGTGTCAATCAATCCACCAAAACACACTAGGGGCCGAGATGCACTTTCAATCTCCCCCTTTTTGGTGATTGATGACAACACCGATTAAAGCTTACAAAAAGATATAACAAATATAGCTTTTGAATTTTCAGATTTTGTAGGAGCTTCCCCTTACTAAGTGCATTGAATGGAATTCAATCAATTTGGCCTCAAATGCCCTTTTGCATATATTCAAAAGAAAAACAAAGAGCTCCCCCTAAATCTTAGCATCCATGGAGTGCAAAACAAATGTGTGATCAAATAATACGTGATGCATATGACAGATATCTCACACAAAAGCAAGATAAAAGAAGCAGGTCAGTTCTGATCAGGCAACCCCGAAACCTCCGGGTTCCAAATCCGGAACTTCTAGATTTGCCAGGCAGAACTGGCCAAAAACAACAAAACATCATTTCATCACTTTTTATCACACTAACGAGCATCACATACTAGTTTAAAGCATCTAAACATGGTTCACCACACAATACAATGTGTTCTCAAGTCCTCATGAGCTAAAACGAATTTATTACATGGCATGTGGCATCCCGCACCCAAATCCGGAACTTCCGGATTTGGAAACCCGGAACCTCCGGGTTTGCCTGACCAGAAGCACTGAAAACTAAGTAGAAGCTTTAATCTTCAATAATCTCTCCCCCTTTGTCATCTATCACCAAGAAGGGCATGAGAGGAGTCTTTCTGGGGCTTCTACTACTGATCATCATCCTCATCGTCTTGTCTTTCATCTTGCCTACTCGAACCTTGTCCGGCATCACCAACATGTTGGTCAAACATCCAAGCTCCATAAGCATCGAACCCATAAGATGGTGGTGGTGGTGGAAACTGAGGAGCCTGAGGCACGAAAGGAGCGGTCGAGGGGTCAACAACAGTAGGGTTAACATAGGATGTGGTGCCACTACCATAGAGCTGCCCCCAATAATCTTCTTGCTGATATCTAGCATTCATTTGCTCCATAGTTTCAGGCTCACTTTGCTGTCTTTCTGAACCAATGGGTGAGGGAGGATCATTGGGCAACATGGCTTCTTGCAATTTCTTTAGCCTCAAAGTGTCTTTATTCCTTCTTTCCCTCTCCTTGTGCACCACATCATTTGTGGACTTGCACATCCCAAAAATCATGTTGAACATCTTTCTAATTGGAGAGGGAGGCTTTTCCCAATTTTGAGATCTAGAGCCACCACGCCTAGAATATGAGCGAGTAGGGACATGTGGTGCAATAGGAGCATGTGTAGGAGCATGTGGGTCTGTATCACCATCACCTGGACCTGCAGCTTGCTCTCTAGATGCAATAATTTCAGCAAGAGTAGGTCCGGGGTGTGAGTCCATCTTGACATCAACAGGAGGATGTTTGTAATCACACTCAAATCTTTTGTTGGTCTTTTGATCAATCATGAACATGAGATAAGCTCCAAAACCACAACACTTTTGAGGTGATTCAGATATGGATTTGATTTCCTCCCATATGTAATCAAACACACTGAACTCTGGCTCACTAGGACTTAAAGCATATAGCAAATTATTTCCATATGACGATATATTGTGAGCATCACCCTCTCTAGGAGCAAGTGTCTTCCTAAAGAACTTGTTAAGATATGCATAAAATGGAATTAGTCCTTTAGGCCCCCCAAACTCTGACTCCCTGCCGGGTAAGTACATGCATTCCATTTCCTCTTTGGGGAGAGGAGAGCTAAGGTGAAGTCAAACTCTTTCTGCATCAGCTCTCCCAAATCCAAACATGACTGCAAACTCAACATAACTAATTTTATACCATTTTCCCTCTGTCATCCAATTTACCCATCTCATATCATCATGTGTTTCAAAATAGCAAGTGGCATAAAATTGGGCAATCACTTCAATGTTCCAATCATATTGAAATGCCATGATTTTGTATATGTGCTTAGCCTTGCATGCACTAATGATCTCATTAAAGATTGGATCTCCCATGCTCTCAAGTTTTGGCCAATTCATAAATTGAGAGCGTGCCACTTTGTATTTCTTGCTAAGAATTGCACTCACATAGAAGTCTTGATGGAACTTGGTTTGAAATCTATAATCAACACTTCTTCCTTTCTTAGCATGTAAAGGATTCTTCAATCTTTCTTTTCTTACTTTGTCTGTCATTCCCCTCTTCATGTAATTAGTCATGATGTAGTCATGGGAAACACTTGGCTTTCTCAACATGACTCCAGTCACAAAGAGTGCCGAGATGCACTTTCACTACTCCTCACCCTCCTACTACTCTAAACACTAGCCTAGCCAGCGCCTCACCTTTGCAATGGAGTAGAAGTTCTACATGATGGTGGATTGTGTTCAATGGGGGGCTCTCCTCCTCCTTATATAGCCCTCTAAGGGTGGATCTTCCCCTCAGTTTTCGGGGTGGTACCATCCAGGACAGGCGTAGGGGATGCGCAAGGGAGCTACAGGAGAAAATTGGGCCTGATTGAACCCAGAAAGGGGTCGGGCGACCCAAGGGTTCGGCCGGCCCCTTTTTGAGGCTGTTGTTGACACCGTTTTTTGACACATGTCAAGGGAGGTGATTTGATGAAAAGAAAGCTGCCGATTTGAAAGAAAAAAAAAGATGTACAAGGTTGGAATCGGCCGATGGAGCCCATCCGATAGACCAGAGGAATATGCTTTGAAAATGCTGATCCGCTCACTTTGGTGCTCAACCGATGGGAGTTGCTGATGAAGTCAGACGGAAAGAAGGAAACCCGAATTCTACAAGGGTTTTGGCGAATCGGTTGTAATATTTTAGTATAGTTTAGATTAGAAAGTCTTTTCTTTGTAGTCAAGTAATGTTTGCCATAAACGGCTAGGACTCGATAGCGCTAGACTATATATATCAGTTGTGAGAGACCGGAAAAAACTTGATACACATCCAAAACAACAACACTTTACAATTCCCTTTGCACTTTTTTGGCGACTTCGCCTTTTCTTTTCTCTTTTCGACGAGTTCTTTCAAGTTGATCAAGGACGCATCACATTTGAGCGACTTGGTTTGCTGGTGAGTTTTCGTTTTACCGAGAATATTTGAGCTTTAGCTACCGGGCGCATCAATGTGGCTTCGTTCAGATATATTCAAAAGTTATCGAGTTTATCTAGGCTTTGATCTCGGGTGCATCGCTGTTTTCTCATCTAGATTTATTCACAATTTATCGACATCGGCTAGATTTGTAGGGTTTTCCTATGCTATTTGGCCATTATCACATATATTTGCTAAAACCATATTAGATCGGCTTTAGGTTTTGCAGTAACACTTTGGTTATTTCAAGAGCCGGTTTAGATCTGTTTTTAGCTTGCGTTATCTGAGTTACACATTCGTAGCTTAGATCTTGTTATACACGTGCAATCGGCTGTCTTAAGCTGATTTTGTCGTTTAGTGAATTGGCTGATCCTGCCGACGCACTCGTTCATTACACGCTCGCATTTAATATTCTTTTGTCGTCTCCTGTATCGGCAGAGCCTGCCGATACGCCTGTGTGAGATTTATTCGGAAACCCAGCCGATACGCTCTCAAATTTGACTTTGTTTTATCCCTTGTCAATTAAAAGTCAAATTGACTGGCACGCTTGGTTGACTTTCCAGAGCTTGACGAACACTTGCCCTCGGATTCCAGTGTGTTGATTTTTGCGTCAACACATTTTTTGGCATGCCCAGTGGGACAGAAAGCTTCAACATGGTGGAACTCACTGATAAATCTGAAGTCAATAAAGAAAACTATGTTCCCATTCCTGAAGATAAGCTCAAAGAAGAACAAAGGAAGGAGTATGAGGAGCTGGTGGAGAAGTTTAAATGTGAATGCCTCAAGTTGTACAGCGTCACCAGGTCTGTAATTAAGAAGTTTAATCTTCCATCCTTCCAGCCATTGACAGAAGCTCAGTGTGAGAACAAGATGATGGATGCGGTTGGCCAAGCTGTGGCGCAAGTATTTATCAAAAGTGCAATAGTCATGGGCAATACGGTGCACAACGCTGTGGTTAAGACTTTTGCTGAAGGCATATTTCCAGGATGCATGGGTCCTTACTATATACAGCCAGATCAGATGCAGTATGTTCCCTTGGAATTGTCCATGGCAGCAGCTCCGTCGTCTCAAAATAGCCAGGCAGAAACAAGCAACAGTCAAGCTCTACCACAGACTACTACTGCAACATCTGCGGTTACGACAACTCCTGTTTACTCGACTACTCCGCCTATCCCTACAGCTGTGCAGGATGGATCTACACCTGGGTTTCCTAAGGGATGGAATCCAATGACTGGATATGGCATGCCTCCAGATTTCTTTACCACACCATCCATGGCACAGTTTAATGCTTCGGCTACTCAGTCGATGACCCCTTTGCCTAATACATCGGCTACTCAGCCGATGGGCTCGCTGCAAGATGCATCGGCAGCATAGCCGAATGCACAAGGTACATGGAGTCAACAGATGGCTGCACAAGCCAACGCATCGGTGCCACTGCCGACAACCCCGCAGCAGCATCTTGCTATCTTGCTCCAACCCCAGTCTCCTTTAGAAGTTTTGCATTCGCAATCTCCTCACCAGAAGGGAGTCAACTGGGTTTTCCATAATCAGGCGACTGGATAGTTACGGTGTGTTACTATACCATATGATTATACTAGTCAGCAGTCGGCTAGCCCATTGGTTCCATAGCCGACAATGACTCAGCAAACGCCCAATCAGGTGACTCAATAGACACATCAGACACCATCGGCTGGACTGCCGATGATGCCTACGTCACCACAACCTACAATGATGAATTCAACAAATATGGCTTCTCCTCAATAAATTCCAGCGGTTGATCAGTAGGTTGATTGGAACACTAAGATAGCTGAAGTGATGAGGGAGCAGTTTGGTTTGAGGCAAAAACAACAGTCTGTCATGTACAAGACTCCCTATCCTCCGGCTTATAATCAGATTCCTCTCCCACACAAGTACAAGATGCCGAACTTCACAAAGTTCTCGGGGCAGGGAGAAGTTTCTATGATGAAACATGTTAACAGATTTCTTCTGCAGTTGGGAGAAGCGGGCAACCATGATGCACTCAATGTTCGGTTATTCTCATTGTCTTTATCTGGATCGGCCTTTGCTTTGTTCACCACTTTGCCAGCAAACTCCATAATATATTGGGCCAATTTAGAGAGACAGTTTCATCAGTTCTCCTTCTCTGGAGTTACTGAGTTAAAGTTGACCGATTTGACTGGTTTGAGACAAAGAAATGATGAATCAGTTGCTTCCTTTATCCAAAGGTTTAGAGATGTCAAGAACCGATGCTACAGTCTGGTTTTGTCCGATCAGCGGTTGGCCGATGCAGCATTTAATGGACTCTTGCCACACATTAAAGACAAGTATGCATCGCAAGAGTTTGAGAGCATCAGCCAGATCGCGAGTCGGATGATAGGAGATACTCGACCCTATGAGTCCAAGAAGCCTTTTCAGAAGAGGATACATTATGTGGAGTCTTCTGCTAATGATGATTCTGAAGAGGAGCAAGAAACGGTCGCATCGGCTGAGTGGATCGAAAACAGGAAGAAGCCGGTGACGTGTCTGTTTGGGAAGAAAGAACCTGAGTCTTACGGGTTTGACATCACCAAAGCCGACAAGATCTTTGACTTGTTATTGTCGGAAGGGTTGATCAAGCTAAGGCCATACCACAAGATCCCGTCGGAGAACGAGCTCAAGAATATGAAGTATTGCAAGTGGCACAATGTCACATCGCATGATACAAATGAATGCAAAGTCTTCCGGCAGCAAATTCAGATGGCCTTCGAGCAAGGGAAGCTGAAGTTCGAAACTTCTAAGAAGACTATGAAGATCGACTAGCATCCATTCGCTACAAACATGGTGGATATAGCCAGAGATAAAGGTCCTTATCAAGCTAAGATTCTGACGTCATCATTGGCCAAGAAATATGGGGCTGTTGATCCCAAAGCACAGATAACGGCCGATGAGATCAAAGGGAAGGGTTTACAGGAAGAGGCCGAACGTCCTTCTGCGCCTTGTAGACGTGTTACATCTCAAATGCTGTTGAACAAATTTCAGCGTGATCGTGAAAGGCAGCAGCACAAAGAAGAGGAGTCACGTCGTGAGAAAGACCATTGGAGATGTACTTTCTTTGTCTATTGTTGGGAAGAAGGGTTGACATTGTTATCGGCATATGATTGTCCCGAATGCAATGGTCAAGGCAGCCAATCATATAAAAGGTCACGTCATGTTGATGAATCCTATCGACATGAGCGCACTCCTATGCATGATCGGATAGGAAAAAAGATATTGATGCATGATCGTCTGGGGGGCAGGACCATGCTACATGACCCTGCTAGGAGAAAAGTGCCCGCACATGATCGGCTAGAACAGATGGCCGATGATAGGGTGCAAGATGATCAACCGATGCGGAAAGATCCAGAGCATGAGCCTGATCATACAGGCCAACCTCAGTGGTATCCAGGAGGTTTGACCAGGTCTCAGAAGTGACGTGTTCAAAGGCTTCGCCAACTGGAGATCATAGAGGAAGAGCAAGAACAGACTCTAAACAAGAAGGGAGCCAAGACACAAGTCTGGCGTGTTAAGGCTAAGGCCGATGATGAGACAGCCGGTAACAGCTCCGCACCGATCCAAGCAGTCGGTTCTTCATAAGGTTATTAATGGATGAGTTCCTACAAGAAGAAGGGAAGTTGGGGCATGGATTTATGTCGGCCGATTTACTAGAAGAAATTGTTATCGGAGATGGTGATAGACCAAGGCCGGCGTTTATTAGGGCCAACCTGGATCCCAAATACAAGCAGGAACTGAAGAGTTTGTTATGAGAATACAAAGATTGCTTTGCTTGGGAATACTATGAGATGTCTGGCTTGGATAGATCTATTGTGGAGCATCATTTACCTATAAAACCAGGATATCGGCCATATCAGCAAGGAGCAAGATGATGCAGTCCTAAGATTTTGCCAGATATAAAGGCCGAGATTACACGGTTAATGGAAGCTAATTTTATTCAGCAGTGTCGTTATGCCGAATGGATTTCTAATGTGGTTCCTGGTTATAAGAAGAATGGCAAATTACGAGTGTGCATTGATTTCAGGAATCTCAACAAGGCTACGCCGATGGACGGTTATCCCATGCCAATAGCCGATATGTTGGTAGATGCCGCTGTTGGGCACAAGGTGATCAGTTTTATGGATGGCAATACTAGATACATTTAGATCTTTATGGCAGAAGAAGACATCCACAAGACTGCGTTCAGATGTCCAGGACATCTTGGTTTGTTCGAGTGGGTAGTTATGTCCTTTGGACTGAAAAATGCCGGTGCCATATATCAAAGAGCCATGAATTATATTTTTCATGAACTCATCGGCAAGATTGTGGAGATATATATTGATGATGTGGTTGTAAAG